>NC_137270.1:47391863-48094363 GCF_053477335.1 Acartia tonsa | reverse complement strand
AATCAGATGAATAGTATAATTACATTAAATGAAAAGTTGTTGTCAAAAAAGTTAAAAATTAACATATGATAAATAGACGTATGAACATTCTGATAACATGTATATAGTTGCTACGCTTTGTAGATCGTACCTAACTACTACAGAAATTACTATGCAAAGTTTCAAATCTGTAGGACAATTCTAATATGCCTTACTTAACGAAAAGAGCTAACCATTCCGGACAGAAAAACGGACGTAAGGACCGACCCTGATTATAGAAAAGCTTTGCTTTTAAAAAGTTTGTGATATAATTATAAAACTTTAAGATTACAAATTATTACTCACTCCAACTTTTTACTCTGTTTTTCTATTTACATTATTTTTTCTATAATTAGGGTCTGTACGGACGTCCATAGCTTTAATCGTTATTTTATGCATTAGATTAGATTAGAATTGTCCTATCGATTTCAAACTTGCTTGATGGTTCCTTAGTAAGGTTCGATTTTGAAAGCGTAGCAACTCGTTAAAAGTCCTTTCAAAACTTGTTTTTTTTAAACAACATTTTTTAAGTAAAAAAGAACCTAAAAACAAAGGTTGTTAAATAAAAGGGCGAAGGAAGTGAAAATTGACTTTGGCCTATTTATAGTCGGTAATGCATTATCAAACAGGGGATATGCACAAACATAGAAGCTCAGATAATAAGGCGGGGGAAGCGTTGAACGCCCTCCCCCCCGACCGATAAAGGTGCGGCAAGTCCTGACTATTAAGGGTTAACTAATTCATTTGAATTTGGAAAACTGATTCCTAGGACAATAATAACATAAGTTATAAGGGAAGCATCTCTATAATCAAGTCCTAAATATATCAGTGTGTTAATATAATATAATTTTAACTAACTACCCATTTAACAAACTATAGAACTATTCTATGATTCCACACTATGACACAACTAAAATATTCTATGATAAAGAAATATTTTATTTTAATGTAGAGTTGAATAGAAATATAATTAACTATTTGCTACCTATTGAACAAACTATATAAGTATTTTATGATTCCACACTATGACACATCTAAAATATTCTATGATAAAGAAATATTCATTTTAATGTACAGTTAAACAAAAATACACATATAAAATTATACCTATTTAATATACTATAGAACTATTCTATGATTCCACACTATGACACAACTAAAATATTCTATGATAAAGAAATATTCATTTTAATGTAGAGTTGACTAATGGTTGGTTGTCAAGAAAGGAAACCTGCAGTGCTAAGAAACAGAGATAATTATTTATAAAAAATAACATTTACATATATGTCCATTGTCCAAGGCGGGGTGTCCCCCCTCAAACATTGAAACTTCTCATTTTACCCCTCTCAAAGAGTCAAAATACATTATATTACCCCCCTAAAACATATAAACCACTCATTTCTACCCTATAGAAAAAGTTTGGACATCCTTGAACAATTGTATCAAGAAGCATAACATATCTTAGTATGAAAATAACAGTTTAGTTGGCGGTTAAACTCAAAGTGCAAAGCAGATAAAACAATCCCAGAATATTTTGTGAAATAGCTTGAAAATAAGGGAGAATGGTGGTTTTATTGCGTATTTCAGATTTATTTTAGATCCAGCCAGGTAATATTGGGTACTTGTCACAGAGTATCTTGGTTAGGGTCTTTCTACGGGGGGCAAAAAGAAAGATTATTATCAATTAATTCCTAATATAAGGTGGATTGAGGGCCCAGGTAAAGTCTTGCAGGGCAGTTTTAGGGAAAGCAGCTGTTTAGGAAACCTTAGGCAGTATCATAATCAAGTATTGTTATCAGTTATAAGTCTTTAATTTGTACTGACAACTTTTAAAATGAAAAAGCTCAATAAATCTGACAATATTTTAATTTAGAATAGCAATTTATTAAATTATAATCATCTCCCCGCTGATATAAAAATAAAAAAATATATAGGATTCAAACCAGTTTTGTTAGATCTAAGTGGTCGAATGTTCGGGGATAACAAAACTGGTATTTACTTGATTTTGATATTAGTATTCATGGAAAATTGCCTGCAGTACGATGTTTTACTGGTTTTATTTAAGCAGATATGATTCGGTTTTGACACCATACTGGAAAATTATAATTGAGAACACTTATCCCCTTGTAGCAGTGCTAATATATTCTTTACCAACATTAACATTCTCCTTTTTTTCTTGTCATAAGAAGGATGACAGAATAAAAAAATGAAATATTAAAATAAAAATAATGAAGTAAAAAAATAAAATATAACTTTATTATATAGAATTTAATACCAGCCTTATATACAATTAATAGCTGAAAAACTCTTACTTACTACTGAATCAAATTTGTTCTATAAATGCAGGAATCTAGAGGAATAAGACAATGGTCGATTACATTCTCAATAAAGAAACAAAAAAGTTACCCCTTATGTACAATTAGTGGTTGAAATGTTTGAACACTCAACTTAATAAAGAAACTAATCAAGTCCCAAAGTTGTTAAGCCAACAAATAAAAAAACGTGATTAAAAATCTTTGGGGTCTAGTAAAAAAATAGCCATTGTCCCTTTTCTGTCTGTTATTAATAAGTTTTTTGGGTTGGAGGGGGGGGGGGGGGGGGGGTTTATCAACCACAATAAAAAGTTAGGTACACTTTTGATTAATAGAAATATGATCTTGAAGACGATGCCCCAAGAGGCTTGTAGAGCAGCCGCTAGCAATAAAACATTAAAAGCAGTAAGATAATTTAGTGAATTACAAAGTAGAAAAGGAAGTGTTGTAATTGTAAGTAAAAGCTTTTAACAAGAGTATATTTCTTCAGTGGTAGTTCTACTAAATATTTAAAATAGTTTAAATTGTAAGTAAAAGCTTTTAACAACAGTATATTTCTTCAGTGGTAGTTCTACTAAATATTTAAAATAGTTTTAATTGTAAGTAAAAGCTTTTAACAACAGTATTTTTTCAGTGGTAGTTCTACAAAATATTTAAAATAGTTTAAATTGTAAGTAAAAGCTTTTAACAGCAGTATATTTCTTTAGGGGTAGTTCTACTAAATATTTAAAATAGTTTAAATTATAAGTTAAAGCTTTTAACAACAGTATTTTTTCTTTACGAGTGGTTCTACTAAATATCTAAAATAGTTTTTAATAGTTATTTATCGTATCGTATTATAGATAGCTTTCTGCAGATATTATAATGAAAAATTATGAGATTAGAAGCAATTATGTAAGCCCCGAGTGGCCAAAGGCACAGGCTAACAAAACTGGTAATAATTTTATGATTTTAATTTTAATATTCGTAAAAAATTATCTGTAATACGATGCTATAACTGATTTTACAATATGGGTGAGAACTGGTTCTAAATTTATTTTGTTAAATTAAACATTGTGCAGTCAATGGTTAATTATAAGATGTAATTTAATTAGGTTGATATCTATAGACATTGAATTAATTCAATTATGATATGACTTTACGTTCTTCAGTCCAATGTAGGCTTCTTAACTAAGCTGGATCTTTAAATCATTTTAGTGGTGAGCCAGATCGGGATGAGCCGAATTTCAGCCAATCACAGCGCGGTATTTCATAAAATGCTGTGCTCTCATTGGTGGAAAGTTTGCTCACCCCGATCTGGCTCACCACTAAAATGATTAAAAGATCCAGCTGTACACAAAATTAAGACCTTTGAATACTTGAATTTTGATTGGTTGGTTCCAATAATTGCATTCTCCACAAGAAATAATTTGGTTTATCATCATTGGGGATGTATATCAATATATTCTACATTGGCTTATCCCTTAATTTTGAAGCACTCCCATTACTATTTTTCTATTTTTTATAGAACCAAGAGCCGAACTTGTAGATTTGTGTACTAATCAGGGATCCAAAGGGATAAGACAATTGCCAATAAAATAAAGTACATTCCTAATGATGATTTACAAAATTACCCTTCTGTAGATTACAATTAGTGGTTAAAACGTTTGAACACCCAACTTAATGAACCAACCAACCTATCAAAAGTCCCCAAACTTTTTTAGCCTACGAATTAGAAAACGTTATTGTAAAACTTTTGGGACTAGTGTAACATACAGCTCAATGTCTTCTCCTTCCCTGATACTAATAAATAAATAAAGATTTATAGCTTCAATCTGAACTATAATTTACTATAATGGGGTCCAACACAATACAAGCGTAGAAACTTTTATTGTATTATACAGGGTGTCCACAAAATTGTTTTCAATCAATTAATTAAACACATGTGTATAAGGTGTCCTTAAAATATAATGGATGGAAGGAACAGTGGACAATATAAAGGGTGTCTTGAAAAGCTATAATAATATGGTCTAACAAAAATGTGTGGAACTTTTTAGTCGTTTAGTCCAAAAAATACTAAAAACTTTAAATTTTCTACGTGGTTTACAAAATATTGATTAATGTGTTACAAGGTGTCCTGTAAATAAAAAAATATTTATATATAGCATAGCATAGTCCAACAAAATAAAAAAGTGTAAATACTTGTATTTGTGTAAAGGGTGTCTCAAAAAAATAATTTGGTCACGACAAAAATCGTCTGATAAAAAAATGCCTTGGAGATTTCAAATTAAAAAGTAAAAACCAGGGCACTGCAGCCGCGAGTCAGCAGCCTCTAATCCTAAAATTTAAACCCTTTTTGATGCTTGGAATTTCTTGTAAAAAGAGTTATTCCCATATTTGGGTAGGGTTTAGACTTTTAGCCGATTTTTAAATTCCTTGATTTCCTTGAGGTTTACAGGCGGATGCCAAACCCAGGTATAAACTGCACCGATTAAATAGAGTCTAGGCATAGAGAAAAGGCAGAAAGCCCGCACTAATAGAACTGGTACTAATATCATGATTTTTCATTTTTATTCTTTATGAATTCTTTTCTGTAATACGATGCTATACATAATTTTTCAGTATGACTGAGAACCGGTTCTAATCCTGCGGATATTGATCGGTGTTCGAAGCCATACTGGAAAAGAAATTAATAAATCACTAAAATAGTTTCTATTAGATATAAACTTTTTTTATTTAAGAAATCTTCAGGGATCTAAAGGGATACAATGGACAATAAATTGATGCACATCCCCAATGATGATACACAAAATAACGCCTTCTGAAGATTACAATTAGTGGTTGAAACATTTGGACACTCAACTTAAAAAAAACAAACCAATAAAAGTTTCCAAAGTTGTTAAGCCAATGAATAAGAAAACGTTATAACTAAACTTTGGGGACTAGTGTAATAAACAGCCCAATGTCCCCAGCTTCCCTGGAAACCTTTCCAGGATTATTATTTCAGACACATATGGTATCATTTATAATTAAGAAATTTTCTTTTCAAATATCAACAGCAAGAACGACAACTTTCATAAGTAAGTGAAAAATTCTCGGTAATTTAGGTTGCTAATATGAATATCACTTATTGGTCAGTTCGCTCATCCAGTATGAGGAGAGGGCATGCAGTAAAGAGGGTGTACTGTATAGAGGTTGTTATCTTAGCCAGCTGAATTTTCACTTTATTACAGTACATGATGGTCTGGTGTAAGATCTAAAAAATAAATCTATCTTAGATTGAAAATAAAGAAAAATTGTTTGTTGGGAGGGCGGACATTTTTCGGATCATGGAAAGAAAACAAAGTCATTCCTTAATTAGGACAGAAGTCACCTTCCTAGGAAGGACATAAGTAGCATCCCTTATGTGAGAATTTGTTAGATGAAGGGCATAACTTGTCTCCCTTAACAAAGATTTTGCAAGATGAAGGACATAAGTAGCCTCCCTTCACCACACAAAACCTAGCTTTTTGGTCCTTCACATAGCAAAATCTTGCATAAAATAGTTTATCTGTCCTTCACATAGCAAATTCTTGCAAAACATAGCATTTATGTCCTTCACATAGCAAATTCTTGCAAAACATAGCAAATTCTTGCAAATCATAGCAAATTCTTGCAAAACATAGCATTTATGTCCTTCACATAGCAAATTCTTGCAAAACATAGGTAATTCTTGCAAAACATAGCATTTATGTCCTTCACATAGCAAATTCTTGCAAAACATAGCAAATTCTTGCAAAACATAGCATTTATGTCCTTCACATAGCAAATTCTTGCAAAACATAGCAAATTCTTGCAAAACATAGCAAATTCTTGCAAAACATAGCAAATTCTTGCAAAACATAGCATTTATGTCCTTCACATAGCAAATTCTTGCAAAACATAGCAAATTCTTGCAAAACGTGGCAAATTCTTGCAAAACATAGCATTTATGTCCTTCACATAGCAAATTCTTGCAAAACATAGCAAATTCTTGCAAAACATAGCAAATTCTTGCAAAACATAGCATTTATGTCCTTCACATAGCAAATTCTTGCAAAACATAGCAAATTCTTGGAAAACTTAGCATTTATGTCCTTAACATAGCATTTTGGTCCTTCACATAGCAAAATCTCACAAAACATAGGTTTTTCTGACCTTTTTCTACCAGGAGATCAGAACTAAATCAGAACACACATAACAAGAGTTTTACATAATTTAACTCTGCATAAATTATGATAATTCATTATTATTACCCCTCCCCCCCCCCTATTTAAAATTTACCCCTGCATAAATTATGATAATTCTTTATTATTACCCCTCCCCCCCCCCTATTTAAAATTTACCCCTGCATAAATTATGATAATTTATGCTGAGTTAAATGTACTGTTTGAACTTCTATCTAACAGGATATGAGAACTGGGAGGTTGTGACACAAAAGAGGCCAGCTATGGTGCCATGTAGGAAAAGTGGCATTGCATTCTAGGGCCTAAAAGGCGTCATAGCTGGCCCCTTTTCAGTCCATCATATGACATGGGAAGGAGGTTGAGGAGCATTTTATGCAGTCTAAATTCCCAAGAATGCAATGCCACTTTTCCTACATGGCACCACCTCCCATGTCATATGATGGACACAAAAGAGGCCAGCTATGACGCCTTTTAGGAAAAGTGGCATAGCATAGTGGAATTTAGGCTGCATAAAATGCTCCTCAACCTCCTTCCCATGTCATATGATGGACTGGAAAGGGGCCAATTGAATAATTGTTAATCTGAATGTACTATGTAAACACTCTTGTTATGTGTGTTCTGATTAAGTTCTCATATCCTGTTAGATAGAAGTTCAAACAGTACATTTAACTCAGCATAAATTATCATAATTTATGCAGGGGTAAATTTTAAATAGGGGGGGGGGGGAGGGGTAATAATAAAGAATTATCATAATTTATGCAGGGGTAAATTTTAAATAGGGGGGGGGGGGGAGGGGTAATAATAATGAATTATCATAATTTATGCAGAGTTAAATTATGTAAAACTCTTGTTATGTGTGTTCTGATTTAGTTCTGATCTCCTGGTAGAAAAAGGTCAGAAAAACCTATGTTTTGTGAGATTTTGCTATGTGAAGGACCAAAATGCTATGTTAAGGACATAAATGCTAAGTTTTCCAAGAATTTGCTATGTTTTGCAAGAATTTGCTATGTTTTGCAAGAATATGCTATGTTTTGCAAGAATTTGCTATGTGAAGGACATAAATGCTATGTTTTGCAAGAATTTGCTATGTTTTGCAAGAATTTGCTATGTGAAGGACATAAATGCTATGTTTTGCAAGAATTTGCTATGTTTTGCAAGAATTTGCTATGTTTTGCAAGAATATGCTATGTTTTGCAAGAATTTGCTATGTGAAGGACATAAATGCTATGTTTTGCAAGAATTTGCTATGTTTTGCAAGAATTTGCTATGTTTTGCAAGAATTTGCTATGTTTTGCAAGAATTTGCTATGTTTTGCAAGAATTTGCTATGTGAAGGACATAAATGCTATGTTTTGCAAGAATTTGCTATGTTTTGCAAGAATTTGCTATGTGAAGGACATAAATGCTATGTTTTGCAAGAATTTGCTATGTGAAGGACATAAATGCTATGTTTTGCAAGAATTTGCTATGTTTTGCAAGAATTTGCTATGTGAAGGACATAAATGCTATGTTTTGCAAGAATTTGCTATGTGAATGACAGAAATGCTATGTTTTGTGAGGTTTTGCTATGTAAAGGACAGAAAAGCTAAGTTTTGCAACTTGAAGGACATAAGCAGCCTTCCTAATGTAAGAATTTGTCAGACAAAGGACATAAGTCACCTCCCTTAAGTTAGATTTTGTTAGATGAAGGACATAAGTAGCCTTCCTTAGACCAATTTTCAGTGACTTCTGTCCTAATTAGGAATGACTTTGTTTTCTTTCCATGATCCCATTTTTCTTAGGTAACTTCTCGTAGAAGGGTGTTAACACCCCCACCTCCAATATGGATTAATCCTTCCCTGGACCTATGAGAAGTTTCACTTTAAAGGAGAACCTTATAGGTTCAGTGGTTAAATAGATCCCTAGCTACACACATACATAGACTCCTTTTTACTTTTGTATAAGAATATTTCGGTAATTAAAGTTATTTAAATGCTTTGCCTTTAAAAATGATAATTCATCATGTTTTATATACAAAATACATTAATATATAAATCTATATATCAGACAAACAAGAATTAAGATATCCAAAATAAATAAATGCTGTCCATTAAATGTGAAGTAATTATTATGAATGCATATTCAGTACAAAGCTATTAGATATTTATATATTTTCGTTTAAAAGTAAAGTAATAGAACAAACAGGGGTTAAAAAACTGCATGTCTTCGGGGTGGGGACCCTTTGCCGACTTTCAATTGGGTCTTTGAATATCAGCCAAATAGCGTCGGAAATATAAGATAAAACGCTACATGTATAGTGTATACATGTATTTTTCATGACCGTTGCAGATGAATTAATTCATTTAATAGTTTTTAACTATTTTTTGACAATAATTTAACATTTGTGGTGTTGTCATATTCATAGTTATATTTGACACATAATGTTAAAAAATGGATGTAAAATATACCTGGATATTATGACAGGGAAATATTGTCATTAATTTGGTTGCTAACATGGACATCATCCAGTATAAGAGGAGTGATTAGAGTAAAGGAGTGGATGTTGGGGGGGGGGGGGGGAATCTTTATTTTAGCCAGCTACAAGTTTCACCCTTTAAGAGTTTATGATAATCAGGTGAAAGATCCAAGTAATAATAAATCTATTGTTAAGATGAGAATAACAGACATACAAAGTAAATGATATAGTAGCCTCGCTACAATATAAATATATTTATAGCTCTAGTTTCATTGAGGAAGAAAAATGGTGAGTCATCCCTTCCGCAATGTGTTACATTTTCGTCAGGGAGGGAGGGGACATTGGGGTGTTTATTGCACTAGTCCTTGAAGTTTTATAAAACTGTTTTCTTATTCGGAATTTTTATTAAGTTTTGATTAGATGGTTCATATAGTTTAGTGTCAAACGTTTCAACCATTAACTGCAATCTACTGAAGGGATAATTTAGTGTATTACCATTGCACACTGGTCTGGAGGGGTCAACAATTCAATTTTTCCTACCCATCAATTTAGACAAAAGTTGACCTGTCAGTCTTCAAAGACATCCTGGGCCACCTTTATTTTAAATATCAACCCATGTTGATAATATGTTTTTTGAAATAATTTGGGGCCAAAGTTGCAGAACCCTAAAATCTAAGAAGGTATTGTTGACATTGATAAATTGGCTATACTTGCTTAAATGTGATAAAATCAAATATCTGCATGTTGGAAATTGTCCAACTAAAATAAGTCCTATATAAGTTCAAAAATTAATTATAACACAAAAATGTTACAAAATGCAAAAAATTGGGTTTTTTAATCAGTTTTTAAGATGGGATAAGTTTAGCAAAATTTTTTTAATGAATATAACCTGAGTAAACCTATATGTTTATTAAAGAGAATTTATTGGTATTTTAATTGGCTTTATTTAGCACGAAAATCCAGCTTCCGAAATTGTTCGTTTTGTGCATTATTAACTTAAATACTAATAGATCGTTTAAATTTCATGGATGTTGTAATTTAGAATTATTCCGACGACGCGTAGAGGGGGGAAGGATCTAGTTTTGCAGAGTAATATCTGATAAACAAAATGAAAACATACAAAATAGCTAAATAGTATAAAAATCTGTTATATTCCATGTAGATTAGTTAAATAAATTTTTAAATGTCAATTTTATTGTTTTATATTCATACTAGCGGCTGCGCCCCTAGCATCTAGGGGCTCGATATCGAAGGAATATGGAAAAGAAGACAAATAGCCAAAAACAATACCTACCCATACTTTTTATAAAGATAAAATAGCCTAAAACCAACCCAAGACCTATAAGTAGCTTCACTGTAAAGGAATATCGGTTCAGCGGTTTGCAGGCAAGATCCTTTGCTGCCGACAAAAAAGCTTACTACTTTATATATTAGGATTCATATAATTGATATTATTCTTTCAGCCTACTCTTTATGTGTCTTCATGTGTGTGTGTGTGTGTGTGTGTCTGTATGCATCCGCGCCTTGTTATGTCGTAGCGTAGAGTGAGGAGAGACAAGAATACACACACACACATTCAAACACACAAACAAACGCATCCTTATAAAAATATGCCATAATTTTATTAGCCTTTAGTAAGATGAAATAACAATGATTTAAAATATTTTCTAAATGGATTAAATCAAGAAAATTTAGATAAAATAATCAAGATATTCAAAATTAAAAACGCGCAAATTTAAAATTTGCAGCTGGTGAAAAACTGGTTATACTTACAAAATTTTTTCCTTCACATGATATTTAGCCAATGCAATTGTCTACAAAAAAGTATTTCAGAGTCTTCTTGATTTGACAACTCCTTTCCGCCCTAAATGTCCAATAAAACCTAGGGAACACCAAAAATCAGACTTTAAAGGTCATTTTAACGGTCTTTGACCTGTGAGGTCATGTATTTTTTTTTCATAAATGGACTCCCTGACCCATAAAACCCCTAATTTGCTGTATTGGGCATTAAAATCGGCCAAAAGACGGCTGAAAACGAATTGTTGACCCAAAACTGCGTTTTCAGACCAATGTGCATTGGGGATGTACATCAATTAAACGGCAATTGTCTTATCCCCTAAGATCCCTTCTTTGCAGCCGCGAAATTTTTTTTCAGTAGGAATTCAAACCAAATAAAATCCGCTAGATTAGAACTGGTTCTTAGCCACACTGAAAAAGCATGTATAACATTGTATTACAAACAATTTTCCACGTATATTGAAATAAAAATCATTAGTTTGATTAACCCGGGACTTCGGCTCCTCCAGACTAACAAACTTAATTTTTATTTTAATATCTGCGGAAAACTGTCTATAATACGATGCGATAAATAACAAATATTGAATTTTACTTTGTGGAAGTATATGGCACATTCAGAAAAATATCTATTCTCCTTTTTTTTGGAAGGAAATGAAAAAGTTGATAATATAATATTTTTTTCATTCTTTGCTTTTTTGCAGGAACTGAGGGATACCATAACGCTAGAATTTTGGGAGGGGAAATTAGGCTTTTTATTGTACTAGTCCCCAAAGTTCTATAACAACGTTTTTTTTTTATCTGTTACTGAAACATCTTTGGGGACTTTATCGATTTTTTTCTTGGTTGGTTCATGAAGTTGGGTTTCCAAAACGTACCAACTATTACTTGTAATCTTCAGGAGGGGTAATTTTGTGTATCATCATTGGGATGAACATCAATATATCTTAAATCAGCTTATCCCCTGTGATCCCTGTGAATTTTGTGTGTTATATTATGTTGAGGCGAGGCTAAGCTAAGCTGACAATGACAATAAACAGTTTTTAAATAAATTTTTACATTTCATTCATTGCTAAAAATAAATTTGCTAAGATTAAAATAAAATACTTTTATTACGGGCTCTTGCCAAATTTTTTTGCATTATCACATAGTAATCGTTTTAATAAAGTAACATATTCTCTGTATGTCTGTCTGTACCGAAGGATCTCGCTGACCGCTGAACTGATATAGTTTTCCTTCACAATGTACCTGAGGAAGGTTTATAACTATTATTGAGGAGAAATTTAACCCACCCATTTTTAAATTTTTTCTTTTTAAAACTAAGATAAATTATGGGGGGTAAAATTCAACCCAAACCATTTCAAGCACCCCTAGAAACCTCTAGAAGCGTAGTAACAAGATGTACTTATGCCAAAAAACTATATGGTTCTTCCTTGCAGTAAAGATTCTTAAACGTAGGTCTTTCTGTTTTGGAGTAATTTGCTCCATATTAAAGTAACAGGATGTCAATTTGTCACTCTGTATGTTGACAAATATCTCTTAAACCTTAGTTCCAAAATTTTTTTATGAGGTTTTCTTAATTTTCCTTTCTTCTTTTAAAAAATAGAATCTAGAACCTTTGTATTCTAAAACCATCCTGAGACCTATGTAAAGCTAGTCTTAAAAGGATAATTAAATAAGTTCAGTAGTTATGATATCATAAGCTTCAGACAAAAAAAACCTTACTACTTTATATAATAAAATAATTGTGAGGGTTACATTTCACCTTCCTTTCTTTGGGCAAAGTCAAAATTAAGACCCAAATGCGTCAAAAACAATTTTCAAAAATATTTCAATTAAATTTATTTAAAAACTGATTTCCTGTGTTATGGATTAATCTTTCAGTTTTACAAATTTGTCGTGATAAAAAGAAAATATAAAATAAATAAAAACAGAAAAAAATTAAAAATTAAAAACAAGAATTTAATGTTAATTTTTAGTAGCGAAGCTTTGTCCGTCCGTCAGTCCGTCAGTCAGTCCGTCAGTCAGTCCGTCAGTCAGTCCGTAACGCTATGGGGGAAATGGGATTTACTCAGCTCCTATAAAAGATAGGATTCTGAAATTTTTTGACAACATTCCCATCATTAAGGAGCACAATTAACTATAAAACATCAATGGCGGTCGGACGGCTTTTTAGCAGGTTTTAGGCTATTTTTTTTAATTTTGCACACTTTCCCCCATATCTTTGGTGTTTATGGTCCGATTTTCAAAATTTTTTCAGTTAAAGATATCAAAATTAAATTTTCCGTCGTTTGGAGAAAACAATAATGACGGTCAGACTGCCTTTTTGCAGGTTTTTGGCTATTTTTATATTTTTTACATTTTCTCCCATATCTTTGGTGTTTATGATCCGATTTTCAAAATTTTTTCAGTTATACATATCAAAATCAAATTTCACATTGTTTGAAGAAAACAACTATGACAGTCAGACTGCCTTTTTGCAGGTTTTTGGCTATTTTATATTTTTTACATTTTCCCCCATATCTTTGGTGTTTTTAGTCCGATTTTCAAAAATTTTTCAGTTAAAAATATCAAAATTAAATTTTTCGTCGTTTGGAGAAAACAATAATGACGGTCAGACTGCCTTTTCGCAGGTTTCTGGCTATTTTTATATTTTTTACATTTTACCACATATCTTTGGTGTTTTTTGTCCGATTTTCAAAATTTTTTCAGTTAAAGATATCAAAATTAAATTTCACGTCGTTTGAAGAAACAACCATGACGGTCAGTCCCATCCACAAAATTTTGTGCTTCGCTACGTATGGATGTTGTCATCCTTGTTATTTACATAAAATATATGATAATAGTTATTTATCCTATTTTATTGTAGACAGCTTTCCGTGGATATTGAAATGAAAAAATTACAAAAATGGTATTAATATTGAATTTTGTTTCATTATTTTTTGAAAATGTCTATGATATAATACGATGTGTTACATGGTTTTTCAGTATGGTTCTAATCCAGCGGATTTTAATCGGTTTCGTAAAAATATTAAATGAAGAATGACTTTGTTTATAAGTATATCAGCAATAAATGTTTACGATATTTAATATCACAGGAAAACAATAAATAAACAGATTTGTATATAAAAGTAACATGTTGTCTACCAGAAGTTTAAGATCTCGCTAACTACTGGACTTATACTGTTCTCCTTTACATAGGCCAAGGGAAAATTATAACTATATTAGTTCGAAAACTAGATATATTATTTTGGTTTAGATATATTATTTTAACAATTGTTATATAATATATTGCTACTTGGATGTTGCACCAGATTTTCATGTACTCTAATAGAATGATACTCCCAGCTGGCTAAAATAACTATATCCCCATCCACCCTCTCTACCCATTCCCCTCTCTCCAACTGGATAAAAGATCTGACCAATAAATGATATTTATATTAGCAAGATAAATTGATGACAAATTCCCCCCATGTACATCCTATATCCATTAGCATTATGACGCATTCGACGAGGAAAATTATAAGCAAAAGTGTTTTTTTTCAGTTAAAGTTCCCCTTCCCACTGCCTAGGATTAGGTTGCACAAATGAAGAGATAAAGTTCAAGGTATTTTCGCATTCTGTAAAATTTAAATATTCTTATTGTTGTAATTTTCTTGGTACGAATTAGGATCGTATCAACTCTATAATCATTACCAGAAAAACTGTACGTTCTTTTAAAACATGCTGCGTTTTAACACAGTGGTCCTCAAGGCAAAATAAGTTTGACAAAAACCACCAGAAAAACTATGTTGCCATCAAATATATCCATTGGGGGGTTAGGAACTGATTTCCTTAAAATCATAGCTGTTCCTTCTTGGGATTTATTCCATTTTAAAGATAATAGACCGAATTCCTTCAAAAAATAAGGTTGTTTGTCACTATTTTTGTTGCTATGGTTTCAGAATAGGAAAAATCCTTTTAAACCCTAAAATATCTGGCTCGGGTAGATCACAAAAATCCATGGCCTAACATTTTCCCCCCAGTGGCAGTGCCTTGAGGACCACTGTGTTAACCTTTTTAACAACATTTTTTTTTATGTAATTACACTATTCGTCTGATTTTTTGAATACAGATTCATATTACAACAAGGTATAATATTAAAGGCGAAGCCCTAAACAGTATCCTGCATTTAACCATTTTTTAAAACAAATTTAATAACAATTTTCTTTAGACTTATACATTAATATTCTGCTTATTCAGTTATGACACTTTACAAGTTTAACCTAATGTCAGAACTTTTGGATGTTGTAATTATTGTTTTTGGTAGATTTAAAGGGACACTTTAGTGAGGAATAGGTGATATAGATTAGGAAACAAACTTTAAATGCAATTCACAATTGACTCAAATTTAACAAATTGGGATATAAATATGCATAAATTGAAGTAGTTGTTTATCTCATCATATTATGATGGAAATCCTTCACAAGAGATAAATCGGCATCCCAAGGATCTAAAGGGATAAGACAATGGCCGATAAATTGATGAAAATTTTCAGTGATGATAAAAAAATTACCCCATCTGGAAATCAAAATTATCGACTGAAACGTTTGAACACTCATGTTAATAAACTAACCAATCAAAATCAAGTCCCCAAAGTTGCCAATAAGAAGACGTTATTATGAGACTTTGGTGACTAGAGTAAAAAATAACCCATTATCCCCTTTCTCTGTAGGCACCCAGTTACTTTTTATGGATACTATTCAGGGAGGGAGGGGACAATGGGTTGTTTTATTACACTAGTCCTCAAAGTTTTATCATAATGTTTTCTTATTCGTTGGCTTACCAACTTTGGGGACTTTTATTGAATATTGATTGGTTGGTTCATTAAGTTGGTTGACCAAACGTTTTAACCTCTAATTTTAATCATTGCAAATTTACATTAATTTATTAGCCAATGTCTTATCCCATTAAATTTCTGGATAATTTTGCACCCATATCAGACCACAGTGATTGGTTAAAATTTGTTAGAATTGAAACTGCCCCTAAACTTTACTTTTCACAGAAAGAGACAAAAAGTTATGAGAAAAATATTTTATCAGGGTGAAATATAATATCAGATGGATTAGAACCAGTTCTCAGCTATAAATAAAAATCATGTTTTTTTCCGCTGAGATTAAAATACATTAAAGTTCCTGGGAAGGTTAACAGCAATTTTGGAGAGGTTACCAGAGGACCCAGTAAAAGTGTCTAACTATGACGTCAGAAAAAAATAACAATTAACCAATGAGAAGCCAGTATTCACTGTAATTGACCAATGGTAAAATATATAGCGTTCTCTTATTGGTTAATTGTTAATTTTTTCTGACGTAATAGTTCAACACTTTTTCTGGGTTCTTACCAGAAATCTAAAAAATGTAAGCGCTGCCTAGCGGATTTTTTAGTAAACAGATGATCTTACCATAGAAAACATTTTATGTGCCTCTAGAGGCCTCTAGGGGCGTAGCCGCTAGTTCTATAAACATAGTCAGTCCATTTATTCTATCAATGTATCCTTATTTAGTTTAACTTACTACAATTGTTTTTGTACAATAATGTTCCTTTCTTTGGACCTAATTCTAACTGAAAGGAAAAGACCAAAGAATATTTCTAAAGCCCAGTATAACTAATAGATCTCGTTAAATACACAGTATAAAAAGTATCTTTCTGTAATAGTTAGATTTGAAATAGCCTTAAAAATGGGTAACAAAAATTTTAGAATTTAATCGAAGTTTTCATTTAGTAATCATTTACCTAACTTTGTTAAAGGCAGATTATTTTCTTAACAAGATATTGACTGTGTGTCAGTCTGCATGTTGATTAACCCTTACAGATCGGCCCCAATTCCCACCTTAATAGATCGGGGGGGGGGGGGGGTAATTTAGCACCCCCCTATATCTCGGCTCCTGTTACAGATAGAGACATAAAATTTTTTTCTGGTGGTTCATGTGTATTTTTACAGAAAATTACTTTTTCTAGTTATAGCGATTAGACCGCTCCTTAGCCGGCCAGTTGCTTAATCGTTGCTTAATCTTAAAAACATTTTTGGCGGTTATGGCGGTAAAACGGAGGTTGTCGGCGTTAATTAATATTTATATCTGTTTCTAATAACAATAAAAGACTAGATAACAAATTTGGCTGGTCTAGAGCTGTTTTGAAATTTGGCGGCTAAATGCCCCCACGCTCCATTTTTTTCTATCTCATTTTCTGTGTGTGAAAGATAAAAAGCCCAAACTGCGTGACTTTTTAGGTATAGGTTTGATGCATAACTGAGAGTTGGAATTTTTTGAATATCTCAATCTTGGCGGGCACAGGATGCCAGCAATCTGGCAGGGTCATCCAGGTAAAGAGCAAAAATATTTTTTGACTAAAACAAAGCATTTTATCATACCAAAATACTAAAATATCCTCTAGTAGTAATCCTTTCATGAAATACAGGTGTCACTTTCAGGTTCCAGGTATGATCCTGCAGGTCCTGATCCTCCAGGTCTCCAGAAATCTTTAAAAGGTTCCTGTGGCCGCAATTTTTTACTTAGAGACGTCAAATTTTAAACTTAAGCTTTTCTTACATTTCTACATAACGTATTAAAATTTTCTCATCTGCGGCGGCTGGCAGCTGCCAAGTACAGCTGCGGCCGCTGAAATTTATATTTTGATATTTCTAATGTAAAATTTACATAAAGATAAACATTTTCTGGAAAAATAATAAGAAAATTACAGCTGTTTAAGTAAAAAAAGATCTAAAAACAAAGGTTGTTAAATAAAAGGGTGAAGGAAGCGAAAATTGACTTAGACTTAATTAAAGTCGGAAATTCATTATCAAATTGGGGACTTGCACAAAAAAATAGCTCTCTAGCTCTAATAGGAACTGAGATATTAAGGGGGGGCGTTGAATGCGTTCAACGCCCCCCCCCCCCCCCCCGACTGATTGAGGTGCGGCAAGGGGCCCAAAGGGTTAAGTTTGATATGTACTATTTTTTACGTTTTGACCTTATAAATTGAGGTACACTATAAGGAAGCTAGCCTTAATTTTATTAATACTTTGAAAGTCTGTGCAAAAAAAATTATCATAACCCGGGCTAAATATCATCTTGCCAAGTTATGGGGGGTCAAAAAAGTTACTTCTCTAACAATTAGAGGATTGTTTGAAGTTTTGATTTTCCTTATATGAGGTGAAATAAATGTATTTTTATAAATCTTTAATCGGCCTCGGACTTCTTTTAAAAAAAATTTTTCTTTAAAGGATAAAATGGTAGAGAAAAACGCATATAAATTTATATATAAATATACTAGCGGTTGCGCCCTTAGTTTGTAGGAGCTCTGTTTTTTGGGGGATGAGGAAATCTAAAAAATAGCCTAAAACCACCAAAAACTTAAATATAGTAATAAAATAGCAAAACACTTATTGGGGTTTATGTGAAGCTTCCATAATCGGTTCGGTAAAAAAATTTACTGCTTTATATAAAGGGTGTTTAAAAAAAACAATCGCTTCACTCTTTTCAATATAAACCCTACAGTTTTGGTCAAAATCTAACAAAAAATGACCCAATTCATGTCCAAGCAATGACAATGAGATAACACTATTGATTTTGATTTCTACTCACCTCTCCTGAGCACTACAGCTCGATTCATAGCCCCTGTGGAGAATTTTTCCTTACATAGAGAGTGCATATTTTATTACAAATTAAGATAGTTTTGTCTTTTTAAAAAAAGTATAAACTGTCTAAAGTACTTCAAATCTTGTAGATAGACCCAATAATGTTCAGAGTTTTTGATGGGGTATATAAAGACCTTTCTATAGACGCCTTAAACAGATTTCTACCTCAATCCTTGCCAATTTGGCATAAAAAAAAACAGACCCATCAAACATTGAGACATGGCGGCTCTGTCTTAAAAAAAAGAAAAAATCGTCTTAAGTACTTAAAATCTTGTAGATAGACCCCATTATGTTTAGAATTTTTGATGGGGCATGTCAATATATTTCTATAGAAGCAGGTTTCTACCACAATCTCAGCCATTTTGGCATCAAAAAGAAAGATCTGTCAAACATCAAGAACTAGAGGGACCCGTCATGTATCAATGTTTGATGGGTCTGTCTTTTTTATGCCAAATTGGCTAGGATTAAGCTAGAAACCTGGTTAAGGTGTCTATAGAAAGGTCTTTACATGCCCCATCAAAAACTCTGAACATTATGGGGTTTAACTACAAGATTTCTAGTATTTAAGACGATTTGTTGATTTTTAATCTCCATGTAAGGAAACATTCTCCACAAGGGCTAGGACTCGAGCTGTAGTGCTTAGAAGAGGTGAGTAGAAATCAAAAGCAATAGTGTTTTCTAATTGTCATTGCTTGGACATGATTTGGGTCATTTTTTGTTAGTTTTTGACCAAAACTGTAGGGTTTATATTGAAAAGAGTGAAGCGATTGTTTTTTTTAAAACACCCTTTAATAGGATTTTGTATTTATTAGATTAGCCAAGATCTTAAATTACAGACAAACATACTAATTGGTATATACGTAGCAGTATTTAGTATCAAAAAAATACTGGAAAAAGCTTTTCTGATAAAAAAATGTTTTTAAAGGATAGTGAGTCAGAACGATAAATAAAAAGGAAAAAAATGTAATTTATGTATGTTTGACTTTAGCATAGCAGTAAAATAAAGCATAATATAGAGGTTTTTTTGTCAAACGGTTAGGGGAAAATAAAATTTTAATTTGTTGTTTCCAAACTAGAAGTCTGAAGTGGTTTTAATTTATCATAATTAGGGCTATATATCAATCGTCTTTTGTCATATCCTTTCAGATCCCTGAAAAAGTAAAAGTACAATTGTTTCTTGTAAATTCAACTTTACATGTTACCATACTAATTTCACAATTTATTTTCTTGTTTGTTCTGTTGATTCTAAGCAATATACCTATGAAGACAAATTAAATGAAAAACACACACCCGAAATTTTTTTTTGTAGGATATACTATAAGGGAAGGGTAAAATCAGTAATTAAACTAGTGCCCCTAGAGGCCTAGAGGGTCGCAAACACTAGTAGTTTAAAATAAAGAATATTAATGATATATAAAAATATTATTTAACTTTAAAAATTTGCAATTCTAAGGGCTGACGATCCCTCTTAAAAAACCGCCCCCTACAATAATGGATTTATTATTACTTGGATCTTACACCAGATTATCATGTACTAAGGTGAAACTTGTGACTTGTTAAAATAACGATCCACTCCATTCACTCCCCCCATACTGGATGAACGAACTGACCAATAAGGGATGTTCAAGTTAGCAATCTTAATTGACGACAAATTTTCCCCTGTCATAATATCCATGTATATTCTATATCCATTTCTACAATTATACAAAGTGTGTTACACACTTAATATTTTCTAGTAAGTGTGCCTTAATTACAACAGTATTCGGTTATAGTCCCTTTCGTGGCAACGCCCCTTAAGGGGCGTTTCGTCGTATTCCCACAGTAGCTTTTCATAGGTTATTTTAGGTTAGGTTATGTGATTGCTCCGAAGGGATAGGCAATTGGCCCCGCATGGGCTAGAAATAGGGGAAAAGCTATATTACAACTATATTTTATATCTTATTAATTCCTCTCATTCATTATAATAGACCGTTTTGAAAATGAGATAGAAAAAACCGGAGGGGGGCGTTCAACACCCCCCCCCCCCCCGACCGTTAAGGGTTAAGAAAACAAATTTTTTTGCTTATGTATTTTCATTGTTTGTCTTTGAGCTAAATTGTCGAATATTTTCAATTTGAATCTTATTTTAAAAATTAGGGGGAGAAAGTCACTCAAAAATCAGCCACGTGACGTCATAAAATGAGATGAGAGGAGAAGTGGGAAAGAAAACGCCTAAAAAATATATGGATAATCCCTCATTTTTTGACAAGACGTGGCTGATTTCTGTGTGACTTGAAAGAAAAATAGTAAAATTAAGAATAAATTGATTTTGCATTTGCTTGTTATTGCTGCGCTACTTAAGGATATAACTGTCTTGTTATATAAATTTGATATACAGAGCTGGATCTTTAAATCGTTTTATGGTGCGCTGAATCGGGGCAATCCAGTTCGGCGCTCCTAGATATTATTAGATTTCAATCTTTATATCAAAATGGAATGGGCGAATCAGCGCGCCCAGTGGCGCGGTACTGGCTCGGCAATGGCACTCAACGAGTGACATTGCCGCGCCAAACCGAGGTGAACTGGATCGCCCCGATTCAGCACAACACTAAACGATTTAAAGATCAAGCTCAGTTTTAATAATTGCTATAATGAAGTATTGCTGTGTTATAACTTATCCCAATACATCTTATATTGATATGAATATGATACAGATATATGGATATAGAATACATGGATATGTTGCCAGGGGAAAATTTGTCATCAATTAAGGTTGCTAACATTGACTGCCTTTATTTGTCAGTTCGTTTATCCAGTAGGGTGGAGGGGATGAGGCTAAGGGTGCGGTTTTTTTGGGCTAGCTGCAAGTATCACTTTATTAGAGTACATGAAAATCTGGTGCAACATCCAAGTAATAACATTTCGATTGAAACAAAGTGTATGTAATATTAAATGCAGGAATAGATATGTTTAATGAAAAAAAAGCAGCAGTCTACTTTAAATAGCTGAGGAAAACACATTTCCTTCGTAGCGTTACGGACTAATAGACAGACAGACAGAGTGTAAGATAGAGTAGCTTCGCTACTAAACTATATACGAACCAGAGAGAGAGAGAGAGTGGACTGTTTATTACTCTAGCCCCCAAAGTTTTATAATAGCGTTTCCTTCTTCGTTCGCTCAACACCTTTGGGGAGTAAATTTTGATTGGTTGGTTGATAGGTAGAGTGTTAAAACGTTTCAAGCACTAATTGCAATAGGGGTAATTAGGGATGTAAATCAAGTTATCAGCCATTATCTTATCCCTTTAGATCCCTGTAATTTTTTTCCTAATCCCCTATATCCATGTGCAACCTAATTGTAAATATATTATGATATATTGTATAATATTTGAATATCAATATAATCTATTGAAAAGGGGAGCAACACACCCCACCGGAGGGAGGATACAATGGGAATTAAAATCATTCTACTTTATATAGTTCCCGAATAACTCTATGTGGTATCAAAGACAAAATGTATAAAATAATTAATTTGGAGGATTAATTATCATACATTGCCAAATCCCTGTATATTAATATGAATGGACATTAGATCAGAGAGAGAAGGAGACATAGTGCTGTTTATTTCATTAGTCCCCAAAGTTTTTTATAACGTTTTCTTATACGTTGACTTTTATTGATTGGTTGGTTTAAACGTTTCAACTACTAATTGTAATTTCAGAAAAGGGTAATTTTGTGTATCATCATTGGGGATGTTCTTTAATTTAGCGGCAGTTGTCTTATCCTTTTAAATCGCTGACATTTTATACAGTGGCATAACTACTCAACAGGTTTTATATATATATATTGGTCTGTTAGTTTGTAATACTCATGAAACTTCACCTTCCCTTTCTCCAGGAATCTAAAGGGATAAGACAATGCAAATGGCCGATCTACATCACCAATGATGACACAAAAATTAACCATTCTGTTTTTTCTATCTCATTTTCTGTGTGTGAAAGATAAAGAGCCCAAACTGCTTGACTTTTTAAGTATGGGTATGACACATAACTGAGAGTTGGAAGTTTTTGAATATCTCCATCCTGGCGGGCACAGGATGCCAGCAAACCTGGTAGGGTCATCCAGGTAAAGAGCAAAAATATTTTTTTGCCTAAAACAAAGCATTTTATCATACCAAAATACTAAAAAATCCTCTAGTAGTACATCCTTATATGAAATACAGGTTTTCAAGTCACTTTCAGCCTAATGTCCCCTCCCTCCCTAATAATGTAAGGGTTTGTTTTGGTCATAGACTGGCTATACAGATTATTCTTTAGAAAGATAGAAAGCTTAAATTTACAGGTAAATACCTAAATGTAATTTTTTGTTGATATATGAATAAATAGATTGATTTGCACACATTGCAAAATAGATAGATTCTCAAATATCAATATTACATATGGAGATGCGATCCTCAATTTTCAAATTCTTTGAACGTACATATGAGACTTTTACAGAAATGCTTCGCATCCACAACTATCTATCTATGCTTGATATAAAGTCAACACTTTATAGATCATATTATGAACCTTTGATTGACACGTGCCCTGCAATTAACTAGTAGCACTCAGGGGCAAGACACAATTACTTTAGCTAGGCCCAAGGCATTATTTGTATCAATTTATGCATTCATAGGCCTACCTTTACCTATATGACACCATATATGGGTAACGCTAGCCTATTCATGGTAATCTGTATGTGATTTGCTAATAGTATATGTTTATTAAAGATATTATGTTTATAGTTAATGTAATCATATAAACAACCAGTTCAAATATGTATGCCTACAACCATGCCTGATTTACGTCACATATTAACACACAGATATTTAATTGCACAGACAAACACTAAAATCCTGGTCCAGAGCTAATGTTATAGCATGTACCTCTTGAATTTATTCAGTTATTTATTAACTCTCCTACCATCAACTTCTCTTTCTGGCTTCAAAAGGTAATGACTTAGTTGTTTGGCATGCATTGTAGTTTAAATTTAGGCCCCTTAGTACTTAGCATGAATTGAGCTCAGGCCTTATGTTAGAACTCTAACACTTAGCACAATTCACTGCTTGGGACTTAGGGCACATTTCTGTCCTACTCTACTTATAATTTTAACACTTATCCTGTAAATATTTTCATACTTAACTTATGCACTTGTAATATAAATACACTTTATAAAAACATTTTCCTTCCTTAATATTTAATATACTTATATAATTCTGATCGAATATCAAAACCAACCATTTATTCTTAGGTTAAAGCAACATAATACTTCGCGTGGGTCTTTTGTTGAGCTTCCACCAGCTCAACCAAATTCGTATTATACTTGTGGGAATAGAGGGTTAAGCATTCTAAACAAACGAACCGACGATGAGAATGTCTATGTGTATTGCATTAAAATTAGGTTTTAGTAGTACTCATAGAAGAGCGGTCTCCATACCTAACTATGGACAAACGCCCCATTCGCACACACAATGGTGCAACTTACCGGTTGTATCTTGGAAAAATTTTACTTCATAAATTTTTTTCTTTTTTTTCCTTACCGTACCCGAACCGCCTAAGGCAGGTATTTTTACCAAAATCGAATAATTGTAGTTATGGCAAAATCGGATTTACCAAAACCTGTGAAACTATTTGAGAGCAAGGTTAGGACTATGAGGCGTTTGAAGAGATAGGGACTGAAAGGCACGACACAAATGCAATTGAGAGCCTCGTGTACGAGCAGTTGCACTAGCTGACACTCTAGAGGCCCTAGAGAATGCTAGCATATTTGTGGCCATTGGTCGCCGCCCTATAAGGACACTCGCACTGGTTGACACTCTAGAGGCCCTAGAGAATACCAGCACACCGGCACCTCCATGTCCGCCTCTCTTTAGTAAAACACTTGGGTTGGAACAATCTATGATTGAGCTATATGCAAAATTTTGATTTTTGGACTTAGTCAGAATTTTGAAATTTAGGAGTTGTGCTAGGTGGCGGAGTATATATATAAATCTTCGGACTTAGTATGATTTTTACTTATTCGGAAATTCTCTAAGTGTTGAAATACTTGAATCTTTGATACTTAAACCAGAACTTATTCAAGCATGGAGTAACTTTTCATTTATAAGCTATCAAAATACTATTTGTAAAGGACCATTTTGAACTGTCTTATTAAATGAAAACTTAGGAGCAAATCCTATAGAACACGGGAAACGCTGTTAGTTGGGATACATATTGTCTTTGGAGCCATGTTTCTGAAACAATATGCCGAAAGCAGTTAGTACTCTTGAGTCGTAGTAAAGGGCCAAAAGATTATTACAAACTTGTAGCATTTATACTCAAGTTAAACTGTACTAATACTTTGGTGCCGTTAGAACCGATTTTCTGAGATTTGCACTTACTTATACATGCCTAGGACTTATATTCTTAATGCAATTCTGATTTATATGCGGATGTATCAAAATAACTATTGCCTCCAAAATTTTGAGTTAAACAAAATATTTCAAAGTCTCAAAGATATTCTCAACATCGATCGGTTGGAATGATATAAGTGTAGACAAATTGCTGTATGCAATCAGAGAAATAACTCCAGAGACTTCCTGAGACTCTGAGCAAAATATTCCACTTTTGGACTTAGCACCGTTTCTATTTCTTTTGTTACAGAGAGAATCTCGAATTTCTGGACTTATAGTAATTTTTATGAAATTGTGAACTTGGTTGGAAATTTACCAAAATTCGGACTTGTAATAATTATAATTTTTCCAACTAGATTAACAAATTTCATTTTCCACACTTAAAAGAAAATTTTGTCTTAGAGTATTTCTGTCTTAGCCAAAATATTCCAATTATGGACTTAGAGAGATTCTATTTCTTTTGGTGAAGGATAATTCTAACGCTCTAATACTTTATAATCTTAAAATCCTTAACTTAGCGAGATTTGCATTTAGTCAAAATACTCCAACAGTGGACTTAGAGTGATTCTATTTCTTTTGACTTATAGGCAATCTCTAAAGTAGCTTTGTGAATGAACTGTTAGGAAATTTCTTCTCGGACAAAATATTCCACGTCTGGACTTAGAGTAATTCTATTTCTTTTGTCTCAAGATAAATTCACTAACTTTGTACTTAGGATAATTTCAATAAGAAAAATTTTTTTTTGACTTAGTCAAAATTTGTTAATTTTGTATTTAAGATATTTTCAGAATTTTTTTTTCCTAAGCCAGAATTTATTGATTTTGTACTTAGAATAATTTCATTAGAAACTTTTTGGACTTAGTCAAAATTTTCCAACTTTGGACTTAGAGTGATTCTATTTTATTTTGACTTAGAAAGTTTTTAATTCAATCTTAACTTAGAAAATTTTTGTTTGTATGTTCTTTACAAACATATACATAAATACAATAAACAGTTCACTCAACAATAAGTAGGACATGAAAACTAAATTTTTACTTGCTTTGCTAATGCTAAAATTTCTATTTCATGTGCCGCCAGAATTCAACAGACAACTTGAGAAGAGTTATAAACCATCAATCATTAGTGATAGTGAATATTAGTGATTTAAAAGTATAGTCAACAACCTAAGCCCTATATGTAATTTAAAAGCACACTTATAAGAGACAAAGTTCTAGTAACCAAACGCAGCAAAAGGTTGCAGCAGCCTATCTTGGGAGTCTTGGGACGTCTCTAAAAGAAGTAGCAAGTAATATTGGAAGTACTCTACTGTCTTTATAAAAATCCGGATTAAAACAAAGAAAGAACATTTTCTTTTTATACCATTGAGAAAATTTAATTTTACTTAGGATTATTAGCATAAAGTCTATAACCAAGTAAAATAAAGTGTGTACATATAGTTCATAATCTTTATAATCTAAAATTGTTACCTTTTTTTTAGAAAAAAAAGTGCACTAATTCAGCTAATTTGATTTTCAATAATATTTGACCAAGCAATAACACCAACCTTGTAGTCTACTTTAAAGAGTTTGATTGACAACTTCCAGCGTATAGATTGATCACCTTGCGTAGGATATCACACTTCAGTAAGACACATAGAATTTTGTGTTCTCACTAATTAAGTGGAGCACATCCGGTCTATAATAACCTTGAAAACAAACTGATTATATTCATATATATATATGACAATCTAAATTAAGTCTCAATAACATAGTTATAAGGATTGAAATCACAAGTGAAGCCCCATAATAATTCGCGAATAATACTTAGTAGGATTGGTAGGCATACCCTAATACAACTATAAGTATTGGGTGCGAGATCTTTGATATTCAGGCAAAACCGTTGCAATACTATTAGAATATAGACGATCCTTTGGGAGTGAACCTTAGTAAGTTATATTCATAAAGCCTTACAGGAATAAGCAGATTGTAAGCTACATATCCTTAGAGTGGAGTAAGAATTCAACAAGGATTATAAATTGCTGTTTTTCTCAACAATAACATTTGCTAGGAAAAGTCGACGCCTAAGCAAATAACAGTTAATTTGTGATAGTATATTAGCATACCCAAATTAACTTCGCTGCAAACCTTAACATTCTATTTAACTTTATAGCTAATTTGTACAGCTAAACAACCCACATTAGCTTTATAGGCAAATATAGAATAAGTCTAAGTAAAAGTGTTTCTACAGTTGAGCTTAATTAAGGATAAGAGTGCATTAGCGCACACTCCAGAATAAGATTCAAAGCTCACACGCAAGCATTCACGACGTAGAAACAACTGTAGGTGAAGTAGATAATACATACTCATCTATATTTAACAACTTTAAAAGAAAAATTTGCTATTGTAAACAATTTTTGATTGTTTTAACGTTAAGCGCATTAGTCAGTTTCTTCTTGTACCTCTGCTATTTAAATCCTAAAATAGTACAACATCTCATAAGCTTCTTTAAAGAACTCATAGAAAGTTTAAAAGCTTTAAGCTAGCTGTAATGCCATTATTTAATAAAAGTAAGAAAGATGACAACGCTGAAAAGGCGAACACTCCACGTCGAGGACGCTCGACGACGCCTGGAAGAAGAACTCCGTCAGCTGATGCAGCTTCTGCAGGAGATGATACACGAAGAGAGGAACCGATGCCCAACCAGGAGGAACCAGAACAGAATGGTGAGAGAACCAAGACGCCAGAACCAGACACGGAATCTGTAAGATCCATACCCATGCGCGAGGACTCACCAGATGCACTGATCAGAGATCGATATGTTAGAGCAACACTATCAGATCCTCTGGGAAATTTCCTGTTCCCACAATTCCTGGATACAATAAGACTTTGTAACCCCAACCTACGTGTGGACTCAGAAATGATGAGGAACTTCTGTACCAACTACACACAGAGTATGAGGGAATACAAAGAGGAACAAAGACGTGAAGTTGAGTTAGAGGCCCAGCGTATTGTACAGGAGGAGAATGACAAACGCACTCAACGACACTTCAGTAACTTCACCAACCAAACTGGAATTAAACCACCAAGCAGCTATGCAAGCAAGAGCACCCTAAGCAACGATCAAAAGCTTAAGTTAGCCAATGGAACCTTCCCTCTCAAGCATTGCTTCAAAGGAGACGGCAAACCACCCTACATTACTGATTACCTATCAGAGATGAACACTGCTCAGGAGTTATGTAACCTCTCAAGATCAGAATTTGAAACCTTTATGCTTAGAACCACAACTGGCGAAGCATATACTACTATCCAGCAGAGTTTCAATCTCGGACTATCTATTGAAAGTGTCTATAATAGCTTACTGCTACAGTATGATATACTCATCAGCCCACAGGAAGCTCAAGCTAAGCTGATAGCCTTTAAGGGAACCAAAGCCATGTCATTCCCTAAGCTTGTCAGTACAATTCAGAATCTTGCCAGCAGAGCCGCTGTTCATTATACAGACAAGAAGGAAAGACAGAATGTATTCAACATAACTGCAGTAGAGGCACTCAAACGTAGCTTACCAACAAATAGCCGCAATATAGCATCTGAAAACCATCACAATCTCACACATGATCTTGGAAGATCCCCTACATATCATGAGTTGACCGCTTCCATGTATCCTAGAACTGAAGACCTAGATCTGGACCTACAGCAGAATGGTGTATCAGCCAGTTACAATGGAGATTTATCGCTTCATAAAAAGACAAACAACACCAACTACTCACATGACAGGGATACAAGAATGAATAGAGACAAACAGCCTGCTAAAGTTGCCGCTACGTCGAGCTATTATAAAAGGCCAACAGTTAGAGAAGTTACTGCTAAACCAGCCTATCCTAAAACCTACAACAGAGAAAACAGGGATAATAGAGATAGACAACCACAACAGAACACCAAACAAGATTATCATATCTCCTATGGAACATCCAATAAGCGCTACTGTGGTGCATGTGGTCAAAATTCACACAAAATATCAGATGGATGCAGACTACTGTGCGATGACCAAGGACGACAATATCAAACAGCACTAACATCCGGATACTGCCCAAGCTGTCACAAGAAGTATGGCAAAGACCTATACCACGCTCAACACCTATGCCCTGGACGACCAGCGATGATGGAACTGTACCATAGTGGTAAAGTAAGACCTGGTGGTGTGTTTAAACAGGCATATGAAGAATGGGTTGACGCCAAAGCCAATGGACAATCCAAAGAGCGTGGCAGAACAAGTAGGGTTAACGCTATCACCGTTCGAATGGATCCTAATGACCCCAAGATTTTAGCGGTAGATAGTTCTGCAGCTATCATGGATGAAAATAGGAAAATGTACCTGAACTGCTCCGGCTGTATGTCAAATGGAAACTACGATGTATACATGACAGCTTTGTTTGACTCAGCAGCAGACAGAAATATCATGTCAACCAGCTATTTTGGTATGTTATTTGGAGTACAACAAAATGAGGTTAAGAACCATCTGGAAAAGAGTGACATGGTTCTTGTCAGCTATTCTGGACACAAAATCCCAGTAGCTGGAGAAATAACTCTCATGATTCGTCTCACACAATTCTCAGGCATCTATAGACCAGTACCATTTATGATTGTACCTGAGGAACACAAGAATGTCACACCTATGATCATCGGAATGAATGGCATTAGAGATCTCCAATTAGGGTTGACTTTCGTTGCGGACAACCACCCGCCAGCACCATATCTATACTCTATGTTCCATCCTGGGAGAGTACTAGATAGCCTGTTCTGTTCTGATTATGAGTTACAACTCTGCACAGGGACAATAGACAAAATTGATCCTAATGAAACTCAGACTATAGAAATGAACATCAACCATTTCTTCAACTTAGCTCCTGGAACAAAAGTCATTCTCAGCGATGACCACATTGCCAATGACAGAAATGGAGGAATTAAAATTCAACCTGGACAAACGCAACTGACTGTCAACAACCGAGGACAACTTAGTGGAAGAGCCATGATAACAAATGTCACTGAACATGCAATCACTAACACTGTTATCACCGGATACTTGGAACCAAGCAACCAATTTGTAGTCAAGGAGATCACCACAGACTTTGATTTTACGCAATCATTCCTACACAATGTATCTGTGACAACTGAGCTAGATGAGATTGTACAAGCCCTGGAGCGACACGCAGAAAAAGCTACGGCTCCAGCCATCAATCAGATCTCACTAGACACCAGAAACCACTCAGTTCAACTCTTATAGCTACCAAAATACAGCGCCATCAATCTGGTAGAACGATCTTTTCCTTTAGCTGATGGATATATACCGAATCCTACAGCTATAAACAATGACACTCCAGTACCAGGAGTAGCCTTATCTGACTACCGTTCTAATATTGACGAAATTCTAACTACACCAGATCCTGAAAAGAATAAACTCTTTGAGAATAGTGATGACGTTATTGAACTTGGCTTAAAACATATAGCTGAATCTGATAACCTCATGGACTATGTAACAGAACCTACTGGCTATAGTGTGCCAAAGGACCAGTTTGTTAAACCAGAGGATCTTGTGGTGCTGTCAGACTATCCACCAGAGGTAAGACATTATATAGAAGACATATTCCTAAAATCTTACCCTGATATCATATCTACACATTCTACTGATAGAGGTAACATGAGTAAATATCTGGGCAATTATACAATTAGACTAAAACCTGGTCAAACTTTACCCCAGCATAAGAAATTATATTATTTATCACCCGTAGAGAAAATGCAAATGCAATCTATCTTAGAGTTTTTGTTAAAGAACGGCACCATTGAAAGAGCTAATTTGGATGGGGATTCCTATAACAACTATGCAAGCCCAGCTTATCTGATTCCAAAGTCGGATCAGGGGAGCTGTCCTCGTTTAATTGTAAATTTTCAACAATTGAATCCTTGTCTGCAGTCTGAACCTGCACTGCTACCCACAGCAGAAAATTTGATTCAGTCACTAAGGGATAAATTTGTGCATAGTAGTAGTGACATGGCTAACGCTTTTCATAGTATAACGCTAGAACCTTCTTGCAGAGACCTAACATTGTTTGCAACCCCATTAGGAGCTTTTAGACACGCATCCTTACCCACTGGCATTAAGACTTCACCTGAAAGTCTATCACGCTTTATGGAAAAGATATTACACTGGGAATTGGTTTATGATGATAATGGTAATGTTGTAATGGACGGTGATTTAGCTAAAATGGTATACTCACCTATCCCAGAAGTCCAACACATTTATGATGATTTCATTGTCTCAACTGAACTAGCTAAAACTAGATCAGAATCATTGAATATACATTTTAAGATTTTGAAGAAAGTTATGGGGAGAATACACACGCATAAAGGAAAGATTAGTTTAAAGAAATCACAACTTTTTAAAAGTAGGGTAAATTTCTTTGGATTCTTCATTTCACATAATTATTGCTGTGTAGATCAAAGGCGAGTACAAAAACTTCTAAATATTCCCATGCCTACTGATATTACTATAATGAGATCTTTTATGGGAGTACTACAAAGTATGCATAAACATTTAAGATTTGATATTATGGCTCCTACACATATTCTAACTTCACTTACATCTACTAGATTAGGTAAAACTTTTGTCCCAACTCCAGAACAAAGACAAGCATTCGAAGACATTAAAAAAGCTTTAGCTTCAGGACCAATTTTTAGCAAATTAGTTAACTTATCGGCACCTAAGATTATCTTATCAGATGCAGCCGGCACCTCAACTGGCTCATATTCAGCAGTCTTAGCGCAAATAGTGACACCAGAATTACAGGCTAAAACCCTACCCCCTGGGCTAAACTTCGATGATCCTGTACACCATGTTATTTATGATAATAGGTTACCAATTTTACCCCTACCTTTGCAGAATGAAGGTGAAAACATTAAGGATTATGCTAAGCGTATGTCTGAAGATGGACCACCCGAGTTTGAATATTTGGCTAGTAAAACTTTGGGCTATCCTGAAGACACTGTACACAATAGTCTCGGGATATCTTTACAATTGCTTTTAGAACTAAATAAAGTTCAAACACCTTTGACCACCATCCTGCAAAGAGCATCAAAAATTATACGTTCTACGATGTTGAGACAAAAGTATATTCAATTTGTATTTAATAATGATAGGGATAAATTCTTAGAATTTATTCGCAAACTAGAGCATGGATATGTATATCTAGATCCGCAACAACTCATATTTGAAGCTCTTAGTGTAGCTATGTACCGTCCTGTGATAGTTATCACAAATATAGAGGGTGCCAAACCTGTCACTCAACACTGTTCAGACAAAACAAAACCCCCTTTTGTATTTTTACTATATGGACACAAAGAGCAACACATAGTAAGACCCGCAATGGTTTCATCAACCAATAGCTTTAATTTAAAATCTTTAGCATCTATGTTTGAAATTATCGCATATACCTCAAAGAAAATTACCGTTGCTGAGTCAAGATTACATATCATAGACATTGAAATCCTAGGAATTATTTATGCAGCAAACTCGTTTAGAACTCTAATAGGTCCAAGCTGTGAATGTACTTTGTTAACAGACGCAAAGTGTGCTTATTATCTCTTCAATCCTAAAGCATTAACAGCCGTTAATAAGTTGAAAAGGTGGAATACCACTCTGTTAACTCTAATACCGAAGCTAACAATGTCTTTCTTGAGAGGAGAAGACAATTTGGCAGATTTCTTAACAAGGGCATATAAGGCTACTTTACCAAGCATTAAAAAGGTAGCCCTACCTAAATTTGTTAAATCTGGGTTTGAAGATAACTTACCCCAATATAAAGTTTGGACTATTGAAGAATGGACACAGTTCATTATGGATAACCCCGACTATTTGGGTTATGATGAACAACCCCCACAGCCAAAGCAACAAAAACCCAAAATCACCATAAATTCACTTGCCGCAGAACATAGAGTTATAGGCAAAGTACTAAGACCTTTGGAAATCCTAAAAGAAAGGATTAGCATAGAAAATATAATTGCAAACCAAAAAGATGAATACTCTAACATTTACACACGTTGTCTAACCTCTAAATCAAACACCTACACTTATAAAAGACAGAACTACGAACTTAAAGACACGATTCTGTTTACAAAAATAAAAGGAGATTTAAAGGTTTATCTCCCAACCAAACTATTACCAGTATTAGTATGCTATACTCATCTTTGTTAGTACATAGTGGAGAAATTAAAATGCTTTTGAATATGCAAAATTTCTTCCACCCTAACCTTAAGAAATATGTTAGAAATTACACTAGATCTTGTTTAAATTGTCAACTTCAAAATTCATCTACAAAATTAGAACAAGTAGGAACTTATAGTACAATTTCAAGACCTTTTGAATGTGTAAGTATTGACTATATACAATCCTTGCCCCCATATCGTAGTTATAATCATATCCTCACTATAGTCTGCCAACTAACAGGAATGATTCTTGCATATCCCATGAAATCACTCACATCCCGTGAATTTATAAACAAATTCATGTTTTATTTCTATCCTAATTTCTCCCCCAGACAAATATTGTGCGACAATGCAAAATCATTTTTAGAAAAGCAAAATTTGATATTCTTTGCTTCTATTGGCATCCGAGTTTTGTATTCTACTGCGTACTTTTCACCCTCTAAAGGATTGGTGGAAGCTAGCAACAAAGTAATAAAATGGCCAATCATTAAAATTTTGGCGCAAGACTCAAAAACCTCATGGGTATATCTACTACCGTTAATAGTCCGACAATATAATTGCACTAAAATACCAAAAACTGGATTTTCACCCATGGAATTATTATTCGGGACACGTAGCTCCCTGTCTAAATTGTTCTTTGGAGCAATAAAACCGGATGAATATCACCCTGAAATAGCTCGCACAGAAGCCTATGTGCAAGACCTCTCGGACGGTATACAAGAAAACTTGGACATTTCAGCAAAAGCTATTGAAAAGGGAAGGGAGGCAAGACTAAAGTATATTAACAAAACCCGCATACACAAACAATTTGATATAGGAGATCTTGTCTTGGTTAGAAATCACACTATTACACCTGGTGTTAACCCCAACCTTACTCCTATCTATCATATTTCACCCTATAGAGTTTTGGATGTAAGCCCTAACAGTTGCAAGCTTGAAAGAATTTCAGACAAAAGAACTGAAATATTTAAATACTCTTTCAACGAAATCAAAAAGTTCAAGCCTATGGACGAACATTTTGACACCCTCCCAGAGGAAATAAGGGATATTATTACAAAGCCTTATAATAAACTCACAAATCAAGAGATAGCCACATTAGTTAAAAATGACACACTTCCGCTTATATTCCCGGTTAATTCAAAGGATCCACAACCAGGAATACGCGCACACTCACCCTTAGAAACACGAAAAGAAGCGTCACAAAATAAGAAACCATTAGACTCTGATTCGGACATAGAGGACTCAAGTGCCGATGAGGACATGACACTCGATTCCGTATTTATTACCGGAGGTCGACGACTTAGGAAAATAAATGATAGACATGTCAGATTTCGGAATGGCACAAGTTCACAACCATAATTTACATTTCCATTTACCCTGTAAACTTGTGAACAATATGATAATATGTTATTCTAATCTGATAACTAAGTTATCATATTCATGTAAATTTTCCCACTCAAGGTTATATATCCAGTGGTAAAATATACATCTTTTCTCTTCAGCAGGGGAGACCAACTATATGCAATATACGTCGACTAAAAAGTCGATCCCTTCAAAAACACTTACATAAAAAAATTGCATATAGAGAGTTTTGATTCTGTATAGGCAAACAGAGTCAAACGATTGATACAGATTGTACAAAAATACGAATGTTACAAATGTTAAATATGCACCCTAAAATATACACAAAAACTATTTAAAACATTTAATACAAATTGTACAAAGTGTACAAACATAGCAGTACTAATAGGCAACCTATATATATACGCCTTGAATTGTGATGAGTTGATTAGTTATTAGAAACTATAACCACTCTACATACAAAAAATATGTCAAAAACTTTAATTATAACTTCGGACAGGAAACGCCCACTCAGAATTTTAGTAGTAGTAGTAAACAATAACGATAACTTAAATTTTATCCTGAAATTGAGTCAGTTTACTATAACATATCCACAAGTGAGGAAATCACCAACCTTGTGAAGTACTACAGTTATCACATAACACGTAAGTCTTAACAGAATATTTTACAAAAGTTATAAAATGCAAACTAGATTCCGAAAGCCTATGCCTAGATCACAACGAATTCTACATGAGACCTTCGCAAACCTAGTAGAATATTGTTATAACTTGCTTACGATGATTAAAGAAATGTTATCGTTTAAAATTAGTTGTGGAATCAGCCAACCTAGTCGTATTGTACGATACTTGCATTGTCGTATACTTAGAAACACTTATAGAGACGCATACAACCGTTTGGTTATACGGTATAGACAGCAAGAGTATAGAAGCCGACAGACTATAACAGACGAATTACGGGCAGTAGCACGCCAAATAGAGAATCTGAGAGACACAGTCCTCCTCATTTCTGGACATTGTACTCTCCCCACTATCCACGAAGAGTAAACTAGATTAAAACTGATTCTTATAATCTGATTTCTAACAATGACGTACGGACGTATCCTAACGATATAAAAGTTTTGCATATGATAAAACCTCTTGTACATATGTGTATTGATGTAAAATACTTATATTCTCATATATCTCTATGTAATTATTGAAAACGATAGGAAATTAATCGCATAAATCATAGTTGAGATATCAAAAAGAACATAGCAAGAAATTTTGTTATTTATGAAAGTTATCATAAATCAAATGAATGTAAGCTAGTTTAAGCACCTTGTAAAAATAACGCTTTAATTATGTATCTAACTAAATTAAGGAACAGACAGTAATACTTATAGAGTAGCTACGTAAACGGGAATTGTACACAACAAATACTAAATCAGTAAATAACAGTGTATATGCTACTTAAAATCTCTATATTTATTTTTGACAAAAAGTAAATAATCTTTAGAAAAGGTATAAAAATTTTGACAAATATTTCTCTTTGGTGAAAATATAAAATTAAATCAATTTTGAAAACAGAACATAAATTTTTATTTTACAGTATTTGAAAAACATTATGATAGTAAGAAGTTTTCTGACAATTTAACATCTTAGTTAATATAGTTTGGACATAAGCTGTATATTGGCACATAATAAAACTTCGAGATCGTTAATACTATTAATTGAACGTTAAATGTTGAATTTGTATATATATAAAAGGCGCACAGCCTAACAACAAGCCAATGTGAGCCAAAACATTAACTCTACTTGTTGGAAATAAGACTTAGTTTTAAATCTAAAGGGACATAAGAACATTTTACCTTGAGACTTTAAACTTTATGACTATTGTATTGAAATTTAAAAGGGAAACGCTATTTATTCTAAGCCTTACTAATTAAATAAAGCTTCCTTAATGAGATCATCCAATCAATGATATTACTTTAATTACTTGAATCACAAACAGTCTTTACATGAGTTTTCTTAAAAATACTTGAATAAGCGTATGTAAATAACTTTGTCTAACGTCAGTCTTTCGGTCTACTTAGATAATGGTTACAAAAAAAATATATATGCTATTTACAAGTCCTCTCTATATCACAGCACAATTAAAATTCACGATTAATGCACAGGGATGGATATAAATGAAATTTAGAGAAAAGGTACTGAGGTGCGAGTTCGATTAAATATCTATATATACATGACCCTTACAAGCTAACAAGAATGAATAAACTGCGACATAAGGCTGTAATTACAGTTGTTAATATACTATTGAGAAAAGAAAAGGATTAGTTCGCTTACGAAGAAAGTAATTAAGAATTGAATGAAGTTTTAAATTATGGGCATAAAGAAAATACAACCTTATAATCATTTCCTTACATACTAAATATCCTTACAGACTAAACATGTATATACATAACATAATGGCAGAAGTGTAAATTAATGTTTGGCTTTGTACAGTATAAAAAGTCATAATGTCTAATAACAAAAGTCTTTACTTCATAGTGATTACTATTTTGACTAGTTACATAAAAAAAAATTAGAAAATCTGTAAATTTAGTCACATGTTGTCTAAAACTGGTCATTGTCTTAAAATTTGTATGTCATAGTTCAACCAAGCTAACAGCGCCACTTTACGGCGTACGTTTAGGGAACGTGGGACCCCGACGTCGAGGGACTCCCTCAACGCCGGAATCCTCTGTTCTGCTATTATCTGAGGAACGCGTAGCTGAATTGAAGCTACTCTCCGCTGATGTTATCTCTTCCAAGATGGCAGGAGTTGGAGTACGCATGGAGCGGCGCAGACGTTCTAAACTGAGAACCCGCAGTGGTGTGGGGTACTCGATCTCATCAGTCACCGCATTAAATCTAATGGGCGGGAGATCGGCGTCCTCGATATCGTCAACCAGTGGGACTAAACTGGCCGCATCCTAAAATTAAGAAAAAGGACATTATTAGACAATCATTTTAATAAATGTTCACAAGAGAATGTATCAACGCTTATCCATACATGTTTGTGAGTCATTTTTTTTTATACATCACTAATACTTTATCCAGAATCTTGATATTAACTATTAGGAAGGAGTTACACCATAGTTAAAGTAAAGTTATTGTCTAAAAGCATAGCTATCTGAGCTAAACAGCCTAGTCTAAGTTACGTAATTTTTGCAACGGAGAAATATTATAAGAACTTATCAAACTTACCACAGACAAATCAGCTGCAGATGGAGATTCAATGCGACTAAGGCACATAATAGAGCTAAAGGAAGAGCTGTCGCTGGATCCCTCAGCTGTCCTCTCAGAACTGACCCGATTACACCTCCCCATATTGGTGTAAAACTGCGTCAGGGGGATGGAGTTGGTCGCCTAAAATAAAATAGATCTTATTAGTTTAATCGCAACGCCAACAAAGAATCTAGGAAAATCAGGAAATGAGAATGCCTAAAATCCTGTAAAGCTATATGATTAGGTAGCAATTCAACCCACTTTATACCAGAATTAAAATCTTAGATCGGTTCAAAAATGCTTATGCAACCATACTTTTTAAGATTAATATTCTACCAATAAAAGAATTTTAGTTGCAAATACCTCTAGATACGTGTACAAATGTACGGCCTCTTTCTGAAAATTAATAGAAAACTAAAGCATGGATACTTACATGTAGACGCTCTGTTTGATCAAAGATCAACGGACGGAAGCCAGGACTTCCAGACGAGGTGTCCAATCCCGCAGGCACATTACTTCCAGTAACTCGATCCTCAGTGGCAGACAGACGGTGTACGGCAAACAGCCCAACTCTGGATCTCACTTCGGCTGGAGTCGATGGACTAGCAGAGGGAGCCTAAAACAAAAGAAAACATTAAAGTCTTGATCTAACATTTAAACCCCCAATGAGAAACGCGCGGCACGAGCAAACTCTTAACCTTCCCAGAGGGAAATAATATTAGGTTGCTAATTAAGATTTTAGTAAAGGTTAACTGGTATCTCAATTTAATTGCGGTAACCGAGCGGATTTCTCTGGCGACATAAAACGACGATAAACGGTGAGCGATATATATGGAAGAGCCGAAAGTCAACGTTGAGGAAGTGAGAATAGGACAGAACAACCCTGCAACAACATGATGCTTTATTAGACAAAACGGGTGGCTAGAAAAAAAAATTATACAAAACAGAAAAGAAATATACAACAGAAGAAAACTCACCTGTGTATCTGACAGAATATCATCCATCACAGAGGACGCGGCTTCATACATGGTGTCCGACGGCTCCACAGTTGGCGACATAACCCCTGATCTAGTCCTGTTGGTCCTGTTACCGCAGTGAAGAAGCTCAATGGTCCTGACGCCTATGTTTCGGAGGCGCGTACATACATCTCTTATCCAGCGAGCCAGCGACCTGTCTGAGGTGTTGTCTAATCTTGTTAGAGTCTCAAGCCCTACAGCACCGAAGAAGACCACTATGAGAGCACATGAAAACAAGCCTAAACCCAACAACATGTTAATTAAGCCATCCATGTTGAATGTGTCCAGACTCGTCTTCTGGTCTCTCCTCGACTCGGCAGACCCAGAATCACCTCCGGCAACATCGTCACTAATGTCACCGCAGGAGTTCTGCATCACCGAATTGAGGAGAGACCAGATGATTTGTATCGTTCTACTAAGCATCAGTGAGAGATGCTCGTTGCCAAACATCTCCCCTTGATCCCTTTCGGACTCTACAGAATCAAAAGTACTTGTACTCCCATAGTCATCGACATCAGCAAGGCTTGGCATCCCAGACTGGTCGCTGTACACTGAACTCGAGTCGTCTAAGGAGTTTTCAAGAAACGAGGAATTGGCAAGAGTGGCCGCAGCCGCTCTCATTGATTCCTCGAATCTTTCCTTAATATTCTGATGCGCATCCAGGCTGTCAGGTATATACATTATGAGCGAATGTAAATTTACAATAGAGGACTAGTGATTCTGAAAGGCAATATAGTAAAGTTAATTTTATGAAAAAGACTGTACACACGAATATTTTTTTTTGTATTCTAAGCAACTATGGTTGAACCTCCTAACCATTAAAACTTTGATTTATCATCTAAAAGTAAAATTCTTTAAGTTAAAGAATATGTAATTAATCTTACATGATTCAACGCTTAAAAATAGCTATCGTTAAGCTATTCAAACATTAAAACTTTGTTTTATTAGATTCAATTAAGTTAAAGAATATGTAATTAATTTTACATGATTCAACGCTTAAAAATAGCTATCGCTGAGCTATCAAAAACATCTTCATTATGATGTATCAAGCAATTAAAACTTATGTACTAGCTAAATCTGAATATTTTCAATGACGTTTTAAAAGCACTTTCGATAAAGCTAGCTAAATATAATTTTTATAAGCAACCATTTTAACATAAATATGGTTGAGCCACTCGCAACATAAATAACCTATCAATTAGCGTCATTATAATTGAATTAAGTAAAAAGAAAATCTTATTTTAAAACCTATAGTAAAATTGTTTTAGAAGATTTGAGTCAGGACTAAATAAATTTTGATTATAAAAAGGGACTCAGTAATCAAAAGTTAAAACGAATAAAATGATGGAACATATCTGTGTCAATATAAGTTTTGCTTACGATGAACGACTTTAACTTTTGCAGACGGAAAACGTAAACAAAACAAGGTACGTCAATGTGCCTGATGAATTCAGATATGTCCTATCAAAACTACAAATATTATATAAAACAAAATTGTCATAGATTGAAGATATACCCATATTGCTTCTAACCCACTTTCGATCAAAAATATAGTAATAAAGGCCTTATCGACGAAGAAAATAAGATTCTTGAGTCTTAAATAGAGGCTAACGAATGCAATAATGGGCATATCAACAATCTATAACATAAAAACATTCATATAAAACAAACGGGTTACTATATTTTATCACTTTTATATAAATTCTCTTGGAATTTAGCGGTAAAATTAAACACTCGAACGCAAGCTCCGCTCGCAAAGACAATTATTAATAAAATGAGCATAATTACTGGGCCGCCAGCTTTTTATAACCTCGCTCAAATCCAACCCCTATCACTTTTGACCGCCCAAACATAAACAAAGGGTTGACAACTTATTGTTACGTAAAATTTAATTACGGACGTCGAACGATATATTTTGTAGATATTAAGTCTAAAAGGTACACTTGACAGCGACGTAATGTAAGATATTAGTCTTTAAAATGATTAAAATTTATTCATGTTAAAAATAACATAAATACAGCTAATGCCAACAATGGTATAAACCATATGTACATATACAAAATATACAAACAAGGGTTACCAACTATTGTTAGTAAAATCTTATATTTTTTACATACATGCGAGTAATGTAACCAAAGAAATTAATACGATATGTAAATACTAATTGTACTTATACATTTTTATATAAAATATTGTTTAAATTCAGGAAACAGTTATATTTAACAGAAATAGAGATAACTAACCAATCCATTATAGGTCTATCTGTAACGAAAAGAATTTCTAGAATATCCCAGGGATAAAAGGATTAATAAAATATTATTAAAACTTCTTTTGTTTAGATTACCATAGCCAGGATACCCCAAGGAACCGGTTGGAGCACGCGCACTAACTCTTTTTAGGATCTACCATGGACCAGCCTGGAGATAACCTAGATGATCATGGAGTATTGGAGCCCTACCACCACCCTACCTTGGACGGATTGCGGTTGTGTTCCTGTCAACACCTTGACACTATAGACGAGAACAACAACATTATCACCACACCAGAGTACGATGGATTCTCAGAGAACCTGTCCATCACCATCAGGAATTTCTTGTTAAATACAGCCCTGAATACCACAGAAGATAGTAGAGTGGAGACCGATAGTGACATCAGCTCCAGCAGCACACTATCCCTCTCTACAAATGACCTCAACCAACTCTACTATGACCTGGAAAATCACTCAATCACCTTGGACGAGAATGGTAACGAGGTAGCACAAGTGGACGCCCTTGGCTACACATCTACCTCACCCCCAACCTCAACCTACACTTCGAACGAGAGCACTTCACCACCTAGTTCATCATCAGAAGAAGCTGAACTATCCAGAACAACCAACGCAAAAACATTTATTGATGTGACAATGTTAGATAAAACTAAACCCCTCAAGAAAAGAATGTATTCTATTTGGGAGGTTTATCATCTTGTATACCCAGCTATGAAAATACGCAAAGCATACTTTCTTAATGGAAAGCGTATTTAACTTAGCTTGGAATACATTTATAGTTTATTATATATGCCTATATACTGGGACTACTAAACTTTTTCTTTTTCTCTTTTTTCTTTTTTAACAACTTACCCCCATTGGAGATGCGATCCTCAATTTTCAAATTCTTTGAACGTACATATGAGACTTTTACAGAAATGCTTCGCATCCACAACTATCTATCTATGCTTGATATAAAGTCAACACTTTATAGATCATATTATGAACCTTTGATTGACACGTGCCCTGCAATTAACTAGTAGCACTCAGGGGCAAGACACAATTACTTTAGCTAGGCCCAAGGCATTATTTGTATCAATTTATGCATTCATAGGCCTACCTTTACCTATATGACACCATATATGGGTAACGCTAGCCTATTCATGGTAATCTGTATGTGATTTGCTAATAGTATATGTTTATTAAAGATATTATGTTTATAGTTAATGTAATCATATAAACAACCAGTTCAAATATGTATGCCTACAACCATGCCTGATTTACGTCACATATTAACACACAGATATTTAATTGCACAGACAAACACTAAAATCCTGGTCCAGAGCTAATGTTATAGCATGTACCTCTTGAATTTATTCAGTTATTTATTAACTCTCCTACCATCAACTTCTCTTTCTGGCTTCAAAAGGTAATGACTTAGTTGTTTGGCATGCATTGTAGTTTAAATTTAGGCCCCTTAGTACTTAGCATGAATTGAGCTCAGGCCTTATGTTAGAACTCTAACACTTAGCACAATTCACTGCTTGGGACTTAGGGCACATTTCTGTCCTACTCTACTTATAATTTTAACACTTATCCTGTAAATATTTTCATACTTAACTTATGCACTTGTAATATAAATACACTTTATAAAAACATTTTCCTTCCTTAATATTTAATATACTTATATAATTCTGATCGAATATCAAAACCAACCATTTATTCTTAGGTTAAAGCAACATAATACTTCGCGTGGGTCTTTTGTTGAGCTTCCACCAGCTCAACCAAATTCGTATTATACTTGTGGGAATAGAGGGTTAAGCATTCTAAACAAACGAACCGACGATGAGAATGTCTATGTGTATTGCATTAAAATTAGGTTTTAGTAGTACTCATAGAAGAGCGGTCTCCATACCTAACTATGGACAAACGCCCCATTCGCACACACACATAGTATATCCAGGGAGGGAGGGGACATTGGGCTGTTTATTACACTAGTCTCAAAATTTTCATCATATATATTTCTATTCGTTGGATCAAATTTTTAGGAAATTTTGATTGGTTGGTTCATTAAGTTGAGTGTTCAAGAGTCTTAACCATTAATTGTAATCTACAGAAGGGGTAATTTTGTGTATCATCATAAGGGATGTATTCTAATTTATCAGCCATTGTCTTATCCCTTTAGATCCCTGTAGTATAAGACCCAAGAACTAAATAAAAGCAATAATACACATGGAGAAAGGAAAAAATGGAACCGTAAGCTACATTAGTACCCAAAGTTAAATAACTAAACACTTCGGCCAATCACTATTTTTAATTTGGTTTGGTTTGTTACAAACTAATATTGTTTAAATACTTTTCTCGTATTCATTCGAATTCGGTTCTCATCCATAAGAAAAAAACTATGTCTAGCATCGTATTATATCCAGCTTTCTACGAATATAAAAATGTACAACCATAAGATTAAAACAAGTTTTTTTAGCCCGTGCCTTCGGCACCTCGGGGCTAAAAAACTAGTTTTAATCTTATAATTGTACATTCTATATCCGCGGAAAGCTGTTAATAATACGATGCGAGAAATAACTATTCTATTTATACTTTTAAGCTACAAAAGGAGCAATTTTGTTGGTCATTATTGGGTATAAATCAATAACCATTTTATGTTATTTGTAGGTTCAAAACTGAACTTTGATTACTAGGTTCCAAACTTTTCAACCGATAAATTAAAACAACAATAGGAGTGTTTTTATTTATCAGCATTGGGAATGTATATTAATTTATCATCCATTGTCGCATCCATGTATTACTTTGAAAAGAAAAAACATATTTCAAGTATGTTTTCGAAACCGATTAATATCCGCTGGATTAGAACCGGATCTCAGCCTTACTGAAAAATTATGTATAGCAGAGAATTTTACACAAATATTGAACTAAAATCATAAAATTAACAACAGTTTTGTTAGACAAATACTTCGGCCCCACGGGGCTAACATAACTTGTTCTAATTCTATTTCTTTTTATTTTAATACACGTGGAAAGCTGTCTATAATACGATGCAATAAATAACTATTATAGTCGGTTATCCTATCCCCTACTCCATGAATATTTGTATATCTATGCCAAACACAGTATTTATATACATTTAGTTCAGAAGGGGGAACATTTTATTTCAAGAAAAAATAGTATTTTTGTCTACCTATTGTCGCCTTTAAAGGACAACGGGTTGAAGCAGCTTATCGTGCCTATACAAAAAATGTCATCATAAAATACAAATTACTAATGATAGGCCAGTATACATTATACCATTGGTCAATTTAAATAAATACTGGCCTATCATTGGTCATTTTTATTGCATATGTACATCCCTAACAATGATACACATAATTACCTCTTCTGTAGAATACAATTGATGGTTAGGACGTTTGGGCACTCAACTTGATGAACCAATAATCAAAACTCAAAAAAAGTTCCCAAAGTTGTTAAACCAACGAATAAGAAAACGTTATCATAAAACTTTGGGGACTAGTTTAATAAACAGCCTAATGTCCCCTCATTTCTATGTTTTAAGGACGAATACCAAATAACTCAGCCACTTCAACCGATAATTTTTCAGAATACCTATCCATATGTGTACATCCATATGTTTGGACATAGAGATCAGGGGTAGATACTTTATTTGTGCATTATTGAGATGCATATCAGGGAGGGAGGGGACATTGCGCTGTTTATTACACTAGTCCCCAAAGTTTTATGATAACGTTTTCTTATTCGTTGGCTTGAAGACTTTTATTGAATTTTAATTGGTTGGTTTATTCAGTTAATTGTCCAAATGTTTCAACCACTAATTATATCTACAGCAGGGTTAACTTGTGTATTATCATTAGGGATATACATTAATTTTGTCTTATCCCTTTGGATTCCTGGATGCATACATAGATAGATAGATTGTTCAAGGGCGTGCATTGTATTAATTCGGGGAGGTTCCTTAGGTTAATGAATCTTTCTAAAAAAAATAGGTGTGTGGCAAATTTAACCCCCCACAACCTTAAGGTCTAGTATTATAGACGGCTTTTGGCGGATGTTGTTTTATGATTTTATTTTGATAATTGTAAAATATTGTCTGTTATGCGATGCTATACATGATTTTTCAGTATAACTAAGAACTGATTCTAATCCAGCGGATATCAATCGGTTTCGAAGCCACACTGGAAAAGATTTTCAAAGTACCATTATCCTTTCCCTCCCTCCCTGACTATAGTGGCAAGGATTATGGCGGCTATACTGAGGGTTATATGTGAGTGCAATGCAATAGAGTGGACAATTTTATTCAATTTTCAGAAGAAAACTAGGGGTCTAAAGGGATAAGACAATGGCCGATAAATTAATGTGTATCCCAAATGAAGGAAAACAAAAATCACTTTTTCCATAAAATTAGTGATTGAAATGTGTGGAATTAAATTAAAGTCCCCAATGTTGTTTAGCCAAACGAATAAGAAAACGTTGGGGACTAGTGTAAAAAACAGTCCAAAGTCCCTTTCTCACTGAAAAAAAAACAATGTATTTTGTACACGGTAGTCCTAGGAATCATTATGACGGCTAAACTGAGGGTTATATGTGAGTGCAATGCATTAGAGTGGACACTTTTGTTCAGTTTCACAAGAAAACTAGGGGTCTGAAGGGATAAGACAAAGGCCGATAAATTGATGTGTATCCCCAATGATAATAAACTAAAATTACCCCTTCCAAACAATTAGTGATTGAAACGTGTGAACACTCAGCTTAATAAACCAACCAATTAAAATTAAATAAGTCCCCAATGTTGGTTAGCCAAACGAATAAGAAAACTTTGGGGACTAGTGTAATAAACAGTCCAAAGTCCAATTTCTCACTGGAAAAAAGCAATGCATTTTCTACACTGTAGTCCTAGGAATCATTATGGCGGCTAAACTGAGGGTTATATGTTATTGCAATGCATTAGAGTGGACACTTTTTGTTCAGTTTCAGAAGAAAACTAGGGGTCTGAAGGGATAAGACAATGGCCGATCAATTGATGTGTATTCCCAATGATGGAAAACAAAAATCACCCCTTCCATAAAATTAGTGATTGAAAATTAAATTAAAGTCCCCAATGTTGTTTAGCCAAACGAATAAGAAAACTTTGGGGACTAGTGTAAAAAAAGTCCAAAGTCCCATTTCTCACTGGAAAAAAAACAATGTATTTTGTACACGGTAGTCCTAGAAATCATTATGGCGGCTAAACTGAGGGTTATATGTGAGTGCAATGCAATAGAGTGGACATATTGTTTCAATTTTCAGAAGAGTCTAAAGGAATAAGACAATGGCCGATAAATTAATGTGTATCCCCAATGATAATAAACTAAAATTACCCCTTCCAAACAATTAGTGATTGAAACGTGTGGACACTCAGCTTAATGAACCAAAGTCCCATTTCTCACTGGAAAAACGCAATGTATTTTGTACACTGTTGTCCTAGGAATCATTATAGAGGCTAAACTGAGGGTTATATGTGAGTGCAATGCATTGGTGTGGATATTTTCAATTTCAGAAGAAAACAAAAAGGAGGGAGGGAGGGGACATTGGACTGTTTATTACACTAGTCCCCAAAGTTCTATAGTGATGTTTTCTTGTCTGAAGGCTTCGAGACTTTTATTGTATTTTGATTAAGATGAGTGTCCAAACGTTTCAACCACTAGTTGTGATCTACAAAAGGGGTAATTTTTGTAAAATAGTTTCATAATTGAAGATGTACATAAAAAGGAATCATTACTCTAAAAATCGTATAGATAGAATAATTATACCATAAAACCATTGTTAGACTAAATTGTATCTTACTGTTTCAGAAATAATCATACAAAGTTTGAAACCGATAGGACAATTCTAGTATATCTAAGTTAACAAAAATAAGCTAACCATTCCAGACATACTGACGGATGGACCACCCATATTATAGAAAAGCTTTGCTTAAAAAAAATTGAGCCATTCTATTGATGTGCAATGGATAGGCCTTAGTGTAATTCTAACTGTCAAAACAAATTTACAAATATCTACATAGTAGATAGATAGATAGACAGATTAGATAGATATATAGATAGATAGATAGATAGATAGATAGATAGATATATAGATAGATAGATAGATAGATAGATAGACAGATTAGATAGATAGATAGATAGATAGATAGATAGATAGATAGATAGATAGATAGATAGATAGATAGATAGACAGATTAGATAGATATATAGATAGATAGATAGATAGATAGATAGATAGATAGATAGATAGATAGATAGACAGATTAGATAGATATATAGATAGATAGATAGATAGATAGATAGATAGATAGATAGATAGATAGATAGATAGATAGATAGATAGATAGATAGATAGATAGATAGATAGATAGATAGATAGATAGATAGATAGATAGATAGATAGATAGATAGATAGATAGATAGATAGACAGATAGATAGATAGATAGATAGATAGATAGATAGATAAATAGATAGATAGATAGATAGATAGATAAATTTATAGATAGATAGATAGATAGATAGATAGATAGATAGTGGACTATTTATTAAATACTTTAGCCCCCAAAGTCTTATTATAAAGTTTTCTTATTTGTAGGCTCAACAACCATTGGGACTTTGATTGATTTTTGATTGTCCAAATGTTTTAACCACTAATTAAATTTATATAAGGGATATTTTTGCACATCATTATTGGGAATTTACATCAATTTATCGGCCATTGTCTTATCCCTTTAGATCCCTTACATTAGCAAAGATTGTTTATAACCAAATATACCCACCCCCCTCCCCCCCTTCCTCACAAAATATAAATATTTGCCATATAAATCCTCCCTGCAAATTTGTTGTAATTTTCTAAGTGTTCCAAGGATCTAATGGGATAAGACAATGGCCGATAAATTAATGTACATTCCCAATAATGATACACAAAACGAAATCTTTTGTAGATTTGAATTAGTAGTTAAAACGTTTGAATAATTCCCTTAATGAATCAACCAATCAAAATTTATAAAAGTCCCCAAAGTTGACAGGCCAACAAATAAGAAAATGCTATTATAAAACTTTGGGAACTAGTGTAAAAAAAATGCAATGTCCCCACCCTCCCTGAAGAGTCCTCACAATCAAAATAAACAGCAAATATATTTATGTACTTACTAAAGGGGTTGGTGATTCAAAATATAAATGCACAACTTAAAAAAAAACATATTTTAAAAACAAAATTGCTGCTTACACGCTATCAATAGTTTATCAATCGATATAATATTACTATGATGATCCACAATATTTCCATGTACTCTGATAAAGTGGTGCTCGCATTTGGCTAAATTAATACTTTATATAATAGGATATTAAACTAAAACATATTTTGAAACAAAAATAACTGCTTTCGTGTTATAAGTTTATATATCCATATGTTATTACTTTAATTAAGTGATTCTCGAAGCTGGCTAAAATAAGGATACACACCTCGAACCCCCTTATTTCGTCCTCCTATGATGAACGAACGGACCAATAAATGAGGTCAACTGTAGAGAAAAATTGAAAACAAATTTTCTTCTGTCAATGTATCAACGTATATTCTATATCCATTAGTATATATTTCTCTATTATGATAATTTTACTTTTTCTACCCTCATTGGATTCTAGTTCAATATAGAAAATACAAGGATGACAACATCCATAAAACTTAGGCTCTGGAACGGTAGGACAAACAAACATTAACAATTCAGTAGTGACATAACTGATAAAGTAGAATATGAATGTATATTTCTAATTCTAATGAAAATTCCTATATTTTTGTTAAATAAACATCTTTTAAAGAAAAAAATCTATCAAATATTTAAGAAAAATCCTCTAATCTAAAAATGTGAAAAAAAATTCAGACTGTAATTTTGTAGCACAACTTTAGAGTTTATATTGTACAGGGTGGGGCAAATAAGACCGGACAATTTCTAACTTCTAAAAAAATGAACATAAAATCGACAATTTTAAAGATTTTATTGAATTTTAAAAACTGGCAAGCAAAATAGGTATATGACTATTAGATTATTTAATAAAATCGCTGCCAGCTCTAATTACCGCCTCTACCCGCCTCCTCAACCGCCGGCAGGTCCAGGTCAAAATGTACCTGTCCAAGCTGGCGTAGTTCTCCTTGATATTGGCAATGAGGGAGGCCTTTGTGGTATGGGCACGTCTATTGGTGCATGCTTCAAAGTAGCCCCAGGCCAAAAAGTCCATTGAATTAAGATCGGACTGCTGGGAGGCCACATTTCCTTAGGAACGTGAGTAACCGCAGGATTAAAATTCGCCCAACTTTCAAGCTACCCTTATACACGGAGGCTCTCATTTGGACCACAGTTGAGCTAGAACGACGTTCTTTACCTTTTTAGAAATGGCATGAAGTATCAGCTAGGGTTGTCAACGCAACCCATAGTCTAAAATGAGTTTTTAAGTTCAATATGGGTCCCTGAAGTCAAGAACCGAGAAATTTTCACGAATTTTCACGGTTTTTACATCTCAAAATCTTCCCCGTTTCTCTTTGCTGAAGTACTACGGCCAAGCCATTTCAGAAAGAGAGCACTAGTCTTTTCTAGTGTCTTACTTATATATCTAACAGTATCCCCAGCAAGTTACATAACTCTACCTCACCTACAGATGGGCTGAGGTCAGATTTAGTGGGCCCTAGTTGAGAATCCAGTTTAAACCACCGGCGCATTTGGAATCTGCCTTGTTGAACATATGAGTGGCCAGCTCGTTGTACACATCCATATTCGTCCAAAGATTTTTGTGTGCTAAAATGTCATTACCTAAGCTTTTTATAGTGTGGTCAAACGTCCTGATTGGTCAAGTAGTTTTGGCGCTATGGCCGTTTAAAGTTTGTCCGGTCTTATTTGCCCCACCCTGTACATAAACCTTTTCATGGGTAGAATAATTTACTAAAACTATTACCACAATGGCCATCATATGTTTAAACATTACCTGAACATAGCTGGATATTAGTAGCGACGCTACTTTACAATTCGAAAATACTTTACAATTATTTTGACTAAATTTAAGATAAGGGAAGGTTGTATTTTACTTTGTTTGTTTATTCCTTTATTTAATGTGATATTAGGTTATGTTGGCACTTGATAGCCCCGCAGGGTTAGTGAATTGAAAGTTAGGCCCTGCGTGGTTGGGTACGGGGTTATTTTTAGTCCCTATAAAGGAAAGCATTATTTCAAATGCAATGTGTTACCTATATTTTATAGTGTAAATCTATAGTAGCAAAGCTAATCTATATAAAGTGTTTGTTTGTCATCGTTAGACTAATTTAGATTTGATTTCAGCTTGTTAAACTTGTTAAAATAATAAAAACTATAATTTTAAATCTTTTTGTTGGTCCATAACATATGATGGAACATTGTACTGTATATTACAATGGTGTCCAAAAGTTAATAACTACATTATCTTATTCATTGAAATAGAAAATTTGGGTACTTTAATTAAATTTTGGTTAGTCCCAAACAATTATCATTTATGCTTTTCAACTTATAATTGTATCATACAGAATCTTATTATCATATTTTGAACGTATAACAGTTAGGGAGTTGAATCCATTTTTATAGAAGCAGAAATATAATCTATGATTATGGTTTGGACCCTCTAAAACTGTAATCTACCTTTCCACTTTCCCCTCTCTTGGTGAAGATATCTTCAACGCCGATACGATTTTTGAAATGTAAGATTCTACTTTCCCTTCTCTTGGTGAAGATATCTTAAACGCCGATACGATTTTTGAAATGTAAGATTCCACTTTCCCCTCTCTTGGTGAAGATATCTTCAACGCCGATACGATTTTTGAAATTTAAGATTCCACTTTTGCCTCTCTTGGTGAAGATATCTTTAACAAGAGAGACAAAAGTGGAATCTTATATTTCAAAAATCGTATCGGCGTTGAAGATATCTTTACCAAGAGAGGGGAAAGTGGAAGGGTAGATTACAGTTTTAGAGGGTCCAAACCATAATCATAGATTATATTTCTGCTTCTATAAAAATGGATTCAACTCCCTAACTGTATAATGTATATCAAATTGTCAACATTGTCTTACCCCTCGAGATCCCTTTAAATGAGCTGTATAGTCATAATCCTAATGTCGTTGGTGGTATTCAAATTTCATAAATAATTTAGATTGGACTTTTATATAAATGAACATTTATCGTATCAGCTTGTCCTCAGGAAAATGATAGGTTGGATTCCAGGACTAAATTCTAAGCTACAAAATCCTTGCAACTTAGTACTTACTATTCAATAGAACTAGTGACTGCTCTCCTAGGGTATCTAGCAACTCAAATGTGACATAAAACATGGGTTGCAAATTTTCGCAAATAAATGGCGAATTCACAAAATTCGCAAATTACGCAAAAATTCTTTTTAAAAAAGAATTAGGGGGAGAATTTTTGTTCTTTTGGGGGGTTGAGGGTGGCCCAACCCCAAGAAAATAGCCAAAAACCACCACAGGAACAGTAGGTATATTCCCTGGAGTGTAGAATCCAATCGGTTCAGTGGTTACCGAGATCTTAAGAGACAGATAGAAAGACGGACAGACATTATTCTACTTTGTATTATAAATATATATATAACCACAAATTATTTTTCCTCATTTTATTTATGAAATACATCTGTACACTAATAAATAGATCATCAGTTCCAATTAAGAACTGATAAGATAAGAGTTAAAAAACGCATGTCTTTCGATTTTGAATCATAATAGGATAAAATAAAAGCACTTCATAGCGTCACTCTGCCTTTGATAAATATATTTAAAATCTAAAAAAAATACAAGATTTATATTTACATACATTTATATATAAAAGCACAATCTTTGAATAAAAAATTAATGAGTAAAAAATTTGGTTCTTCTTGTTCTTCTTGTTCGACTGGTTTAAGAATTAGCACTATAATATCAAAACGAGCCAAAACAAGTGATGTACAACTATATATAAATGCAAAAACATCAATAACTAAAGTAAACATAAAGAATGCATAAAATCTGCTAATTTTATCACATGATTCATTACATCTAAAATCTGAAGATATAAAAATACTAGAAAATATTATGCCAAGTAGAGAATACCAAATGGTAAACACGGAATTAACAAAAACAATCAATTTCCAGTCAATAGATTTATCTCTACACATTGGAAATGCTAATCTACTAGGATCTAAGATATTTTTGTCTGCAAGACTTATTACATTTAGTTTGTCTGCAAGACTTATTTCTTTAATTAGTCTAAAATCTTTAAATGTATATAACAATATAAACATTAATCTGATAATAGGTAGAAAATCTAAACATGTGTAAATAATAGCACAAGTTAAGAGACTTTGATCAACATAATACAAACTAAAGCATATTAAAATTCTTAAAAACATAGCTAGTTTTGTCAGAAGTTCTGTAAAAAATAATTTTATGCTTAAGCGTGTTTCAATTTCACCCCTAGCCATATTTCTCAAGTCCATCTTACTTAAGCCATAAAATAGGCTTAAACAAGATATAATCACACTTGTAAGACGAAACACAGCATTCAAAGGAATATCTATATTTCCAATTGTAATATGTATCCATGAAGGGCTTCCTTTCGGCACGCCATCATTTAACAAGATGAATATCTGGAGACAAGCTTGCAAGTAGGATTCATAATAAATTTCCTCCGCCTGAAATTAAAGTTTGTTACATAAAAAGAAATGGTTATACAATTATCACAAATTTAAAAATAAATAAAAATATCTATAATACGAAGTAGAATGATATCTGTCCATCCATCCGTCTGTCCGTCCGTCTGTCTGTCTGTCCGTCCGTCAGTCCGTCTGTCCATCTTTCCGTCTGTCTTTCTGTCTGTTTGTCCGTCTGTCCGTCTGTCTGTCAGTCCGTCTGTCCATCCGTCCGTCTATCCGTCCGTCTATCTGTCCGTCCATCTGTCTGTCTGTCTGTCCTTCTATCTGTCTGTCTGAAGCTTAAGACAGACTGAATCAATTTTTATGTTTTTATATATTTTCATAAATTTTATATTTCTTTATATTTTTTAATTTTCTTCTTCTATTTAAAATTCTTTTCTTCTTTTAAACTTTGTTTTATTAAATTTAAAAATATTGTGAAATCTTCCTTCTTCTAAAAAAGCTAATGGCAAAGAAATTTTTAAAAACATAAAAAAGAGAAAAAATTTGAAGATTTTAAAAATATAAATAAATATAAAAAGTTAAAAAGTGGTATAAAAAGTTATTGAGAGTTATAAAAAGTTATAAAATACAGAAAGTATCTAAAAAAATGTAAACAAAATTTAAAAATTCTCCTTCAAACCTTTAGGAAAAAAAGGCCCTAAGGCTAGGGTCAAAGCTGCTATTCTTCAATAATTAAAGAGAGTCTGATAAGTTGCTGTAAAATTTACTGTGTCTGCCCAGTTCAGTCAGTCAGTAAACTACAAAGGAAATGTGATTGAGTAAAAAAAATAAATATAAATCTGTTGGTAAACTGCATAAATATATGATAATGTTAAAAGAACTATTCACATTTTTATGATATTATTATAAAGATGCTTGCATATATCAATGTAATTTATTGTCCTAGGAATCAGTTTTCATAAAAAATTAAATCAATCAGATATTTTTTTGTTAAAAAATCAATATGTTTACAATGGACATGCGGACATTTTGGTAACAATCAGAGAGTTCCTACAATTTCTAAATCGTGTCCAACTAGCACAGGAAACCCGCGACCGTGGCTCAACATGTAGCGCATCCGCTCATTGTCGGGAAAGTGATAGGTTCGAATCTTGGTCCTACACCCCGTCATAACTAAAGACGTTAAAAATGGTTCCCACTGCTACTATGTCAGATGCGCGACGTAAATAGTTAGAGTGGGGGAATGCCTTGGCCCCAAAACAGGTGCAACTCATTACCATGCACAGTTGGGACTTCTCAGACAAAGGTCGTGCATCTCAGAGAGTTGGTTGTCTGATGCCCCCTAGAGTCTTATCTCTTTAACTAGAACAGGAATCACCATGCAAAGTTAGAAATCAATAGGACAATTGTAAAATTTTGTATAAATTAACAAAAAGAGCTACCTATTACAGACGGGCTTGCAGACTGACCCTAATTATAGAAAAGCTTCACTTTTAAAAAGATATTTCTGATTTGTGCCAACCAAACATCTGCTTTTAATTCACTTTTTCTGTCTATCAATGATTTTTTTTGTAATTTCAGGATAGTTTTTTTTTTGGAATTTTGTTCAGACTGTAAGAATTAGTGATCTTAGTCTTAATGTAGGATGAAATCCTTATTACATTTATATTATATTAATTATCTACATCTAATTGACTTACTTTTAATCTCCAATATTGTTCTTGAAGCTCTTCATCTTCTGGATTTATGAAGGTCTGAAGTCCCAGGTAGGGGACAGCAAGTTGGTTGAACAGGGCGGCCAGATATTCTTTTGGCTTCCTTCTCAAGTCTGGTTTTCTACAGACATTAAGAAGGCTGAACAAGATTGGTAGAACCAGAATGACAACTATTACATAATCTTTTTTATTTACATGCCAACAATAATTTGTAATCAAAAAGGCGAACCTCAATCTGTCCTACTTCAAGAAAGACGATTTCAGTGATGTCATTTACGTTTAGGGAAGGGGGGAAGAAAATCTCTTCCCTTTTCTCCCATCTCTTTTGAAGAGATTTTCCTCCCCCCTTCCCTTTTTCTTTCCCGTAACGTATATGACGTCACTGGAATCGTCTTTCTCAAAGTAGGACAGATTTGGGTTCGAAATCAATAAAGTATTAGTGATTAGAAAATTAAGATTCTGTAATAACTGTTTTCAGACATAACTTCTATTATTGTGTATTTTATAATGCATTTTACAAATCTGTCTAAACAGTATGCCAGCAAACCTGGCAGGGTCATCCAGGTATGGAGCAAAAATATGTTTTTTAATTAAACAAAGCATTTTGTAAATCCTTATATAAAATATGGGTGTTCAAGTCAGGTTTAACCCTTAACGGTCGGGGGGGGGGGCGTTGAACGCCCCCCCATCCGGTTTTTTCTATCTCATTTTCTGTGTGTGAAAGATAAAGAGCCCAAACTGCTTGACTTTTTAAGTATGGGTATGACACATAACTGAGAGTTGGAATTTTTTGAATATCTCCATCCTGGCGGGCACAGGATGCCAGCAAACCTGGCAGGGTCATCCAGGTAAAGAACAAAAATTTGTTTTTGATTTAAACAAAGCATTTTATCTTACCAAAATACTAAAATATCCTCTAGTAGTACATCCTCATATTAAATACAGGTGTTCAAGTCAATTTCAGGTTCCAGGTATGATCCTGCAGGTCCTGATCCTCCAGGTCTCCAGAAATCTTTAAAATGCTCCTGTGGCCGCAATTTTTGACTTAGAGACTTCAAATTTTAAACTTAAGCTTTTCTTACATGTCTACATAATGTATAAAAATTTCATAAAGATCCGCCGCCGTTTTCCCGACGACCGCCGACTGCGGCGGCTGGCAGCTGCCAAGTACAGCTGCGGCCGCTGAAACTTATGTTTTGATATTTCAAATATAAAATTTAAATAAAATAAACATTTTCTGCAAAAAAAAATTTTCTTCTAGCTTTAAAAATAAAAAAATTACAGCCGTTTGAAATTTTTAAGTAAAAAAGGACCTAAAAACAAAGGTTGTTAAATAAAAGGGTGAAGGAAGCGGAAATTGACCTTGACTTACTTAAGGTCGGAAATTCACCATAACACAGGGGACTTGCACAAAAAATTTTAGCCCTCTAGCTCTAATAGGAACTGAGATAATGAGGGGGGGCGTTGAACGCCCCCCCCCCCCGACTGATTAAGGTGCGGCAAGGGGCCCGACTGTTAAGGGTTAAGGTATGCTCCTGCAGGTCTTCGGAAATCTCTAAAGGGCTCCTGTGCCAAGTACAGCTACGGCCGCCGAAATTTATTTTTTGAGATTTCTAAAACTTACATAAAGTTAAACATTTTTTTAAATTGGTTTTCTAGCTTCAAATATAAGAAAATTACAGCCGTTTGAAATTTTGAAGTAAAAAAAGGGGTTGTTAAATAAAAGGGTGAAGAAGCGAAATTTGACTTTGACCCACTTGTAGTCGGAAAATCATAACTAAACAGGTTATAGGCACTAAAATTTTTAGCCCTCTAGCTCCCCCCCCCCCTCCCAACCGATAAAGGTGCGGCTAGGGGCCCGACTGTTCAGGGTTAATGTAATGGGAATCAGTATTCCAAAAATCAGATGAATAGACAAATTATATCATACAAAACTTTGTTGTAAAAAAGTAAAAATCAACACATTTAAAAAGAACATACAGACATTTTGGTACCAATTATAGAGTTGTGACACTTCCTAAATCGTACTTAATATTCATAAGAATCATCATTCAAAGTTTGAAATTAATTAGACAATTCTAACATTCAAAAAAAAGCTAACCATTCCGGACAGACAGACCCTAATTATAGAAAAACTTTTTTATTTATTGTATTTTTTATTTCACTAAAAAAATTGTTTATGAAAGGAAAGATGATATACGAATTTTTGATAAAAAAGATTCCTGATGTTATAAAGTATCTAATCTGTCCTTCATTATATACATCCCATGTTGTATAAATATCACTTCCAACATCAATAATGGGAAGGATAACATCAAAAAAAAGTTTAAGTGATGTTTGAATACAACTAGCCATTTCACTTCACAGATCACAGAAAAATATTTCTTTTCTATGTTACTATTATATTATTGAATTGTGTTCTTTTTTATATTAAAATTGTTCTGTATAGCATTCCACTTAATTTTAAAAACTTCCTACTTAAAACATTGATACCAAGAGATAAACTGAAGTGGATGCTTTTTCTTTTGCGTCTTGACAATAAACCTGTCTGAAGACATTCCATATCTTTTAAAGGCACCATTAAAATAACCCACTAAAGATTATCTGTATGATTATTGAATTATAATTATAAAGTTTAATTCTAAGAAAGGAAATCTTGAATAATGTCAATAAACTTTCTTTAGCAGTTTTGCTTTTGATTGAATACAAGTTTACATGTAAAAGAAAACCCCTTTTTATGGCTTAACACTAAGGACGTCCAAGTGGGGGAGGGTTAAAGGGATGTTAACCCCCCCCCCCCTTTCCAAGACAAATTTTTGAGTACCATAGACTTCAGGCCATGGTTAAATACACTTTAACAAGGATGACAACATCCATAAAAGCGAAGCACTGAAACGGTAGGACAAACGGACATTAATACTTGTATAGTGTCTGAATTGAAAAATCAGAATATAAAAGTATAAGAGTCGAAGCAAAAGTGTAAGTAAATTTTTTGCCAATCTGCTTGGTACAGGATTATGTTTATGGACATACTAACATTTTTAGGACTTGATTATAGAGTTGCTTCGCTTATGAAATTGTTCTTTGTTGTCCTAGGAATCAATATACCAAAAATCAGATCAAACGGATAATTAGATCACATAAAAATATGTTGTTAAAAAAGTAGAAAAATCAACATGTTTAAAATGGACGTACGGATATTCTGGTAATGATTATAGAGTTGCTTCGCTTTTTAAATCGTACCTAACTACTACAGGAATCACCATGCAAAGTTTAAAATCGATAGGACAATTCTAACATGCCTAAATTAACGAATAAAAGCTATCTATCTCGGACGGACGGACGAACGGACGTACGGACCGACCCTAATTATAGAAAAGCTTCGCTTTTAAAAATCAAATTTTTTTTTATATTATACACCCAGAAAGTGGACTTAACATCCCTCTATAAAAGAAGAATTAAGAGGGGGTAATTCCTCCCACCCCTATTTAAGTTTTAGATCAGATGGAGGGAGGAAGGGAAGAAATAAATTGCATTATGCGGCATATTGCCGCCTTCCCCCCCCCCCCCCCCCCTACTAAAAAATATTAAATATCTACTATCCTGATTCCTTGCCACCCCTCAAAATAAAATAAAAAGCTTGGACGTCCTTGTTTAACACTGCATCAAAAAATCTCCAATGAATTTAAGAAAAATCCTATAATATATAGTTTTGTTAAAATCTGACCAATCGCTAAACTGATAAAGATTTCTATTTCATATGGGTCCTATGATGGCTATATGCATTTTTAGTTTTAGGCTATTTATACCTCCAAAATATATCTCCTACATGATAAGGGTGCAGCCACTAGAAGGTTAAAATTGAGAAGGAGGGGGATTTTTGTGCCATTTCATTTGAAATGAATTTTTAAAGAGTTGGCTTGGTGAAAATTATGTTCCTTCGCCATGAAATTTCAGGGAAATAGTAATTGATTTACAAATAATTTTTTATTTACTCCCATCAAGTAATACTCCCATCTGACTAAAATAACGATACCCTCCATACACCCCCTTTACCTTATCCCCTTTTCTACTAATAGATGAACGAACAGACCAATAAATGTAGTCAATATTATCAACCTAAGTTAACAACAAATTTTTCCCTGTCTATATATCCACGTAATATTTACAGGCAAAATAGTTGGTTACGAGACCGAAGTAAAACTTTTGGATACATAAGAAAAAAGTTGTTTTGTGTACTTTGAAACAATGGTATCATATAAATGTGTAAAGGACTCTAGAACCAAGTGGCGCATAGAGGTATATTCTATGCATATACCGGTTGTGGAGGTGATCTTTCGGGGAGAAGGTAGAAACAAACTTGTAGGGGAATTTAAGGTGTAGGTGGGGGGGGGGGGGGGTGGGACGGGGGTGTAGGCGACCACTCCTGATTTTTAATACGAGTTTTTAAAAGCGAAGCTTTTCTATAATTAGGATCGGTCCGTCCGTCCGTACGTCCGTACGTCCGTCCGTCCGTAACGGATAGCTTTTTTCGTTAATTTAGGCATGTTAGAATTGTCCTATCGATTTCAAATTTTGCATGGTGATTCCTTTAGCAGTTAGGTACGATTTAGAAAACGTTGCTATAATCATTACCAAAATGTCCGTACGTCCATTTTAAACATGATGACTTTTTTTACTTTTTTAACATCAAATTTTTTGTGATCTAATTATCCGATTGATCTGATTTTTGGTATAATGATTCCTGGGACAACAATGTATAATGTAATAAACGAAGCAACTCTATAATCAAGTCCTAAAAATGTAAGTATGTCCATAAACATTATCCTGTATCAAGCAGTTTTTTAACAAATTTACTCACAATTTTGCTTTGACTCTTGTACATTTATATTAGGATTATTTAGTTCTAAAACTATACAAGTGTTAAAGTCCGTTTGTCCTACCGTTTCAGTGCTTCGCTTTTATGGATGTTGTCATCCTTGTTAAATGAAAAAGTTGGGAAGAAGGTTTTTTGATGGTTATTTTTTTTCAGGGTTTTCTAATTCGTTGCTTTCAAAACATTCGGAACTTTTCGATTGGTTGCTTCCTTAAGTTGAGTGTCCAACCGTTTCAACCACTGTTTGTAATCTACAGGAGGAGTTATTTTGTGTAACACCATTGGGGTTGTATATTAATCTATAGGCCATTGTCTTATCCCTTTAGATCCCTGGTAGCTATCTATCTATTTTTTTCTACGTGAGAATTTCTTTGAGAAGGTGGTGATACCCTCCCAAAACATAGTTATAAACCTTCCCAGTACCTATGAGAAGCTACCCTGTAAAGGAGAACCCGATCGGTTCAGCGGTTAGCGATATCCTTCGCTACAAACAAACAAACAGACAAACAAATAGACAGACAGACATCGTTCTACTTGGTATTATAGATGACTAGAAAAATAGCTTGAAACAAACTTAAAGCCCAAATAAGCAAATAAAATAGAGCCTTATGCCATCTTAAAGTCCCTGAAATATAACATAACAAGGATGACATAAAAGCGAAGCTCTGAAACGATAGGACACACGGACATTAACACTTGTATAGTGTCAGAACTGAATAATCAGAATATAAACGAATAAGAGTCAAAGCAAAATTGTGAGTAAATTTGTTGAAAAACTTCTTGATACAGAATAATGTTTATGGACATACTTACATTTTTAGGACTTGATTATAAAGTTGCTTTGCTTTTAATGTTGTACTTTGTTGTCCCAGGAATCAGTATACCAAAAATCAGAACATTCGGATAATTAGATCACATAAAAAAAATTTTGTTAAAAAAGTAAAAAAATCAATATGTTTAAAATGGACGTACGGACATTCTGGTAATGATTATAGAGTTGCTACGCTTTGTAAATCATACCTAACTACCAGATGAATCACCATGCAAAGTTTGAAATCGATAGAACAATTCTAACATGCCTAAATTAACGAAAAAAGCTATCTATCTTAGACGTACGGACGGACGTAAGGACGGACGGACGTATGGACCGACCCTAAATATAGAAAAATATAGAAGCAGCGGACATTGTCTGTTTATTACACTAGTCCCTAAAGTTTGCTTATTCATTGTCTTAACAACTTTGGGGACTTGAATTGAATTTTCATTTGTTGGTTCGTTAGTTGAGCGTCCAAACCACTAATTGTAATCTACAGAAGGGATGGCTTTGTTTATCATCATTGGAAATGTGCATCAATTTATCGTCCTTGCTTAGATTGATGTCGTCATCCTTGTTTTTTTATAATTCAGTATAAATAAGACATTAATATCGTTTAATAACTTCTTTATAAACTTAAATCCATTCATAGAGATAGAATTATAAACTCATCTTCAATAAATATTTCAGACTAAAGATCTAAAAGATTTTAAGTTACACTGACACAAGCTTAATGGCTCTGTAAGTATCAGTCTAGTACAGTTATTTATCGCATCGTATTATAGACAGCTTTCCGCGAATATCTAAATGAAAATTAAAACCAGTTTTGTTAGCCAAAGGACTAGCTAATAAAACTGGCATTACTGTTATTGTTTTTAAAAGCGAAGTTTTTCTATAATTAGGGTCGGTCCGTCCGTACGTCCGTCCGTCACGGATAGCTTTTTTAGTTAATTTAAACATGTTAGAATTGTCCTATCGATTTCAAATTTTGCATGGTAATTCCTTTAGTAGTTAGGTACGAGATAGAAAGCGTAGCATCTCTATAATCATTACCAGAATGTCCGTACGTCCATTTTAAACATGTTGATTTTTTTTACATTTTTAACAACAAATTTGTATGTGACCTAATTATCCGATTGGTCTGATTTTTGGTATACTGATTCCTGGGACAACAAAGTACAATATTATAAGCGAAGCAACTCTATAATCAAGTCCTAAATATGTAAGTATGTCCATAATTATTATCCTGTATCAAGCAGTTTATCAACAAATTTACTTACAATTTTGCTTTGACTCTTATACATTTGCATTCTGATTATTCAGTTTTGACATTATACAAGTGTTAATGTCCGTTTGTCCTACCGTTTCAGAGCCTCGCTTTTATGGATGTTGTCATCCTTGTTTTATTTCAATATTCTTGGAATACAGTCTGTAATAAAGAACTATACATAATTTTCCAGTATGGTTGAGAACCGGTTCTAATCCAGCGGATATTATTAGGTTTCGACGCCATACTTGAAAATAGATTACGGCTTGATTTTCTGATATTTAAACTAATTCTAGCCAACGTTATCCAAATTTAAAAAAATGAGAAACTGTAATAAGATTTTTTTCAACCTCAACTGACTTTATTTAAGGTATTTTCATTTTTAATACATAATCTTAAATAATAAATAAATGATTTTTTGATAATACCGGTCATAAATTTTCAAAACATACATATTGTTGCTTTTTATTACTTCGCTACTTATGGACTTTTTTGCCCTTTTCGTAAGAAACAAAAATTAAAACAAAATTTTAATGATTTTAATTAATTTAATTTTAATAATTTATTAAATAGACTTTGACATACATAACACATAAAATCAACATGTTAAAAAATACAAAACCACTAAAGAATTAATCAAAAGCCTAATGATATTGTTATTATCATTGTGACAGGATATACAATTATATTATGTGCAATTAAAATATCATTAAATTGGGTTCGAAATTAGGATACATTATTTTTATATACATTTTTCATAAGTTTTCCAAGATTTCTCTCTTGCGAATTTATCTAAATCCAAATGCTGTCCTGATAATCAGCACACGAGTTGGTTGTCTGTTGGCTGGGGGGGGGGGGGGGCTTTCATGTGACCTCCCAAGGGGTTGAGGTTGTATAAATAGACCAGGCATCTGAATCATTACTGTGAATTGATAATGACCTAGGCCTATTTCTCATAGTTTGGCTGTAGTTTGATTTACTGTCGTTTTTATCATAACTTATTTCATCGCTTGTGCTATTGGAAACGTCTTTGGTAGAATTATTATCACTATAGTTGCTGTTTTGATGTCCAAGCCACGTTTGAATGTCAGTAAATTTATTGTTGGTCTTGTATGTTTCCTTGCTTAGCCAACGCATCACTTTTGTATACTCATAAATACCATCAGAATTTTCCGCATTTTTGCCATTTTGTGAGTCATCATCAATGGCCAATTCTTGATGTTTTTTGATAAAATTTCTTAGCATGTTATGATAGGAAGAAAATCCGTGTAAATCTTCACTGGCCGTTATTTCAACCTCCATAAATATCCAGTAGAAATCTGAATATTCTGCCACTTCTTCCACTGTATAACTTTTGCCAATAACTTTTAGCAGGGTCTTTAAAATTGCTGATCTCAGGCAAGACATATTGATTTTTGAATTTTGTAGCTGAATTTTATAGCTGTGAGTGTTGGTTGTTTACTAAATGATAACCAATAACCTACTAGGGCATACCATGGTGTCAGATTCGAAGTATAATATTATTGGGGTGCTCATTAAAAATAGAAAAATTTGGATAAAATCAAAGCAATACAAATATATAATTGTATATGTAAATTAAAACTTCTGCCACAATAAACGTTTGGGAAAAAAATAATTATCCGGTTGCTATTTGAGATAGATGTTTAATATATCTTGTGAAAATTCATATCTCCATTGATGTTATACTCTATAACATACCATGTCCGTCTGTATGTCCATCTTTCAGTAAAAAAAGTAATGGATGAAATATTATCGTCCTTTCGTTTTGGCTATATTCTAATATAAAAATAACAGGATCTTTATGTGTCTGTCTGTATATATTGAAAGATCTCACTAACCGCTGAATTGATATGGTTCTCCTTTACAATGTAGATTTGTATAGGTCCTGACAAAGTTTTAAACTATTTTGGGGGAGGGTATCAACCCCAAACATAAGAAATTGCCACTAGAAAAATTACCACCCTAACCCCCTCTCCCCCCCCCCAAAAAAAAAAAATATAGGTATTCAAAACCAACTCCTCCCCCTAAGTTCCATTAGGGGCCTCTAGGGGCGTAGTCGCAATCATCTAATTAAAAATAAAGGTCCTATGACAAACGCAGGAGTGGACACTTAACCTAACCTAACCTATTTTAGACCTTCTTTTAGGTTTTATTTAATGCGTAACCCCTGCGGGGGGCTTATTTGTACATTTATATCTTAACCTAACCTAATCTGTAAAGAAATACTTCATTAAATTGATATTCTAACACTCCTGCGTTTGTCCACTCACGCGTTTGGGACTCCTGCGTTTGTCCTGGAACCAAAATAAAAATACGAAATGCCTACTGTCTTTTGTAGATGAAAAGTATATAGTAAGTTTATAAAAGATGCACTTTAGAAACAAGGATGACAACATCCATAAGTAGCGAAGCTCAAAAACTATAAATAGACAACTGGAAATGATCTATAGAGTATGTAATAAAAAACTTCAATAACAAAAATCACGAAACCTTTTAAAATGTATATTGTATAATGTTTTTTTGAAGCATTAAGCTAATAAGAAAAAACGTTAAAATCTAAAATTCGATTTAGCACCCCAAAAAAAGTAAGTCTTTAAAAAACTGTGAAAACAAAATATGAAGAATGTTGACTTAATTAATCACTAAAAAATCCAACCGTTTATCTTGAACAGGAGTTGAGAAAATCACAAAAACTTGAAAAACTAGGTATCGATCTAGCACCCTAACCAATAAAGGTATCTTAATAAAAATAGGTGGAATTATGTATAAAGTAAACTTGTTCAATCCCTGAAAATTTCAACTGTCTATCTTGTATAGGGATTGAAAAAATCATGAAAACTTAAAAATCTAGGAATCGATCTAGCACCCCAACCAATAAAGGCATCTAAATAAAACTTAATCGAAATATGTAAAATCTAAATTTATTCAATCCCTGAAAATTCCAGCCATTTATCTTGAACAGGAATCGAGAAAATTACAAAAACGTAAAAATATAGGAATCGATCTAGCACCCCAATTAACAGACAGACGGACAAAACAATGTATGGATTAGATGGGCATATGTCATATGAATCTTCACTAAAAATTTCAGCTGTCTATCTTGAATAGGAGCCGAGAAAATCACGTTTCCCCCATAGCGTTACGGACGGACTGACTGACTGACGGACGGACGGACGGACATAGTGAATTATAGAGTAGCTTCGCTACTAAAAAAAGAATCTAATATATAAAAAAATAACATCTAAGACATATAATTTAATAAAAAAAGAAAACAATCTCTTTGGAACCATTTAATCAAAATGTTCGTTCCCCCCTCTTTAACATTAAATATATAAACTTTTATTTATTTCAGGGAGGGAGGGGACATTGGGCTGTTTATTACACTAGTCCCCAAAGTTTATAATTATGTTTTCTTACTTGTTGGCTAAACAACTTTTGGGAATTTTGATTTGTTGCTTTTTTAAGCTGAGTGTCCAAACGTTTCAATCACTAATTGTAATCTACAGTAGGAATAATTTAGTGTATAATCACATATGATGTACATCAATTTATCGGCCATTGTCTTATCCCTTTAGATCCCTGTATATATTTTCTTTTTCTATTTCCATTTGTTTATTGTGCCACATCTAAATATTTTGGTGTACAATCAACTTCGCAAAATTCAGCAAATAATTACTTAGAAGCAAAAGCTTAATATTTGATATAACCCTAACACTTAGGTCACTTGTGGTGCCTTTGACCATAGCTTTTAGGGGTTTTGTATTGGAAAAGATAGAGCAGATGCAGAAAATGTTCTAATAGGTATTTATCGCATCATATTACAGACAGTTTTCCGTAGATATTGAAATAAAAAATTATAGGATTAAAACCAATTTTTGTGTTTTAATATTATATGCTATATATTGTTTTTCATTACGGCTGAGGACCAGTTCTAATCCACCAGATGTTAAGCAGTTTCGAAACTATGCTGCAAAAAGTTTTCTTATATACAAGATTACAAAATTGGGTAGTTTGAAAAGCTTAACCCTTAACGGTCGGGGGGGGGGGGGCGTTGAACGCCCCCCCATCCGGTTTTTTCTAGCTCATTTTCTGTGTGTGAAAGATAAAGAGCCCAAACTGCTTGACTTTTTAAGTATGGGTATGACACACAACTGAGAATTGGAATTTTTTGATTATCTCCATCCTGGCGGGCACAGGATGCCAGCAAACCTGGCAGGGTCATCCAGGTAAAGAGCAAAAATATTTTTTTGACTAAAACAAAGCATTTTATCATAGCAAAATACTAAAAAATCCTCTAGTAGTACATCCTTATATAAACTACAGGTGTTCAAGTCACTTTCAGGTTCCAGGTATGATCCTGCAGGTCCTGATCCTCCAGGTCTCCAGAAATCTTTAAAAGGCTCCTGTGGCCGCAATTTTTGACTTAGAGAGACTTCAAATTTTAAACTTAAGCTTTTCTTACATGTCTATATAACGTATTAAAATTTCATAAAGATCAACCACCGTTTTCCCGCCGATCGCCGAAATTTTTAAGTAAAAAAGGACCAAAAAACAAAGGTTGTTAAATAAAAGGGTAAAGGAAGCAAAAATTGACCTTGACTTACTTAAGGTCGGACTCATGAATTTCATGAAGATCCGCTGCCGTTTTCCCGCCGACTGCGGCGGCTGGCAGCTGCCAAGTACAGCTGCGGCCGCTGAAATTTATATTTTGATATTTCTAATGTAAAATTTACACAAAGTTAAACATTTTCTGGAAAAAAAATTTTCTTCTAGCCTCAAAAATAAGAAAATTACAGCCGTTTGAAATTTTTAAGTAAAAAAAGACCTAAAAACAAAGGTTGTTAAATAAAAGGGTGAAGGAAGCAAAAATTGACTTAGACTTATAAAAGGTCGGAAATTCATTATCAAACAGGGGACTTGCACAAAAAAATTTAGCCCTCTAGCTCTAATAGGAACTGAGATAATAAGGGGGGGCGTTGAACGCCCCCCCCCCCCGACTGATTAAGGTGCGGCAAGGGGCCGACTGTAAAGGGTTAATAACCCTTACAGATCGGAAGGAGTGGGGGGGGGTGGGCTTAATAAGCCCCACTCCCTCTAGTTTTTTTCAATGTAATTTTTTTTGTAGGTAATATAGAGAGCTGTGACTTCGCGACTTTTTAATTTTAGTAATTATGCGTCAGCAATAGTTGATTTTATAAGGATATCTGGTCAGTATACTATAATCTATTATATTATTATTAGAGTAAAGCACTAGAGGGAGAAAGGGTTATATAACTGTATCTCTCCATCGCAACCACCTTGTGCAACCTTCCTATTGGGTCATTGAAAATCAACCAATGCAATGGTATCGCTTATATTAACTCAGACAAGTAGCAGAAAATAATTTAAAAGTAGACGAAAGAGGTCTTTGAAAAATGAAGGGGGGTAGTTGTCTGTATATACATCTATACTATAGATCTGATATATTATTGATATTGATGGGGAAATGATGCCCCAGCCAATATTTTTGCCATTATTAGAGTAGTTTCTTCAATGTTTACCTTTTTATTTACAAACTTTGGCAGAATATGTGTGCCACAACTAAAAAAAACTTTTCTCTGCTCCAATACATTTGTTGTTATGTAATGTTTCTTTTAGATAACAAGGATGACAACATCCATAAAAGTGAAGCTTTAAAACGGTAGGACAAACGAACATTAACACTTGTAGAGCTGAATAATTAGAATATAAATGTATAAAAGTCGAAAAAAATGTAAGTAAATTTGTTGAAAAAGTGTTTAAATACAGGGTATTATTTAAGGACATACTTACATTTTTAGAACTTGATTATAGAGATGCTTCGCTTATAACATTTTACTTTGTTGTCCTAGGAATCAGTATTCCAAAAGTCAGATCAATCAATGGGATAATTTTATCATAAAAAATTGTTGTTAAAAAATTTAAAAATCAACATGTTTAAAATGGACGTAGGGACCATGCAAAGTTTGGAATTGATAACCAAATAATCCTAACCTGTTTGAATTAACGAAAAGACGGACGTACATACGGACGGACCAATCCTAATTTTAGAAATGCTTCGCTTTAAAAATTGAATAATGTAAATAAGAAAGGTTGGACAGTCGTTTGTCATTAATGACTTTTTTCTTAGTTTAAATGGAATAATTTTGTGGATTGTTCGAGTTTCCTCCCCCCTCCCCCTCCAACCTATTAAGGTCCAGAATAGTAAAAGAGGTAAATTGAATATGATACCAATTATCTTCCAATTTGTCTACTTCAAGCATAACTAGTTACTTCGCCCCTAACATCTAGGGGCTATGTATTAACCCTTTACAGTCGGGCCCCTTGCCGCACCTTAATCGGTCGGGGGGGGGGGGGGGGAGGCGTTAAACCTTTTATAAGTCTAAGTCAATTTTCGCTTCCTTCACCCTTTTATTTGACAACCTTTGTTTTTAGGTACTTTTTTACTTAAAAATTTCAAACGGCTGTAATTTGGGCTCTTTATCTTTCACACACAGAAAATGAGATAGAAAAACCGGATGGGGGGGGGTGTTCAACGCCCCCCCCCCCCCCCGACCGTTAAGGGTTAAAAATGACATTGAAGGACAGAAAAATAGCCTAAAACTACCCAAATATTAAATACATAATAGTCTAAAACCATCCCAGAATCTATATAGAGCTTCCATGAAAAGGAGAACTCAATCGGTTTAGTCATTATCGAAATAATTATCTACAATTAATAAAACCCTACTACTTTAATGATAGTGTATCTAAATTTCCTTTTTTTCAATTTTTTATGATTTTAAAAATATTCCTTAACCATGATTTGTGTAATTGATATCAAAATAAAACTGTAAGAATGGGGTGGGGAAATGGAGAAAATATAATTTTTTTTTGGGGGGGGGGGTAGAGCTGTATGCTCAGCGCAAAAGTTTGAACAATTTCTTTTGGTCTCACTTAGCTTGATTGAATTCGGACATTTTGTTTACCTAAGCTTGCAAACTTATAAAGTAATAGACATACAAAATATAGAGTGATATATCTAACTTTTTTCTAGAAATAAAATAAAAAAGTGAGATGTATTTATTTTACGATCAGTTAGGCACCATCCCAGTTGAGGAGTGAGATTCTACCCCATGTGAAAAAATAAACCCCCCCCCCCCCGGCATCACGTGATTTGTACCCCATCATAAATTTTGGTCCCTGTAATTTTCAATGTATAAAACAAAGCTTGGTGGTAATAAACTATGAGTTATATGGGTAAAATATTACATATGGGGTAAGTATATAAAATATGGGGAACAAAAATCACACTTGGAGGTCCAAAAATTAATATGGCGTCATTTTTTCATGATGGGGTAGTTTCAAGTGCTTATATCTGGTGAACCGTAAGAGATAGAGGCCTAGTTGCTTGACTGTGGTAACTCAGATTTACATAAGGAAGCCATTTATGCACATGGGGGACCAAAATTTGATATGGGGTATTTTTTTCATGATGGGGGTAGTTTCAAGTGCTTATATCTGGTGAACCGTAAGAGATAGAGGCCTAGTTGCTTGACTGTGGTAACTCAGATTTACATAAGGAAGCCATTTATGCATATGGGGGACCAAAATTTGATATGGGGTATTTTTTTCATGATGGGGTGTCAAAATTTGATGTGGGGTATAATTTTTCATGATGGGGTAGATTAAAGTGCTTATATCTGGTGAACTGTAAGAGATAGAGGCCTAGTTGCTTGACTGTGGTAACTCAGATTTACATAAGGAAGCCATTTACCCACATGTGGTACCAAAATTTGATATGGGGTATTTTTTTCATGATGGGGGTAGTTTCAAGTGCTTATATCTGGTGAACCGTAAGAGATAGAGGCCTAGTTGCTTGACTGTGGTAACTCAGATTTACATAAGGAAGCCATTTATGCACATGGGGGACCAAAATTTGATATGGGGTATTTTTTTCATGATGAGGGTAGTTTCAAGTGCTTATATCTGGAGAACCATAAGAGATAGAGTCCTAGTTGCTTGACTGTGGTAACTCAGATTTACATAAGGAAGCCATATATGCACATACGGGACTAAAATTTGATATGGGGTATTTTTTTCATGATGGGGGTAGTTTCAAGTGCTTATATCTGGAGAACCGTAAGAGATAGAGGCCTAGTTGCTTGACTGTGGTAACTCAGATTTACATAAGGAAGCCATTTATGCACTTAGGGGACCAAAATTTGATATAGGGTACTTTTTTTCATAATGGCTACCTTGCAGGGGTTGGCTTAGGTTGAAATTGGTCAGGTTAGGATAGTTAGGTTAGGTTAGGTTAAAATGGGTTAGGTAAGGTTAAAATGGGTTAAGTTAGGTCAGGTTAGGTTAAGTTAGGTTAGATTAGGTTCAGTTGGTTTAGGTTAGTTTAAAACTTGTTAAGTTGGGTTTGGTTGGGTTTGGTTGGGTTAGGTTAAGTAAATGGTTAGTTTAAGATTGAGTAGCCCTGCAGGGCTACTCAATATTACCTAACCTAACTTAACCTAATTTTCCTCCATCATAAAAAATGCCCCCTATATTCAACATTACCTAACCTAACTTATCCTAATTCCCCCTCCATCATTAAAAATGGCCCCTATATTCAATTTTTACCCACCATCATGAAAAAAATACCCCATATGAAATTTTGGTCCCCCATGTGCAGAAATGGCTTCCTTATGTAAATCTGAGTTACCACAGTCAAGCAACTAGGCCTCTATCTCTTACGGTTCACCAGATATAAGCACTTGAAATTACCCCAATCATGAAAAAAATACCCCATATGAAATTTTGGTACCACATGTGGGTAAATGGCTTCCTTATGTAAATCTGAGTTACCACAGTCAAGCAACTAGGCCTCTATCTCTTACAGTTCTCCAGATATAAGCACTTGAAACTATCCCCATCATGAAAAAAAGTACCCCATATCAAATTTTGGTCCCCCATGTGCATAAATGGCTTCCTTATGTAAATCTGAGTTACCAAAGTCAAGCAAATAGGCCTCTATCTCTTACGGTTCTCCAGATATAAGCACTTGAAACTACCCCCATCATGAAAAAATGTACCCCATATCAAGTTTTGGTCCCCAATGTGCATAAGTGGCTTCCTTATGTAAATCTGAGTTACCACAGTCAAGCAACTAGGCCTCTATCTCTTACGGTTCTCCAGATATAAGCACTTGAAACTATCCCCATCATGAAAAAAAGTACCCCATATCAAATTTTAGTCCTCTAAATGCATAAATGGCTTCCTTATGTAAATCTGAGTTACCACAGTCAAGCAACTAGGCCTCTATCTCTTATGGTTCTCCAGATATAAGAACTTGAAACTACCCCCATCATGAAAAAAATACCCCATAGCAAATTTTAGTCCCCTATGTGCATATATGGCTTCCTTATGTAAATCTGAGTTACCACAGTCAAGCAACTAGGACTCTATCTCTTATGGTTCTCCAGATATAAGCACTTGAAACTACCCCCATCATGAAAAAATGTACCCCATATCAAATTTTGGTCCCCAATGTGCATAAATGGCTTCCTTATGTAAATCTGAGTTGCAACAGTCAAGCAACTAGGCCTCTATCTCTTACGGTTCACCAGATATAAGCACTTGAACCTACCCCATCATGAAAAAAAATACCCCATATCAAATTTTGACACCCCATCATGAAAAAATTACCCCATATCAAATTTTGACACCCCATGTGCATAAATGGCTTCCTTGTGTAAATCTGAGTTACCACAGTCAAGCAACTAGGCCTCTATCTCTTACGGTTCTCCAGATATAAGCACTTGAAGCTACCCCATCATGAAAAAATGACCCCATATTAATTTTTCAACCTCCATGTGTGAGTTTTAACCCCTTGCTTCAATTTTAATATCATAGCATTGTTTGCTACCCTATCTGTGTTTTTCAACCACAAATCATGTTTGAAGACATCCAGAAAATGTATATTATGTAGTTTAATAATCTGCCACTAGATGTTCCTATTTCAAACAAACTATTGTTATTTTTCTTCAATGGAGCCAAATTTTTTTCTTAAAATATTAGGTAAAGTAAAGTATTAGAATATGTTGGTGATTTAGTATAAAAAAAGTCTTAAAAGAGAAATAATAAAAATAAATAGAGGCATTTTCAAATTTTATTTAAAATATAGCAAAATCAAGAAGATTGAAAGGCATAGCTTCACTACAGTGGAGCATGGTAGCTTTATGCTAGCCTATTATAAATTCTTTCGCGCGAGGCTCACCTCGCAAACCCCTCTAGACTCTCCCCTCCCCCCTACCCAGATTTTATTTCCCCTTCTGCCAATCATGCCCCCATCTATCAAATCAGACCCCACCTTCCAATTCTGGCCTCATGTTCCAATTTAGACCCAATCCTTCATTTTTGTCCCCTGTTGAATAATTTATCCCTTCTCTGTCATTATTTTGTTTCTCTTGGAGAGGTACAAAATATGAAGATGGGGATCAAATTACATGATGGGGACAAAATCACACGATGGGGTATAAAATTTCATGATGCCAGGGGGGGGGGTTTATTTTGATAGATGGCGGGGGGGGGGGGGGGTTAAATTTTCAGATGGGGTAGAATCTCACTCCTCAACTGGGAAATTGCCGATCAGTTATACTGGTACTAAAATTTGATTTATAATTTGAATCTACAGATAGTAACTACTTTTACAGAGTAAAGTTGTATTCATAATGTTCCTCTATAATTAATACCTTATTATAAAATCTTTGGTCAGATGTAAACAATGGCGTATTTTCTAATCAAGTTATTGCAATATACATCTTAGTGAACAAAGATGACAACATCCATTAGTAGTTTATTGGTATAGAAGTTTTGACAAAAAAATCAGTCGTCTATCTTGAATAGCAACTGTGATATTGATAGTTTTTCATTGTGCTATATAGACTGAATGACAGACGAACAGTCAAAATCAGAGTTCCTTAACTACTATACTTTAAAAAAACATACTTTGCTAAATGTATTGTATCTTGATTTGTTTTAGAGTTCCTAATTTGAAGGTTAAAGCTAATTAAAGTTCATTAAAAGATTCATAAAAGTGTCACGATTTTGTCTTTATAAACTTAGACAAATTAAAAACCAAAGTTCCAAAGGCATAGTAATTTATGTATGGTCTTAAAAATAGTTATTTATCGTATCGTTCTATAGAAAGCTAACAAAAATTGAAATAAATTTTAAGATTTTTATTTTAATATTTGTCGAAAATTGTCAGTAATACGATGCTCAGCATAATTTTTCCGTATGACAGAGAACCGGTTCTAATCCAGCGAATACTGTAAAATTTATAAAATCCTGTTATACAACTGACTCTGATATAAAAACTTGACTCTCTCTCTCACTCTTTTCTCCATTCCACTCCTTTTCTTTCATATTAGATCAGGGAAATAAGTATAAGTAATTTGATTTAATATACAGTAAGATTAAAAGATTAAAGATGACAAATTAATTATCCCCCATCCTTTCTTTTATTCTATGATGCAAAAATATCTATTAGGAAACATCTTTTATGAAAGCTACAGTATAATTCTCTTTGTTTGTTCATCCGTCAGTGTAGCGCTATTGGGGAAATGTGATTAGTTGCCTAATTAAAACATCAAAAAATTGTTGGTTTGCCTGAAGCTAATCGTTCCTTCCACTTCTACTGGATGAATGAACTTACCAATAAATGAAAATATTAGCATCAATATATCTACTTATATATTATATTCATTTTTTAATATGGCCTGTATGAAAACAATGTGTGAATACACATTACTGCATACTTCCTACGTTTTAGAAAACTGCAATTTGGAAGAAAATTTTCATATGAATTAACCAAATCAATAAAATTTGATTTATATATAATATTCATTTAATTCATTAAGTATTGTTGTTCATTTTATGTATGTACATCCACGAATAATAAATCTAATCTACCTCTCATATTATCCCTGGTTGAAGTTGTAATTTTGGTTAAACCTCTCACCTACTTACAATTGTTTTGCTACGCTAAATTACCCACTTTTCTGATTGCACGGTCAGCTGAATTTGAGTTTCCGATTGTGTACATTGTTTCCTCATCCTATCTTCAATTTACTACTAGATAAAAAGCTTATAACTTCCAAAAAAAATCAACATTAAAAAAATTAAATTTTGAATGTATAATGTATAAATCGCTTTTCGGAATTTAGGGAAGAAATTGGCAATCAATTTTCAGTTGATCGATTGCACAACTACGCAGGAAGGGATAGGGCATTTTAAAATGATATATTTATTCCAGTATGGCCTCAAAACCGTTCAATAACCGCTGGATTAGAATTGGTTTTCCATACTGAAATATCATGTATAGCTACGCTAAATTATCCACTTTTCTGATTGCAACACAACCACGCTGGCAGGGATAGGGCATTGCAAAAAAAAAGGATGAAGATGATTAAAGTCACTCTAAAGATTATGACGTCATACGATAGAATAGCCAATGAGAGGCCAGTATACACTGTAATTGATGGTAAATTTTATGCTGGCCTCTCATTGGTTATTCTATCGCATGACGTCATAATCTGTTGAGGGACTTTAATCATCTTCAAAAAGGATATATATTTTTTTCACTATGGCTTTAATAACCGCTGGATTAGAATTGGTTTTCAGCCATGCTGAAAGATCATGTATAGCTACGCTAAATTACCCACTTTTCTGACCTTTAAACCTTTAATATCCGCTTGATTAGAATCGGTTCTTAGTTATACTGAAAAATCATGTATAGCATGGAATTAAAGACAATTTTCCATGAAAAATTAAATAAAAATCCTGATATTAATACCAGTTTTGTTTTCCCGTGCCCTTTTTTTCACTTTAATATCCGCGGAAATTGTTGGATGAAACTGGAGGCAAGTGCCGTTTCCGTACATCCTTTTACAAAAGTAATATGTTGTAAGTTTGTGTGTACCAAAAAATATCACCAACCGTTGAACCATTATGATTTTCATTTATAATGTAGATTATAATAGGCCCTAGGAAGGTTTATAACTATTTTTGGGGAATGTACCACCATCCTCCTAAGAAAAATGCACCCTTTTTCTTTTTAAACCAATTTGAAATTGGGTGGGGACTATCTTATCCCCCCTCCTTATCAAGTGCCCCTAGATACCTCTAGGGGCGTAGTCCATTGTTAATATAAAAGAACCTGTTATTAATATTCCATCTATTGAATACATTACATCTTCTAAAAGGATGTATTCATAAATATTATACCCCAAAAATTTGGGACACAGATAAATAGTCCAATAATCCTTTTAAAAAAGTAACAGGATGTCTTTAAGTGTGTTACTGTTTGTTTGACTGTCTGTTTGTCTGTCTGTTTGTCTGTCTGTTTGCCTGTCTGTTTGTCTGTCTGTTTGTCTGTCTGTTTGTCTGTCTGTTTGTCTGTCTGTTTGTCTGTCTGTTTGTCTGTCTGTTTGTCTGTTTGTCTGTCTGTTTGTCTGTCTGTTTGTCTGTCTGTTTGTCTGTCTGTTTGTCTGTCTGTTTGTCTGTCTGTTTGTCTGTCTGTTTGTCTGTCTGTTTGTCTGTCTGTTTGTCTGTCTGTTTGTCTGTCTGTTTGTCTGTCTGTTTGTCTGTCTGTTTGTCTGTCTGTTTGTCTGTCTGTTTGTCTGTCTGTTTGTCTGTCTGTTTGTCTGTCTGTTTGTCTGTCTGTTTGTCTGTCTGTTTGTCTGTCTGTTTGTCTGTCTGTTTGTCTGTCTGTTTGTCTGTCTGTTTGTCTGTCTGTTTGTCTGTCTGTTTGTCTGTCTGTTTGTCTGTCTGTTTGTCTGTCTGTTTGTCTGTCTGTTTGTCTGTCTGTTTGTCTGTCTGTTTGTCTGTCTGTTTGTCCGTCTGTTTGTTTGTCTGGTTTTCTGTCTGTTTGTCTGTCTGTTTGTCTGTCTGTTTGTTTGTCTGTTTGTTTGCCTGTTTGTCTGTCTGTTTGTCTGTCTGTCCATCTATTTGTATAACTGTATGTCTGTCTGTCTGTTTGTCTGTCTGTTTGTCTGTCTGTCCATCTATTTGTATAACTGTATGTCTGTCTGTCTGTTTGTCTGTCTGTTTGTCTGTCTGTCTGTCTGTCTGTCTGTCTGTTTGTCTGTCTGTTTGTCTGTCTGTCTGTCTGTCTGTTTGTCTGTTTGTCTGTCTGTCTGTCTGTCTGTCTGTCTGTCTGTCTGTCTGTCTGTCTGTCTGTCTGTCTGTCTGTCTGTCTGTCTGTCTGTTTGTCTGTCTGTTTGTCTGTCTGTTTGTCTGTATGTTTGTCTGTCTGTTTGTCTGTCTGTTTGTCTGACTGTTTGTCTGTCTGTTTGTCTGTCTGTTTGTCTGTCTGTTTGTCTGTCTGTTTGTCTGTCTATTTGTCTGTTTGTACTGAAACATCCTTATTTTTTTCTAGCATAGTATTATAGACAACTTTCCACGGATATTAAAATGAAAAATTATAAGATTAGATTCAACAATTTTTTCATTCCAACATTCATAGTAAATTGTCTGTAATACGATAAAATACATAATTTTTTCAGTATAGCTGAGAACCAGTTCTTATCCAGCGGATATTAATTGCTTCCAATCCATACTTGAAAATTGTTTAGAATCCATCTCCCTAGCTGTGAGTATTCCTTGTATTATAAATTATTTGCATAGATATTCTTTTTATATTTTATATACAGGGTGGGGCACATAAATCCGGACTTTTTCAAATTTTTAAACAAATGAGCATAAAATCGTCAATTTTAAAGATTTTTTTGAATTTTAAAAACTGGGAGGCAGAATAGGTATATGACTATTATATTATTTAAAAAAATTGCCGCCAGTCTCATTCGCCGCCTCTACCCGCCTCCTCAACCGCCGGCAGGCCCAGGTCAAAATGTACCTGTCCAAGCTGGCAAAGTTCTCCTTGATAGTGGCAATGAGGGAGGTCTTTGTGATATGGGCACGTCTATTGGTGCATGCTTTAAAGTAGCTTTAGGCCCAAAAGTCCGTTGAATCAAGATCAGGCTGCTGGGAGGCCACATTTCCTTAGGATCGTGAGTAACCGCAGGATCCAAATTAACCCAACTTTCAAGCTACCCTTAGACACGGAGGCTCTTATTTGGACCACAATTAAGCTAGAACAACGTTCTTTACCTTTTTGAAAATGGCATGACAATTTAGCTACGGTTGTCAGCGCAATCCATAGTCTAAAATGAGTTTTAAAGTTCCATATTGGTCGTTGAAATCGAGAACCGAGAAATATTAACAATTTTTCACGATTTTTGACGTTTTTGACATCTTAAAATCTGACACGTTTCACTTTTCTGGAGTATTACGGCGCCAAGCCATTTCAGATAGAGTGCTCTAGTCTTTTCTAGTGTCTTACTTATGTATCTAGGAGTATCTCCAGCAAGTTTTATAACCGTACCTTACCTACAGATGGGCTGAGGTCAGATTTAGTGGGCCCTAGTCGTGAATCCAGATTAAACCACCAGCGCATTTCGAATCTGCCTTGTTGAACATAAGTGCGGCCAGCTCGGAGTACACGTCCCCAATCGTCCAAATATTTTTTTGGGCTAAAAGGACATTACCTAAGCTTTTTATAGTGGGGTCAAACGTCCTGATTGGTCAAGTAGTTTTGACGCTATGGCCGTTTAAAAAAAGTCCGGATTTATGTGCCCCACCTGTATATAATTGATCGAAGATATCAATATTAATATTGATACAGTTGGCCGATGAAGCAGCTTAAAGGGCCTAATAAAAAATGACGTCATACAATACAAATGCGTTAATAGGCCAGTGACATTTATATTGACCAATGGTAAAATGATAAATGGAGAAAATCGCTCAAAAAAGACATGTGACGTCATAAAAAGGAGTCATTATCCATATCTTTTTTAGGGGGTTTCTTCCCACTTCTCCTCTCATATTCCTCATTTTTATGACGTCACATTTAGCGACTTTTTCTATTTGCGTAAAAAAGTATACTGGCCTATCATTGGTCATTTGTAATTGTCAGTCTGTGTGTACCGAAAAATCTCGCTAACGTAGCTAATGTAGCTTCTCATATGTTCTTGGAAGGTTTTTAGCTATTTTTAGCGCGGAAACCCAAGAGAAAATATTACTATTCTAGCTCAATATTATAAGATCCAGGGATCTAAAGGGATAAGACAATGCCCGATAAATTTATGTACATCCCCAATAATGATACACAAAATTACCACAATGTGTGGTTGAAATATTGAAACACTACACCTTTCAATATTTAATAAAAGTCCTCAACACTGTTAAGATAACGTTATTATAAAACTTTGGGTACAAGTGTAATAAACAGTCCATGGTCCCCTCCATCCCCTCCCTGTCTAAGTACTAAGATGAAAAGATATTGATATCAATCAGGGAGGGAGGGGACATTGGGCAGTTTATTACACTAGTCCCCAAAGTTTTATAGTAACGTTTTATTATTCTTTGTCTTAACAACTTTGGGGACTTTTATTAAATTTTTATAGGTTGGTTCATTAATTTGATTGTCCAAACGTTCCAACCACTCAATGTAATCTTCACAAGGGCTAATTTTGGAGATGTACATCAATTTATCGGCCATTGTCTTATCCCTTTAGATCCCTGAATTGATATCTATTGATGAATAGATATGAATGGTTAGGCATAGAAAAAAACATGATCCCACTTTATGTATGACCAATGGTAGGATCAGCAAGTGGTTTAATTTATTGTACATTATGTACATTAATTGTACACAAAAAAATTATCCATACCACTTTATGTATGACCAATATGGTAGGATCAAAGCGTGGTCTAATTTGTTGTACATTATGTACATTAATTGTACACAAAAACATGATCCCACTTTATGTATGACCAATGGTAGGATCAAAGCGTGGTTTAATTCATTGTACATAATTACAATAATTGTACACAAAAACATGATCCCACTTTATGTATGACCAATGGTATGATCAGAAAGTGGTTTAATTTAATGTACATAATACATAATGTACGATAATTGTACACAAAAACATTATCCATCCCACTTTATGTATGACCAATGGTAGGATCAAAGCTTGGTTTAATTTATTGTACATTATGTACACAAAAAATTATCCATCCCACTTTATGTATGACCAATGGTGGGATCAGCAAGTGGTTTAATTTATTGTACATTATGTACATTAATTGTGCACAAAAAAATTATCCATCCCACTTTATGTATGACCAATGGTAGGATCAAAAAGTGGTCTAATTTGTTGTACATTATGTACATTAATTGTACACAAAAACATGATCCCACTTTATGTATGACCAATGGTAGGATCAAAGCGTGGTTCAATTTGTTGTACAGTATGTACATTACTTGTACAAACAATTACAAGTGTCATGTATGACGTTATAAAAATAATAAGGAATGATTAGAGGAGAAGTGGGAAAGGAAACTCCTAAAAAGAGTTGGGTTTAGATGTATTTTTATGATGTCACATGACACATGGAGGGATCAACAAGTGGTCTAATTCATTGTACTTCATGTACATTAATTGTAAAATCAATTACATATCTTTTAGATTAAGATGGTTTATGGGGGCTTGGTGAGGCTTCAAGTACAGGTACGTCACTTTTGAACATACTCTACATTTTAAAACAGGCTCAATCAACCAGGGTAACACCGATCAGACAACCAACCCTTTGATTTCACGACCTTTGTCTGAAAAGTCCTAACCGCGCATAGTAATAAATAGAGCCTGTTTTAGGCCAAGGTATTCCCCCTACTCTAACCATTTAAGTCGCGCATCTGACATAGCAGTCCACCTCAAAAGAAAAGAGATGGGAGGGGTAGCAGTGCCTAACAAGTTACTTTTGAGTGAAAGCACTTGGATATATATCTTGGTTGAGGTAAACAAAATATATAAAAAATGTTGTTCCTCTAAATATAGATTCTCATTTCATATATAAGGTATATTAATTCCTTGAAAATACATATACATATACATATAATTATAATATATGTAAGTATCTGGATGTTTGCTGGTCTGTCCGTGTGTGTATCTCAGAAACCTTTAAAGATTTTGGTTCAACCAGGAAGTATTTAACCCTTAACAGTCGGGCCCCTTGCCGCACCTTAATCAGTCGGGGGGGGGGGGGGGCGTTCAACGCCCCCCCCTCATTATCTCAGTTCCTATTAGAGCTAGAGGGCTAAAATTTTTTGTGCAAGTCCCCTATGTTATGATGAATTTCCAACCTTAAGTAAGTCAAGGTCAATTTTCGCTTCTGTGTGTGCGAATGGGGCGTTTGTCCATATTTAGGTATGGAGACCGCTCTTCTATGAGTACTACTAAAACCTAATTTTAATGCAATACACATAGACATTCTCATCGTCGGTTCGTTTGTTTAGAATGCTTAACCCTCTATTCCCACAAGTATAATACGAATTTGGTTGAGCTGGTGGAAGCTCAACAAAAGACCCACGCGAGGTATTATGTTGCTTTAACCTAAGAATAAATGGTTGGTTTTGATATTCGATCAGAATTATATAAGCATATTAAATATTAAGGAAGGAAAATGTTTTTATAAAGTGTATTTATATTACAAGTGCATAAGTTAAGTATGAAAATATTTACAGGATAAGTGTTAAAATTATAAGTAGAGTAGGACAGAAATGTGCCCTAAGTCCCAAGCAGTGAATTGTGCTAAGTGTTAGAGTTCTAACATAAGGCCTGAGCTCAATTCATGCTAAGTACTAAGGGGCCTAAATTTAAACTACAATGCATGCCAAACAACTAAGTCATTACCTTTTAAAGCCAGAAAGAGAAGTTGATGGTAGGAGAGTTAATAAATAACTGAATAAATTCAAGAGGTACATGCTATAACATTAGCTCTGGACCAGGATTTTAGTGTTTGTCTGTGCAATTAAATATCTGTGTGTTAATATGTGACGTAAATCAGGCATGGTTGTAGGCATACATATATGTACTGGTTGTTTATATGATTACATTAACTATAAACATAATATCTTTAATAAACATATACTATTAGCAAATCACATACAGATTACCATGAATAGGCTAGCGTTACCCATATATGGTGTCATATAGGTAAAGATAGGCCTATGAATGCATAAATTGATACAAATAATGCCTTGGGCCTAGCTAAAGTAATTGTGTCTTGCCCCTGAGTGCTACTAGATAATTGCAGGGCACGTGTCAATCAAGTATTCATAATATGCTCTATAAAGTGTTGACTTTATATCAAGCATAGATAGATAGTTGTGGATGCGAAGCATTTCTGTAAAAGTCTCATATGTACGTTCAAAGAATTTGAAAATTGAGGGTCGCATCTCCAATGGGGGTAAGTTGTTAAAAAAGAAAAAAGAGAAAAAGAAAAAGTTTAGTAGTCCCAGTATATAGGCATATATAATAAACTATAAATGTATTCCAAGCTAAGTTAAATACGCTTTCCATTAAGAAAGTAAGCTTTGCGTATTTTCATAGCTGGGTATACAAGATGATAAACCTCCCAAATAGAATACATTCTTTTCTTGAGGGGTTTAGTTTTATCTAACATTGTCACATCAATAAATGTTTTTGCGTTGGTTGTTCTGGATAGTTCAGCTTCTTCTGATGATGAACTAGGTGGTGAGATGCTCTCTTTCGAAGTGTAAGTTGAGGTTGGGGGTGAGGTAGATATGTAGCCAAGGGCGTCCACTTGTGCTACCTCGTTACCATTCTCGTCCAAGGCGATTGAGTGATTTTCCAGGTCATAGTAGAGTTGGTTGAGGTCATTTGTAGAGAGGGATAGTGTGCTGCTGGAGCTGATGTCACTATCGGTCTCCACTCTACTATCTTCTCTGGTATTCAGGGCTGTATTTAACAAGAAATTCCTGATGGTGATGGACAGGTTCTCTGAGAATCCATCGTACTCTGGTGTGGTGATAATGTTGTTGTTCTCGTCTATAGTGTCAAGGTGTTGACAGGAACACAACCGCAATCCGTCCAAGGTAGGGTGGTGGTAGGGCTCCAATACTCCATGATCATCTAGGTTATCTCCAGGCTGGTCCATGGTAGATCCTAAAAAGAGTTAGTGCGCGTGCTCCAACCGGTTCCTTGGGGTATCCTGGCTATGGTAATCTAAACAAAAGAAATTTTAATAATCTTTTATTAATCATTTTATCCCTGGGATATTATAGAAATTCTTTTCGTTACAGATAGACCTATAATGGATTGATTAGTTATCTCTATTTCTGTTAAATATAACTGTTTCCTAAATTTAAACAATATTTTATATAAAAATGTATAAGTACAATTAGTATTTACATATCGTATTAATTTCTTTGGTTACATTACTCGTATATATGTATAAATATAAGATTTTACTAACAATAGTTGGTAACCCTTGTTTGTATGTTTTGTATATGTACATATGGTTTATACCATTGTTGGCATTAGCTGTATTTATTTTATTTTTAACACGAATAAATTTTAATCATTTTAAAGACTAATGTCTTACATTACATCGCTTGTCAAGTATACCTTTTAGACTTAATATCTACAAAATATATCGTTCGACGTCCGTAATTAAATTTTACGTGACAATAAGTTGTCAACCCTTTGTTTATGTTTGGGCGGTCAAAAGTGATAGGGGTTGGATTTGAGCGAGGTTATAAAAAGCTGGCGGCTCAGTAATTATGCTCATTTTATTAATAATTGTCTTTGCGAGCGGAGCTTGCGTTCGAGTGTTTAATTTTACCGCTAAATTCCAAGAGAATTTATATAAAAGTGATAAAATATAGTAACCCGTTTGTTTTATATGAATGTTTTTATGTTATAGATTGTTGATATGCCCATTATTGCATTCGTTAGCTTCTATTTAAGACTCAAGAATCTTACTTTCTTTGTCGATAAGGCCTTTATCACTATATTTTTGATCGAAAGTGGGTTAGAAGCAATATGGGTATATCTTCAATCTATGACAATTTTGTTTTATATAATATTTGTAGTTTTGATAGGACATATCTGAATCATCAGGTAAATTGACGTACCTTGTTTTGTTTACGTTTTCCGTCTGCAAAAGTTAAATTCGTTCATCGTAAGCAAAACTTATATTGACACAGATATGTTCCATCATTTTATTCGTTTTAACTTTTGATTACAGCGTCCCTTTTTATAATCAAAATTTATTGAGTCCTGATTCAAATCTTCTAAAACAATTTTACTATAGGTTTTAAAATAAGATTTTCTTTTTACTTAATTCAATTATAATGATGCTAATTGATAGGTTATTTACGTTACGAGTAACTCAACCATATTTATTTTAAAATGGTCGCTTACAAAAATTATATTTAGCTAGCTTTATCGAAAGTGCTTTTTAAAACGTCATTGAAAATATTCAGATTTAGCTAGTACATAAGTTTTAATTGCTTGATACATCATAATGAAGATGTTTTTGATAGCTCAGCGATAGCTATTTTTAAGTGTTGAATCATGTAAAATTAATTACATATTCTTTAACTTAATTGAATCTGATATAAAACAAAGTTTTAATGTTTGAATAGCTTAACGATAGCTATTTTTAAGTGTTGAATTATGTAAGATTAATTACATATTCTTTAACTTAAAGAATTTTACTTATAAATAAATAAATCAAAGTTTTAATGTTTGAATAGCTTAACGATAGCTATTTTTAAGTGTTGAATTATGTAAGATTAATTACATATTCTTTAACTTAAAGAATTTTACTTTTAAAATGATAAATCAAAGTTTTAATGGTTAGGAAGCTCAACCATAGTTGCTTAAAATACTAAAAAATATTCGTGTGTACAGTCTTTTTCATAAAACTAACTTTACTATATTGCCTTTCAGAATCACTAGTCCTTTATTTTAAATTTACATCCGCTCATAATGTATATTCCTGACAGCCTCGACGCGCATCAGAATATTAAGGAGAGATTCGAGGAATCGATGAGAGCGGCTGCGGCCACTCTTGCCAATTCCTCGCTTCTCGAAACCTCCTTAGACGACTCGAGTTCAGTGTACAGCGACGCGTCTGGGATGCCAAGCCTTGCTGACGTCGATGACTATGGGAGTACAAGTACTTTTGATACTGTAGAGTCCGAAAGGGATCAAGGGGAGATGTTTGGCAACGAGCATCTCTCACTGATGCTTAGTAGAACGATACAAATCATCTGGTCTCTCCTCAATTCGGTGATGCAGAACTCCTGCGGTGACATTGGTGACGATGTTGCCGGAGGTGATTCTGGGTCTGCCGAGTCGAGGAGAGACCAGAAGACGAGTCTGGACGCACTCAACATGGATGGCTTAATTAACATGTTGTTGGGTTTAGGCTTGTTTTCATGTGCTCTCATAGTGGTCTTCTTCGGTGCTGTAGGGCTTGAGACTCTAACACGTTTAGACAACACCTCAGACAGGTCGCTGGCTCGCTGGATAAGAGATGTATGTACGCGCCTCCGTAATATAGGCGTCAGGACCATTGAGCTTCTTCACTGCGGTAACAGGACCAACAGGACTAGATCTGGAGTTACGTCGCCAACTGTGGAGCCGTCGGATACAGGCATGTATGAAGCCGCGTCCTCTGTGATGGATGATATTCTGTCAGATACACAGGTGAGATTTCTTCTGTTGTATATTTCTTTTCTGTTTTGTATATATTTTTTTTTTTTTTCTAGCCACCCGTTTTGTCTAATAAAGCATCATGATGTTGCAGGGTTGTTCTGTCCTATTCTCACTTCCTCAACGTTGACTTTCGGCTCTTCCATATATATCGCTCACCGTTTGTCGTCGTTTTATGTCACCAGAGAAATCCGCTCGATTACCGCAATTAAATTGAGATACCAGTTAACATTTACTAAAATCTTAATTAGCAACCTAATATTATTTCCCTCTGGGAAAGTTGAGAGTTTGCTCGTGCCGCACGTTTCTCATTGGGATTTTAAGTGTTAGATCAAGACTTTAATGTTTCCTTTTTGTTTTAGGCTCCCTCTGCTAGTCCATCGACTCCAGCCGAAGTGAGATCCAGAGTTGGGCTGTTTGCTGTACACCGCCTGTCTGCCACTGAGGATCGAGTTACTGGAAGTAATGTGCCTGCGGGATTGGACACCCCGTCGGGAAGTCCTGGCTTCCGTCCGTTGATCTTTGATCAAACAGAGCGTCTACATGTAAGTATCCATGCTTTAGTTTTTCTATTAATTTTCAGAAAGAGGCCGTACATTTGTACACGTATCTAGAGGTATTTGCAACTAAAATTCTTTTATTGGTAGAATATTAATCTTAAAATGTATGGTTGCATAAGCATTTTTGAACCGATCTGAGATTTTAATTCTATTATAAAGTGGGTCGAATCGCTACCTAATCATATAGCTTTACAGGATTTTAGGCATTCTCATTTCCTGATTTTCCTAGATTCTTTGTTGGTGTTGCGATTAAACTAATAAAATCTATTATATTTTAGGCGACCAACTCAATCCCCCTGACGCGGTTCTACACCACTATGGGGAGGTGTAATCGGGTCAGTTCTGAGAGGACAGCTGAGGGATCCAGCGACAGCTCTTCCTTGAGCTCTATTATGTGCCTTAGTCACATTGAGTCTCCATCTGCAGCTGATTTGTCTGAGGTAAGTTTGATAAGCTCTTATAATATTCTTATTTTCTTTGTTGCAAAAATTACGTAACTTAGACTAGGCTGTTTAGCTCAGATAGCTATGCTTTTAGACAATAATTTTACTTTAACTATGGTGTAGTTCCTTCCTAATAGTCAATATTAAGATTCTGGATAAAGTATTAGTGATGTATAAAAAAATTGACTCGCAAACATGTATGGATAAGTGTTGATACATTTTCTTGTGAACATTTATTAAAATGATTGTCTAATAATGCCCCTTTTCTTAATTTTAGGATGCGGCCAGTTTAGTCCCACTGGTTGACGATATCGAGGACGCCGATCTCCCGCCTATTAGATTTAATGCGGTGAGTGATGAAATCGAGTACCCCACTCCACTACGAGTTCTCAGTTTAGAGCGTCTGCGCCGCTCCATGCGTACTCCAACTCCTGCCATCTTGGAAGAGATAACATCAGCGGAGAGTAGCTTCAATTCAGCTACGCGTTCCTCAGATAATAACAGGACAGAGGATTCCGGCGTTGAGGGAGTCCCTCGACGTCGGGGTCCCACGTTCCCTAAACGTACGCCGTAAAGTGGCGCTGTTAGCTTGGTTGAAATATGACATACAAATTTTAAGACAATGACCAGTTTTAGACAACATGTGACTAAATTTACAGATTTTCTAATTTTTATGTAACTAGTCAAAATAGTAATCACTATGAAGTAAAGACTTTTGTTATTAGACATTATGACTTTTTATACTGTACAAAACCAAATATTAATTTACACTTCTGCCATTATGTTATGTATATACATGTTTAGTCTGTAAGGATATTTAGTATGTAAGGAAATGATTATAAGGTTGTATTTTCTTTATGCCCATAATTTAAAACTTCATTCAATCTTAATTACTTTCTTCGTAAGCGAACTAATCCTTTTCTTTTCTCAATAGTATGTTAACAACTGTAATTACAGCCTTATGTCACAGTTTATTCATTCTTGTTAGCTTGTAAGGGTTATGTATATATAGATATTTAATCGAACTCGCACTTCAGTAACTTTTCTCTAAATTTCATTTATATCCATCCCTGTGCATTAATCGTGAATTTTAATTGTGCTGTGATATAGAGAGGACTTGTAAATAGCATATATGTTTTTTTTGTGACCAATATCTAAGTAGACCGAAAGACTGACGTTAGACAAAGTTATTTACATACGCTTATTCAAGTATTTTTAAGAAAACTCATGTAAAGACTGTTTGTGATTCAAGTAGTTAAAGTAATATCATTGATTGGATGATCTCATTAAGGAAGCTTTATTTAATTAGTAAGGCTTAGAATAAATAGCGTTTCCCTTTTAAATTTCAATACAATAGTCATAAAGCTTAATGTTTCAAAGTAAAATGTTCTTATGTCCCTTTAAATTTAAACCTAAGTCTTATTTCCAACAAGTAGAGTTAAATGTTTGGCTCACGTTGGCTTGTTGTTAGGCTATGTGCCTTTTATATATGTACAAAATTCAACATTTAGCGTTCAATTAATAGTATTAGCAATCTCGAAGTTTTATTATGTGCCAATATACAGCTTATGTCCAAATTATATTAACTAAGATGTTAAATTGTCAGAAAAACTTCTTACTATCATAATGTTTTTCAAATACTGTAAAAAAAATAAAAATTTATGTTCTGTTTTCAAAATTGATTTAATTTTATATTTTCACCAAAGAAAAATATTTGTCAAAAATTTTATACCTTTTCTAAAGATTATTTACTTTTGTTAAAATAAATATAGAGATTTTAAGTAGCATATACACTGTTATTTACTGATTTAGTATTTGTTGTGTACAGCTCTCGTTTACGTAGCTACTCTATAAGTATTACTATCTGTTCCTTAATTTAGTTAGATACATAATTAAAGTTTATTTTTACAAGGTGCTTAGTCTAGCTTACATTCACTTGGTTTATGATAACTTTTATAAATAACAAAATTTCTTGCTATGTTCTTTTTGATATCTCAACTATGATTTATGCGATTAATTTCCTATCGTTTTCAATAATTACATAGAGATATATGAGAATATAAGTATTTTACATCAATACACATATGTACAAGAGGTTTTATCATATGCAAAACTTTTATATCGTTAGGATACGTCCGTACGTCATTGTTTAGAAGTCAGATTATAAGAATCAGTTTTAATCTAGTTTACTCTTCGTGGATAGTGGGGAGAGTACAATGTCCAGAAATGAGGAGGACTGTGTCTCTCAGATTCTCTATTTGGCGTGCTACTGCCCGTAATTCGTCTGTTATAGTCTGTCGGCTTCTATACTCTTGCTGTCTATACCGTATAACCAAACGGTTGTATGCATCTCTGTAAGTGTTTCTAAGTATACGACAATGCAAGTATCGTACAATACGACTAGGTTGGCTGATTCCACAACTAATTTTAAACGATAACATTTCTTTAATCATCGTAAGCAAGTTATAACAATATTCTACTAGGTTCGCGAAGGTCTCATGTAGAATTCGTTGTGATCTAGGCATAGGCTTTCGGAATCTAGTTTGCATTTTATAACTTTTGTAAAATATTCTGTTAAGACTTACGTGTTATGTGATAACTGTAGTAATTCACAAGGTTGGTGATTTCCTCACTTGTGGATATGTTATAGTAAACTGACTCAATTTCAGGATAAAATTTAAGTTATCGTTATTGTTCACTACTACTAAAATTCTGAGTGGGCGTTTCCTGTCCGGAGTTATAATTAAAGTTTTTGACATATTTTTTTTGTATGTAGAGTGGTTATAGTTTCTAATAACTAATCAACTCATCACAATTCAAGGCGTATATATATAGGTTGCCTACTAGTACTGCTATGTTTGTATACTTTATACAATTTGTATTAAATGTTTTAAATAGTTTTTGTGTATATGTCAGGGTGCGTATTTAACATTCGTAACATTCGTATTTTTGTACAATCTGTATCAATCGTTTGACTCTGTTTGCCTATACAGAATCAAAGCTCTCTATATGCAATTTTTATGTAAGTGTTTTTGAAGGGATCGACTCTTTAGTCGACGTATATTGCATATAGTTGGTCTCCCCTGCTGAAGAGAAAAGATGTATATTTTACCACTGGATATATAACCTTGAGTGGGAAAATTTACATGAATATGATAACTTAGTTATCAGATTAGAATAACATATTATCATATTGTTCACAAGTTTACAGGGTAAATGGAAATGTAAATTATGGTTGTGAACTTGTGCCATTCCGAAATCTGACATGTCTATCATTTATTTTCCTAAGTCGTCGACCTCCGGTAATAAATACGGAATCTATTGTCATGTCCTCATCGGCACTTGAGTCCTCTATGTCCGAATCAGAGTCTAATGGTTTCTTATTTTGTGACGCTTGTTTTCGTGTTTCTAAGGGTGAGTGTGCGCGTATTCCTGGTTGTGGATCCTTTGAATTAACCGGGAATATAAGCGGAAGTGTGTCATTTTTAACTAATGTGGCTATCTCTTGATTTGTGAGTTTATTATAAGGCTTTGTAATAATTCCCTTTATTTCCTCTGGGAGGGTGTCAAAATGTTCGTCAATTGGCTTGAACTTTTTGATTTCGTTGAAAGAGTATTTAAATATTTCAGTTCTCTTGTCAGAAATTCTTTCAAGCTTGCAACTGTTAGGGCTTACATCCAAAACTCTATAGGGTGAAATATGATAGATAGGAGTAAGATTTGGGTTAACACCAGGTGTAATAGTGTTATTTCTAACCAAGACAAGATCTCCTATATCAAATTGTTTGTGTATGCGGGTTTTATTAATATACTTTAGTCTTGCCTCCCTTCCCTTTTCAATAGTTTTTGCTGAAATGTCCAAGTTTTCTTGTATACCGTCTGAGAGGTCTTGCACATAAGCTTCTGTGCGTGCTATTTCAGGGTGATATTCATCCGGTTTTATTGCTCCAAAGAACAATTTAGACAGGGAGCTACGTGTCCCGAATAATAATTCCATGGGTGAAAATCCAGTTTTTGGTATTTTAGTGCAATTATATTGTCGGACTATTAACTGTACTAGATATAACCATGAGGTTGTTGAGTCTTGCGCTAAAATTTTAATGATTGGCCATTTTATTACTTTGTTGCTAGCTTCCACCAATCCTTTAGAGGGTGAAAAGTACGCAGTAGAATACAAAACTCGGATGCCAATAGAAGCAAAGAATATCAAATTTTGCTTTTCTAAAAATGATTTTGCATTGTCACACAATATTTGTCTGGGGGAGAAATTAGGATAGAAATAAAACATGAATTTGTCTATAAATTCACGGGATGTGAGTGATTTCATGGGATATGCAAGAATCATTCCTGTTAGTTGGCAGACTATAGTGAGGATATGATTATAACTACGATAGGGGGGTAAGGATTGTATATAGTCAATACTTACACATTCAAAAGGTCTTGAAATTGTACTATAAGTTCCTACTTGTTCTAGTTTTGTAGATGAATTTTGAAGTTGACAATTTAAACAAGATCTAGTGTAATTTCTAACATATTTCTTAAGGTTAGGGTGGAAGAAATTTTGCATATTCAAAAGCATTTTAATTTCTCCACTATGTACTAACAAAAGATGAGTATAGCATACTAATACTGGTAATAGTTTGGTTGGGAGATAAACCTTTAAATCTCCTTTTATTTTTGTAAACAGAATCGTGTCTTTAAGTTCGTAGTTCTGTCTTTTATAAGTGTAGGTATTTGATTTAGAGGTTAGACAACGTGTGTAAATATCAGAGTATTCCTCTTTTTGGTTTGCAATTATATTTTCTATGCTAATCCTTTCTTTTAGGATTTCCAAAGGTCTTAGTACTTTGCCTATAACTTTATGTTCTGCGGCAAGTGAATTTATGGTGATTTTGGGTTTTTGTTGCTTTAGCTGTGGGGGTTGTTCATCATAACCCAAATAGTCGGGGTTATCCATAATGAACTGTGTCCATTCTTCAATAGTCCAAACTTTATATTGGGGTAAGTTATCTTCAAATCCAGATTTAACAAATTTAGGTAGGGCTACCTTTTTGATGCTTGGTAAAGTAGCCTTATATGCCCTTGTTAAGAAATCTGCCAAATTGTCTTCTCCTCTTAAGAAAGACATTGTTAGCTTCGGTATTAGAGTTAACAGAGTGGTATTCCACCTCTTCAATTTATTAACGGCTGTTAATGCTTTAGGATTGAAGAGATAATAAGCACACTTTGCGTCTGTTAACAAAGTACATTCACAGCTTGGACCTATTAGAGTTCTAAACGAGTTTGCTGCATAAATAATTCCTAGGATTTCAATGTCTATGATATGTAATCTTGACTCAGCAACGGTAATTTTCTTTGAGGTGTATGCGATAATTTCAAACATAGACGCTAAAGATTTTAAATTAAAGCTATTGGTTGATGAAACCATTGCTGGTCTTACTATGTGTTGCTCCTTGTGTCCATATAGTAAAAATACAAAAGGGGGTTTTGTTTTGTCTGAACAGTGTTGAGTGACAGGTTTGGCACCCTCTATATTTGTGATAACTATCACAGGACGGTACATAGCTACACTAAGAGCTTCAAATATGAGTTGTTGCGGATCTAGATATACATATCCATGCTCTAGTTTGCGAATAAATTCTAAGAATTTATCCCTATCATTATTAAATACAAATTGAATATACTTTTGTCTCAACATCGTAGAACGTATAATTTTTGATGCTCTTTGCAGGATGGTGGTCAAAGGTGTTTGAACTTTATTTAGTTCCAAAAGCAATTGTAAAGATATCCCAAGACTATTGTGTACAGCGTCTTCAGGATAGCCCAAAGTTTTACTAGCCAAATATTCAAATTCGGGCGGTCCATCTTCAGACATACGCTTAGCATAATCCTTAATGTTTTCACCTTCAATCTGCAAAGGTAGGGGTAAAATTGGTAATCTGTTATCATAAATAACATGGTGTACAGGATCATCGAAGTTTAGCCCAGGGGGTAGGGTTTTAGCCTGTAATTCTGGTGTCACTATTTGCGCTAAGACTGCTGAATATGAGCCAGTTGAGGTGCCGGCTGCATCTGACAAGATAATCTTAGGTGCCGATAAGTTAACTAATTTGCTAAAAATTGGTCCTGAAGCTAAAGCTTTCTTAATGTCTTCGAATGCTTGTCTTTGTTCTGGAGTTGGGACAAAAGTTTTACCTAATCTAGTAGATGTAAGTGAAGTTAGAATATGTGTAGGAGCCATAATATCAAATCTTAAATGTTTATGCATACTTTGTAATACTCCCATAAAAGATCTCATTATAGTAATATCAGTAGGCATGGGAATATTTAGAAGTTTTTGTACTCGCCTTTGATCTACACAGCAATAGTTATGTGAAATGAAGAATCCAAAGAAATTTACCCTACTTTTAAAAAGTTGTGATTTCTTTAAACTAATCTTTCCTTTATGCGTGTGTATTCTCCCCATAACTTTCTTCAAAATCTTAAAATGTATATTCAATGATTCTGATCTAGTTTTAGCTAGTTCAGTTGAGACAATGAAATCATCATAAATGTGTTGGACTTCTGGGATAGGTGAGTATACCATTTTGGCTAAATCACCGTCCATTACAACATTACCATTATCATCATAAACCAATTCCCAGTGTAATATCTTTTCCATAAAGCGTGATAGACTTTCAGGTGAAGTCTTAATGCCAGTTGGTAAGGATGCGTGTCTAAAAGCTCCTAATGGGGTTGCAAACAATGTTAGGTCTCTGCAAGAAGGTTCTAGCGTTATACTATGAAAAGCGTTAGCCATGTCACTACTACTATGCACAAATTTATCCCTTAGTGACTGAATCAAATTTTCTGCTGTGGGTAGCAGTGCAGGTTCAGACTGCAGACAAGGATTCAATTGTTGAAAATTTACAATTAAACGAGGACAGCTCCCCTGATCCGACTTTGGAATCAGATAAGCTGGGCTTGCATAGTTGTTATAGGAATCCCCATCCAAATTAGCTCTTTCAATGGTGCCGTTCTTTAACAAAAACTCTAAGATAGATTGCATTTGCATTTTCTCTACGGGTGATAAATAATATAATTTCTTATGCTGGGGTAAAGTTTGACCAGGTTTTAGTCTAATTGTATAATTGCCCAGATATTTACTCATGTTACCTCTATCAGTAGAGTGTGTAGATATGATATCGGGGTAAGATTTTAGGAATATGTCTTCTATATAATGTCTTACCTCTGGTGGATAGTCTGACAGCACCACAAGATCCTCTGGTTTAACAAACTGGTCCTTTGGCACACTATAGCCAGTAGGTTCTGTTACATAGTCCATGAGGTTATCAGATTCAGCTATATGTTTTAAGCCAAGTTCAATAATGTCATCACTATTTTCAAAGAGTTTATTCTTTTCAGGATCTGGTGTAGTTAGAATTTCATCAATATTAGAATGGTAGTCAGATAAGGCTACTCCTGGTACTGGAGTGTCATTGTTTATAGCTGTAGGATTCGGTATATATCCATCAGCTAAAGGAAAAGATCGTTCTACCAGATTGATGGCGCTGTATTTTGGTAGCTATAAGAGTTGAACTGAGTTGTTTCTGGTGTCTAGTGAGATCTGATTGACAGCTGGAGTATTAGCTTTCTCTGCGTGTTGCTCCAGGGCTTGTACAATCTCGTCTAGCTCAGTTGTCACAGATACATTGTGTAGGAATGATTGCGTAAAATCAAAGTCTGTGGTGATCTCCTTGACTACAAATTGGTTGCTTGGTTCCAAGTATCCGGTGATAACAGTGTTAGTGATTGCATGTTCAGTGACATTTGTTATCATTGCCCTTCCACTGAGTTGTCCTCGGTTGTTGACAGTCAGTTGCGTTTGTCCAGGCTGAATTTTAATTCCTCCATTTCTATCGTTGGCAATGTGGTCATCGCTGAGAATGACTTTTGTTCCAGGAGCCAAGTTGAAGAAATGGTTGATGTTCATTTCTATAGTCTGAGTTTCATTAGAGTCAATTTTGTCAATTGTCCCTGTGCAGAGTTGTAACTCATAATCAGAACAGAATAGGCTATCTAGTACTCTCCCAGGATGGAACATAGAGTATAGATATGGTGCTGGCGGGTGGTTGTCCGCAACGAAAGTCAACCCTAATTGGAGATCTCTAATGCCATTCATTCCGATGATCATAGGTGTGACATTCTTGTGTTCCTCAGGTACAATCATAAATGGTACTGGTCTATAGATGCCTGAGAACTGTGTGAGGCGAATCATGAGAGTTATTTCTCCAGCTACTGGGATTTTGTGTCCAGAATAGCTGACAAGAACCATGTCACTCTTTTCCAGATGGTTCTTAACCTCATCTTGTTGTACTCCAAATAACATTCCAAAATAGCTGGTTGACATGATATTTCTGTCTGCTGCTGAGTCAAACAAAGCTGTCATGTATACATCATAGTTTCCATTTGACATACATCCGGAGCAGTTCAGGTACATTTTCCTGTTTTCATCCATAATAGCTGCAGAACTATCTACCGCTAAAATCTTAGGGTCATTAGGATCCATTCGAACGGTGATAGCGTTAACCCTACTTGTTCTGCCACGCTCTTTGGATTGTCCATTGGCTTTGGCCTCAACCCATTCTTCATATGCCTGTTTAAACACACCACCGGGTCTTACTTTACCACTATGGTACAGTTCCATCATCGCTGGTCGTCCAGGGCATAGGTGTTGAGCATGGTATAGGTCTTTGCCATACTTCTTGTGACAGCTTGGACAGTATCCGGATGTTAGTGCTGTTTGATATTGTCGTCCTTGGTCATCGCACAGTAGTCTGCATCCATCTGATATTTTGTGGGTATTTTGACCACATGCACCGCAATAGCGCTTATTGGATGTACCATAGGAGATATGATAATCTTGTTTGGTGTTCTTTTGTGGTTGTCTATCTCTGTTATCCCTGTTTTCTCTGTTGTAGGTTTTAGGATAGGCTGGTTTAGCAGTAACTTCTCTAACTGTTGGCCTTTTATATTAGCTTGACGTAGCGGCAACTTTAGCAGGCTGTTTGTCTCTATTCATTCTTGTATCCCTGTCATGTGAGTAGTTGGTGTTGTTTGTCTTTTTATGAAGCGACAAATCTCCATTGTAACTGGCTGATACACCATTTTGCTGTAGGTCCATATCTAGGTCTTCAGTTCTAGGATACATGGAAGCGGTCAACTCATGATATGTGGGGGATCTTCCAAGATCATGTCTGAGATTGTGATGGTTTTCAGATGCTATATTGCGGCTATTTGTTGGTAAGCTACGTTTGAGTGCCTCCACTGCAGTTATGTTGAATACATTCTGTCGTTCCTTCTTGTCTGTATAGTGAACAGCGGCTCTGCTGGCAAGATTCTGAATGGTACTGACAAGCTTAGGGAATGACATGGCCTTGGTTCCCTTAAAAGCTATCAGCTTAGCTTGAGCTTCCTGTGGGCTGATGAGTATATCGTACTGTAGCAGTAAGCTATTGTAGACACTTTCAATAGATAGTCCAAGATTGAAACTCTGCTGGATAGTAGTATATGCTTCGCCAGTTGTGGTTCTAAGCATAAAGGTTTCGAATTCTGATCTTGAGAGGTTACATAATTCCTGAGCAGTGTTCATCTCTGACAGATAATCAGTAATGTAAGGTGGCTTGCCGTCTCCTTTGAAGCAATGCTTGAGAGGGAAGGTTCCATTGGCTAACTTAAGCTTTTGATCGTTGCATAGGGTGCTCTTGCTTGCATAGCTGCTTGGTGGTTTAATTCCAGTTTGGTTGGTGAAGTTACTGAAGTGTCGTTGAGTGCGTTTGTCATTCTCCTCGTGTACAATACGCTGGGCTTCTAACTCAACTTCACGTCTTTGTTCCTCTTTGTATTCCCTCATACTCTGTGTGTAGTTGGTACAGAAGTTCCTCATCATTTCCGAGTCCACACGTATGTTGGGGTTACAAAGTCTTATTGTATCCAGGAATTGTGGGAACAGGAAATTTCCCAGAGGATCTGATAGTGTTGCTCTAACATATCGATCTCTGATCAATGCGTCTGGTGAGTCCTCGCGCATAGGTATGGATCTTACAGATTCCGTGTCTGGTTCTGGCGTCTTGGTTCTCTCACCATTCTGTTCTGGTTCCTCCTGGTTGGGCATCGGTTCCTCCCTTCGTGTATCATCTCCTGCAGAAGCTGCATCAGCTGATGGAGTTCTTCTTCCAGGCGTCGTCGAGCGTCCTCGACGTGGAGTGTTCGCCTTTTCAGCGTTGTCATCTTTCTTACTTTTATTAAATAATGGCATTACAGCTAGCTTAAAGCTTTTAAACTTTCTATGAGTTCTTTAAAGAAGCTTATGAGATGTTGTACTATTTTAGGATTTAAATAGCAAAGGTACAAGAAGAAACTAAATAATGCGCCTAAAGTTAAAACAATCAAAAATTGTTTACAATAACAAATTTTTCTTTTAAAATTGTTAAATATAGATGAGTATGTATTGTCTACTTCACCTACAGTTGTTTCTACGTCGTGAATGCTTGCGAGTGAGCGTTAAGTCTTATTCTGGAGTGTGCGCTAATGCACTCTTATCCTTAATTAAGCTCAACTGTAGAAACACTTCTACTTAGATTTATTCTATATTTGCTTATAAAGCTAATGTGGGTTGTTTAGCTGTACAAATTAGCTATAAAGTTAAATAGAATGTTAAGGTTTGCAGCGAAGTTAATTTGGGTATGCTAATATACTATCACAAATTAACTGTTATTTGCTTAGGCGTCGACTTTTCCTAGCAAATGTTATTGTTGAGAAAAACAGCAATTTATAATCCTTGTTGAATTCTTACTCCACTCTAAGGATATGTAGCTTACAATCTGCTTATTCCTGTAAGGCTTTATGAATATAACTTACTAAGGTTCACTCCCAAAGGATCGTCTATATTCTATTAGTATTACAACAGTTTTGCCTGAATATCAAAGATCTCGCACCCAATACTTATAGTTGTATTAGGGTATGCCTACCAATCCTACTAAGTATTATTCGCGAATTATTATGGGGCTTCACTTGTGATTTCAATCCTTATAACTATGTTATTGAGACTCAATTTAGATTGTCCTATATATATGAATATAATCAGTTTGTTTTCAAGGTTATTATAGACCAGATGTACTCCACTTAATTAGTGAGAACACAATATTCTATGTGTCTTACTGAAGTGTGATATCCTACGCAAGGTGATCAATCTATACGCTGGAAGTTGTCAATCAGACTCTTTAAAGTAGACTACAAGGTTGGTGTTATTATTTGGTCAAATATTATTGAAAATCAAATTAGCTGAATTAGTGCACTTTTTTTTCTAAATGGTAACAATTTTAGGTTATAAAGATTATAAACTATATGTACACACTTTACTTTACTTGGTTATAGTCTTTATGCTAATAATCCTAAGTAAAATTAAATTTTCTCAATGGTATAAAAAGAAAATGTTCTTTCTTTGTTTTAATCCGGATTTTTATAAAGACAGTAGAGTACTTCCAATATTACTAGCTACTTCTTTTAGAGACGTCCCAAGATTCCCAATATAGGCTGCTGCAACCTTTTGCTGCGTTTGGTTACTAGAACTTTGTCTCTTATAAGTGTGCTTTTTTTTTATTACATATAGGGCTTAGGTTGTTGACTATACTTTTAAATCACTAATATTCACTATCACTAATGATTGATGGTTTATAACTCTTCTCAAGTTGTCTGTTGAATTCTGGCGGCACATGAAATAGAAATTTTAGCATTAGCAAAGCAAGTAAAAATTTAGTTTTCATGTCCTACTTATTGTTGAGTGAACTGTGTATTGTATTTATGTATGTGTTTGTAAGGAACATACAAACAAAAAAAAATTTTCTAAGTTAAGTTTGAATTAAAAACTTTCTAAGTCAAAATAAAATAGAATCACTCTAAGTCCAAAGTTGGAAAATTTTGACTAAGTCCAAAAAGTTTCTAATGAAATTATTCTAAGTACAAAATCAATAAATTTTGGCTTAGGAAAAAAAAAATTCTGAAAATATCTTAAGTACAAAATTAATAAATTTTGGCTTAGGAAAAAAAATTCTGAAAATATCTTAAGTACAAAATTAATAAATTTTGACTAAGTCAAAAAAAATTTTCTTATTGAAATTATACTAAGTACAAAATTAGTGAATTTTGACTGAGTCCAAAAAAATTTCTTTTCAATGAAATTATACTAAGTACAAAATTAGAGAATTTTGACTAAGTCCAAAACTTTTCAATGAAATTATGCTAAGTACAAAAATAGTGAATTTATCTTGAGACAAAAGAAATAGAATTACTCTAAGTCCAGACGTGGAATATTTTGTCTGAGAAGAAATTTCCTAGCAGTTCATTCACAAGGCTACTTTAGAGATTGCCTATAAGTCAAAAGAAATAGAATCACTCTAAGTCCACTGTTGGAGTATTTTGACTAAATGCAAATCTCGCTAAGTTAAGGATTTTAAAATTATAAAGTATTAGAGTGTTAGAATTATCCTTCACCAAAAGAAATAGAATCTCTCTAAGTCCATAATTGGAATATTTTGGCTAAGACAGAAATACTCTAAGACAAAATTTTCTTTTAAGTGTGGAAAATGAAATTTGTTAATCTAGTTGGAAAAATCGTAATTATTACAAGTCCGAATTTTGGTAAATTTCCAACCAAGTTCACAATTTCATAAAAATTACTATAAGTCCAGAAATTCAAGATTCTCTCTGTAACAAAAGAAATAGAACGGTGCTAAGTCCAAAAGTGGAATATTTTGCTCAGAGTCTCAGGAAATCTCTGGAATTATTTCTGATTTCATACAGTAATTTGTTTATACTTATATCATTCCAACCGATCGATGTTGAGAATATCTTTGAGACTTTGAAATATTTTGTTTAACTCAAAATTTTAGAGGCAATAGTTATTTTGATACATCCGCATATAAATCAGAATTGCATTAAGAATATAAGTCCTAGGCATGTATAAGTAAGTGCAAATCTCAGAAAATCGGTTCTAACGGCACCAAAGTATTAGTACAGTTTAACTTGAGTATAAATGCTACAAGTTTGTAATAATCTTTTGGCCCTTTACTACGACTCAAGAGTACTAACTGCTTTCGGCATATTGTTTCAGAAACATGGCTCCAAAGACAATATGTATCCCAACTAACAGCGTTTCCCGTGTTCTATAGGATTTGCTCCTAAGTTTTCATTTAATAAGACAGTTCAAAATGGTCCTTTACAAATAGTATTTTGATAGCTTATAAATGAAAAGTTACTCCATGCTTGATTCTTAATAAGTTCTGGTTTAAGTATCAAAGATTCAAGTATTTCAACACTTAGAGAATTTCCGAATAAGTAAAAATCATACTAAGTCCGAAGATTTATATATACTCCGCCACCTAGCACAACTCCTAAATTTCAAAATTCTGACTTAGTCCAAAAAAATCAAAATTTTGCACATAGCTCAATCATAGATTATTCCAACCCAAGTGTTTTACTAAAGAGAGGCGGACATGGAGGTGCCGGTGTGCTGGTATTCTCTAGGGCCTCTAGAGTGTCAACCAGTGCGAGTGTCCTTATAGGGCGGCGACCAATGGCCACAAATATGCTAGCATTCTCTAGGGCCTCTAGAGTGTCAGCTAGTGCAACTGCTCGTACACGAGGCTCTCAATTGCATTTGTGTCGTGCCTTTCAGTCCCTATCTCTTCAAACGCCTCATAGTCCTAACCTTGCTCTCAAATAGTTTCACAGGTTTTGGTAAATCCGATTTTGCCATAACTACAATTATTCGATTTTGGTAAAAATACCTGCCTTAGGCGGTTCGGGTACAGTAAGGAAAAAAAGAAAAAAAAATTTATGAAGTAAAATTTTTCCAAGATACAACCGGTAAGTTGCACCATTGTGTGTGCGAATGGGGCGTTTGTCCATATTTAGGTATGGAGACCGCTCTTCTATGAGTACTACTAAAACCTAATTTTAATGCAATACACATAGACATTCTCATCGTCGGTTCGTTTGTTTAGAATGCTTAACCCTCTATTCCCACAAGTATAATACGAATTTGGTTGAGCTGGTGGAAGCTCAACAAAAGACCCACGCGAGGTATTATGTTGCTTTAACCTAAGAATAAATGGTTGGTTTTGATATTCGATCAGAATTATATAAGCATATTAAATATTAAGGAAGGAAAATGTTTTTATAAAGTGTATTTATATTACAAGTGCATAAGTTAAGTATGAAAATATTTACAGGATAAGTGTTAAAATTATAAGTAGAGTAGGACAGAAATGTGCCCTAAGTCCCAAGCAGTGAATTGTGCTAAGTGTTAGAGTTCTAACATAAGGCCTGAGCTCAATTCATGCTAAGTACTAAGGGGCCTAAATTTAAACTACAATGCATGCCAAACAACTAAGTCATTACCTTTTAAAGCCAGAAAGAGAAGTTGATGGTAGGAGAGTTAATAAATAACTGAATAAATTCAAGAGGTACATGCTATAACATTAGCTCTGGACCAGGATTTTAGTGTTTGTCTGTGCAATTAAATATCTGTGTGTTAATATGTGACGTAAATCAGGCATGGTTGTAGGCATACATATATGTACTGGTTGTTTATATGATTACATTAACTATAAACATAATATCTTTAATAAACATATACTATTAGCAAATCACATACAGATTACCATGAATAGGCTAGCGTTACCCATATATGGTGTCATATAGGTAAAGATAGGCCTATGAATGCATAAATTGATACAAATAATGCCTTGGGCCTAGCTAAAGTAATTGTGTCTTGCCCCTGAGTGCTACTAGATAATTGCAGGGCACGTGTCAATCAAGTATTCATAATATGCTCTATAAAGTGTTGACTTTATATCAAGCATAGATAGATAGTTGTGGATGCGAAGCATTTCTGTAAAAGTCTCATATGTACGTTCAAAGAATTTGAAAATTGAGGGTCGCACCTCCACTTCCTTCACCCTTTTATTTAACAACCCTTGTTTTTAGGTCCTTTTTTACTTAAAAATTTTAAATGGCTGTAATTTTTTTATTTTTGAAGCTAGAAGAAATGTTTTTTTCAGAAAATGTTTATTTTTATGTAAATTTTATATTTTAAATATCAAAACATAAGTTTCAGCGGCCGAAGCTGTACTTGGCAGCTGCCAGCCGCCGCAGTCGGCGGTCGGCGGGAAAACGGCGGCGGATCTTTATGAAATTTTAATACATTATGTAGACATGTAAGAAAAGCTTAAGTTTAAAATTTTAAGTCTCTAAGTCAAAAATTGCGGCCACAGGAGCATTTTAAAGATTTCTGGAGACCTGGAGGATCAGGACCTGCAGGATCATACCTGGAACCTGAAATTGAATTGAACACCTGTATTTAAGATGAGGATGTACTACTAAAGGATATTTTAGTATTTTGGTAAGATAAAATGCTTTGTTTAAGTCAAAAAAATATTTTTGTTCTTTACCTGGATGACCCTGCCAGGTTTGCTGGCATCCTGTGCCCGCCAGGATGAAGATATTCAAAAAATTCCAACTCTCAGTTATGTGTCATACCCATACTTAAAAAGTCAAGCAGTTTGGGCTCTTTATCTTTCACACACAGAAAATGAGATAGAAAAAACCGGATGGGGGGGCGTTCAACGCCCACCCCCCCCCCCCCCCGACCGTTAAGGGTTAATTTAGTTTTTGTTTGAAATATAGAAATAGGTTAAAAATGTCTATATTAGAACAAGGTTTACAACAAATCAACGAATTTGAGTTGCCATGCTTCCCAAATCATATATAACTATTATAAAATCATCATGCAAAGTTTGAAATCGTTAGGACCATTCAAACATGGCTAAATTAATTAAAAGAACTAACTGTCTCAGACGGACAGACCGATTCTAATTATAGAAAAGCTTTTCTTTTAAATATCTATATCTTTCAATAGTGATTTTTTTTGTTTTTAATATAAAAAAATATATTTTTAATATTGAGAAACACTAAACCTCCTCTTTTAATATTTTTCTTTGGAATTATGAATATCTGAGATATAGAAAATATGCATAGAGTGTCAATATTTTGGATTTCATGTATGTCTTAAAAACTGATTATTATCTGCTGGATTAGAACCAGTTCTCAGCCATGCTAAAAAATTCTATATTGCATTCGTATTACACACAATTTTCCACTCCTATATAAATAAAAGATGATAAAATTATTACCAGATTAGTTAGCCAAGGCATGGTTTTAATCTTATAATATTTCACTATTCGCGGAAAGCTATATATAATACAATGCCACTAAGTGTAATCTACAGAAGGGGTAGTTGTGTATTTCATCATTGAATAAATACATTAATTTATCGGCCATTGTCTTATCCCGACAGATCACACTGTATATTATAGATCTAGCTATGTTTGTAGTCTTATATCAATCACCAAAAATGTATTATAAACTAAAGGAACATGTAAATAAGCCAAAAACTCCCGCCAATTTGACTGTAAACTAAACTGGTCATCAAAGTTTTTTCTAGTTTGTTAGCTATTAGAACGTTTTTTTAATCTCAAATAAAAAAAATGACAATTTTGTTTATCATCTTTGGTGATGTACAATATAAATTTTTTTTTTTCATTGTCTTATCCCTTAAAATCCCTGATAACTTAATATCACCATCCCTACAACTATTTAGTAATAGATTTATTATTAATTGGATGTTACACCAGATTTTCTTGTTCTCTAATAAAGTTAAACTTGCAGCAGCTAAAATAACGATACCCTGCATCTAATCACTTTACCCTATCCCCAATCCCATTACTGGATGAACGAAATGACCAATAAATGAGTTCCATGTTAGACACCTAAATGAACGAAATATTTTGAACGAAATATTTCCCCTGTCATAATATCCATGTATATTATATATCTATTTATTGAGTAAAGTATAAGGAATGTAATAGATATAAAATATACAGATACACACTTTCCAAATCATCCAGTAGGAAATCAGTGGGAGACGATCCGGCCTTATTATTGGTTAGATAGTGTACACATTTTGTTACAAAATGGAAATTATTTTATCAATTCATTTGCAGATTTCTCTATAAATAGTTAAATTTGTTTGGATAACGTTAATTTTGTGGAAATTATATTGTTGAAAATTTATATTATTCTATGGAATGTATTGACGGATTATGGGGCCAGTTTGTCCATCTAGATGTACTATATCTAATAATGGAATGTACAGGGTGCGCCACATAAAACCGGACTTTTTCTAAATTGTAAACAAATGAACATAAAATCGTCAATTTTAACCCTTACAGATTGGGCCCCTATTCCCACCTTAATAGATCGGAGGGAGGGTCATATTGACCCCCCCCCCCTCTATCTCGGCTTCTGTTACAGATAAAGACGTAAAATTACTTTTTCTAGTCATAGCGGTCAGGCCGCTCCTTAGCCGCTTTTTAGCAGCCAGCCGCTAAATTTTAAAACAGCTGTAGAGCAGCCAATTTTGCAGCTAGGATGACCAAATTTTAGGACGAACTTTTATTTTTCATAACAAAAAAAAACTTTTTCTGATCATCGCCAAAAAACGGAAAATAACGGAAACCACCATTTTCGGCAGTTATGGCGGTAAAACGGCGGTTGGCGGCTCCAATTAATATTTTTATCTGTTTATTATGGCTCAAGGATTTACCAAAAAAATGTATAGGTCTCTAGCTGTAATAGAAGCCACAATATTCATGATATATGTCTATAGTAAAAGCCGGACAAAAATCGGTCATAAAGTCGGTCAGGGTGCGGTCAAACGGTCATAACACCACTTTTCTCATAAGGTCATTGATATTCACTAAAAAAATTTTAGGTTTCTACCTTATATACAAAGTCATAATGTAGAAATTAAGATTTATTTATAATTTTTTAAAATTTTGGTGATACCCAACCGACTTTGACCGGACACCACGACCGACACAGACCAGATATCCTAATAAAATCAACTCTTGCTGACGTGTAATTACTAAACTTAAAAAGTCATGAAGTCACAACTCTCTATCTTACCTACAAAAAAAAAATGACATTGAAAAAATAGAGGGAGGGGTCAATATGACCCCCCCCCCCCAATCTGTAAGGGTTAAAGATTTTATTAAATTTTAAAAACTGGCAATGACTATTAGATCATTGAATAAAATCGCTGCCAGCATCAATCACCGTTTCTACCCGCCTCCTCAACTGCCGGCAGTCCCAGGTCAAAATGTACCTGTACAAGATGGCGAAGTTCTCCTTGATAGTGGCAATGAGGGAGGTCTTTGTGGTAATAGCACGTCTATTGGTGCATGCTTCAAAGTAGCTTCAGGCCCTAAAGTCCATTGAATTAAGTTCGGGCTGCTGGGTGGCCACATTTCCTTAGGATTGTGAGTAACCGCAGGATCCAAATTCACCCTACTTTAAGCTACCCTTTGACACGGAGGCCTTTATTTGGACCACAGTTGAGCTAGAACGACGTTCTATACCTTTTTGGAAATAGCATCAAGATTCAGCTAGGGTTCCATATGGGTCTTTAACCTCGAGAACCAAGAAATTTTCAAGATGTTACACGATTTTTGACGTTTTTGACATCTCTAAATCTGCCACGTTTCACTTTGCCGGAGTACTACAGCCAAGCCATTTTAGATAGAGATTTCTAGTCTTTTATAGTGTCTTACTTATGTATCTAACAGTATCCCCAGCAAGTTGCATAACTCTACCTCATCTACAGATGGGCTGAGGTCTGATTTAGTAGGCCCTAGTCGAGAATCCAGATTATATCACCAGCGCATTTCGAATCTGCCTTGTTGAATATGAGCGCGGCCAGCTTGGAGTACGAGCCCATCTTTATCCAAAGATTTTTTTGTGCTAAAAGGTCATTACCTAAGCTTTTTATAGTGGGGTCAAACATCCTGATTGGTCAAGTAGTTTTGACGCTATGACCATTTAAGAAAAGTCCGGTTTTATGTGGCGCACCCTGTATAAATGGCATTATGGAAATATTGTCCATCTAGATGTACTAAATATATTGTTATATGGAATGTATTGATGATATTATGGAAATATTGTCCATCTAGATGTACTATATCTATAATTCTACGGAATATATTGACGGATTATGGGGCCAGTTTGACTATCTAAATATATTATATCTATTATTCTATGGAATGTATTGACGGATTATTAGGCCAGTTTGTCCATCTATATGTACTATATATATTTTTCTATGGAATGTATTGATGATATTATGGAAATATTGGGGGTTAAACATTAATTCTGCATAAAAACCTTTTTTTAACACAATTGCAGAAAAGCTAACAGCTTAACCCAATAGTATCGGGAATATTAATACAATTTAGTAGAAGAAAACAGATTGTTAGCAGATAAAAAAGAATCCTCTAAAAAAAGTGGCATGTAGTTATCTGTATAGATATATATCTTATATACTATAGATCTGAGGTGGATTCTTAAAAAAACTAGGTTTGCTGCTTGCTGGTGAGGCAAAATTGTTTTTGCAAAAAATCCTTCAAAATTACATAAAAAAAATCTGCAAAATTAAACAAAAACTTATATAAATAATCCTTTGATGATTTTATTAATTTTTGTAGATTTTTATGCGATTTTGGAGGATTTTTCACAAAAATAATTTTGCCTTACCAGCGAGCAGCGACCCTTCTTTTAGAATCCTACTCTGTTGTTTTCAGAATTTTTGTAAAAATGATATTCAAACGGAAATTATGCAACACCAAATATTGGAGATATCGCTGTGGTATGTTATTATATTGACAAAATAAAAAGTCAATTTTCCCCTTCTTTTTTCTTATTACCCACCAACTATTCTTCTAACAAGGATGGTATATAGATTATTATAAAAATAACAGGATGTTTGTCTATCTTTGTATTAAAGTAAAATAATGGAGGGGTTAAAGAACTTTAAACTTTGTGCTGAATTTCCATTGGGTCTTTGAATATCAGCTAATAGAGTCGGAAATATTAAAACATTCAAGTAGCTACAAAAGTGCAGAATGCAATTTGCTAGCAGACGAAAAAGTCCCAACCACTAGTATCAGGTAGACGTCTAGGCTAAACATCTATACTTATACATTTGATCCGTCTGTAGCTAAAATCTAGCTAGTCAGTGCCATGATATGGGCATCCCTTTTATAGGTCTTGGGAAGGTTTAAAACTATTTTAAGAAAGTGTACCAACATAAATCTCCCCTAGAAAAAAGTATCAACCTCAAAGAAAATTTTTATTATACTTTTGCCTTTTTAAAACTAAAAATGAAATAGGGGTTTGGGATCAACATCACTCTCTCCCCAACCTCAAGCCCCCCCGGAGACCTCTAGGGGCTTATTTGCTAAGAAACAGATACAATGATAGATAGATAATAGTTATTTATCGCATCGTATTATAAACAGCTTTCCGCGGATATAAAATGTAAGATTATAAGATTAAAACTATTTTTGTTAGCCTCGAGATGCCGAAAGCACTGGCTAACAAAACTGGTTTTAATATTATGATTGTACATTTCTATATTCGTAGAAAACTGGATACAGCACGATACCATTCATAACTTTTCAGTATGGCTTAGAACCAGTTCTAATCCAGTGGATATTAACCGGATAGGAAGCCATACTGGAAAATATATTGGTGCTAAAATTTTGTTAGTATAGGTGAAGAGATTAATCTAAGTTTTGTTCAGAAATGAAGAAATATTACACAATAAACTTTTTTAGTGTTCCTATCACACAGTAAATATTATTAGGATTTTTCCCCTTAAAGTGCCTTGTTGATCACAGAAAACCCAGGGAGTAAGGGAGGGGACAATGGATCGAATATTCAATTTTTAGGAGTCTCAGACTTTGGGGACTGGCTTAAAGGGAATGTGCAAGAATTTAGCAGTTTCTGACTGAGTTTGGGGACTTGCGCATGAAATGCCGCTACTCGTTATGTATGTTTTGAATATTGCAGACGGGGAGAAGGGATAAGGTAAGTGGGGACAAGGGAAATAAACACTCGTTGTGTTAGTTTGGAATGTAGCAGACGGGGAGAAGGGAGAAGGGAGGTGGGGGCAAGGGGCAAGGGAAATAAACAGAATAAAAAGGGGCAGTCATATTCTTGCTAGCAGCTGGCAGGGTCCAATAATCTTTTAATATAAAAATCATACAAAAAACCTTAAAATATTTCATCAAAAACAAGTTGTGATTTCACTTTACATGACGCTATGGAAATCTATTATTCAATTAACAATCCCTTTATAATTTCCTACAAATTTATTGGATTAAACTGGATTTCATGCCCTTTCTTTGATAACTCTTATATTGAATTAATTGCCCATTGTCCCTTCCCTTACTCCCTGCAGAAAACCCCTTCTCCGTAATCTAAATAAATTGCATGTGTTTACTCATGACTTTAGGTTAGGTTAGGTTAGGTTGGGTATTGGATAGCCCCGCTTGGAGTTAGGACTTTCTGCAGAATTTACGAATTTGCTAGGGAAAAGGCGTTCTGGACTGACTGACTGACTGACAAGCGAACGAACGGACAAAGGGAATTATAGAAAAGAGTCGCTACTAAAAAAATATGAATGTAAATTTGTTTCATTACATGAACGGCAAAAGTTTTGTTTTCGTTCTCTATTTATGCTTTGGTTAGAATGTAAAACAACTAAATATTTTTTTAAAACATTAAATTGAAAATTATAAATAGGAGATTTGGTTATGCAATTGTTATTTCAAGATATTAAAGGAGTTTCAAACGATATTTTCCTTTCGAGTGTCTAAATACACATGAAAATTTTCGTCCATATAATATAATTTGCTTATATGTACTTCAATTATTTGCCAGTTCCTTCATCCACTAGTAGGGGAGGGGATAGGGGTTTGCAGGTTTTCAGCCAGCTGAAAGTATTACTTTGTTAAAATACATGAAAATCTGGTGCAAGCTCGAAGTAATAAAAAATCAAATTTTGTAAGCAGTTTGCTACCGTTTTAAAAAGAAATTTTGTACCGTTTAAGTGCAAAAACATTCCTTTTATCTTACTCTTATAAGTTATATTAGAACCGGTTCTCAGCCATACTCAAAAAACATGCATAGCATCGAATCGGAGACAATTATCTGAGAATGATAAAATTAAATCATAAAATAATATCAGTTTTGTTAGCACGGGCGTTTTAATTTTTCATTTTAATATCCACGGAACGCTGTCTATAATACGATGCGATAAATAGCTATTACATTTTTTGTCTGTTATAAAGGAACACTAAATCAAACAACAAAATAAAGCATAGGGAGGGAGGGAACAATGGGCTGTTTATTACACTAGTCCCCATAGTTTTTGATAATATTTTATTATTCGTTGTCTTGACAACTTTGGGGACTTTTAAGGAATTTTGGTTGTTTTGTTAATTAAGTTAAGTGTCCAAACGTCTCAACCACTATTTGTGATCTACAGAAGGAGTAATTTTATGTATCTTAATTGGGGATGTACATTAATTAATCAGCCATTGTATTATCCCTTTATATCCATGAAAGTTATTTCTTTCTTTCTATCTTAATCAATATAAATAGATAGATTTATTTTAAATTATTATTGGATATAAAAAGTACATTCATTTGAGTTGTATATCTTGATAATAAAGTAACAGGATGTTTGTCTGTTTGTCTGTACCGTAGAATCTCGCTAATTACTGAACCAATATGGTTCTCCTTTACAGTTTAACTTCTTAAGGGTCCTGGTCAGGTTTATAGCTATTTTGTGGGAAGGTACCACCACCCTCCCAAAAAAATAAAAAATAAAACATGACCCTAGAGGCCTCTATGGGCGAAGCTGCTAATAACAAAAGATGATCACATCCATAAGTAGCAAATCACCAACGAAAACCATGGAATGGACAAACGGACAAAGTGAGTTATAGTGCAAATGTTCAGTAGTATTTTTTTGTATTTACTAAATGTTATATTACCTACAGACATATGTAGACGTTAGTGTTCTTTTTTAAATACTTAAAATACTTAGAATTGTTAGTGCTTTCCCCTAAAGTGCCTAGCTAACACAGGACCCCTCGTATTCTTATTTTAAAATAAATCTCAAATAAGGATGGTTAGTTTTTATGCATCTTTCCTGCATATGGGGGGTAGAGGGCTAACAGACCTATAGTATAGATGTATGTATATACAGACAACTACCTCAATTAATTTTTCAAAGACTTCTTTCGTCTGCTTCTAAATTATCTTTTGCTACTTGGCTGTCTTAATAAAAGCTACATCAATGGTTGATTTTCATTGACCAAATAGGAAAATCGCACAAGACGGTTGCGATAGGGAGATACAGTTATTTAACTCTTTCTCCCTCTAGTGTTTTACTCATATGGGATCTAAAAGGAGGGGGGGGGGGGGGGAATTCTTTGCTCGACTAAGAACTTTGAGTAAAACTTCCGAATTGTTTTCTCCTTTGAAAAAGATTGAAATTTGATATTAATACAATGCAGTCTGCTAATTTTGCAACAAGATTAATGGATATATTATTCCTTGAATCTAACACCAGATTTTCATGTACTCTAATGAAGTTAAACTTGTAGCTAGCTAAGATATTACACCACCTTTATCCCATCTCCTTCCCCTCCTACTGGATGAACGAACTGATAAATAATTGATGTCAATTTTAGCAACAGAAATTGACGACAATTTGTCCCCTGTCATAATATCCATTACAAAATTAGTTTTATATTTACAAACAATGAAAGAAATATACATAATTTGCACAGCAACTAACATAACTAAATTAAATGCGAATTGGTATATTGGTATATTGCCAATTCTGGTATACTATTGGCAACACTTGAGGGAAGATGAAGAAAGTCATCAAAATTTCTGACGTCATATAAATGAGGGATGAGGAGAGGAGTGGAAAAAAAACACTTAAAAAAGAGATGGATAATCCCTTATTTTTATGACTTAACACTGAGCTACTTTCTTCGTCTTCCACTTGAGGGGAAGGGGTTACCAAAATTTTTAATTTACATTTTTAATATTAGTTTTTAAAAGAAAAGAATTTTTTTTGGAGGGGTTATTCCTTTATAGGAGTGATTTATTATTGGAGGGTTGTGGTACTCTCCCCCAAAATAGTTATGAACCAGGACCATTTAGAAAGGAGCCATATCGATTCAGCGGTTAGCGAGATCCTTCGGTACAGACAGTAAGGCAAATATAGATCCTGTTACTTTTATATAAGGGTAATAAGCATCATTAAGCTTATAACAAACAAGCTAATCTTGTAGTCATAAATCATAAAGTAGTAAGTTTTTTTTTGTCTGTAGCTTAAGATTTCAATATATACTAAACTGATTAAATTATCCATTTTAAAAATCTTTACATGAGTTTTGGGATGGTTTTAGGTTTTTTTTTTATTTTAGATTTATGTCTCCGGATGCTACTGTGGTAATACGGCAAACAGACGGACGGGCAGTTCACAGAATTGCTACGCAGTGACTTATCATAACAAGCCTTCTGCACTAATCCCATTATATCACCATTTACCTCATGACCGCCGGTGACCCCGCTGCCCAGCGGTCAAACTGGCCTGCCTAAATATGGGGAGGGGCACGGACACGCACCTATCACGCGCCCCTCACGCAATTATACAACCGGGAGGCGCTGCCTCCCCTTTTACCACAGCTACCCCCGCAGACTGTCTACCGCCGTGGGCTAAGCCCTTGTGTCCCACACCCCCTTCAAACCTAACCTATTGTTATAATCTGTTGTGTATATATAGTAAACATCCATTGTAAATATTATTCAGTTAAATATATAATTTCTGTATGACTAAATCCTGCTAGTTTGTTTTGGTAGAATAATTCAAGGCTAAGGCTCGTTGGACTCGAACTCGCAACCGGTGAGCTGAAACGTTCGGCTTACCACACTACATTCCACCCCTTTAAACTTGTAAAAACAGAACCCTACTTAGAATAGAATTTCAAATAAAAACATGTTTTTAGCGTTTCTTGTTGTCAAAATTGTTACCTAAGTATGATGTCTATTAAATACAATGCAAATATTAGGCCTATTATATAAAGTAGTATTTTTTTGTCTCTAGCAAAGGATCTCGCTGTCCGCTGACCCGATATGCTTTCCTTAAGGTTTTTAACTACTTAGGGAGAGTGTATCTTAAACCTCCCAAGAGAAATCGCCTAAAGAAAAAATGTCAGCCCTTCCCCCCCCAAAAAAAAAAACTCCAGTATCTCAGTATAAGGGTCGACTTCCCCTTTCCCCCATTTCCTTAAATGTCCATAGATGCATCTAGGGATGTAGCCGCTAGTAGACTTAAGAGTAACTGCACATTTAATAGACATAGACAAAGTATTTTACCACGAAAAAATACTTTATAAGAAACATGCATACAACAAGGATGACAACATTCTTAACATCGAAGCTCTAAAGAAAGATGGTAGGACAAACGAACATTATCATTTGTAGTATTATTACTTAATGAGCAGATATTAAATAATAAGTCTAAACAAAGTATTATAGATTAGATAGTTATCCGAGGAGTAACTATTCCAAATCAGATAAATAGGATAATTATAGAGTTGCTACGATTTGAATCATACCTAATAGGTGTAAGAACCATTATACAAAGTTTGAAAACGATAGAACAATTCTATAATGCCAAAAATTAACTATATGAAACATCCGATATGGACATTCGGACGGACCGACACTTAATTTTTAAAAAAATTAAGCACCTCTGGTGCTGCGACCACCACATTTAAAATTAAACGCCAACAAAACATGGAGCGAGATTTTTTGTTTTTTTGGGGGTTGTGTGTGTCCCACCCTCCAAGAAAATAGCCTAAAACCACCAGGGGACCAGTAGATATATTCTATGAAGAGAAGAATCCAATCGGTTCAGTGGTTACCGATATCTTAAGGGACAGACGGATGGATAGACATCATTCTACTTTGTATTATAAACTAGCGGCTTCGCCCCTAGCCTCTAGGGGCTTTGCACCAAGAGGTGATAAAAATTATTTTTTTTGCGAAATACGTAAAAGGACCAAGAAAATCTTCTACAAAAAAAAAAAAAAAAAAAAAAAAAAAATGGAGGGGGGGATTTTTTGTTCTTTAGGGGGGGGGGGTGTCCCACCCTCCAAGAAAAACGCCTAAAACCACCATAGGACCAGTAGATATATTCTATAAAGAGAAGAATCCAATCGGTTCAGTGGTTACCGATATCTTAAGGGACAGACAGACAGACGGATGAATAGACATCATTCTACTTTTTATTATAGATTAAATTCTATTGTTTAATGAATATCCCTAAAGTTAATGAGTTGAATCCAACATATTTTTGTATAAAAAGAAAATAAGAAAAGCGTATGAATTTACAAAATAAAGGACGTAACTTAGACTTTTATCCCTTGCTAACCTCTATACTGTTTAGATTTTTTTAAAGAAAGGATTGACATTTATCCAGGGATGGTTTTATGCTATTTTCTACCTCAACTTTGCTCCTTAATATAAAACCACATTAAATCTAGGAAGGAGGGAGAAAAAGGGCTGTTTTTTACACATCTACTCAAAGATTTATAATAATACTTTGGGGACTTTTATTGAGTTTTTATTTGTTGACTTGTTAGGTTAAGTGTCCATACGTTTCAACCACAAGTTGTAACCTACAAAAGGATTAGTTTTGTGTAACTTCATTGGGGATATACATCAAATTATCGGCCATTGTCTTATCTCTTTAGATCTCTGCATTAAATCTTACTCTTCACTTTAACCCCTTTAACCCTCACAGACCGGGTGGGTGGGGGGGGGGGGGCTCTAAGAGTCCCTCCCTCTAGTTTTTTGTAGGTAAGATGGGGAGCTGTGACTTCATGACTTTTTAAGTTTAGTAATTATACGTCGGCAAGAGTTTATATTATTATAACATCTGGTCTGTGTCGGTGAATATCTAACTTTCAGAATAGATTATTCTTGGGGGGGGGGGGGGGGGGGTCGTGGTGTCCGGTCAAAATCGGTTGGGTAGCATCAAAATTAGAAAAAATTCTAAATAAATCTTAATTTCTACATTATGACTTTGGTGTATAAGGTAGAAACCTAAATTTTTTTTGGTGAATACTTAGATATCAACGACCTTCTAAGAAAAGTGGTGTTTTGACCGTTTGACCGCTCCCTGACCGACTTTATGACCGATTTTTGTCTGGCTTTTACTACAGACATATATCATGAATATCGTGGCTTCTATTACAGCTAGAGACCTAAATTTATTTTTGGTAGATCCTTGAGCAACAATAAACAGATAAGAATATTAATTGGCGCCGCCAACCGCCGTTTTACCGCCGTAACCGCCGAAAATGGTGGTTTCCGTTATTTGCCATTTTTCGGCGATGATCAAAAAAATAATAATTTTTTGTTATGAAAAATAAAGTTCGTCCTAAAATTTGGTCATCCTAGCTGCAAAATTGGCCGCTCTACAGCTGTTTTAAAGTTTAGCGGATGGCCGCCTAAAAAGGCTAATGACCAAAAAAAGTAATTTTCTCTAAAAATACACATGAACCACCAGAAAAAAATTTTACGTCTTTATCTGTAACAGGAGCCGAGACAGAGGGTGGCTCTCAGAGCCCCCCCCCCCCCCCTCCCCAATCTGATAAGGTGGGAATTGGGGCCCGATCTGTAAGGGTTAAATTGATTTTATTGTGGTTACTAATATATGTTTTTAACAAAGTAAATTCGCAAAAAAGTCCAATCTAAGTTTCCTCTAATATATGAACAGACATTCCAAAAATTTCCCGAACGCAAATTCAATTTTAAAATAATAATGTTTTTCATATTTTACAAATTTTTACCAAAATTCTAAACTTTTTAGATTTTAGTTTTATGTAAGTTATATTAAAATAAAAACTTTAAAAAACATTGTAACCCTTTTATTTCAATAATACCTCTGAGAACGGTTGATACTAACATTCCAAATACTGCAACAATTTAACCCTTTGATTGCACGACCGTTGTCTGTGAGTCCTAATTGTGCATGATAATGCATTGCAACTGAACCGATATGGTTCTCCTTTACAGTGACGCTTTTTAAAAGTTCAAAGGTTTATAATAACTATGTTTGAAGGGGTTATCTTAACTCTGCAAAGAGAAATCCACAAATTAAAAAAATATCCCCCCTTCAAAAAAAACAAAAAATAACTCAAGGACATCTCCCCCATTCCAAGCAAGGACGTCCAAGGGCACAGTGAGCCCAGGAATCCAACTTTGTGGAAAAAATTATTTATGCCCAAAATCGAACTTTAGAAAATCAATTATTTTAAAAGTCCATGTTAAAATTCATCATATTAGAGGAGGTTTGCCATTTTAAATTAATGAAAAATTTAAAAAATTAAAGTTTTTATGGCCTTCTGAAGTTGTTACCCTGGAATTCACGAAATTTAGATACAAAAATCTCCCAAAAAAAATATTTAAAAATTTTTTTTTGTTTTACTTGCCATTTAATCAAATATTAACTTAGGACGTAATGTAATAACATTTTAGAAAGGTTGTGCAATTATCTAACGCTGGATAACAAGAAACTAAATAGTTTTGTATAAAAAAACCTCTTGAATCCATATTATAGAAAGTTGGTGAAAATGCAAAAAAAAAGCACGTTGAATATTTTTTTAACCCTTAACGGTCGGGGGGGGGGGGCGTTGAACGCCCCCCCCTCCGGTTTTTTCTATCTCATTTTCTGTGTGTGAAAGATAAAGAGCCCAAACTGCTTGACTTTTTAAGTTTGGGTATGACACATAACTGAGAGTTGGAATTTTTTGAATATCTCCATCCTGGCGGGCACAGGATGCCAGCAAACCTGGCAGGGTCATCCAGGTAAAGATCAAAACTTAAACTTGACTTAAACAAAGCATTTTATCTTACCAAAATACTAAAATATCCTCTAACTGTACATCCTCATATTAAATACAGGTGTTCAAGTCAATTTTAGGTTCCAGGTATGATCCTGCAGGTCCTGATCCTCCAGGTCTTCAGAAATATTTAAAAGGCTCCTGTGGCCGCAATTTTTGACTTAGAGACTTCTAATTTTAAACTTAAGCTTTTCTTACATGTCTACATGATGTATTAAAATTTCATAAAGATCCGCCGCCGTTTTCCCGCCGACCGCCGACTGCGGCGGCTGGCAGCTGCCAAGTACAGCTGCGGCCACTGAAATTTATGTTTTGATATTTCAAACATAAAATTTACATAAAAATAAACATTTTCTGCAAAAAAAATTTTCTTCTAGCTTCAAAAATAAAAAAATTACAGCCGTTTGAAATTTTTAAGTAAAAAAGGACCTAAAAACAAAGGTTGTTAAATAAAAGGGTGAAGGAAGCAAAAATTGACCTTGACTTACTTAAGGTCGAAAATTCATCATAACACAGGGGACTTGCACAAAAAATTTTAGCCCTCTAGCTCTAATAGGAACTGAGATAATAGGGGGGGGCGTTGAACGCCCCCCCCCCCGACTGATTAAGGTGCGGCAAGGGGCCCGACTGTAAAGGGTTAAGCTCTGATTCAAATACCTTGATCTTTTTAGCAACGAGGTGAAAATTTTTAGGATGAAGTTCTAGCATTAACTAGGCAATATATAAGAGGATCCCATTGGTCTAATCAACTTTCACTTAGTTGCTTAACCTCTATAGATATTTTTGTAAAGGTCGTTTTAAGCTATTTTTAGTGTATAATCCTTATATAATTTGTTGCCGGATTTCATTATAGAGAAAAATCCTTTTACAGGGTAAAAATCTGGCAAAATGCCTTTCCAAAAAATCATGGCATAAAATTTTCCCACCAGTGGTGGAAAAGTTAGAGCACCTCAAAATAAAATTTTACTATGCCCTTGTGTATTGGACCCTGTGGGCCTCCTGGAGGGGCTACCAGAAATCTAAAGGTATCTTTAGAACCACAATGGGCGGCTCTAACTGCAATCAGAAGAAGTCAGAGATAATTGCCGGCCGCCTTCCGTCCTTTAATTGGCAGCAAAGTTAGCACACCAAAAAAATGACAATTTTTTGTCGTGTTTTTTTGCACACAGGGCGGCGTGTGTTTGTGGCGCAGCCACGTGTATTACCACTTTTTTGTAGGTCATTCCAAGCCGGATTGGCGGGTGTGCGGCCTTAGGTGGTCTGACCGGCCGTTTTGCCGACAGCCGCAGTTAAAGGTCGCAAAAATTGTCAAAAATTGAAGTTTTTGAGGATTTTTGGCATGCCAGTGCGGCCAGACTGCTTGGCTGACAGGCCTGGGACACATGTCACCTGACACACTGGGCCATTGTCCATCTTTGCTATTTTGCACAATTTTTTCCCATCACTTCCCTGGCCGCGATGGCCATTCAAAGTGGCCTGGGTCAAAATCGACCAAAAACCAATTTTTGGGGGTGATATTTTGACCCCCCAATCATCTAGAGAGGGATGAAGGGGTAATCTTGTTAATTCTGTAAAAGGTACTATAAAAACCTTTTAATTAAAAAAAAAATTGTTTGATTTGGTTGAAAAATAAGGAAGTTATTAATTTTTTCCACAAAATTGGATTCCTGGGCTCACTGTGAAGGGGGAAGGGTAAAGTGGTGATTACCCCCCCCCCCCCCCCAAACAAATGTGGGGGTGCCATAGGAACCCCCAATTTTTTTCCATTTTACCCCCCATTTAAAATTTACCCCTACCCTGGGGGTGCAAGTAGGCACCCCCAACCATTGAGGAGGGCCGAGGTGGTATTTATCCATCCAAACAATTTTTTTGGGGGGGGATTCTGCCCCATTCCCTAACCTTTGGTGCCCCAAGAGGTTTTTAGGGGGCGTAGCAACTAGTGTTATAATAAAGCATCTACTTTATCAAAGATAAATAAAATATGTTTATACAAGTAAAAAAAGCTTTGACCATGTCATGGACAGTTTAAAATCTTTAATTGGAGAAATTAAATGAATTGCTGAAAAAATTGTAAATGATACAGTAGTTTTAAAAAGTCTAAAAATCTATTAGAAAGCAAGGATCTAAAGGGATAAGACAATGGCCGATAAATAAGGTATTTCACCATTGAAAATTATCCCTTCTGTAGATTACAATTAGTGGTTAAAACGTTTAAACACTAAACTTAATGAAACAATCAATAAAAATTCAGTTAAAGTCCCCAAAGTTGTTGAGCATACGAATAAGAAAACGTAACCAAAAAACATTGGGGACTAGTTTAATAAACAGCCCAATGTCCCCTCCTCCCTGATGTGAAAAGAAAGTGATGTTAAAAAATTGCTGAATGTAAATTTTTTGCCCTATATTTTTGACATGTGCGTCCAGATTTTTAGTTTTTGCGTTTTAGGTATTGACAGCTAGTGGCGCAGCTTCTCTATAATTGGATGTTTTCCGTGTTTTTGACAAAAACTGGGAAGCTTTCCATAGTATTATTAATCATTTTTATATGCACAATAAAAAGCTTCAAAAACTGAGTTTGTTTTTAGCTTAAGCTATATGAAACTAATAAATACATATTTTGTTCTTTTTACACCTATGATACTTATAAGCTTTTTTATTTACTCTATAAGTCGATTTATTTTAAACTAGCGGCTTCGCCCTTAGAGGCATCTAGGATAACTTAAGGTCTTGGGGAGTTAAATTTAACCTCCCATTGTTTATTTTAGCTTTTAAAAAGAAAAGTACAAAATTTTTGGGATGGGAAGTTGAACACCCCTTATTTTTATTTAAGATTTTGGAGGGGGAGATTTTTTCTAGGGGCGATTTTACTGAGGAGGGTGGTTGTACCCTTCCAGGACCTATGCTAAGCTACTCTGTAAAGAAAAGTCATATCAGTTCAGTGGTTAGTGAGATCCTTTAGTGCAAACATACATAACACCCCTTACTTTTTAAAAGCGAAGCTTTTCTATAATGTTTAAAAGCGAAGCTTTTCTATAATTAGGGTCGGTACGTCCGTCCGTAACGGATAGTTTTTTTCGTTAATTTAGGCATGTTAGAATTGTCCTATCGATTTCAAACTTTTTGTTATCTGGTTATCCGATTGATCTGATTTTTGGTACACTGATTCCTGGGATAACAAAGTACAATACTATAAGCGAAACAACTCTAAAATGTAGTAAATCATTATTCAGTTTATCTACAAATTTACTTACAAATTTGCTTCGACATTTATACATTTATATTCTGATTATTCAGTTCTGAAACTATACAAGTGTCCGTTTGTCCAACCGTTTCATCGCTTCGCTTTTATGGATGTTGTCATCCTTGTTATATAAGGATTCATATATAAGTACGTAAACTGAAACGAACCTGCAATTTTATAACATGCTTCTGTTAGGATCTCATTTACCACTAGGGATGTTGTTAGGCTATTTTTAGTCCCCTTCCATCCCCACTTCAAATACAAAGCCCCTTGACTAAATCCTTCAAAGCGAAAATGAAAATGTAAATGTAAAAATGGGTGAAATGAAATATGAAGAAAATATATGAAGTAAAAACATGTATCATTTTAGTACTGCTCAGTCTTCCTAATAAGTCATGTACGGGGTGTACAGCCAAAAAGTTGGTTCTGCAACTTAACCTTAATACTACTATATAAAGTGTTATAAATACAACTTATTTTCTTTAACATTTTATTAATGGAATACAATTGTTTCACTACTTGATAGATTATCAGTTCCAATTAAGATGCATTAAATTAGTTTTTAAAAAGTATGTCTTTGCATTATGAATCCTTTTAAAAGAACTAACTAATATGTATGAAATATACCATGAAATATGTGTTAAAAATTCTACCACCCCGCCGGAATTTTTACTAGCTGTATCCTGAGAGGGCTGGAGGGGGGGGGAGGCATAGACGTCCAAGGGGGGGGGGGGGTAATGGGGCGATTACCCCCCCCCCCCAAACGAAATTGGGGGTGCCGTAGCCACCCCCAAATTTTTTTTCATTTTACCCCTCCCATTTAAAATTTACCCCTACCCTGGGGGTGCCGTAGGCACACCCAACCATTTAAGAGGGGGTATTTACCCCCCCCAAACAATTTTGGGGGGGTAAATACTCCCCCCAAAATAGAAAATCTCTAACAAAAAAAATTTAGGGGGGGGGTAAACAAATTTGACCCCTGCCAACAGATTTCAGGGGGGTAATTACCCCCCCCCCAAGCAAATTTTACCCCCGGGGTAAACATTTTGAGGGGGGGTAAAAAAAAATAAAAAGCTTGGACGCCCCTGGGGGGAGGTTGCATTTTGACAATTATATTTTTAAGGCTGTAGCTTAACATATCGATAAATAATTAGTTTTATATTTTATAAAAGCTTCACATTTGTTCTGGGATGGCTTTATGCTATTTTCTGCCAACCACAGGTAAATAATAAGAAGCCAAACTGTTTTAAGAGCAGCAAAAACCGATAAACATAAAAATACAATGAACAATTAGGAGTTAGGACCTAAAGACAAATGTTTAAAAAAAAGAGACAAAGTAAATCTTACAATTAAATTAAACAAAATTATAATTTAAAGCGGATTGTCGATTTTTCTCCCCCTCAAGTGCCTCTAGAGGCTACTAAATATAGGATGATTAAGGTAAACAAATTTTTTTGGACAACCTGCCTAAAAAAAACGTAGAGCTGAAGTAGGAACATGAAGAAAAATTACTTTTCTCCCCTAGATCAAAAGATTTACAAATGGTTTTTCATGAACCATTTGAGCTCATAAAAAGGTAGCGAGAAAAGCATGGAGAGAGAGAGGACAATGGGCTTTTTATTACACTAGTCCCCAAAGTTTTATAATGACGTTTTCTTGTTGGTTGGCGTTGGGGTACTTTTATTGAAAGGTTCGTTCATTATTTCAAGTGTTCAAACGTTTCAAACACAATTTTAATCTACATAAAGGGTAATTTTGTGTATTATCATTGGGAATGTACATCATTTTATCGGCTATTATCTTATCCCTTTAGATCCCTGATTTGAGCTCATAAAAAAGGTAGCGAGAAAAAGGATATGAGTTATTTCAAAAGTAGTAAATCTAAAAGTACTCTTTAAGATCAAATCTTTTTTGTTCTTAATGAAAGCGATGCTTTTCTTCAATTAGGGTCCGTCTGTCAATAAAAGTTAGTTTTTATCGTAATTTTAGACATGTTAGAATTGTCCTAGCGATTTCAAAATTTGCATACAATTTAGAAACCATAGCAACTCTATAATCGTTACCAAAAAGACCGTAAGTCTCTTTACAAAATGCAGCTTTTGATAGTTTTTTTGTATGATATAATTACTCTTTTACGGAAATTTAGCTCAACCTATTTCTCCCTTTATAAGCTTCATATAGAAGATGGAATTTTTATCTTAATTTAAAAGTATTTTATCAAAGAAAATGATCTTTAAAATTTCAATTTCTGGACCGAAAAATTTGTGACAGGTCTGTTTCAACTGTCTAGTTATTCATGATTGACAGATAGATAGATAGATAGATAGATAGCTATATAGATATATATATAGATAGATAGATAGATAGATAGATAGATAGATAGATAGTTAGATAGATAGATAGATAGATAGATATATAGATAGATAGATAGATAGATAGATAGATAGATAAATAGATAGATAGATAGATAGATAGATAGATAGATAGATAGATAGATAGATAAATAGATAGATAGATAGATAGATAGATAGATAGATAGATAGATAGATAGATAGATAGATAGATAGATAGATAGATTGGGAGGTTGGTGGTACCCTACCCCAAAATAGTTATAAACTTTCCCAGGACCTATGAGAAGCTACCCTGTAAATGAGAACCATAACAGTTCAGCGGTTAGCGAGATCCTTTAATTCAAACCTACAAACACAAGACAAACAGACATTCCGTTACTTTATCAAATAGATAATAATATATAGCTGCATGAAATCCTATAATGACGAATAAATTCAAAAACAATTAGAGAGAGCTCTTTATAGTACATATAAAAAAGGGAATAATTTTAAAAACTTGAATGATGTCATAAAATAATTTTAGAGTTCCATCGCTGCTACGTTTTTGCAAAACTAGACCGAGAAAAAAAAATTTGACAGGACTATTTGAGGTGTATATATAAGGAAGTAAGGGGACAATGGGCTGTTTATTACACTAGTCCCCAAAGTTTATGATTACATTTTCTTATTCGTTGGCTTAACAACATTGGGTACTTTTATAGATTTTTGATATGTTGGTTCATTATGTTGAGTGTCCAAAAGTTTCAACCACTAATTTAACTTTCAGAAGGGGTAAATTTTGTGTATCATTATGGGGAGTACTTCAATTTATCAGCCATTGTCTTTTCCCTGTAGATCCTGGTATATATACATACAAAATTCGCGAGTCGGCTCCTATTTTTTTCTGGCTCCCAATATCGAATCTCATATGTATTATAGTAAAGATTATAAGCAAATTTACATATATAATCCCAGAATTTTGGGAGCCAAATTATGCCTTCAAAGGCGATTTTTTTCAAAGATTTTTGGTGTTTAGGAGCCACTTTACAAATTTGATATGTAACGGTAATAAAGATGTTAAAGATAAGAAAGTATTGTTTATAAATAATCATAAAATTAGTAAAATTTAGCTTTTATTGAATGCAAAAATTCACCCAATCTCTTACTTATATTAATATTAAATGAAAATTCAACTGAAGTAAAACCAGTTAGCAAAACCTAACTTCTTTGTTTATGAACGGATTTCAAAAATTCTTTCACTAAACCCAGGGTGGTGAGGTATCAAGTGGGGTTGAGGGGGGAAGAGGGGGGCGACCTCACCCCCCCTAAATTTTTTTCATTTTTTGTTTCTTAACCAATTAAAAAAATTCTTTCACACATGACATCACCAACCCCCGGAGAAAGAGGGAGGGGGGGCGGGAAGTATTTCCCCCCCCCCTTCCCCCAATTTTTTTAACTTTATTGTTTCTTAACTAATTTTAAAATTTCTTTCACACATGTAATCACCAAACCTGAATTACAATTTGTCTTTTTTTTGCTTTTTGCTTTTTATTGCATGTATATGAAATATTGGGCGAAGATTAATTTATCGTCCATTGTCCTATCGCTAACAACCAGGGAGGGAGAGGAAATTTGGCTTTTTTTACACTAGTCCCTAAAGTCTTATTAATAACGTTTTCTAATAAGTTGGCTCAACAACTTTGAAGACTTTTATTAAATTATGATTGGTTGGGTCCTTAAGTTGATTGTCCAAAAGTTCAACTTCTAATTGTAATCTATGGAAGGGGTAATTTTATTATCATCTTTTAGGATATACAACAATTCACCGGCAATTTTCTTAACCCTTCGGATCACTGGCTAACAACACATAAAGATTTGATTTATGAACTGTTGACGATAAAAAAGTATAGATATCAGGGATAAGACAATGGCGATAAACTAATGTTCATTCCAATTTCCAAATGATGATACACTAAATTACCCATTCTGTAGATACCAATTATTTGTTGAAACGTTTGGGCACTCAGTTTAATAAAAAAACAATTCAATAAAAGTCCCCAAAGTTGTTGAGCCATCAAATAAGAGATAAATGGATAAACCAATGATAATAAACAAAATTAACGCATCTGTAGATAAGAATTGTAGGTTAAAATAACTAACACTTTAAGTTAAAACTAAGCAAAAAATTCAATAAAAGTAGTAAAAGCTTTTAATCCAATAAGTAATATGTTGTGTTTATAAAACCAGAATAATTTACAGTCAATTTCCCACGAATATTTAAATAAGAATAATCAATTTAATACCTCGTTTTTTAGCCGGGGCTTTTGGCTCCTCTCAGAGGTAACAAAACTTAATCTTTGATGATTTTTTATATTAATATCTGCGGAAAGCTGTCTATAATACGATGATATTAATAATTATTCTTGGGAAGCAATATCTTCGGCTTTAAAAGTTACATATTACACACCTAGTTTACTTTTATAGGCGTATTGTCTTGACAAACAAAATTACCCCTTCTGTAGATTAAACCTAGTGGTTGTTATTTCAATAATTGTAAGTATTGGCTCTATAATATCTATCCATCTAACTGTAAAAATGTTTAAAATACGGAAAAGTCATTGAAAGTAAAACTTTAATTTTTAACAAGAACAAAAAAATTTATTTCATACCTAAAGAAAAGAAAATTAGATAAATTCAAAAATTGATTTACATAGATCACAGCTTATGCAAGGTTTATGCCATTTGAGAAATACAATACCCCCCCCCCCCCCTCCTATTTTGAAAATTAATAGGCTTGGGATAAGTGCTATAACCCTGCTGGCGGGCTATCCAGAACTCAATAGGACCTAACCTTAATTTTAAAAAAAACTTAATTATCCCCCCGGGCCCCGCACTTTTTTTCAATTTATTAAAAAAATATATGTGTGGGTTGGTAGATTTATCATTGCTCAACAGGGTAGTTTGTGTGAAATAAACATAAATGCAAAAGATCTATAGAACACATTATGCGGAAGGTAATAGAATATGTGCAATAAAATATTGAACAGTTAACAAGAACAAATCAATATAGAGTATAATCAATTTTTTATCTTATTATATATAGTTTATTTGTCTGAAGCTTAAGATTTCATTGAACTGATTGAGTTCTTTATCCTAAGGAAGCTTTACATAGATCCAGGGAAGTTTTTAGACAACTTTTCAAATCCATTACTATCCCTTCTAATATATTGATTGATTGAGTATTAATAAATCCAATAGAAATACTTTAGGACAAATAATTTCTAAGGGATCAACACAAAGTTTGCATGAAAATTAATTAATCAATTAGTCCAGCTGTTTTCGTGGATCTTGTATTATATATGGACAGATATATAGACCAGCTATAAGAATTACATTTAGAATGGTAATAATCTAAAGAGTAGCCCTGCTTTGAAATAGTTATTCTCAATAACGTCTTTACTCAGATTTTTATCTTTATACTAGCGGTTACGCCCTTAGAGGTTTCTTAGGGCACTTTTATTAAATTGGACCCTCATTTTCATTTTAGTTTTTAAAGATGTTAAAAAATAATGATGTTTTCTTTTTTTTAGGGGGTGGGGGGAGTTGATTACCCCCATTTTCGTTTCAATTTTAAAAAGAAAATTGGGAGAGGGATTGGTAATTCTTTTTGGTACAGACCGACAGATACAGATTATCCCTTTCTTAGTGGCTGTTACTTAGAATCTTGTACAGGTTTTAGGCTATTTCCGAAAGAAAGCAAAACACACCCCATCTTTCCCCCCATTCCCCTTCTTTTCTACTTTTTTGCGGCATATCTAAAATGAAATGTTATAATGGTATAATCGTCCTTTAATCTTAAAACCTAATAGCATTACTTGGGGATTACTGTATAAGTAAGGTATACTCTTTCCCTCGTCCCTCTAACATAGAATAAAACCTGTCCTGGACTATAAAAGATTGGATAGATAGATATTTAGATAAATATATATAGGTAAATAGATAGATAGTTAGTTAGTTAGATAGATAAAAGGAGAAAAGAAGGGGAAGGGGGGGGGGGGCTAGAGGGATGGATAAACATTATCACATATTTGTAGATATTTTTAGTAGTGAAGCTACTCTAGAATTCACAATGCCTGTCTGTCCGTTAGACACCAAATAGGGGAAATTTAGCTGGACTAAATGTTTTTAAAAATCAGCCTTGAGAAATCATAAAAATGAGTGATTATCCATCTCTTTTTGGGGTTTTTCTTTCCCACTTCTCTTCTCATCTCCCTCATTTTTATGATGTCACATGTCTGATTTTTGAGACACTACAGAGAAATTTGATTTTTTCAGCTCCTATTAACAATCAACTATAAAACATTTGTGGTTGTTGGGCTGCTTTTTATCGGGTTTTAGGCTATTTTTATATTTTCCCTATATCTTTGGTGTTTCATAATTATTCAATTTCTATAAATATGTTTGTCCTTGTCTCAGGGGCATACATTTTTAACAAACTTTTCCGTTAAACATTTTATAACATTTGAAGATATTTCATCTCCCATTGTAAACATAACAACTTTTACAGGCAGTGGGGAATTTAAGATTTTTTTCGAGAAAAACTGAGGCAGGACAAGGATAAATATAAGTGTAGATATTTTAATATCCCCCCCACCCCACTACGAAGAAGAAGACGAATATGTCTACTTAAAGGATAAAAGCGCAACTACTCTATGATTAGAGTAAGTACATATCATGGGTACAATAAGTACATAAGTATCATAAGTACAATGGGTAGATAAAAGCTTTTCTATAATTATGGTCGGTCCATCCGTCTGTCCGTACTCCGTCTGGAACGGATAGCTATTTTCGTTAATTTAGGCATGTTAGAAATGTCCTATCAATTTCAAACAATTCATGGGGATTCCTGTAGGAGATAGGTACAAATCATAAAGGGTAAATTCTTTATAATCGTTACCAGAATGTCCGTACGCCCATTTTAAACAAGCTGATTTTAAATTTTTTAACAACCAATTTTTATGTGAAATAATTGTCCGATTGTATGTCGTTAAACCTTATCCTGTATTTCAACAGTTTTTTTAACAAACAATGAATAAAACATCCACAAAGCACAATTGTATGTTAATTTGTTGTTAGATTGCTTAGATACTAAATACTGTTTGAGGACATACTTACATTTTAAGGCATGATAATAAAGATACCTTTTAATAAAATTGTACCTTGTTACAGGAATTAAAACAGGCCTAAATTAAGCCTTAGACTTTAAATACCACCATCCTAAAAGATTTTTTAAAACGAAGTTTTTCTATAATTAGGGTCAGTCCGTCCGTCTGTACGTCCTAACAGTTGGCTCTTTTCGTTTATTTAGACATGTTATAATTGCCCTATCGATTTCAAACATTGCATGATGATTTCTATAATAGTATTAGTAAGGTACGTAGCAACTCTATAATCGTTACATGAAATCCGTACTTCCATTTAAAACATTCAGATATTTCACTTTTAAAAGCGAAGCTTTTCAATAAATAGGGTCGGTCCGTCCGTCCGTACTCCCATCCGTAACAGTTAGCTCTTTTCATTAATTTGGACAGGATATAATTGACCTATTGTTTTCAAACTTTGCCTGATGATTCCTATAATCAGAATGTCTGTACGTACATTTATAATATGTTGTTTTTTGACAATAATTTTTCATGTGAGTTAATTATCCTATTCATCTGATTTTTGAATACTGATTTCTATGACAACAAAATACAATGTTATTATTAAGTCCTAAAAATATGAATATGTCCTTGAACATTATCCTGTATTTAAGCAATTTTTCTTCCAATTTTGTTTATGCTTATACATTTACATTCTGCTTATACCGTTCTGACGCTCTACAAGTGTTTATGTTTGTCTGTCCTTCCTTTAAAGTACAACATTTTTTTTTGTATGATATCTTTTTTCTATTCATTTGATTTTTTGAATATTGATTCCGAGAGCAATACGTACAATATTATAAGCGAAGCATCTACACAATTTTATCCTTAAATGTAAGCATGTCCTTAAACAGAATCCTGTATTTAAGTAGTTTTTCATCACACATATACAGTACTTGTTATGCCCAGTTCAGAAACAACTTTTGGAGGTCGACCAATTTATTCTGTAGGTCAACCTAAACAAGTACAACTAACAAATGCCTTTATAAAAGCTTCAAAATTTTCCAGAGGTCGACCTATGTCTTTTGTGAACTAGGGTTTAATGTTCGTTTGTCATACCAACTAAATCTATAACTTCACTTTAATTTATGGATATTCTGACAGCCACACTAACCATCAGAAGTCACCAAAATAACCTATAAATTTGTATTTCTGAGGTGGGGAGGAGAATTGTTATAAATATCCTTAACCTTAATATAGACCAAGATGAAGCTTCCCTAATTTTTGTAGCCGCCAGAATATAGCTGTTTTCAAGATCTAATATCTTACTTACATAAATGAATTCACAGCCCGTGGTTGGTTTTTTTTACTTTATTTATTAAAAATATCTTAGTAGCAAAGCTCTTTAAAACTGACTTTGTATGGCCGTTCAAAATTAGAAACATTATTTAATAACAAATTTTTTTTTAAGATTGAAGCTATTCTATAATATATAAAGAGTGTTAAAAAATCAATCCCTTCATGCTCAAGCAATGACAATGAGAAATTACCATTGAATTTTTAATTTACTCACCTCTCCAGAGAACTACGGTTTTTTTCAATTTTTAAAATTTGACAACCCCCCCACCCCCCCCCCCCTGACAACAACGAACAACTTTTTTAGGTTAGATAAGGTTTTAGGCTAGGGAGCTGAGCGCTGCGGCTAGGCAGGCAAGGGAGCCGAGCGCTGCGGCTAGGCAGGCTAGGTAGCCGAGCGCTGCGGCCAGAGTTCATAGTTTGTTGTTCTTGGGGGAGGGGGACTCAAATTTTCAAAATTGAAAAAAAATTTCTAAGAGGATATTACACATTTTTTTATGTTATATAATCATCCGATTGGTCTGATTTTACTCCAATTGCCAGACAAACATCCTTTTTTAGAAAATCTTTGCTTTTTAATAAATTATCTTCATCATTAAGCTGGCAATGATGTCTTTGAAAGGAAAATGAAAAAAATATATTTTTTTTAGTAGCGAAGTTTCATTATAATTCCCTTTGTCTGTCCGTCAGTCAGTAAGTCCGTGGTGCTAGTGATTTTATCAGCAGCTATTAAAGTTAGAAACATTTTTTTTTCTTCAGAAGATTCTTTAAATCCTATGAGCATCTAGTAGGTAATTTACTTTGTCCAGTCGTCTGTCGATCATTATACAAAAGGACATACCTAGAAAGTAAGAGATAGAGAAATAAAACTTTGGGGTCTAATAAAATAAACAGCCCATTGTCCCCTTTCTCTCTGCAGTTATTTCCTATATAAGATTACTAGAGTTGGCTCGATATAACTATCTCCCTATTGGCTAGTTACCTATTATGATATTATAGAACAATTTTATTGTCACCCTATAGGTTAAGAAAATATAGAAAAAATCTTAAGATAAGATAATTTTCTTAGAAAATACTTGCCTAAATTGGTTTTATTTTTCTTAGAATCTTTAATTTATCAAATTAATTCATACACTTTATTTCACTCTCTTTAGATTTTTTTTTTCAAAGACAACATCAAATATGTTTTTGAAAACATGTTGTGTTTATCACAACATGTTGTAACATAAACAGAGGTAGGTTTTAAAAAAAAGAATGCTGTGTTAATGCAGAGAAGAAAAAGAAAGGTGAGGGCAAGGGGAAATATTTTTTTCAATATTGTATACTTTTGCATTAAAACTGAGACTGCTTAAATGGCTCTTTTTGTTAAGGCATCAGGTTTCAGATATCAAGTTTCAACTGGGGTGGTTCAAGTCAAACCACTGAAACAATATTTTGTTCAATCTTATATACTTTGACATTTGAAATAAGACTGTTGAACACACACATATGTCTCATGCTGAAATAGCTCTTTCGGTTAAGGCATCAGGTTTCAGATGTCAAGGATGGTGGTTCAAGACCCACCACTGAAACAATATTTTGTTCAATCTTATATACTTTGACATTTAAGATAATACTGTTGAACACACACATATGTTTCATGCTGAAATAGCTCTTTAGGTCAAGGCATCAGGTTTCAGATGTAAAGGAGGGTGGTTCAACAACCACCACTTAACTAATATTTGTTTCAATTTTATATACTTTAACATTTAAAATAAGACTGTAAAACATATAGATAGGTTTTATGCTGAAATAGCTCTTTTGGTTAAGGTGTCAGCTTTCAGATGTCAAGGAGGGTAGTTCAAGACCCACCACTGAAACAATATTTTTTTCAATCTTACATACTTCAACATTTAAGATAAGACTGATGAACATACACATATATCTCATGCTGAAATAGCTTTTTTGGTTAAGGCGTCAGGTTTCAGATGTTAAGGAGGGTGGTTCAAGACCCACCACTGAACTAATATTTTTTTCAATCTTCTATACTTTGGCATTTACAATAAGACTGTTTTAAGGCGTCAGGTTTCAGATGTTAAAGGGGGTGGTTCAAGACCCACCACTGAACTAATATTTTTTTCAATCTTTTATACTTTGGCATTTAAAATAAGACTGTTGAACATACACATAGGTCTCATGCTGAAATAGCTCTTTTGGTTAAGGCATCAGGTTTCAGATGTCAAGGAGGGTTGTTCAAGACCCACCACTGAAACAATATTTATTTCAATCTTATATTTTACGATTTAAAATAAAACTGTTGACCACTTACACATGTCTCATGCTGATATAGCTCTTTAGGTCAAGGCATCAGGTTTCAGATGTAAAGGAGGGTGGTTCAAGAACCACCACTTAACTAATATTTGTTTCAATCTTATATACTTTAACATTTAAAATAAGACTGTAAAACATATAGATATGTTTTATGCTGAAATAGCTCTTTTGGTTAAGGTGTCAGCTTTCAGATGTCAAGGATGGTTGTTCAAGACCCACCACTGAAATAACATTTCTTACAATATTATATACTTTACGATTTATAATAAAACTGTTGGACACTTAAACATGTCTCATGCTGAAAGAGCTCTTTTAGTTAACGCATCAGCTTTCAGATGTCAAGGAGGGTGGTTCAAGACCCACCAATGAACCAATATGTTTTTCAATCTTATACAGGGTGCACCACATAAATCCGGACTTTTTCTTATTTTTAAACAAATAAACATAAAATCGTCAATTTTAAAGATTTTATTGAATTTTAAAAACTGGGAAGCCACCTAGGTATATGACTATTAGATTATTTAATAAAATCACCGCCAGCCTCAATCACCGCCTCTACCCGCCCCCTGATCTGCCCGTTGACCCTGGTCACCATGTCCCTGTTTAAGCAGGCGAAGTTCTCCATGATGGGAGCAATGAGAGATGTCTTTTTGGTATGGGCGCAACTACTTGTTCATGCTTTAATGGCGCTCCAGGCCCAAAAGTCCGTTGGATTAAGATCGGGGCTGCTGGGAGGCCACATCTCCATAAGGACGGGAGTAACTGCAGGATCCAAATTAACCCATCTTTAAAGCTACCCTTTGACACGGTAGCTCTCATTTGGGCCACAGTTAAGCTATAACAACGTTTTATACCTTTTTAAAAATGGCATGAAGATTAAGATTGGGTTATTAGCGCAATACATAGTCTAAAACGAGTTTCAAGGCTACATATTGGCCCCTGACATTTTTGACATCTTAAAATCTATTTTTAAAAATATTTTTAAATTTTTTTATTACTTATTATCTCAGACAGTGAAAATTAAATTTGGTGTTTGGGTTGTTGCAAACTGAAAACTATCGAATGGAACCTCATTTCTACCCCTGAGCTACGATGACAGACATGGAAGAGTGTGAAATTTTAAATGATACTATAAGAAATAAGTTTTTGTATACATTGTCTATTTTCACAACTAATAATTGGTCTCCAATATAGCTCATTTATAGAATGTTGGTTACCTTATCTGTATGTTGCGGGTTCGAGGCTCTCTGAGAGGGGCAGGGATTTTGTTGTTGTTAAAAATTGGGAGTTTCTGTGTAATAAAAGTTGTCACAAATATAGGTATTAAATAATTACTTTGTCCCCTAGGGGAGGGCATGAGAGGTCAGGAAAATAGCTTAAATCCGCCCAGTAAGATAAGTATAAAGCTTATCTGAAAAGAATAAAACAATTGAGATCACCAATTTCTATGATTTTTAACTGTAAACAGAAAAAAACCTTAAAATACTTAAAGTTATTGAATATGTTTTAACTAAAAAATAAAAAAACTTAATTTTATCATAAAACAAGAAATATTTAAGCTATCTGGCTATTTTTTTTAATATGATAGAAATTTTTTTTGCTTAACAACTTTGCTTTAATTTTTTGTTTTGAAAAAATTAGTTTAAAACCGGTTTAATTGTGTTTGAAAATTTAATTATGAGTAATTAGTGTCATAACAGCTTGAATAAGCCTAGAGTAACCCTTGTCAAGTGGGAGAAGGTTAGTCTACTCTACCCTTAACCGTCAACTATTTAGAGGCACCTTTCCCTACTTAAGGGCCCTTAGACTAACGTAATCTAGCATAAAGACACTCTTCCTTAAGCCAGGACACCAATACCCAGGTTATCTAGTACCCAGGTGGGCCAGGGTAACACCAAAGAAGTCCTCTGTAAGCTTGAACTAAAGATCTTTAACCGATACTAAGATATCTTCAACCGTTGTCTACTTTTAAGCCTTCTATACTACGCTAAAGGGTCTCTAACTACCCCCTGAAGGACAGATTTACATCGTAAAGTACCTTAGTAGACACTTTTGTGTTGTCATATTACACTAAAACCTCTACCAAATTAATAAAGGGTCACCGTGGACATTCGGAGATAGATGCACATCATAGTTCCCCTAGAAAATACACTATACTTGAAATTTCACTTATAAATGTTTAAAAACATTAAATTCCAAATTGACAAAATCCATGTTTCTTCGATAACTAGCGAACAGATTGAGCTAGATTCGATGTTAAGGTGTCTAAATGACCGTCTCGACCCCACGGACTCACACAAAAAAATTAGGACTTAGGACAATTTTTAGGGGGGTAGACCAAACGATGTTTGATTTTCTGATGCAAGTTTTGGCGAATTTTTTATCAATTTTTCTTTAAAAATCAGTTTTTCCTAGAAAAACTTTTTTATTTCTCAACCGATTTTGAACTTCAAGGTGGCAAAATGTCCGTCTTGATGAGATACACACGTGTACAAAATTTGGGGTCAAGATTTCAACTCCTTCCCTGTCGGATCAAACGATATTTGCTGAAAAAGCTACGCCAAAACTTGTATCGATGGACTTACATCTTGTGGTCCAGCCCCCTAAACGTTGAGCTATCAACCTAAAATTTTTTGTGTAAATTCTATTCACTAAGACGGTCATTTTGCCGTGTTTAAATCTTCTGTAGCTCTATCCTAACCCAAATGAGAAAGAAAATGAGATTTTTCAGTGGCACCCTGCTGGGTTCACGCCAAAACTTGTATCGATGGACACAAATCGTTTGGTCTACCCCCCTAAATATTTTCCTAGGATCTTCATCTTTTGCAAGCTGATGAGGCTCATTGAGACGGTCATTTAGACACCTTAACCTCGACTGTAGCTCTATCCTAGCCCAACTGACAAACTTTTGCCAAAACTTGTATTGATGAGTTGAGAGGCCGAAATCCAACTTCGCCAAAACTTATATCGATTGAACATACATCGTTTGGTCCAGCCCCCTTAACTTTGAGCTACTGACGTCAAATTTTGCACAGGTGTCTGGCATGATAATGCGCTAATTTTGCCGTGTTTAGATCCACTCTAACCCAATCCGTTCACTAGTAATAGGGGATTACTGAAATTAGTTTTAAAATTTTGTTAAAATGAAGCTATAGTGCTGGTTATGGAAAAACTGGATTAGAATCAGTTCTTAGCCATACTAAAAATCCATGTATACCATCGCATTTTAGTAAATTTCCTTGTGTACCAAAATTAAAATCGTCAAATTTTCAACAGTTTTGTTAGCCCAGACAGTCTCCCCCTTAAGACTAACAAAACAGGTTAAAATAATTTAATTTTTTATTTTAATATCCGCGGAAAGTTGTCTATATAGGATGCGATAAATAAATATCATTTTAATGTGGAATTGATAAAAAGACAATTTTCTTAGGGACCAAAAGGGATAAGACAATGGCAAATTGATGTACATTCCCAATGATGATAAAAATTTACCCCTTTATTTAAAAATATTTAAAATTTATGGGCTGTTTATTACACTAGTCCCCAAAGTTATATAATGAAGTTTTCATATTCGTTGGCTCAACAACTTTGGGAACTACATTAAAGTTTTATTAGTTGGATCATTTATTTGAGTGTTTAAACGTTTCAACCACTAATTTTACGCTACAGAAGGGGCAATTTTGTGTAACGTCATTGGGGATGTACATCAATTTATCGATCATTGTACTATCCCTTTAGATCCCTGCATAATATATCTATGGTTACCAACACCCATCAGACAGACAACCAACCCTTTGATTGCATGATCTTTGTCTAAAGAGTTTTAACTGTGCATGGTAATTAGTGGCGCCTATTTATGTTGCACACCTGACATAGAAGCAGTATGAACCATTTTTAACGTCTTTAGTTTTCAAGATATAATTTTTAGAAACATAACTTTATAAGAAATTCAAATATTTTCAGCTAACTTATAATATGTTTTGTCATAGGCTTCCCTTTATACGAAACAATTCACCCAAGAAAAGCTTTATCCTAAGATATACGTTAATCTACACAGAGAGAGAGAGAGGGGACAATGGGCTGTTTATTACAAGAGTTCCCAAAGTTTTATAATAACGTTTCCTTATTGGTTTGCTCAACAACTTTGTGGATTAAAGTGAATTTTGATTGGTTGGCTTATTAAGTTTTGTGCCCAAACGTTTCAACCACTAATTGTAATCTACAGAAGGGGTAATTTTTGTGTATCATCAATGGGGATGTACATCAATTTATCGTCTTTTGGCTTATTATGCAAAATAAATGCAATAGTTAAGCCCTAAAATCTGTACAATATTTCAACCAATGACATAACCGGACTGTTACTCCGCTGTTATCCTATAGGCTTCCAACATTCATAAGTAGCAAAGCACACAAAAATGAAGTTTTTTTACATTTAACTTAAGTCCGTCCGCCCGTCCGTACGAGACAATTATGTCCTTTTTGACGAACATTGACAAATATAGAGTTCTATCTCTCTCTCTCTCTCTTTCTCCTAAATTACACCTAAATTATTAACCTTTAAACCTAAACGTATCTATAGTATCTATCTATCTATTTTTCTCCTTCTTTCTATCTTTAACTAATACATTTTAAAGATACTTGTTGCTTCGTCCCTGGTCCTTAGGAGAGGGAAGGGAAGTTATAAGCAGAATATTAACTTAAGGTATATAAACTTACTGTAAAATTGTAAAGATATAGGATTCTCTTTACAGGCATCCTTACATTTTAACAAAAACAATTTATATATATGCTTTGCTTAAAATATTGTACCTTTTGGTCCTAGGAATCATTGCTTCATAAATCAGATTATAGGGATAATTACATTTTATAAAAGATTGTCAAAAATTTAAAAATTTAAATGTTGGTAAAGTCAGTTCAAAATACCCCCCACCAAATGTTAAACTATGTTTACAAAAATGTAAAAATATGTAAACAAGGATGACAACATCTATAAAAGCGAAGCACTGAAACGGTAGGACAAACGGACATTAACACTTGTATAGTGTCAGAACTGAATAATCAGAATATAAATAAAGAATCGGAGCAAAATTGCAAGTAAATTTGTTGATAAACTACTTGATACAGGATAATGTTTATGGACATACTGACATTTTTAGGACTTGATTATAGAGTTGCTTTGCTTATACTTTGTTGTCCCAGGAATCAACTTTATTGAACTGATTGAGTTCTTTGTTTTAAGGAAGCTTTACATAGGTCCAGAGAAGGTTTTAGGCTATTTTTCAAACTCATTCTTATCCCTTAATATATATTGATAGATAGATTGACTATTATTAAATCTGTTAGAAATACTTATGGACCAACAATTTTCAAGGGAGCAATAAAAAGCTTGCATGAATATTAATTAACAAATTAGTCCAGCGGTTTCAGGGATCTTTTACTAAATATAGACAGATATATAGACCAGCTATAAAGAAATATATTTAGAATGATAAAAAAGCTAAAGAGTAGCTCTGCAATGAAATATTTATGCTTAATAACCGCTTTTCTCAGCTTTTTATCTTAATACTAGCGGCTACGCCCCTAGAGGCTTTCTTAGGGCATTTGAGGTGGGGAAGGGAGTTAAATTCTAAAAGAAAGAGTAAAATTTTGTTGTTTTTTTTGGGGGGGGGGAGGGAAGTTGATTACCCCCATTTTCATTTCAATTTTTAAACGAAAAATTGTGAGGGGGTGGGGTCATTTTTTTTGGTAGAGACAGACACAGATTATCACTTCCTTAGATAGATAGATAGATAGATAGACAAAAAGATGGGTAGATAGATAGATAGAGATAGATAAAGAGACAGATAGATAAATAGATAGATATATAGATTGATGGATGGATAGATAGATAGATGGATGGATGGATAAATGGATAGATTGAAAGATGGATATATGGATAGATATATAGATAGATAGATAGATATAGATGGATTGATAGATAGATAGACAGATAGATAGATAAATAGATAGATAAATTAACAGATAGGAATATAGATAGATAGAATCAAATAAAAAGAAATAGCCTAAAACCTGTCCATATAACAATACTAAGCTTCCCTGACAATTTAACAATGAATAGTTAAGAAAGCGTCATCTATTAAACTGGTTTTAAACTAATTTTTTCAAATCAAACCATAAAAGCAAAGTTGTTAAGCATGAAAAAAACTCTAACATATTAAAAAATTAGCCAGATAGCATTATTTTTCTTGTTTTATGATAAAATTAATTTTTTTCTGTTCTACAGTTTTTTTCTGTCTAGAGTTAAAAATCATGAAAATTGGTAAACTCAATTAGTTGTTCTTTTAAGGGCAGCTTTATACATATCTTACTGGGTGGATTTAAGCTATTTTCATTACATCCATCGCACAAATATATTATAATCTTATATAGGAAATAACTGCAGAGAGAGAGGGGACAATAGTCCCTAAAGTTTTCGTATTCGTTGATTTAATAATTTTATGGCCTAAAGGGAATTTTGATTGCTTGGTTTATTGAATTGTCACTCACTAATCTACAGATAAGGTAATTTGTGTATAATTTGGGATGTTTATCAATTTATCGGCCATCGTCTAATCCCTTTAGATCTCTGGTTATATTATAACAATTTGTTATTAAAAAATCTTTAAATGTCATTTTATGTTTTATTCTTTTTAGTAACAAAGCTACTCTATAAATAACTTTGTGTGTCTGTCCGTCCGTCCATCTGTACGGCTAAGGGGAAATATCAATTTCGTAGAAAGCTGAAATTTTTAGTGTTAACCTAAGAGAGAGAGGACAATGGATTGTTTATTACACTAGTCCCCAAATTTTAAAATAAAGTTTACTAATTGTTGGCTTAACAACTTTGGGGATTTTTCTTGACTTTTGATTAGTTGGTCCATAAAGTTGAGTGACTAAACGTTTCAACCACTAATTGTAATCTACAGAAGAGGTTATTTTGTGTATCATCTTTGGGGTTGTACATCAATATATCGGAAATTGTCTTATCCCTTTAGATCCCTGGTTATATTATAACAATATCTTATTTATCTTTATCTTTAAATTGCTTCTTATGTTATCTTTTTTAGCAGCAAAGCTACTCTATAAATAACTTGGTGCGTCTGTTCGCGCGTCCATCTTTATAAATAATGGGAAACGTGTATTTCTTGACTAATATTTAAGGTAGAAAGCTGAAATTTTCGTTGAAAACTTGTAAGACCCATGCACATCTTGAGTGAGCCATACCCCTAATTTTTCATGCGTCTTTTATTTTTTCTTTCATTTGAGCTAGGATTGACCTACAGTCAAGGTTAAATACTCTACAGAACCGTCTCAATGAGATGGAGATATAATTCCAAACAACCCCTAGTCTAAAATCAATATTTCGTTACGCTTTCCGGGGTAAGGCTCACTTTTGAGTTTTTGAAAAGTGAGCCTTACCCTGTAAAACGTATCGAAATATTCATTTTAGACTATGGGTTGTTTGGAGTTTTATCTTTGTCTCATTCAGGCGGTTCTGTAGAGTATTTAACATCGACTGTAGGTCAATCCTAGCAGAAATGAGAAAATTTGGTAGCTTGGGAAAATTTAATATCTTATTTCTAATATTCTGGGCGAAAATCCGAGAGAATGTGTTTGCAAAACTTTGAGCAACAGTATAATTTTCGGATTACTTTGCTTCTAAGAAAGCTTAATTTATTTGAAAATATGAAAAATAATTGAGTATATGCAATGCCATAGGTCCTGTGATGGTTTTAGGCTATTTTAATTTTAGATTTAAGTCTTGGTTTTAAGCTATTTTTGAAGCCCTTTTCTATCCGTTAGATACAGAGCCATCCTAGAAATGAAAGTATGTACTTTATTTAATTTATTTTGCAACAAATTCATGTTGTCTGATGTTGTCATTCTTATTTTGGTAAATTTATGTGCTGTATGAAATAAAATTAGAAAAATTATTGACTAAAATAATCCTTATATTAAAGTAACAGTGTGTGTGTGTGTGTGTGTGTGTGTGTGTTTGTCTGTCTGTGTGTATCAAATGATCTCGCTAACCACCGAACCGAGATGGTTTTCTTTTAAAATGTAGCTTTTTATAGGTCCTTGTAAGGTTCTTAACTATTTCAGGGGAGGGTACTACGACCCTCTGTTACAATACTTTTAACCTTTTGATATTCATTCTATGTTAAATCATACATGAAAACTTTTTAGTAGCGAAGCTACTCTATAATTCACTTTGTTAGTAGCGAAGCTACTCTATAATTCACTTTGTCCGTCAGTCAGTCCGTCAGTCAGTCAGTCCGTAACGCTATGGGGGAAATGGGATTTACTCAGCTCCTATAAAAGATAGAATGCTGAAATTTTTTGACAACATTCCCATCATTAAGAAGCACAATTGACTATAAAACATCATTGGCGTTTGGACCGATTTTTAGCAGGTTTTAGGCTATTTTTATATTTTTCACATTTTTCTCAATATCTCCAGTGTTTATGGTCCGATTTTCAAAATTTTTTCAGTTACAGATATCAAAATTAAATTTCCCGTCGTTTAAAGGAACAACCATGAAGGCCAGACTGCCTTTTTAGCAGGTTTTAGGCTATTTTTATATTTTTCACATTTTTCTCCATATCTTCAGTGTTTATGGTCCGATTTTCATGTAAACAAATATGTCAGTTACTTTGCTAGATAGATAGATAGAGAGAGAGATAAACAGATAGATATTTGCAGGGTTCTCCTTGGAAACAACAAATTTTTAAACAGTCATTTAAATTTTTTGTCTGACTGACAGTTAAATACTTATTTTAGGTGTAAATGTACTTTATTGGATATTCGGAAAGTGTCATGTGTGACGTCATTAAAACCTACCCTTTTTAGGGGTTTCCTTTTCCACTTCTCCTCTAATCCTTTCTCTTTAGATATATTTTTATGACGTCATACATGACACTTTCTGCATAACTACCTTTCCTTTAAAATTTAAATTTCAAATTTTTATTTTGTTTATATTAATGAAAACAAAAATCAATAGTTAGCTTTGCTCCTCCTACATATTTGTATATTGCCCCAAGACAACTCAAGAAGGGTCCATTTTTAAGGGAAACAAGGATGACAACATCCATAAAAGCGAAGCACTGAAACGGGAGGACAAACGGACATTAACACTTGTATAGTGTTAGAACTTAATTATCATAATATAAATTTATAAGAGTCAAAGCAAAATTGTAAGTAAATTTGTTGTAAAACTGCTTGATACAGAATAATTTTTATGGACATACTTACATTTTTAGGGCTTGATTATAGAGTTGCTTCGCTTATTACATTATACTTTGTTGTCCCAGGAATCAATATACCAAAAATCAGATCAATCCGATGATTTGATCACATAAAAATTTGTTGTTAAAAAAGTAAAAAAATCAACATGTTTAAAATGGACGTACGGACATTCTGGTAATGATTATAGAGTTGCTACGCTTTCTAAATCGTACCTAACTACTAAAGGAATCACCATGCAAAATTTGAAATCGATAGGACAATTCTAACATGCCTAAATTAACGTAAAAAGCTATCCGTTACGGACGGACGGACGTACGGACGGACCGACCCTAATTATAGAAAAGCTTCGCTTTTAAAAAAGGAAAAGGGAAAAGGGGAGATATAAAGATAAGTAATTATACACAGTGCCTTCGAAGGTGCTTTGACTTTAGTGTCAGAACCTAAATTGGGACATAGTGCATTTCATTACCCTAGGTTAGGTAACTTCATTTAACTTTTCAATAAAATCTAAAATGCAGCGGTTTTTGAGAAAATTAGATTTAAAAATTTCAAGTTCAATTTTCACCCACTAGGAGTTACCGCATAATCATGACAAGAAAAGCAAAGATTATTTAATTATTATTTTGAACAACTTTGCTTTTATAAAGTCAGTCATAAAACCTCTCTATATATGATTTATTTAAGGCTGAATTTATGTGACCTTAGCAAAGCAATTGATAAAAATGGCCATTAATTAACTCACTTCAGGAATGGTTTTATGAAGAACTTTATAAAAGCAAAGTTGTTCAAAATTTTAAATAAATAATCTTTGCTTTTCTTGTCATGATTATGCGGTAACTCCTAGTGGGTGAAAATTGAACTTGAAATTTTCAAATTTAATTTTCTGAAAAACCGCTGCATTTTAGATTTTATAGAAAAGTAGAATGAAATTACCTAACCTAGGGTAATGAAATGCACTATGTCCCAATTTAGGTTCTGACACAAAAGACAAAGCACCTTCATTTGCTGTGTATAATATCTAAAACAAGGGTTGTTAAAAAAAGGGTGAAGGAAGCGAAATTTGACTTACATTTGGGTCGGAATTTCACTATAAAACAGGAAACATGCACAAAACTTTGTAGCCCCTTAGCTCTAAGATGAACTGAGATAATAGGGGGGGGGGCATTTAACGCCCCCCCTCCCTGACCAATTAAGGTGTGGGGCAAGGGTCCCGACAGTTAATGGTTAAATGAGATGCCAGTTAGGTTATATTATGAACAAAGTAAATGTATTAAAATTACTAAATATTATGTAATTATTCCTAGCCCATTTACTTTTCTCTATATCCACGAAAATGTCGTTTTAAGTGGGGGGGTTGACAAGGGATAGGGAAAAATATGCTTCAAGTATTTCAAGAACTCTTTTTGTATTGAAATCTTTAAATCTTAGAAAAGAAACTGATAGGAAGGGTTAGGTAGGAGGGATTTGGGAAGATTTACTAGATGGTTTGCAAAAAAAGTAATTTTTTTCATTATGTTTAGAAAAAAATCATATCAAGCACATAAACTAAACATCTAATAACAATTTTTGATTACATATTTCTGTCCTAATGTGTTATTTACTTTTTCTTTTACAAGTTCACTTTTATTACTAAGTGAACTTGAAAACTCTTCCAACCTTTGTAAGATATGCTTAAAAAAAAACAAATGATAATGCACAAAATTACCCCTTCTGTAGATGAAAATTAGTAGTTGAACACTGAATTAACCAACCAATCAAATTCACTTTAGTCACCCAAGTTGTTAAGCCAACAAATAAGAAAACATTATTATAAAACTTTGGGTACTAGTGTAATAAACAGCCCATATTTCCTTCTCTCCCCCCCCCCCTCCTCTTCCACTCCATCCTATTCTATAAAGTAGTAAGCTTTTTTTGTCTGTAGTGAAGGATCTTGCTAACCGCTGAACCGATAAATAAAGTTTTTTTTTATGGGAACCCGTCAACACATTTAGCTGTGCGGACGAGATAGCACATCATTTTATATGATTAAAGAAACAGAAATACTTTGCAGTAGGGGAGATTTGAATATGCTTTTAATCTAACATTTATGTGGTGATGAATAAATTATCAAATTACATAAAATTATTAAATTCATAATGAAGCTACTCTGTTATTGAAAATTTCGTTATCATTTACGTAAAATACTGTCCAACAAACAATTAACCCTTTGATTGCACGAATTTTTTTTCTAAAAAGTTCTAACTGTAATTGTTAACGAGTTGCGCCTTTTTAAAGGCCAAGGCATTATCCCTTCTCTAACTGTTTATGACGATCACATGACAAATCCAAAGTAGAGAGGATTTTTAATAACTTTAGTTATGATCTAGTGTCAGTCTTACATTCGAACCTATCACCTCAATTTTTAAATTAACAAAAAGAGCTAACCGTTACGAACAGACGACCTTAATTGTAGTTTTATAAAAAAAATAATAAAATGAAAATTATTTCATATTTCATTCTGAATACTGAAAAAGAAAAAAAATATTATTATTACTTATCGTGCTGTGCTAATTTTGAATAATTTCATCCTTTTAATCAATTTTATCAAAATCTTTGGAAAGGTTGTGTGATTTAAACAAGACATTTTTGGTTTTCATATGTGAAAACTCTTAAACTGGCTCTAAAAAAAATATTGAGAGCCACTACATATTAGATTCCAATGTTTATCTCTAGATCAAGGTATTTATGACTTGGTGCTTATCTTAGCTAAAATCTTTTACATATAAGATTCAACAATGGCTCTTTAAAATTCTCCAATGAGCCGGCTCTCGGATTTTATATTAATACATACAGACGCAAGTATGCATGATTGACAGATGAACAGTTTTCTTTCAAAATAAAGTGTAACACCGAATTCCCCCCCTTCATACTAATAAGTTAGATTCATTGCTACCTTGAAGATATTTTAGTATATAAAAAAATAAGGGGGCTGGGGTTCATTACTTTCACATGAAAAATAAGGAAATATAGATCACAGGTAGGCTGATAGATTTATGAAAAAATACAAATCTTACGTTATAGTTATACTTGGAATTTAGTCATATAATAAGATATATTTCAAATCGTATTGTTTTTGGATTTAGAAAATATTGTTGGAAATATAATTAGAGCCGAGTACCTACAAACCATCAGAAAGCTACTTGCTAGCAAATAAAAAGGGTCTCCACTAATTTGGGCAGGTATATATATGGATTATACATCTATTCTTATTCATTTATTGTCGTAGAAACAACTATTACAATTGATTATAAAGATTAAAACATATCTAATTTTTTACCTCTATCCGTTTAAAATCCGATGGATTACATCCGGATTTAAACCATACATAATAGACAATCTTCCAAATTAAAAAAAAAAATAATACCTATTTGTTAGACCGGAACTTAGGCCCCTCTTGTCTAACAAAACTGTTTTAAATCTTATAATTTTTCATTTTAATATCCTCGGAAAGCTGTCTATAATACGATGCAATAAATAACTTTATCAATACATTTTTGTAAAGGTGTTTTTAAGCAAAAAAACTCAAATCTTTGTAAACGCAGCAATAACAAACGTCCGCAATGTTTTGTTTTTGCAGATTATGACAATAAATCACTAAATTCTATATTTTTTAACAATCCTCATTGTTTATTTCTTTAAAATTCATCTTTAAATAACGCATAAGTGTTATTGATTTTACCAATATATCCTCATAATAAAGTAACAGGAAGTTTGTCTGTCGGTTTGTACCGAAGGATATCGCTAACAGCTGGTTATAGGTTACCTTCTCATAGGTCCTGGGAAGGTATATAACTATTTTGGGAGAGGATACCCTCACAAGAAAAATAAATATAAAATAAAAAAAAACTCCTCCCTCCTCAATTGCTCCTAGACACCTCTAGGAGTATAACCGCCAGAATAACATACATTATTTGTATTAACTAACTACTCAATAGTAAAAGCTTAAGAACACATCTTTTTTACATAAATGTTGCTTTATTTCTAGTAATGAATAATAAGAGTTTCACAGGGAGAGAGAAGGAAATAATATGAAAACAATATCGAGTCATGGAAAGATAACGAAGTAGCGGGTTTCTTCGAATTTTCCCAGTAGTCTTTAGGTTTTTAATAGGTTAGGTAAATAATAATGATTGCCTCGCAAAGTTAGAAAATAGGAAGTCCCATAGAGTTAGAGCCCCCAGCAAGGGGAGCAAAGCTACTGTGCAAATACAACTAAACCCGATACTTCGTTTTCTTTCCATGATCCACATTTTCAATTCAAAATCTACCAGTCATGGCGTTTTCATATAAAGTTACTTTTGAGCATTAAACCCCTACCTCTCAATTTTTAAAATAATTGAAAGCAACCGAGGAGAGTATTATTAGTAATATTTGTTTATCAGAATAATTATTACAAAACCATGATAAGGATAAGAGAAAAAAATAATAATAATAATATTGTATGTTCAGGAATATATGTAATATGCATTATGAAAAAATTGTACTTTAACACAAATTGACTTTTGAACATTGTTACATCACCCCTACTCCCTTATGTTTTATGTAAACGCCTCTAGTGCTCTAGTGCTAAATTGGGGGGATAGGGTGATTGTATATTTACCCCGGCCCCTCCTGTTTTCAATTTTAGTTCTCCAACGTAAAATAAAATTTACTAGGGCAATCACTCTTATTTGAAGAAACTCTCGCAACTGCGCCTCTAACAGTTAGGGTCTTATGATTAGTGTATATTGGGCAGAAAAATAACCTAAAACCATAATATTTTAGGGGAGGGTACCCAAGAGTGATTGCCCTAAGAAATTTTATTTTACAAATTTGAGAACTAAAATTGAAAACAGAATAATAATATGTTATTATATTGATAACTAGCGGCTACCCCCCCTAGAGGTCTCTAGGGGCAATTGAGGAAAGGAGAGTTGGATTTTATAACCCAATTTATTATTTTACATTTTAAAACAATATTTTTTGGTTGGGGTGTCCAACCCATTTTTAATTTTAGTTTTGTTTTAGATTTGTTTGGGGATTTTTTTTCTAGGGGCGCCCGAAAATAGTTATAAACCTCTCTGGGACCTATAAGAAGCTACCCTGTTAAAGAGAACCCTATCGGTTCAGCGGTTAGCGAGATTCTTTGGTACAAACAAACAGACACACAAACATACAAACAGACATCCTGTTACTTTAGTATAATGATACCAGCAGAAATAAAAAAATTATATTAGATACTACTCATGAATGAAAATTTTTTGTCTCAAATACCATGTCCCTGGTAGCTATGATATGGAATAAGATGCTTAACAGAAGATTGAATACAGCCATAGTCTTGTCTTAACCATACTATATAGTAGGGTTGGGCCGGATACTGGATATCCGGCAGATTTCAATGCCGGATATCCCTTAAATTACTGGATATTTGGCCAGGTAACTGGATATCTGGCATTATAAATCAGCCGGATATCCGGTATCCGGATAGTTTTGATATCCAATATCCGGACCAACACAACAGTATATAAATAGGGTTGGACCAAGTTATTATTCTCCTTCATTACACCATCCCTGGTAGCTAAGATATGGAATAAGATGCTTAACAGAAGATTGAATACAACCATAGTCTTGTCTTAACCATACTATATAGTAGGGTTGGGCTGGATATCCGGTCATTTTTAATATCCAGCCGGATACCAGATATTAAAAACTATCCGGATACCAGATATCTGGTCATTTTCAATATCCAGCCGCATACCAGATATTAAAAACTATCCGGATACTAGATATCCGGTCATTTTCAATATCCAGCCCGATACCAGATATCAAAAACTATCCGGTTACCAGATATCCAGCTGATTTCTAATGCCGGATATCCGGTCATCAGGGCGGATATCCGGTAATTTGCCTTATATTGAACGTTTGCTAGGTACCGGATATCTTGCATTAGGAATCGGCTGGACATTGGTATCCGGTATCCGGCCAAATTGAACAGAGAGAGAGAGGGGACAATGGGATGTTTATTACAATAGTCTCCAAAGTTTTACAATAACGATTACTTATTGGTTACTGAATTTTTATTGATTGATTTATCAGGTTGAGTGTTTAAACGTTTCAACTCCTAATTTTAATCTACAGAAGGGGTAATTTTGTGTTTCATCATTTAGGATATACATCAATTTATAGGCCATCGTCTTATCCCATTAGATCTTTATAAATCTATACTTATAACATAAAGATAGATAGAAAAGGAAATATATTCACAACAATCTGGAGGGGGTTAGGGGATGGGGGAGGGTTGCGAGAAATAACCCCACTCACCACCCTCTGTCCTCAGAAACTATAAGAAATATCAAAACTAAAAAGCAAAGTTTTTGGACGAACTGGTAAAGCGTATATAGTTGCTACGCTTTCTAAATTATAACTGTTAAAGGTATCCTCATATAAAGTTTGAAATTGAAGGACAATTCTAATATAGTAACCTTTATGTATTTACTTACAGACCCTAATCATAGAAAAGCTTCGCTCTAAAAAGTTAAACATCCAAATTCAAATTAAAATTTTATTTTTTTGTACAGTTATAAGATATCTGTCTCAACCCTACTAAGCAATACCATATGAATGTCTTAAGCAATCCATATGATTCATCTCTTTTCATAAAGAAACAATCATAGAGTAATAATAAAGATTAGTAAATATTAATCCATATGATTATCTATTTTCATAAAGATACAATCATAGAGTAAAAATAAAGAGTAGTAATTATTAATCCATATGATTCATCTCTTTTCATAAAGATACAACCATAGAGTAAAGATAAAGAGTAGTAATTATTAATCCATATGATTAATCTCTTTTCATAAAGATACAACCATAGAGTAATTATAAAGATTAGTAATTATTAATCCATATGATTCATCTCTTTTCATAAAGATACAATAATGGAGTAAAAATAAAGAGTTGTAATTGTTAATTGATATGATTCATCTCTTTTCATAAAGATACAATCATAGAATAATAATAAAGAGTAGTAATTAGTTATTCTTATAATTTATCTCTTTTTAACCAGTATTATTTTGAAACTGATTAATATACACTGGATTAGAACTGGTTCTCATTCAAACGTATTAAAACAATTTTCTACGAACATTTAAAAAAAACTGGTTCTAATCTTACAAATTTTTTAAAGTCTGCGGAAAACTGTTTATAATATTTTTAATAACTATTACAGATTTAATTACTTTTGAAAAAGACAGAAACGTGTTTACCTCTTTTCCTATTTCTCAATGGTAGTAGCCAATTCATTTTTGGTTAGCTACAGTCAATTTACATTATATATAATAGATCTTATTCCTAGTACATAAAGAAATATCTGTCTATCTGCTTACTCGCAAGTAATAGGATGATTATGTTGATTATGCGTTAAGATCTAAATTGTAATAATGTTTTATGATTTACAAGAAAGCTTAGTTCTGGGTTAATAATTAAAAATCAATTCAAGTAAACCAATAAATTACAAGAATATATTAAAAGCAGCTTATATAGCGTCTGACAATGAGAGGCCAGTATACATTTTACCATTGATCAATTACAATGAATAATGGCCTAAGATTGGTCATTTGTATTGTATGGCGTCATTTTTTATCAGGCACTATAAGCTGCTTCAAAAGAAAAATAGAGCAATTTTTTGTTGGGAGGGTGGGCAATTTTTCTTGAAAGAGTTGACGTACCCATTCGAAAAATAGATAAAAAAAACATTTTGGGATCTAAAAGAATCTTCACTTATGGATTTAGCGGATTATTTATAAGGCACAGACACACAGACAGACAAATAAACATTCTTTCTTTATATAAAAATTTAATTTTTTTAGCTAACAGAATGTTGAAAATATGAATTTGTGAAATAAGAAAAACAAAGAAAATTTCTGAAAAGAAAATACTAAATAATTTAGAAATGTTTTTAGAGCTATGTTTTTTTACATTATTTAGAGCGTAGCAATTCGAGTATTTATCCGTTCTTGAAAAAGTATTTCATAAAGATTAATATATTTCAGAATATTTTATTACCATTTCTGTAGATAAGAAATAATGGTGGAAAACTTTGAACACTTGTACACAAAATCAAAACTTTTTGAAAGTCCCCAAAGTTCTTAAGCAAAAATAATGGGGAATATTTTATAAACTTACTGGTTGAGTTCAATTTGCAGGCTAATGTTCATTTTCAAAGTGCAAATCATCATGGAAGGGTGTTGGTACCCTCATCCAATAAGAAACCTATAAGAAAATTAACTGACAAGGAGGATATTATCGGTTCAGCATTTAGAGAGATCCTTCGCTAAAGACAAAAAACTACTTTTTATAATAGGATACCACATATTGTCTCTAATAACTGTTCAGTGTTAACTTTAATCAATATATAATTGCTTAGATGTTGCACCAAATTTCCATGTACTCTGACAAAGTGATGCTCGTAACTGGCTAAAAGATTAGTACCCCATCCACCCCAATTTACCCCATACTCTCCCCTCCTATTGGATGAACGAACTGACCAATAAATGAGGTCCATATTACTTAGGAAGCTAAATTGATGACATGTTTTCCCCTGTCAATATATCCATGTATATATTATATCCATTATCTTATTATTGCTGCGCTACTTATGAACACAAAACATGTTCTTGTTATAATATATTTTTGAGAAAAATAATTTCAATTGATTGGCGTGTTTGTTTACATTTTCAGATCAACTAAAAATTGATTACCCATTTCTTCCCTATTTTCCGAAATTGTACAGCAGATAACCCAAACATTGCAAAATCTATTTTCAGCTACTCCGGTCAAAGGGAAAAGCGATATAATGTATAAACAAGTTATGCATTATACATTCAAAATTTTAATTTTTAATTTTTTTTTGGAAATTTGAAGCTTTTTTATACTGCTACAGGAATGGATATAGAAAACATGGATATATTGACAAGGGAAGGGTTTTCTTCAATTTAGGTTGCTATTATAGACCTTATTTATTAGTCAGTTCTATCATCCTGTAGGAGGGTAGTAGATAAGGTAGAAAAGGTATTTTGTAATTTTAGCCAGCTGTGAATATTACTTTGTTAGAGTACATTAAAATCTGGTGCAACATCCAAGTAATAATATATTGATTGCTAAAGGATACGGGGATGTGCCAATAGAGAGAAATTAATATTTCTCAAAATTCTAACATGTTTCTTCTTATTTTAGAAGCTGAATAATTAAGGAGGGAAAAAGGTTGTTGTCTATTCCAATAATTTTTACCAGTTCAATTTCCTAAATTCTAAAAATGTAATAGAATTCTAAAAATATAATCCTTATAATAAAGTAAGGGATGTTTGTCTGTGTGTTTGTTTGTACCGAAGGATCTCGCTAACCGCTGAACCGATCGGGTTCTCCTTAACAGGGTAGCTTCTCATAGGTCCCGGGAAGGTTTATAACTATTTTCTTGGGGGGTGGGACACCCCCAACCCCCCCAAAAAATGAAAAATCCCTCCCCCCCCAAAAAGAAAAAAAAAAATTTTTTTGAATTTTTTTAACTAAAATTAAAAAAAAATTTTCGTCCCCCCCCAAAATTTTTTATTACTTTTTCTTTTAAATTCTAAAATAAGAAATTGAATTATTAAATTCTTTCCTCAAGTGCCCCTAGAGGCCTCTAGGGGCGTAGCCGCTAGTAGTATATAAAACGTTTAGTAGCGATGCTATCCTATAATTTACATCGTTTAGCAATTAGTTGGTAATGCTAAGGGGGAAGTGCTATTTTCTCAGCTGATATTTAACATTTATTTAAAATTTTATTGTGCTTCACTTCTTATGAGTGCTGTCATCTTTGTTGTTTCTAGAATAGTGCCCGATTACAGATCCTCTGAATACTAGAACCGTAGGTAAAATAAAACAAAACATAATGAAAAACATAACATAGAACTCTGCTACTTATATTTGAGAATAAAACAGTTGTTCAATTTTAAAATAATAATGTACACACATTTAGAAAAGTTTTTAGTAGCGAAGTTACTCTACATGTGACATTTTATGTTGTTCCTCTTTATTTCTCTCTCTTTTTCAAAAAGCTACTTTGTTTTGAAGATGATTAGAGTCTGTCCACAGATTATGACCTCATACGATAAAATAACCAATGAGAGGCCAGCATAAATTTTACCATTGGTCAATTGCAGTGTATACTGACCTCTCATTGGCTATTCTATCGTAATATGTCATAATCTGTGGAGGGACTTTAATCATCTTCCTTTGTTTTTTTTCCAGTGGTGTGCACAGTGATTTATCAGGTGGGTATACACCATTATGGGGTGGGGAAAAAAAGTAAGACAGGTCTAGCAAATTTCAATTTTAAGGGGGGAGGTGATGACAACACTCTAAAAATGCCTTTAGTAATGTTACTTTGTGTTTGGAGCAAAAAAGGTATAAATAATGTGTTTTTGGGCAAATATAGAAATATACTTGGATTCTGAATGGTTCAACTTCCAATTTACAGGCTACAAGGATTGATTAATCATTCTTACACGAAGCACAATAAGATTATTAAACATTACTAAATTTATCCATCAGATGATTTTTTTCTCAATGTCTTACAGTTTCAAGATTTTTTTTCTTTCAAAAGTCGGCCATGTCTATGTACTTGGCTGTGAATTTTAGAATAAGGATCCCAATCCTTAAAAATTAGTTAAAACGGCACCGTGTGTGTGCTTACTAGTTGTTTTCATTTACATTTTCATATTTTCATGCTTTTATGTTTATCTTTGTTATCACGTGTTTTCACAAAAAAACAGGTAAAAAAAAAGTTGTGAAAATTAGAACGCGCGAATGTGGCGTAATATATCCTACTATATAACCTTACAAAAAAGTAACAAGATCTGTGTATGTCTGTCTGTACCGAAGGATCTATGTAACCGCTGGATCGAAATATTTCTTGAGAGAAAGTGCCTATAAAAATGACCTATAAAATTGTTTACTTTCTGTTTCTTTTTATAACTGAAATATGGCGTGGGAGTGGGGTAGACCTCCCTCTTACATCAAGGGCTCAAGGGTCATAGCCACTCATATCATAAAAAATGAAACATCTTCGCATACATTGGTGTTCACAGTTTTTTACCGGGGGATGTAATAAATTCAAAAGGTTTAATACACTAGTCCCAAAACTTTTATAATTAACGTTTTCTAATTCGTGGTCTTGACAACTTTGGGAACATTTATTAAATTTTAAATGGTTGGTTAGTTAAATTGAGTGTACAAATGTATCTACAGAAGGGGTAATTTTGTGTATCATCATTGGGGATGTACATCAATTTGACAGTCATTGTCTTATCCCTGTAGATCCCTGTATTATGCTAGTTTTTTTTAGATGTTTTGTTGGGACTCAACTTTGCTTTTATGTTTGTTTGCTCTTTCAACATCTTGCCACTTAGCTAAACTCATATGTTCAACAGCTAGGGATTTAAAGGAATAAGACAATGGCCGATAAATTGATGTATATCCCCGATGATGATACACAAAATTATCCATTCACCATCTTGCCCCTTAGCTAAACTCATATGTTCAACAGCTAGGAATTTAAAGGAATAAGACAATAACTGATAAATTGATGTATATCCCCTATGATGATACACAAAATTATCCCTTTAACATCCTGGCACTTAGCTAAACTCATATGTACAACAGCTAGGGTTCTAAAGGGATAAGACAATGGCCGATAAATTGATATATATCTCTGATGATGACTTACAAAATTACCCCTTCCACATCTTGCCACTTAGCTAAACTCATAAGTACAACACCCCAGGGTTCTAAAGGGATAAGACAATGGCCGATAAAATTGATGTACATCTCCGAATATGATACACAAAATTACCCCTTTCACATCTTCCCACTTAGTTAAACTCATATGTACAACAGCTATGGATCTAAAGGGATAAGACAATGGCTGATAAATTGATGTACAGTACATCCTATTGATGATACAAATCTACGCGTTTCATAAGAATGCATGCTTTTCTTAAAATACCAAACAAATGTTGTAATGTCAGATTTTTATATTGATGACATTTTAGTCAATCATATTTTCGGACAATTTTTTTTTTAAAGCGAAGCTTTTCTATAATTAGGGTTGGTCCGTCCGTCTATCAGTTCGTCCTTCAGTCCGTCACGGTTTGCTCCTTTCGTTAATTTAGGCATGATAGAATTATCCTATCGATTTCAAACTTTGCATGGTGATTCCTGTAGCAGTTAGTTACTATTTAGAAAGCGTAGCAACTGTATAGTCATAACAAAATATCCGTGTGTCAATTTTAAACATGATGATTTTTTTTTTTACTTATTTGACATTATTTTTTTTATGTTAGAATTATCCAATTCATCTGTTTTTTGGATCACTGATTCCCATTACAACAAGGAACAATGGTATAAGCAAAGCATCTCTATACTCAGGTCCTAAAAATTTAGGTATATCCTTAAACATTTTCCTGTATTGGCGCAGTTTTTCAACAAATTTGCTTAAAATTTTGTTTCTAATTTTATACGTTTATATTCTGATTATTCAGTTATGGTACTCTACAAGTGTTAATGTTCGTTTGTCATACTGTTTCAGAGCTTCTCTTTTAGGAATGTTGACATCCTTGTTTCTTTTTTTAATGCAGCTACACAATGATTAGTGTCAGTATGTCCATCTGACTGGTTGGCCTCGAACATTTTTGTAAGAGAGACTTAAAATGGGATCTCAATGGATAATACAAAAACTTTCAATCAACAACTTGAGATTTTGAAAAGAACCCAAAGTTTTTAAGCTAACGAATAAGAGAAAGTTTTACAAATAAACTAGTGGCTACGCCCCTAGCCTCTAGGGGCTACGCCCCAAGAGTCAATATAAAAAAATTAAGTATTTCTGGTGCTGCCATTTATTTTGAAATAGTTTCTCCAGGAAACAATTATTTTTTTGGGGGGGTCGAATTTTAATTTTTTTGGGGGGGTTTGGGGTGTCCCACCCCCAAGAAAATAGCTTAAAACCACCACAGGACCAAAAGGTATATACCCTGAAGACTAGAATCCGATCGGTTAAGTGGTTACCGAGAACTTGAGGGACGGACGGACGCAAGGACGGGCAGACATACCGGTAGATATCATTTTACTTTGCATTTTTAGATAAGTCCAATGTCCTCGAAACAATTAAATATGTCTGCAGTAAATATTATGTGTCATTATTTTATGTTGATACTAGCGGCTACACCCCTATGGGCCTCTCCGGGGACATGGAATTGGGGGAAGTTAGAAAGTGGACGCGTCCCCCCCTCCCCCATCACTTTCAATTTTAGACAAGTGCTCTGATGCTGCTCTGCTAGAGGACAAAAATTTCCTTGTTTCATTCAAAATGTCGCTGGTCTTGTTACTATTTTTAAAGGTTTTGAATTACATGACAAAAAAAGTTAACATTTGAAACTTTATAAACAAAGATTGACATGTAATATTACAAATAATTAATCTATGAAATATTAATCCTGACATTTCTAAAGCATTTGACAATCAACAATAAGAAAATAAAAAAGTACTGATAGTTTTTTTTATAGTATTATAGACAGATTTTTGGGATATTATTATGAAAATTAAAACCAGTTTGTTTGGCCCGGTTGGCCAAAGACCCGATCAAAAAAACTGGTGTTAATTCTATAATTTCATTTTAATATTCGTGTAAAACTGTCTAAAATGAGAGTCAATACATGATGTTTTAGTATGGCTGAAAACTGGATCTAGTCCTGCAGACATTAATAGCAGACATAGCTTGGGTAGGAGTATTTTCATGAACAAGGAAGACAGCATCCTTAAAGCGAAGCTTTGAAACGTTAAAACTTGTAGTGTTAGAACTGAATAACAGAATATAAACGTATACAAAATTTTTAGTAAATTTGTTGAAACATGTTTAAGGACATACATCCTTTTTTAGGACTTGATTATAGAGATGCTACGCTTTTAATATTGTACCTTGTTATCATAGGAATCAGTATGCCAATTATCAGATCAATCGTATAATTTTATCACATAAAAATTTGCTGTTAGAAAAAGTAAAAAATCAATATGTTTAAAATAGACGTACAGACATTCTGGTAGCGATTGTAGAGTTGCTACGCTTTTAAAATCGTACCTTACTACTTCAGAAATCACCAGGCAAAGTTTGAAATAGATAGAACAATTCTAACATGCTTAAATTATTGAAAAGAGCTAACCGTTCCGGACCGACCATAATTATAGAAAAGCTTCGCTTTTAAAAATTTGGGTGGTCGAAGGTATATTTCGTACCAAAATCATAATATATTTCAGGTATTTAAATATTACATTTTCCAAATGAACAGGTATATCCAATTAGCACCTTTAAATTAAACTTTGTTTAGAATAAGATAGCTCAAATTCATATAGTTTTTTTCGGGGAAATACATATATAAAAAAAAATATTTTTGGGGTGAATCATTTTTATTAGCAGGGTTGAGATTACCTGGACATATAAGAAGCTTCACTATAAAGGAGAACAAAGTTGGTCCAGAGATTAAGTAGATTATTTGGTAGAGTCCGACAATTATTGTATTACCTTATTTTAAGTCTAGGGGCTGCGCCTCTTGAGGCCTCTAGGGGCACTTAAGAAGAGGGGATTTGAGTCCAAAACCTATTTTTTAAAATTTTACAGGGCGTTTTCTCTTGGGAGGATGGTGGTACCCTCCACAAAATAATTATAAACACAATACTGCATACTTGCTACATTTAAGGAAACTGCCATCTGTAAAGAAAATATTGATATGAAATACCCAATAAAATTTGACTGTATATATAATAATATAAATGTCTTATTTAATTCATTTTTTATTGTTGTTTATTTTATGTATGTAACTAGCGGCTTCGCCCATAGCCTAATACCACCACAGGACCAGTAGGTATATTCCCTGAAGAGTAGAATCCGATCGGTTCAGTGATTACCAAGATCTTAAGCTTCAGATGAACGGACGAACAGACATCAACCTACTTTGTATTGTAGATTGTACACCAAGAAATAATAAATCTAAATCTAAATCTGAAGCCATAGTTTAAATAAATTAAAATTTTGACCCCCATAAGAGGAGAAATAAAAATAAAAATTTATACATAGCTGAAATAATAGACCTAAAACTTTAAGTCTAGGTTCAATTGTCATAATTTGTTAGGATGTTGGGTTTAGATAGTGTGCTTGTCAAAATTACAAAAAAAAATTGCTTTCTTGGGATACCCTAGTATTCATAACCAGTGGCATTAGTGTAAATGATAGCATAATACTGCATCATATTTAAGAATGGCACTTACTACTGATATGTCTCCTACGTTCCACTAATAGTGAGAGTAGGGGGAGTGCCTTGACCCATGAACAGGCCCAACTCATTATCATGCACAGTTAGGACTTCAAGACAAAGGTCATGTAATCAAAAGGTTGGTTTTCTGTTGGATGTTACTTAACCTGATATCTTTGGGTGTTAATGTATCACATCCCATCACAAGCGGATGATGCTATGGAATTTTTGGATAATTAAAGAAGAATCCTGCGCAATGTAAGGTATTCATAAGCAATTTTAAAATTATATAGTACTGGTATTTCTTTTGATAAATAATAAACCTTTTTAACTGTTATATGTATTTCATGAAGATCTTAACATGAATTTAAATTACAATTGTATTAATTGCAATGAGGGAATGCTCTTCTTTAGTACTTAAGAATGGCACTGTTCACATGAACCATACCTGCAAAAATAATCAATTCAATTCACTTAATATAATATAATATAGAAAATTACTCCTTCTCCTCATTAAAAATATAAAGTATTATCCTCTATGAAATATTTTTTATATTTTTTTAAAATTTTTATACCCCCCCCCCTTCCCCTCCTCCTCCTAGCTTGCCTAGCCGTGGGCACTCGGAGGTGGGTATTAAAATTTTAGAATTAAAAAAAAATATTTTTGAGAGATTTACGCCAAATAGAACTCACCACAATCTCAAATGCCTCTATAGGCCTCTATCAATAATAACTAAAAAAAGGAAATAAGGATAAATTTACCAACTATCCAGTAAATGCACTGGAAGAGTACAACAATAAGAGGAATCCCAATTCTAGCAAACATCTTGCATTTGACAAGCATGTATCTCTCCTCATTATTAGCTCCTCTGTACATCCTATCTCTGGCAAGGATTTCAGTCTAAATATAGGAGTATTATTCAATTATTATTTGATAGCAAACTAACAACTCTTACATTCTTCAACCCCTTATTTTAATATGCTTCAAAAAACTTTCAAAAAATATTTGGTGGATAGGAACCAGTTTTCATCCATAACAAAAAAATTATGTCTGGCATTGTATTATATCCAGTTTTATATGAATATAAAAATGTATATTTTATATCTGCGGAAAGCTGTTTATAATACGATGCAAGATATAACTACTATCATACTAAATATCTAAGTGTATATAAAATCCTACAGTTTCATTTCTTGAGATGATATCCAGTGGGTTGATCTTGTTATCCCTGAGAACTTGTTCAACTGATGCCATGCGGTCATTTCGCTTCTGGATAAATGTTCCCTGCCATTTTCAAATAGTAAGTAACTTTTTTAGATTAATTTATTATTACTTAGATGTTGCACCAGATTTTCATGATCTCCAATAAAGTGATACTTCTAGCTGGCTATAATAAAGATACCCCTATCTACCTACTTTACCCCCTACTTTCCTACTGGATGAACAAATTTTCCCCTATATCCACCTATTCTATATCCTTTCTTTTATCATAATGAATATTTTGGGTATAGTCCCTTTTGTGACAATGACTCTTAAGGGGCATTTGGAAGTCAAGTTACTCTATACTTCACTTTGTCTGTCCATTAGTCTGTATTATACTTTTTTCTAAATTATTTAAAAACTTATTTGAATAGTTATTTTTTTTCTAAATTAGATTTTTACTTTGAACAGATTTTCCACATCATTCACCTTGTTTGTAAAAAATCCTGAATAGAAATTTAGATTAAATTAGATATATTTATATGTATCATATTACCATCTTCTTGCCCCTAAAAAATAATCCACATGAACTTATTTTTCTTTCTTTTTAAAATTAGAGATAAAAAAAAGAGTGTTACATCTCCCTCCCCCCTCTCTGCCACATTTTTAAAGGCCTCTTGGCGCATAAATGCTAGTTATATATAGAACAATAAATAACTAGAGTAAATGTAATTAGATGTCAATTCTTTTCTTCAAATTGCTTCATGATCTCTTTAAAGGTTGGAATTATAAATTACCATTGTTGGACACTTTTATCTTCTTTCCATGATGGTTGATTTCACGTCCAGCCGTTCTTACCTTCTCAATATTTAAATAATCTTTATTTTTTTCCAAAGATCAAAAGGTATTAGACATTGACTGATAGATTAATTTACATCCCCAATGAGGATACACAAAATTACTATTCATGTAGATTATAATTAGTGGTTAAAAGTTCACTAAGTTGTTAAGTCTATGAATAAGAAAATGTTATAATAAAGGGAAAGTGTAATAAACAACCCATTAGCCTCTTTTTTCTGAGATTTTAACTAATACGGAAAGACTTAGAAAATTAAAAACTGCAGGTATGAATAAGAAAATATAATATTTATGTTTGTTTGTAAGAGATTTGGAAAAATATTAAAATTTGCAGTTGATGAAGAAAAATGAATTACTAGACTATGCGATGAATTCTTCATAACATCTCCAAGAGGATCATCACCAGATTCACTGCAACATAAGTAATTTTTTAAAAGTATTAGGATGTCAATGGTTGTGAGTGTGTTTGTCTGTCTGTCAGCACCAAAGGATCAACTCTTTAGCCAGTTTGGTTCTTCATTACAATGCACCTTTTTATTTATCCTGGGAAAGTTTATAACTATTTGAGGGAGGGGACCATCGCTTTTCTAAGAGATTTCACACATCGTAAAAAATAAACCCCACCAATTTTTTTTATTAATAATAATGGTTCAATTACACCTCCCCTTGTGTCCTCCATAGATATTATAAAATTTGTTATAGCTGGCCTATATTGGGCTAGACAAATTTTAGTTTAACAAAAGAATCACATACTGTTATTAAAGTAAATATGATATTTATTCAAATAGATGAAGTTTACTTACAGTCGTAGGTAATCCATGTAAGTATGAAGAAGGACTTCCAAAAAGGGCACAAATAGACAGAAGAGAAGGTAGACATCTATCATCTTTATGTAGGATGTGGGAGGTAAGCTATTGCTAAACTAAAGTAATTACAATATTACAGTGATTCATTGATATATATATATTGATAAAATACTTTCAAATTTAGGTTTACAAAACAATTACTTTAAAAATAACTCTAGGACATTTAAGTTTTCTTGCATTTTCTAAAATACTGTAACTATTTTAAGTTAAGAATCATTCAAATAATAAAAAAAACTTACACTGACAAAAAGTGTCACCAATACAAGTAAAGAGGTCAGATTTACAGTGACTGAGGCTTCAAAGAAAAAGGGTTTGAAATAGTTAGTGGCATGGCTAATAATTGTTAGCAATATAGTTGGTATGTACACTGTTAGCACTAATGCCATCAGCCGTCTGCCCAAAATTATATTGATCTTCAGATAGGTAATTCCCTCTTCGTCTGTTGTAGACATGTAATAATGCTCAACAACATATTCATTTTGCTCAATTTCTCCCAGAAAACTCAATACCATTGCCTCTAAAACATGAAAAATAAAACCATTAGGCATTGTGGAGTAAAGAACAATATTTAATAATTTGTCTCTTATTCATTCGAAACAGATTATAATGTGGTGGATTAGAACTGGTTCTCATCCATACAAAAAATTATGTCTTTTATCATATTATATCCAGTTTTATACGAATAGAAAAATTAACAATCATAAGATTAAAACCAGTAGCCTGTGCCTTTGGCATCTCAGGGCTAAAAAAACTGGTTTTTAATCTAATAATTATACATTTCATTTCCACGGAAAGCTGTTTATGATATGTTGCAAGAATTTACTATTCTTGTATTCATTCAGAACCAATTAATATCATGTAGATTAGAACTGGTACTCATATATGCAAAAAATACTATCTCTAGCATTATATTATATCCAGTTTTCTATGAATATAAAAATATACAATCATAAGTTTGAAACCACTTTTAATATTATAATTATACATTTTATATCTAGGGAAAGCTCCTTATTATACAATGTGAGAAATAAGTATTAAGGAATTTGAATTGGAATAATTTGATGATGTGTTTACCTAATTCTGCAAAATCTCCTGATTTTCCTTGCATTCTAAAGATAAGTTGGCAATTCTGAAGGTCAAATGGATACCATTGTAAGCGATAAGTACAGAGAAACCTGTAGAAGTACATTAATCATAAATAATTTTTTGTAGGATCTAGAAATAATTATCAAACTCCAATTTTTATTTCCAGTCAACTTGGTTTGTTTCAACTATAGTTAAGAATCTTAAAATACTACAAAAAATACCTTGTGTTGTAAAATCTTGACAATGTTATTGGATTTTCACTGCCTTTATAGATTTGTCTTGTAGCAGTTTCACTTTGAGGTGAAATTGTATGATCGCCAACCCTCTAAATTTAATTAGATAAATTATAATATCATACTTTATAAACTTATTATAAACTTTTATTAATTGAACACTTTACATGATAAAATTGTATTTATAAATAGTACCTTTATAGTACCACTGGAATTATCATCTGCAACTGTGTTAGGCTTTTCCTCTGTGTTATCTAATACAAGGCTTGGAATCCAAAGAGACTATTGGTTAAGATCTTTATTTTATAAATAATCTTGTTAAAAAAAATCGGGTATAGTCCCTTTTGTAACATCAGACCTTATGGGGCGATTCTTTGTATTTTTCACAGTAGCCTTTCTCATATTTCCAGCCCCTGCGGGGGCTCTAACCCTGCGGGGCCAATTATCTAACCATGTGGGGCAATCACCTAACCCAATATAACTTAACCTAACCTAAAATAACCTATAAAAAGCCATTTTAAAATACGACAAATTGCCCCTTATGGGGCGATGTTATGAAAGGGACTATTCCCAAAAAATCTTTTCCTCTTTAGTGCTTACACCATGTTGAAGCTTATTCGTTACAAACAAATATCTTTCCTGTTTTTCATCAGGTGATAAACTGTTTAAACCAGTATCATTTCTCAAATCATAGAAGTTTAGCCTAAATCATTTTAAATATAGGTTTTTGTCATCAGGGAATAATTGATGTTCAATGAAATGACATCTTACCTTGCATCATACCAAGTAAAATGTAAGAAAAACTGAACATGAAATATTGAGGATATTTCATTGATTTCCATAATATTGACAAGATCAGCAGATACTTTGATGATTAGTTTAGACTCATTCTAATAAAAATAAAAAAGATCATTTTTACAACCTAAATATTATTGAAATCAAGAACTTCTTATTAATTTTCTGTATGAAAAGAATGTAAGCCTTAAAGAGAACAGGTGGAGCAATGTATTTCTGATAAGCAGAGTCTAGACTCAATCTGTTACATCCTATTTCATCACTTCTGTCTGAGCAATCTGGTCTACTGTTGCATCTTAACTCTACATATTTTTCAACAAATTATTTCACATTAAAATAATAAAAATTTGTGTAACAATGGGATTTAAAAAAAAAACAATTGTGATTGCTTAACATTTGTATATTGTTTAAAACTTTAATATCCATTTGATCAACATTTTTTGTCATGTCCTAAATAAAAAAACTGTGCTAGTGAATAATAAAAAAGTTATCATTTATGAAAATTTTTCTTATTATTTTTATATTATCATTCTTTTCAAGTGCAAGATTTCATTTTAAATTGAAAAAAAGTGTTTTAAATTCAAAATTATATATCTAGCTCCAACAAAAACTTAATAAAATGGCTATCTCCATCTATAACACAAAGTAGAATGATGTCTGTTTGTAGCAAGGATCTTGCTAACCACTGAACCAATCAGGAAGGTTTCTATTTTCTTGGGGGTGGGACACCCCCACCACACAAAAAAAAAAAAAAATTTTCTTTTTAAAACTAAAATTAAAATAGTGTGGTCGACTACCCCCTCTTCCCAAAAAAAATTTCTCCCCCCCCCAAATTTTTTTAAAAATTTTCTTTTAAATCTAAAATACGAAAAATTGTTTTGATCAAGCCACTTAAGGCAAAGCCCCTAGAGGCTAGGGGCAAAGCCGCTAGTTAAATTATAGCAGAAACAATATCTAAAAGAAGCAGTCAAATGTCAATAATTTGTGTAAAGATTTGTTGAATTCCTAATGGTATGCATAATCCATTCTGACATGTAAACTGATTATCTGTACAGGATGATAATGTCAACAATTTGGTTTCTGTAACCTTGCTACATTTTCTGTCATTGCTGAAAGATAATTTGTATGAGATTTTTACTTGAAAAGGATCATGGAGAGAAAATGTAGATGCGGATATCTTTGTAATTTCACCATAGCTTTTCTCCTACTTTTAGCCCCAGCATTGGGGGCTCTAGCCCAGCTAGGCATACTTTCTAACCCTGCGGCAAAATCATTTACATTTACATAACCTAACCTGACCTAATATAACCTTTCAAAAGCTACTGTAAAAATATGATGTACACCACAACTTTATTTCTTTTCAATGACTCAACTTAAATTCTAAAAGTATCCTTATAACTAAGTGTATTACCTGATTTTCCACATATTAGTACCCATTACCATACTAGCCAAAGAAGAGTTGGATTCAGCCCTAATGTTCTTATTGTATGCAATCTCCATATGCCAGATTTCAGCCTTACAATGAATAAAGTGAGTTGCAAAAAATGTAATTTTAATTTGAACCTATTTTGTGAAAGACATAGAAATTTATGATCAATCTATCAAATTTAAGATTTACCTAATATAGTTTAATTTGGATGTCATTTTTAGGTTTAGGTTAGTACTTGTATAATGCACAAATATTTTTTAAAACTAAAAATGACAAAACCAAACCTTTTACATAAATTAGCATTCCCTATATAAATGATCAACTATAACTACCTCAGGGTCATATCTTATGATAGTTCCTTTGACACCAATAAAGGTAATATATCCCATCTCATCATTATGGATCTTAAAAAATAGGATTTACATTTGAAATCATTAGTTATGCTTTGTTTTATAAGTAAAAGTAAAGTTAGATATTGTAAAAGAGTGTCAACATAGAGTAAAATTACTTAAAATTTTACCTCAAATTCTTTATCAAACTCTGATCTTGAACAGAGGCCTTTTAAAGTAAACAGGACATAGTTGTTCATTTGCCTGTTAATGATTCAATCTTTAAATGAGTTCTAATAAACACTTAAACACTGCTTTTAAAAAATCAAGCATTAATTATTTTTCTAAAACAACACATTACTTTACTCTTGCTAAAATTTAGAAAAAAAACTTGCTAATATACCTTACCCTAGACTAAGAAAAAGAGTACATACTAGTCCTTGATTTCAAAAGAAATTAAAAATAAGTAAAGTTTGCATCAAAAGATCTTACTCACAACTTAAATCAAAGTCAATATATTTTAAACATAAAAGTTTTAAACAATTAACTAAGAACTGATAAGTAAACTAGTTTAAACTCTAGATGTGAATGATACCTAGGTACATTTGCAGCAGCACATGCAGCCCATTCCCAATCTTCATCTATGCAAGGCATATCATACCTACATTTAGGAAAATTTTTTGTGTAAAGGGGTTGTATATTTTCAGCGTGTAATGTTTGGTGATTAGTACAGAAAAACTTATAGTGAGAACTATAATAACTGCATTAATCCTAATGACCTTCTAGGTTAAGTGTTAGTGATGGAAGTAGCATATAAGTCTTTAAACTGTATAAAAATCTATGAATAATTGTTATGTTATATCAACAAAAAAAATATTGAGTAAAATCTTACCAACTAGTACCAACCTCTAAACCTAGATAAAATTCTTATGTAAGAAGAAGTTTATTAATTTGATTTTTAATGTAACATTTTATATTAAGTGTTTTGCAATTATAAATAACAAAAAAATATTTTTAAAGTATTGTTAAACTTATTACCAAAATATGATTTAATGCATGTTTCTCCTTTAACTCTGTCATTAGGTTGGCTCGGTCTCCAGAGGTTAATAGCCAGTGTTGTATTAGTGTAGATGTGGACAAAATCTTCACGTTCATATTTGCCCTCAGTTTTGTAAGCTTTGTAGGGCATCCAATGTAGCAAGCGACTACCCTATAGAGATAAAGTTATACAATAATAAGGAAAGGATAAAGGAATGAAATCTTGAAAATGTTTGAAGTTACCTGCCAACACTGTTCTTTTACTGCTGGCTTTAGAATACTACTTGTGTGATAAAACTCATAATCTTCAAAAGTCTATAAGTATACAATTTTATATGGTTAATATATACTATAAATCTAATTTATGTCATATTACAGAAAAAAATTATTTCCATACAGTTCTAAATAGACATTTTTTCTTTCTTACGTTCCATCTATCATTTTTTGTAAAATTGTTTACAAATGCATTCTTACATGTTTGTGTTAAATTTTATTGTTGAGTGCTCAATTTTGGACATTTTTATCTTAGACCTGCACTTGATTTCTATAAGTATAATACACCTCTGGATGATGGAAAATTTATCTCAAGCCTAATATCTATTTGTGACCACACATACTATTGTATAGCTATTTTTGAATAGTAGCCAAAAATTTATTTAACCTTAAAGAATGGTGTGTTTTTTAGTCATTTCTAAGGCAAGGAACAAGATATTTTGAAACGAACAAAAGTTTCTAATTCTGATATAATATGTTGCTAGACATGATTTTTCAGTATGGCTGAGAACCTGTTATAATCCACAAGATATTAATAGGTTTTGAAGCATTACAGGAATAGATAAAATATACCTGAAAGAGACCAGTCATACTACCAATAGTAATCTTATTGCATGCTTCTTCTGCTTTATCAAATGTATCATACAGCACAGGAAAGTTTACAATAGAAAAATTTCTAGGGCAGGCCATTTTTTCCCAATCATGTGTGGTCTCCTTGATTAATGTCCCTAGAAATAATGTTTAAAAAGTGTTTAAATTCAATGTTTGATCAGAATTTTAAAACTAATTTTTATTCCTTGTAATTATTTAAAATAAAAAATAAAAACATAAATAATCTAGAGGATAGATGAGATTTTTCAATGAACCACTTCAATAAGGAATATGATTACATTATAAAAAAAATATTTCTTTTTTGTAAAGACAAATTGTTTCAGCAGGTCATGCAATTTTCATATTTAGAAAGTCAAAAGGAGAACATCAATAATTATTTATTATTTTTAAAAATGCCAATCAATAAAAAATTAGTATGAAAGTTGAGGAAATATCAACATTTCTAATGTATATTAACACCACCTGTTATATTCCAAGTTGTGGTTGAATTTATAATATTTCCAGGGTCTCTTGTGTGGGATGTACAGGAAGAAAACTTTGTCAATTCTTCAATGCTGAATCAAATAATGATAGCAGTTTATTTTAATTATTACTAAAATTACAAAAATATAAATTTATATTAACGGTCCCTGGACAAACGCAGGAGTCCCAAACGTCAGAGTGGACAAACGCAGGAGTGTTAAAATACTAATTTTAGTAACTATTTCTATACAGGTTAGGTTAGGTTAAGATATAAATGTACATATAAGTCCTCCGCAGCCTGCCTGGGTTGGGCATTTAACTGCGTTTGTCCTAGGACCATATTTACCTTAGATATCTGTCCCAAACATCAATATCAGATAATAAACCAATCAATGGTTTATTATCAAAGTAGTAATGGCCAAACTTGATCATCATGGAATTTGTGCTGTTTGTCAGTCTTCCATTTACGTCCCTTAAAATATATCTATGTGATATAAACATGTTAAAACATTAAAATAGTTGGGTATATTCCTTTCCACGACATATCTCCATAAGGAGCGATTCTTCGTATTTTTCACAGTAGCTTTTCTCCTATTTCTAGCCCCTGCGGGGGGCTCTAACCCTGCGGGGCCATTTACCTAACCCTGTGGGGCAATCACCTAACACAATATAACCTAACCTAACCTAAAATAACCTATAAAAAGCCATTTTAAAATTACGAAGAATCGCTCCTTATGGAGATATGTCGTGGAAAGGACTATACCCAAATAGTTTAAAATGTTTAGAGACTGGATACAAAAAGTAAAAATTTGCAATATATAATTTAAAGATCAAACTAAATTTAACCACTTTAAAATTTTGACTGATATTGACAATTAGGGTGGAAAATTTTGGACATTTTTATCTGAGTCATAAGCGGGAACTTGCACTTTATTTACATAAGCTTCAGACCGACAGACAGACAGACAGATGGATGGACGGACAGACAACAAGCTACTTTGGATTATAGATAATACACCTTTATTATGATTTAAAATTTATCTAAAAACCGTTGGTGACCACACAAACAATTGTATAGCTATTTGTGAATGTGAGTAAAAAAATTATTGAATCAGAAGTAAGGCTTCATGGTAACCCGCGACCGTGGCTCAACACGTAGCGCATCCGCTCATCGTCGGGAAGGTGATAGGTTCGAATCTTGGGCCGACACCGCGTCATAACTAAAGACGTTAAAAATGGTTCCTACTGCTGCTATGTCAGATGCGCGACATAAATAGTTAGAGTAGGGGGAATGCCTTGGCCCAAAACAGGCGCAACTCGTTACCATGCACAGTTGGGACTTCTCAGACAAAGGTCGTGCATCACAGAGAGTTGGTTGTCTGATGGATGTTACTTAGCCTAATATCCTTGGGTGTTTGGACAGAGAAGGGTGCGTTAGTCATCCTTAGTTCTCCTGGATTGCTGGTCCAGGACCTGGACAGTACATCAAGTCGATAACGTCCGGTACTGCAATCCTGCCCGTACGAGGTAATCTAGGTAATCTAAGGCTTCATGGTTCTTCCTGAAAAGGCCTTGAGGAATAGAATCAGGAACTTTTGTTCATTTTACAATATCTTGTTCCTAGCCGAAGAAAATCTCAAAAAACCTTTGCAAATTGGAATATTCTAAATAAACCCTAATTTTTAGTCATTAGGCTAGGAACAAGATATATAGAAACAAACTAAAGATCCTGATCCTCTTCTAAAGGCCTTTTCACCAAAAAGAGCAGAAAAGTATTTTCATAATACTGATATGGGTATTTCAAAACTTGAAACTTTTCTCACCCCTTCATGGATGAAGAAGGTAGAAATAAAAATGTTTCAATGTGCTCACAATTGACAGAATAATTTGAAAACCCATTCACATGCGTGCAATAATACAAAAATACATTACATTATTTTGCCGCATTTTAAGCAAACATGTATGAATGAAAATTAAAAATTATACTCAAATAATACAACATGTGCAATGGGGCTAATTACTTACACAATACACATCCAGCAAATTTACAACATGATATTTGTACATTAAAGTTTACATACCAGATTATTCATAAACATTGATTTCCTTATTTAGCTTGACATAATAGTAATGGTACATACTAGTTTTTTTTCAATTTAATATTATTTTTTCAATTAAGCATAACATTTTATGCATTTTTACTATTAACATAATCTAAAAATAGCTTGTATGACTTCAATTATTTCGATGTTAAAAGAGTATTAAAGTGGAATGGTATATTTAAAAAAAAACTGTATTGCCCCTGATGATATTATGTCATACATACATCCAAAAATGACAAAAATACATTCAATATTATTAAACATTTAACATTAGGCATTTATATTACTATGCATTTATTCAACATTAAGAACATTTAGACTTAACAAGCGCATTTGACTAGAAGCTTGCTCACAATTTTACTTAGGATTAAGTTTTGTATGATTAAGCTACTATTCCTTCTATTTGAATATTTGAATATCTATTCACAATTAACTAGATTTAATACAGTATGTTTATTGGGTATTTAAATTCTAGTTTAACATCTTTTTACAAATATGTGGCAAAGGATCTTGTTAACCGTTGAACCAGTATGGTTTTCCTTTACATAGCCCTCCCAAGAGAAATCACTCTATTCATCTTCTTTTAAAAAGCGAAGCTTTTTTATAATTAGGGTTGGTCCGTACGTCTGTCTGGACGTTTGGACGCCTGTCTAGGCATTTTAGAATTGTCCTATTGATTTCATACTTTGCATGGTGATTCCTGTTGTAGATAGGTTAGATTTAAAAAAGCGATGCAACTCTAGCAATGTCCATATGTCCAGTTTAAACATGTTGAATTTTAAAGTTTTTTAACTACAGGTTTTTATTTGTTATAATTATCCGATTGATCTGATTTTTGGTATACTGATTTCTAGGACAACAAAGAATAGTGTTATATGCTAAGCATCTCTTTAATAAAGTCCTAAAAATGTAAGTATGTCCTTAAACAGTATCCTGTATTAAAGCAGTTTTCAACGAATTTATCAAAAAATTTTGTTTCGATTTAAAAATTTATATTCTGATTTTTCAGTTCTGACACTCTACAAATGTTAAAATCCATTTGTTCTACTGTTTCAGAGCATTGCTTTTATGAATAATGTCATCCTTGTTCTTTTAAAAACTAAATTGTCTTTGGGACAATATTAATTTTAAGCAAGTGTGCATGACAATTGTATAACAAATCAAATAAAATAGTCATGCTAAGATACATCAGTACAAAAACATGTTGTGTTTTCTATTAAAAAAAACAACCTTAGGATTTTCCTTGAACAAATGCCATCAATATTTTGTCCACCAACAAATATGTCAAGTTTATTTCTTGTGAAAGAAATTGCAATACATAAATGATTCCATTTCCTGATCCATCTCCAATTAGAGGGAGTGCCAAATGAGTGTATACCATCAGTCACTATGCTTCCTAAATAAGCACAATTAGACACACACACAATTCACAATTCTTCTTACTTGAGAATTTTCCTTTTCCAGAAATCTTCCACATTTTTGCCATTCAGGAATACATCCCATTTATTTTTTGAAAATGATATTGCAAAACAAAGATGACTCCATTTTCTGTTGTAGAGCGATTTTGGATTTGATGTGAACGATTGCAAACCATCCAAAACAATGCTCCCTTGATTTTAAATCTTATAAAATTAGCGTTGGGCTGGATATCTAACGTTGGCCAGATAACTGGAAACTGGATATTGAAACTATTTGTATACTGGATATCCGACTTAATTCTGATGCCGGTTATCAGGTAATTTGCTGGATATCAATCATCCGCCAGATATACGGCCGGATACCAGATATCTGGCATTAGTTATCAGCTGAATATCCAGTATCTGATATCTGACAAAAAAAGTATCTAGCTCCACCCTATTATAAAATATTATTTAATCAACAATGTAAAATATTGGGTCTGAATAATTCTATATTTATTTTACATCATGTCATGTATAGCAATATTTTATATCAAAATAGTATTACCTTTTTTAACTCCCTAAAGAATAGTTATATATTTTGCATTGTATTAGAGACAGGTTTCTGCAGGTATTGAAATGAAAAAGTTTGAGATTAAAACCAATTTTGTTAGAATGGGCGTTCAGCCCCTCACGGGCTAATGAGTTTTAGTTATACAATACATGAATTTTCAGTCCGGCTTGAAATGGGTTCTAATCCTGTGGATATTAATCAGTTACGAAGCCATACTGGAAAACACTTTAAATTTAAGCCACAAAATTTTATAAAAATGATATTCTATTTATCACAAGAAACAAGAACTACAACATCCCAAAGTAGAAAAGCCTTGCAAAAAAAACATGGATTGGAACAAGAACGTCCAAGCCTTTTTATTTTAGAGGTTGGGGTATTCTTTTCATCATATAGGCAAGAAAGTGGGTTAATTAAAGTTATCCCCCCCCCCTCTCTTGGACGTCCCTGGATGTAAACACAGACAAGGAGATTCAAAGAATATTTGTAGGAACTAAGAATCACAAGACCTTTCTCACATATTTTTATAAATAACATTTATATTATATTTGTAACTAAAAGACCGACAGACACAGTTAATTACTCAATGGTATAGGGAATCTTTACAAAAAAAAATCAGAAGTATATCAGGAATAACAGCTAAAAAAAATTATATTTAATATATAGTGTGGTTGCACCGGATATCATGCCAAAATTTGATATCTATCAAATTACCGGATATCAAGCCGGATAACCGGACATCCTGCATTAGAAATCAGCCGGATACCCTGTATTCGGATAGTTTCAATATTCAGTATCCAACCAGATATTGAAGATGGCCTGATATCCAGCCCAACCCTATCACATAGTACTGACTGATGGACTGAGTTTCTGACGAGAGGACAGACAAAGTGAATTATAATGTAGCTTTGTGACTAATAACAAAATTACTTACTAATACTTATGTAGTATAAAAATCTATATTTATATTCACAAACCTGGCCTAAAAAATAAGTTACAATTAACCAGGGATCTAAAGGGATAAGACAATAGACAATACATTAATGGGGAATAGTCCATTTCATGGCAACACACCTTAAGGGGCGATTCGTCATATTTTTAAAATGACTTTTATAGGTTATTTTATGTTATATTGGGTTAGGTGATTGCCCCATAGGGTTAGGCAATTGGCCCCACAGGGTTAGAGCCCCCTGCAGGGCCTAGGAATAGGAGAAAAGTTTCTGTGAATAATATGAAGAATTGCCCCTTAAGGTGCATTGCCACGAAAGGAACTATACCCAATTAATGAAGTACACCTCTAATGATTAAACACAAAATTATCCATTCTTTAGATTACAATTAGTGTTCGTTGTGTTTGGACACTCCTCCTAATGAACCAACTGATCAAATTTGGATTACAAAACCCCTTTCAAGTTTCACAGGTTTTTATATTGGCTCAGTAACCCTTGCCAATGTGTACTAAAGTGAACTTCCAAAATCGAAACACCCTAATATATATGAATGTAAATTTACTATTGTTGAGTGTCAGAATAAAAATAATTAGTCTAAACAAAATTGTATGTGGGTGTGTTGCAAAATTGCCTAAATACTGAATACTGTTTAATGGCATATTTACATTTTTACAAATTGATTATTTATAAGTATTAATACTTTCATAATTTTGCTTACTTTAGAAGCAGAGAAATAGCTGGATCTACAGTCTCATCCACTTTGTAAAATTCCAGCAATGGTATTTGCCCTCCAAATCTTATTACAAACTTTTAAACTCCATAGAGGCAGTAGATTTAATTTCAGTTTATGTTTTAAATCTATATCAAATCCATTTACCCAGAGAAAAGGGAATGTGATTCAGACAAACAATACTAAGTGAAAATTTGCCAACAACCCCCCTTCCCCTAATTCTACCTTTTCTTATCCACTTTCCTTCAGTTACATAAAAATCAACTCTACGCTAACAAAATATTTAATTTTCAGCAATTTCAAAGGAAATTACTTGGCTGAATAGCAGCCCCTGCATCCACCCAAAACAATGAATTATTTCCTCTAAGTTGTATTGTACTGACATTGCATTAATGAATCATCATCCTAAGCCTCTAGGGTCTTTATCTCTTGAGGGGTTTTGGCTAGATAATAATAAACAAGGATGAATACATCAATAAACCAAAGATCTTAAATGATAGGACAAACAAACCTTAATACTGCATTGGGGGAAAATATAAAACTATTTCGGTTATTGATTAAATTTGTATTCCTATCAAACAGAGGAAAGACTCTTACACAAGCTGATACCTAAAATAAGTTTCATATTCGTGAAAAATTAAAAGAAATTCATCAAATTAAGATTGAGGTTCTTTTATAAAAGAAATATAGCTTAACGATTAATAAATTATAGAAAATTTGAAAATATGCATTATTGAAAAAATTTTAACTTTTTATTTGCAGAATTTGTAAAAACTAAAAAAAGCGGCAAAATTACTGTCAGTTCAGGTTGTTAACATGGACATCACAGGAGGTGAAGGGGATAGATGGGGGGGGGAATTTTTATTTTAGCCAGCTACAAGTTTACTTAGAGTATAAAACAATCTGTTCTTAACCAAGTAATAATAAATCAATTACCTCGTCAAACATGGGTTTTCCTGTGTTGTATGTCATAATACCATTCTCAGGACCAAATCTAACATCCATCTAAGAAGAATGGACAAAATTGAAATATAAACTGTCCGTCTGAAGCTTAAGATTTTAGTAACCGCTAAACCGATTGAGCTCTACTAGATTGCAATGAACCTAGATGCTAGAATGCAGATACTTAGTTTAACCCTTAACGCTCGGGGGGGGGGGGAGGGCGTCTCCCCCCTTTCTGTGTGTGAAAGATAGAGGGCTTTATATACATGTTTTTTAACTCTGGCTGTAATGGCCACCGCAATTTATTTTTTGATATTTCTAATATAAAATTTACATAAAGATAAGAATTTTCTGAAAAAATTTTTCTAGCTTCATAAATAAGAAAATTACAGCCTTTTGAAATTTTGAAGTAAAAACAAAGGTTGTTAAATAAAAGGGTGAAGGAAGCGAAATTTTACATTGACCCACTTAAAGTTGGAATTTTATTATCAAACAGGGGACATGCACAAATTTTTTTAGCCCTATAGCTCTAATAGGAGCTGATATAATATGGGGGGGGGGGGTATTGAACAATCCTCCCACGCCCCTGAACGATAAAGGTATGGCTATGGGCCAGACTGTTAAGGGTAAAAAGAAAGTATCATATTAATATAAGATAACAAACAAGTTTTTTTTTAAAGAATAGGCTTTGATTATTTTTATGTATTTTTATCAATTACCCTTTTCCTACCCTTACTTTTCTCTATATAAGTAGCTTAAAACCTATATTGGACCAAAGATTTCTTAAAACCATTTATATCTGTTTTTCTAGTAATTTTTTATATTCAATTGCTAAAATTAGATTAAAATTCAATAAAATCTACTTGGCTTTCCATCCGTTATCACAAAATACCCTAAAATGACTTAAAGTTCAATTTTAACACTGTAAAATTTTTAAATAGAACGAAAAACTCCAAAGATATGTGAAAAGCACTTGTAAAAAGCTAAAAAGCTGCAAAAACCGCCATGGATGCCTTACACTTATGTACAATCAGTTTCTAAATGACAGATGGATGGACATTTTGAATTATAGAGTAGCTTTGCTATGAAAAACAATCTCAACAAACCTCATTGTCCACAAAATTGAATGTTCTTAACATTTTTTCTGCTCCAGTAGCAGAAAAAAGTAGACTTAGCAAGATCATTTTCTAAATATAAATACTGTATATAATATACACTGAGAATAAAAAAAGAGGCAAATCCGAATTTTACCATAAATAAATATAATATGTAGATGCATATTTTGGTTAATGGTTTCGACAATTAATTCTTATTTTGTTTAATTAGCAACAAAAAATAAATTTGATCCCTATAAATTTAGAGGACTGCTGCTGACCTCCAGTCCCATGGATGTAGCTAAATACATGTTAACGATAAAAATTACCCTCAAAAGTATACAAAAATGTTTTTTGATGTGTTATAAAATCAATTTTAAAATCTTGATTTTGAGGATGATGGCCTTTAAGATGCTCTTACTGGTGGTGATGGTGAGCCAAATGTTATCAAAGTGTATAAACATGATGACAACTTGTATATTAAACTATCGTTCAATTTTTGGAGTCATATTAGATTGAGATCTTGTGCTTCATTGGTGCTGATTAATAAAAAATTAACAGTAGAAACTAGTAATCAAATTATGCATCTACATTTTATATTTATATTAAAATCATTCGAAATGAATAACAAAGCTGCTATTCTAAAATTCGGATTTGCTTTTTTTTGTTTTTCTGCTGATATACATAAGAAGAATTTATAATAAAAAAAACATTTAAATACAAACTATTTCATTAATTTGCAAAGTTGATCCAATTTTCATCATTTGATAAAACAGTAAAGTAAAAAAGACATTTGGGGGAGTCTTTTTTTCAAGGTGCCATATCTTTGGAGAGTGTTGTGGAACCCTCCCCAAAAATAGTTATAATTTTCTATTAGAAGATACAGGAGAGCCATATCAGTTCAGCATTTAGTAAGACCCCTTTATATAAAAGAGACATCCCATAACTTTCAAATAAGGATTATATGTACGGAAAAAGGAAAGGAAATTAAACATCTCTGTTGTAAAATGCTAAATATCAATTTTCAAATTGGTGGATAGTCCTTTGACCAAATTAAAAAAATATTGTATTAGGTTAGCTTTGGTAAACTTCGCACATGTTTGATAAATATTTATTTACAAAAGGGATTTAGAAAAAAATTTCTTACCAAAATCATGATTTAGACCCTTCTATATCTGCTCGGCATCTGAGAGAGGTCTGAATAATATTACATGGTAGCACAATATTTATATCATTTCTCACAGCAGAGTATAACAAGAATAACATTTCTCACAGTAAAGAGTGACAGGAATATTATTTCCAGTATTGTTTCCAAACCGATTAATTGGTTAATTGGATTAGAACAGGTTCTCTGCAACAATGAAAAATTATGTATAGCATCATATAATATCCAGTTTTCTATGATTTTAAAATTTACAATTATAAGGTTAAAACATAAAAATAAAAAAAATCAGCCATCTATCTTAAATAAGAGCCGTTTCCCTAAAACTAGACAGACATATCAAATTATAGTGCATTGTTACTAAAAAAAGACCTTTATAAAAAAAAAGTTTAGAAAAGTTCATATTTCGAAGATAGACAAGAATATTTGTATGAAATGTCAACATAAATAATAATAATGCTTAAATTGATTGATTTGATATTTAGAAAATAAAAGTTTGTCTCTTTAATTCTTAATTTACTTCAAGACTACTTTTTAACTTTCTTTATGGGTAGGTAGGTCATTATACAGTAGATACACGTGTAGCGAGCTGAGATGACGACCCCTCTACCATTCTACTGGATGAACGAACTGACCAATAAAAGACAGGGGGGTAAATAGCAACTTTAAATGACGACAATTTTTCTGCTGTCATAACATCTACTGATTATATTCTACATCTCTTCTCTTTCTGTATTATAAAAATGATTAAATGTGACTAAATACAAACAAAAATCTTCATCTGCTAAAATTTCTTTTATTAGTTGAACGGATTATTGTGCCTAAATGCCTGTCTATGGTAATAATTTTATTGCCATGATTCTGTTAAATATATGTAGTTTTTTTCACCATGGCTTTATATGAAAATAACTTTGAATGTCAACCCTTTCAGATCGGGGGGGGGGGGTCATATTGACCCTCCCCCTCTAATTTTTCAATGTCATTTTTTTTGTAGGTAAGATAGAGAGTTGTGACTTCATGACTTTTTAAGTTTAGTAATTATACGTCGGCAAGAGTTGATTTTATTAGGATATCTGGTCTGTGTCGGTCGTGGTGTCCGGTCAAAGTCGGTTGGGTAGCACCAAAATTTAAAAAAATTCTAAATAAATCTTAATTTCTACATTATGACTTTGTATAAAAGGTAGAAACCTAAAATTTTTTTGGGGAATACTGAGATATCAATGACCTTATGAGAAAAGTGGTCTTATGACCGTTTGACCGCACCCTGACTGACTTTATGACCGATTTTTGTCCGGCTTTTACTACAGACATAAATCATGAATATCGTGGCTTCTATTACAGGTAGAGACCTATACATTTTTTTGGTAAATCCTTGAGCAATAATAAACAGATAAAAATATTAATTGGCGCCGCCAACCGCCGTTTTACCGCCGTAACCGCCGAAAATTGCGGTTTCCGTTATTTGCCATTTTTTGGCGATGATCAGAAAAAGTAATTTTTTGGTTATGAAAATAAAAGTTCGTCCTAAAATTTGGTCATCCTAGCTGCAAAATTGGCCGCTTGTCTTGGTACTTTCATAGTGTGTTCCTTGCGGGATCGAACCCCCACCTAAAGCTTACTAGAAATATGAGTAGAAGACGACTTTTGTAGTTTGAAATCATATTATCTAAGCAACGAAGCGCATTATAGCCATATGTGTGCGCCCCACGCGCTTTCTTCCTTTGTATTGTTTGATGCCCTTAGCACGGCACATGTTATGTGACGAAAAATCCTGTTCTGCATAGAATGAGTGGTTAGCTGTGTGTTTTTTTACCTCTATATACTTCCTGGCTTGATATGAATTAAGACTGGTGAGTATTCTTTCTTTTTAACCTTTGAATTTTGAAGATTAAAGTGATTTTTTTGGTTTAAGATATAGCAAATTGATATCTTTATTTTTTCATTAAAATAGACCAAATCATTGACTTATTTTTACCTACGAATAATTTTATATATTTTAAAATGATTCTGTTTGAAATTTATCAGTTTCTATTAAAAAATATGCACGTTGTTGAAACATTTTTAATATTTTGTATTAATTTTGTTATTATCTTTTTAGATCCCACCATTTCATAGTGTAAATACACTATTTGTAACTGCATCAGTGCCTTATTCATTGGAAGTAGTGAGGATGATTGTGCTCCATGCACTTAAGATCTCGTAGACGGCCACGTAGGCCTAATTACCGAGATATTCGGCCCAAAGTACCGAAACAATGAAACGGTAATCAAGTCTGTCAGTCGAAGAAGAAGCTGTACTGGATGATGTTACTGTTAATGTGCTGGATTATTGAATAATCTCCAGACCAGACTATAACTGTAATCAGTGCTAGTTAAAGTGACATTATGGCTCAATACAGCAAACTTGTCAAAGCGCAAAAAAGTTATGGTGATCTGAAATGATTTATTTGATGAACTCTAGACGTTACCAACCATAATTGTAATCAGTGCTAGTTAAAGTGACATTATGGCTCAATATAACAAACTTGTCAAAGCGCAAAAAAGTTATGGTGATCTGAAATGATTTATTTGATGAACTCTAGACGTTACCAACCATAATTGTAATCAGTGCTAGTTAAAGTGACATTATGGCTCAATATAACAAACTTGTCAAAGCGCAAAAAGTTATGGTGATCTGAAATGGTTTATTTGATGAACTCTAGACGTTACCAACCATAATTGTAATCAGTGCTAGTTAAAGTGACATTATGGCTCAATATAGCGAACTTGTTACAGCGCAAAAAACTTATGGTGAACTGAAAAAGACTCTCAAAGATATCGAAGATCTTAACCCTTACAGATCGGGCCCCAATTCCCACCTTAATAGATCGGGGGGGGGGGGGGGGCTCAAAGAGCCCCCCCCTCTATCTCGGCTCCTGGTACAGATAAAGACGTAAAATTTTTTTCTGGTGGTTCATGTGTATTTTTAGAGAAAATTACTTTTTCTAGTCATAGCAGTCAGACCGCTCCTTAGCCGCTTTTTAGCGGCCAGCCGCTAAATTTTAAAACAGCTGTAGAGCGGCCAATTTTGCAGCTAGGATGACCAAATTTTAGGACGAACTTTTATTTTTCATAACAAAAAAATTACTTTTTCTGATCATCGCCGAAAAACGGTAAATAACAGAAACCGCCATTTTCGGCGGTTACGGCGGTAAAACGGCGGTTGGCGGCGCAAATTAATATTTTTATCTGTTCATTATTGCTCAAGGATTTACCAACAAAAATTATAGGTCTCTAGCTGTAATACAAGCCACGATATTCATGATATATGTCTGTAGTAAAAGCCGGACAAAATCGGTCATAAAGTCGGTCAGGGAGCGGTCAAACGGTCATAACACCACTTTTCTCAGATGGTCATTGATATCTAAGTATTCACCAAAAAAATTTTAGGTTTCTACCTTATACACAAAAGTCATAATGTAGAAATTAAGATTTATTTAGAATTTTTTTCTAATTTTTTTTGCTACCCAACCGACTTTGACCGGACACCACGACCGACACAGAGCAGATATCCAAATAAAATTAACTCTTGCCGACGTATAATTACTAAACTTAAAAAGTCATGAAGTTACAGCTCTCCATCTTACCTACAAAAAAAATGAGATTGAAAAAACTAGAGGGGGGGGCTCTTTGAGCCCCCCCCCCGATCTGTAAGGGTTAAATCATTGAAATTCATGATGGAGATAGCAGGCGATGATCTATATAACTGTAGAGTTGAGTTCATCTCTCTATGGGCTAAAGCTGCCGCCATAATTCAAAATGGTTTTGTGAAACCGCCTGGCACTTTAGTTGATGATATCGCCAGTATGTTTTACTTATTGGCCAAGGCCAATGTTGAGCCTTGTTTGCCTTCTAAGAAGAAAAACACTGCTGGGGCGAGCACTGCCGTAGCTGTTGATGATGAACCTGTTGGTTCTGCTTGTGTAGCTGTTGTTGATGCTGTTGTTTGTGTTGCAGTCAATTCTGATGTTAAAGATAGAGCTGCAGCCGTTAACAACACTGCTGGGGCGAGCACTGCCGTAGCTGTTGATGATGAACCTGTTGGTTCTGCTTGTGTAGCTGTTGTTGATGCTGTTGTTTGTGTTGCAGTCAATTCTGATGTTAAAGATAGAGCTGCAGCCGTTGACAACACTGCTAGGGCGAGCACTGCCGTAGCTGTTGATGATGAACCTGTTGGTTCTGCTTGTGAAGCTGTTGTTGATGCTGTTGTTTGTGTTGCAGTCAATTCTGATGTTGAAGATAGTGCTGCAGCCGTTGACAACATTGCTACGGCGGGTGTTGCCGTAGCCGTTACTGATGATAATGTTGTTTGTGTTGCAGTCAATCCTGATTATATTGAAGATAGTGCTGTAGCCGTTGATAACATTGCTACGGCGGGTGTTGCCGTAGTCGTTCACAATGCTGATGTTGGTTGTGTTGTAACCAATTCTCATGATGTTGGTGATAGCGCTGCGGCGGTTCCTGATGATGATGTTCACGTTCCAGCCTTTGCTGCTGTCGTCAGAGTTGCAGCCAATTCTAGTGTTGAAGTTGTTGCAGTTGGCGCTGATGCTGATAGTATTGCAGTTAATACTGAAGTTGTTGCAGTTGCAGACAACATTGAGGTTGGTAGTGTTGATAATCACTGCCGAAGAGGCTTCCAACTGCTGAAGATGGTTGGAGGAAGCGGAGCAGCTTTGAGGGCTGTCTCCACAACAGAGAAAATTATAGAATATTTCTCTTGTGCAATTAAATTAGTGCCATGTGATAATGGCCGCCGACACTTTGTATTCGATACAGGGTGGTCATTTTGAAGCAGTCCAGCCGCGGATTTTTTGTAGCCAAGCTGGCCAGGGAAGTACCGACAGAAATACCTATCCCTGCATATCTAATCTACAACATAAACTATTTATGTGTGAAAATGATCTTCTAAAGAAAAAATATTACAAGTTATATATTAAGCTTGTGAAGGGAACCAAAATGGGTTCTGTAAAGAATAAGTATTTTTTTTTCAAGTATTTTATTGTTCATATTTAAGCACAAAAATTCTACAAAACTGTTTAGACTTTTAAAGCAGATTGTTCAAAGATTTTGTTTCTTAAAATATGATTTTTGAAAGCAAAAATTCGTGTATTTAAGTACCTAATAATTTTTGCAGATTTTTAAAAAAAAAACTAAGAAAAATATTTTTTTACAAGTTATTTTTTGAGGTATTTTTTTCATGGTTCACGTTTACTTAAAAAATGTTATTTCTCAGATTCTCATATGAAATAATGCATTAAAGTAAAGAACACAACATGTAATATTATTATGATAATATTTAAAATATTCCTTATTATTATTTTAAAAGATTATCGCAAAAAATCAAGATATTTGTTTAAATTTGTAAGCAAATCAAAGATTTTCTTTCATTCCGGAGGCAGAGATTTCTAACAATTCATGTATAAAAGTTTTTCTTTCACTCCGGAGGCAGGGATTCCTAGTAATCCACGCGTTAAGATTTTTTTTCATTCCGAGAGCAGAGATTTGTAGTAATATACGTACCTAGCGATTTCGGACAATTTTAAACCTAGAGAAAGTATTTTATAGCTATTATTTTCCTAGGTACATATATTTACGTTCATGTTTAAAAATGTAAACTCTAATTTCTATGAGATAAGCATTTATAATAATGAAAACGATGTATGATATTATTAAAATATTGATTATTATTTTATATGAATATCACAGAATTAATTTAAGATAAACTATGCATATTTTAAATTAACCTTACCTTCATTTTATCGCAGATATTAAAATTGAAGCAGTATTTTTTTAAAAAAGAAATTACTCATTTCTTAAGATTTATAACTTAACGCAAATTTTCATACAATTTGTTTTAACTTATAAATGAGTTCAAGATTTTATTTTTGAAGCATAAAACTAAAGTTTTCTAATCGAATACGTAAGTTTTTTCAATGAATTTCATTTGATCGGGACCTTGGATTTTTTCGCGTAAAATATCTTAAGTACTTATTTTTTTAGAAGCGAAGCATTTTTGTTCCTTGTTGGACACAACATGAAATATGATATATGGATAAGAACAAGAATGAGACACATTTAATCATTTGAAAAATTATTTTCTTTTCATATATATACATTAGGCCGACTCAAGATGCAAAATTTTTTGGCGCGCTATTTTAACCCATTCTATTCATAAATATAAGACTATTGATACCTTTAAAAGTGTTCTCAGATTATTTTTTCAGCAATATGTCAAATTCGAATTTCATAAAAAAGGGGAAGGTTCCCCCCTGGGGGTGAAAATTTGTTTTCTTTCAAACCATGGCTTTATACACCTTCCTGAATTCGTCTTGAAGAGTACATTATGAATCAAAAAACGTTTTTTAAAAATATTGATCCCAGAAAAAGTTATCCTCAAATAACCGTCAAAATCACCTGATTTTGCTAAAATGGCCAAAATTGTTAGTTTTTTGAGAATAGCTCTTGCTATCAAAATATTTTAAAATCGTTTTTTGATCCTTAATGTACTCTTCAAGACGAATCCAGGAAGGTGTATAAAGCCATGGTTTGAAAGAAAAAAAAATTTCACCCCCAGGGGGGAACCTTCCCCTTTTTTTATGAAAATCGAATTTGACATATTGCTGAAAAAAAGCTACCAGAACACTTTTTTTGGTATCATTGGTCTTTATATCATAAAAGGAATGGGTTGAAATAGCGCGCCCATTGAATTTCAAAAAAAGTGGTAATTCTGAGTCGGTCTAATATACATGCATTACAAAATATCTTAATATTAATTATATTTAAGTTATTTTTTTCGTTCTGAAGATTTACCTAAAATAAAAGCAGTTAATTTTCATGAAGAAAGCAGATTTACTCTGATTTGTTTTGATTTTCTTGAAGCAGAGATTTGATGAATAATTTGATAATTGATTTGATGAATTATTATTGATTAATTTTAACTTTTATGTTAAAGATGTTTGAGTCCGGCGCCAGAGACCCTGCCTACAGCTAGCTCAAAGAAAAGAATTGTCGACTTGGTAGCTGGAGGCAGGGATTCTTGTGCCAGGCATATAAAATAATTGATTCTTGCAATTATTTTAAAATGTTTGTAGTTTGAATATTCAGCCGGAACTGAATATGATTATTTTGTGTGTATTGACTGTATCCTGTTGGAAAGCAATTACGCCAAAGATTTAGAGAGTTCGTAGATAAAAGCTTATTACCTACGTAACCAAAGAGCAAGTTTTGTTCAAATTTTTTATAAGAAAATGTAAAGTCAACAATTTTTAAAGTCCTTTTCATTTTTCTGAGCTTAATTTAAATTTGCATATTTCAAAAATGCATTTTTAATTTTATTTGAAGTTTTATTTTGATGATTTAATACAGTCATTTTGTGTGTTCTTAGATTTAAGAATGCTTTATTTATTTCGATGATTTTAATGCATTTTATGTTTGGCATTAAAGGGAGTGTGAACGTAAAAATTTCTCATCTGATTATCAAATCTTAACATTTACTAAGCACATTTCACTACACTGATCAACCAAAAATGTCCAATTCACAAAAATATCCAGAAATAATGCCTTGATTTTATGGTATTTTGAGAGGGAAAAAGGAAAAAACAGGGAAAATCTGAACGTTTTTGTTTCTTATAATGTTTGTAGGGATATTTAACTTGTCATATATAGTTTGAACAATTTACTTACTGTTAAGGATTTATTTTATGCTATAAAATTGACAATTCGTTTTTTTATAACGTAGTAATTAGGTAATAAAGACATATTTTAAATTCGTATTATTGACAAAAAAATACCTCACTGTCTACAAAGGGTTGAATCTCATAGGTTATATAAAATGATAATATCCTTTTTTATTGTGTTGAACAATAAATAACCCACTTTGGTGAATTAGTTTACACTTTTATCAGACTGTTTATAAAGAAATATTGCGTCTTTATTATTTACAAATTTGTAATTAAAGGTGGGCGAGAGATGGGCCATTTAAAGTTAATTGGATACTAATAAAAAACCTGTTTCTGGCTTTGTTATTGTATTTGGTTTTCAATAAAAAATATTGCTTATTTTATCAATTTCTAAGTAACTATACATTGGATTAAAGCAAGGATTATGTTAAAAGTCAGCTTAACTGTTAGGAAAAATCTAGAACTATGTGAAAAAGTTTAATTTTAGCTATAATGGGAGAAAAAAGCAATTTAATGCACATTTTATATAATACGGAAAATTTCTTCCTTTCCCCGTACCTTATAAAAATCGTCGGAAAAAGCCGTTTTTTAAGCAAACAAAAGCGCGTTTTGCTCTATCTGTGAGATATTATGAATGAGATAATGTTAAGATTTAATATTAGGATGAGAAAAATTTACGTTCACAGTCCCTTTAAGGATTTGTTTATTATTATTTCTTTCTTTCTTTTTTGAGTAAAAAGATTTGATTGAAACGAAGTTTTTCTGATTTTATTATTTCTTTCTTTCTTTTTTGAGTAAAAAGATTTGATTGAAACGAAGTTTTTCTGATTTTATTATTTCTTTCTTTCTTTTTGAGTAAAAAGATTTGATTGAAACGAAGTTTTTCTGATTTTATTATTTCTTTCTTTCTTTTTTGAGTAAAAGATTTGATTGAAAAGAAGTTTTCTGATTTTATTTATTTCTTTCTTTCTTTTAAGTAAAAGATCTGATTGAATTATTTAATTTTGATGATTTACCTTTTGATGATTTTATGATACAGTTTTAATGCTTAGATTTAAAGATATTTATTGTATCATATAAAATATTATTTTTAAAAACCCTTTTGGGTAGCTGATGAATGTTTGGGTATCTTTGTAATTATGGTCTAGCAAATTAATTCAAAAAGCAAATTCAAAATTGAATTCTTTTGTTTTAGTTGTGAGGCTATGTGGCACCAATGTTGTGTGTGAATGGGAAATGTGAAAGTCTTCAATGATGTATGCATTTTCTCCTATTCCTTTATTCCTGCTTATAATGTGTAAGTGAGGCAGTTTGAGTTGTTGTGGATATTCGTGAATGTTTTTTACAAGCAAACTTGAGGCCATAGGGCCATTTTTTAAACTCTTGTGATTTATGTCGTCATGAGTTTTGACTTTTGTGGACACTGTCTGCACACAAAATTGCAAAGAATGTTAATGATGTGTTCGATTCCTCAGTTCACAGGCGGGTGTGTCTTGGTACTTTCATAGTGTGTTCCTTGCGGGATCGAACCCCCACCTAAAGCTTACTAGAAATATGAGTAGAAGACGACTTTTGTAGTTTGAAATCATATTATCTAAGCAACGAAGCGCGGCATAGCCATATGTGTGCGCCCCACGCACTTTCTTCCTTTGTATTGTTTGATGCCCTCAGCACGGCACATGTTATGTGACGAAAAATCCTGTTCTGCATAGAATGAGTGGTTAGCTGTGTGTTTTTTTACCTCTATATACTTCCTGGCTTGATATGAAATAAGACTGGTGAGTATTCTTTCTTTTTAACCTTTGAATTTTGAAGATTAAAGTGATTTTTTTGGTTTAAGATATAGCAAATTGATTTCTTTATTTTTTCATTAAAATAGACCAAATCATTGACTTATTTTTACCTACGAATAATTTTATATATTTTAAAATGATTCTGTTTGAAATTTATCAGTTTCTATTAAAAAATATGCACGTTTTCTTATTCGTTGAAACATTTTTAATATTTTGTATTAATTTTGTTATTATCTTTTTAGATCCCACCGTTTCATAGTGTAAATACACTATTTGTAACTGCATCAGTGCCTTATTCATTGGAAGTAGTGAGGATGATTGTGCTCCATGCACTTAAGATCTCGTAGACGGCCACGTAGGCCTAAGTACCGAGATATTCGGCCCAAAGTACCGAAACACCGCTCTACAGCTGTTTTAAAATTTAGCTGCTGGCCGCTAAAAAGCGGCTAAGGAGCGGCCTGACCGCTATGTCTAGAAAAAGTAATTTTCTCTAAAAATACACATGAACCACCAGAAAATTTTTTTTTGTCTTTATCTGTAACAGAAGCCGAGAGAGAGGGGGGGGGTCAATATGACCCCCCCCCCCCAATCTTTTAAGTTGGGAATAGGGGCCCGATCTGTAAGGGTTAAGCGATTTTTAAAGAAATATCACCAGAGGGCAATCTTTAAAAAATTTCTGTCGTCTTCATCAGTGACATGATGTCTTCGTTCAATCAATCATAATAATGAAAATGCCCTGTTGGATTTTGTAATAACTAGCGAGATCTAATTACGAATTATTGCTGCCAGATATCGTCCCAATACTTGGCTGTTCAGAAGGAAACACAGATGGGTTACAAATCATTTATTGATGAAAACCTTGCATCTTAAAAGAATATAATAGTTATTTCTCGTATTGTATTATAAACGGCTTTCCGCGGATATAGAATGTACAATTATAAGATAAAAACTATTTTTTTAGCCCCGTGGTGCCGAAGGCACCGGCTAAAAAAACTAGTTTTAATCTTATGATTGTACATTTCTATATTCGTAGAAAACTGGATATAATTCGATGCTAGACATAGTTTTTTTGTATTCATGAGAACCGGTTCCTATCCACCGGATTCAAATGAATATGAGAAAATTCATTAAATCTGGACATATATTGTAAAAATACGATAGTTAGGACATTTATCCAATTTGCGTAAATTACAGAACTCCTCGATGGGTTTACATAATAAACAGAATTCATCCACAGCTCAGTGATGAGTTTAATACATTAAACATGACATAATTGTTAATACATATAAAAATACGTTTGATTTTTTAATAAATGCTGTTTTAAATCAAATACTTGTTTTTATTTAACAAAAACTATTATATAACAAGCCAAAATCTATTTACATGATTATAATTGTACCTGATGTTAAATTCGTGTAAGCAGAACAGCCGTATGAGAAATCTTTAGTGGCAAAAATGCATATTAATTTCAATCGCTAAACTCACATCTTAACTTGTGCAAGTTTCAAAAGAGACAGAATTTTCTAGAATCTCTCGGAGCCGGCACAACAAATTTTGAATGCCGCGTTCTCTGGGAGGGAAACTTAGGAGAAAGGTCATCGTTGCTGCCTTTCTTATGTAAGGATTAACGGACATTGGGATTTCCGTGAAGATTTGACTTAAAGGACTGTAGGAGCATTTAGGATCCGGCACACAGAGTATACAACTAATTATTTCACTATTGTTAATACGGCCTTTATAGAAGAACAAAATTATCTGTATATTATTTAATGCATCTTTTTAGAGCTATATAGGACATTATGCAAATGGTTAAATTATAATTTTAGAATTTTAAATTCTTAAGGCGTATACTCTGTTTAAATCCTTCGAGCTATTTTCATAATAATGATTAATTAAACAAAGACGACAGAAATTATATAAACATTGCTTCAGATATTTTGTTCATTTTTTTCATATTCTTGTTATTTCTGTGGAAATTTGACATATGGTCATGGAGTTACAAAAATGTTTTTTTTTAATTCTAGCATTTTATGGATAAGAAACTCAAAAAAATTGATAAAACCTTAAGGAATTTTAAAAATTTTGACAAAATTTATTATTGAATTTAGATAATCATTTCTAGTAAGTCTTCGAACCTAATTACGGATTAATATCCGATGGATTACAACTGATTCTGAGCCATACTGAAAAAAAAGTATAGCATCGTATTACAGAAAATTTTCCACAATTATTGAAATAAAAAATAACAAAGTTGTTCCAGTTTTGTTGGTCCAGGCCTTCTCTCTCAGTCTATCTAGACTAACAAAACCGGTTTATACAACATTAGTCAAGATCAAAGATGTATTGGCAAAAAAGTTTTGCTTTAGAGCTTAAGTCAGTAAAACTATGGGGAATGAGATATTTCAGTTTCTATTCAAGTTAGATGACTTACTTTTTTTGTGAAGATTCCTTGTACCAAGGAGCATTCAGTATGTGACTTATGTGATCCGTTAGACGGTCAGTTATGATATAAAAAAAGGGATATTAGAAAATATAATTCTTTGTTTTCATAAATACACTACAAAACTCTTTATCCGTATACCACCCATCCAGGATTGTTTATGTCTGTCTATCTGTCTGTTTGTATCTAAGGATCTCACTAACCGCTGAGTTGATCGGGTTCTCCTTAACAGGATAGCTTCTCATAGGTCCTGGGAAGGTTTATAACTATTTTCTTGGGGGATGGGTCACCTCAACCCCCTTAAAAAATTAAAAATATCCCCCCCCCCAAAAAAAAAGTGTACCACCACAAAAATTCTCTAGGTCTCTAGTGTGAAAAGACCCATCAAGAGTTGTCAGCATCCCAAAAATTAACCTTAAGAAATAATATTTTATAATAACAAACAAATAAAAAAATACTGAAATTTAAAAAATAACGAAGAATTACAAGCTATAATGAACAGTTTAAAAATCAAATTATCAAGCTAATCACCAGAAAAGAATCCAAACAAGAGAAATTTTTGCCAGTCTTAAACCAACCACGATCGAGTGAAGGTGAGATAGTGATTTTTATAATCAGTTTAAATATTACTATATGCATGAATTTTGGCAATTTACATATATGTTTTAGAGAATTTGTTGTAAAACTCTAAATTAATTCATTTTTTCTCTAAAGTCAAGCTTGATTAAAATAGGCACAAATCTACAGATTTTTTTCTCCCATTCGTTAATATAAAGAAACAGGACCATTGAAATTAAGTGCAGTATGCTTAAAAATCCATGTATTGTGATTTATTGACAATTCTGTCTAATTAGTGAATTTAATTTAGTTTGGACTCGCTGTAAGAGACCTAAGAATATTGAAACAAGAGGTAAAAATCTTATTTATATCTATTTACACTTATAAAGTAGCTACGCTCCTTAATTCACTCATAGAGTAGCTACCCCTTAATTCACTAATACAGTAGCTACCCCTTAATTCACTAATACAGTACCTACGGTCTTAATTCACTTATAGAGTAGCTACGGTATTAAATAAGCTGTAGAGTAGCTGTGCTATAAACCCCTTATAGAGTTACTACGCTCCTTAAACGTCTAACAATAGGCTGCGCCCCTAAGGAAGCCTTGAAATAATCATATATTAGTTTTTTTCTAATCTAGATTTGTTTGTAGAAGGCCGTTCCTTATTTAAACTATTTATGGAGTGGCTGCGCCCCCAAAGAAGGCCTAAAATAACTGAATATTAATGTATTCTAATCTAGATTTATTTGTAGAAGGCCGTTCCTTATTTAAACTATTTACAGAGTGGCTGCACCCCCCAAAGAAGGCTTAAAATAACTGTATATTAATCTATTCTAACCTAGATTTCTTTGTAGAAGGCCGGGCATCATTTAAACTATTTATAGAGTGGCTGCGCCCCCAAAGAAGACTTAAAATAACTGTATTATTTATTTATATATCTAGAATTGTCTATGGAGAGCCGGACCTTGTTTTATTGAGTAGCTGCGCCCTAAGGAAGGACTTAAGAGGCCAAGCATTAATCTTCCTTTTTTTATTAAGATATATCTATCTATATGAGAGGCGGACTAAATATCTATTGAGTAGCTGCGCCCTAAGGAAAGACTCAAGAGGCTAAGCATTAATCTTCTCTTTTTTATTAAGATATATCTATATGAGAGGCGGACTAAATATCTAAATATCTGTTGAGTAGCTGCGCTCTCAAATACAGGCCTATAAAGAAAAGTATCTAATGAAATTAATAGTTTTTTTATGTATCTAGAAATTCGTTGATGATGCACTGCTGTATGGCTTAGGCGGACCTGTTCATCAGACTTCTGGGACAAGACAAGAAGCCTCATATTGGTCCACCCCAACAGAGCTGTCCCTGCAGGGAAGAAAAGGTAGCTATAGATACTGATAGAGTAAAGGGGAACTTCCATGAATAGGGTTTCATCAGTTTAGGTATCTAAATAAACCCGAAGCTATACCTATACCTAAGACGGCCAGTACCTAATTACCCCTACAGGGATGTAATAAATAGATAACCCTAACCTAAATAAGAGGTTCCTAGATGGGTTTGTGTTAAAAAATCGTCCTAACTTACCTATACATTAAACTCTATAATACGTTGATAACAACTACAGCTTATGTTACATTAGAGTAATCATTTAAAAGAGTAAACCTTACCCTAAAGGGTCAAGCCAATGAAAGGTATTTAAAGGATTAAACCAGCTTATTTAATTGTACCAATAAGCCTTCCAGATTTGTCCGGCTATTGGTTTCTCTGACTTATAATAGTTTATTGTTTCAGTATTCAACACAGTTGATGCAACCGTAGAGAGACACTGCTTACATGTAAATTAATTCATATCCAGAGTCCTACAAACAATTAATACCTATAATTTTAACCACCATTTTATCTACATGTCTTATTTATTTGTTACCTATATAATTATGTGCTATTATAAATAAATTGTCGTTTTTAATTTATTGTTAATTACTGGTGGAGAATATAAGATCCATACGTAGCTATGTAGCATCTAGCCTCAAATATAGCAAGTGTTCCAACTTCATATAAACTTTCCCTTATGCCAGATAATGTTGAGAAACTGACATGTTATAGTCAGGCATCAAAACAATCAAAACTGTAATCATGAAAATACCATGTAAAAGTCAGGCATCAAAACAATCAAAACTGTAATCATGAAAATACTAAGTGAAAAGTTATCAAAATGTCAAAATAAAGATAACTTTTTTAAAAAAAACTAGTAAAAAGCAAATTAAATAATAGGATTTTGTATGATATCTGGTTATGACCAGGTTTATTTCTAGATCACAGTTTATTATTATTAGTAGCAAAGCTACTCTATAATTTGAAATGTCCGTCTGTCTTAGTTTGGGGGAAACGTGATTTTCTCGGCTCCTATGAAAGATTAAAGGCTGACATTTTTTGACAATATTCCCATTATTAAGGAGCCCAATTAACTATAAAACATCAATGGCGGTTGGACCGCTTTTTAGCAGGTTTTAGGCTATTTTTGTATTTTTCACATTTTTCTCCATATCTTTGCTGATTATGGTTCAATTTCCAAAATTTTTTCAGCTATTGATATCAAAATTAAATTTCATGTCTTTCAAGAAAACATCAATGGGGTCAGACTGCCTTTTTGTAGGTTTTTGGCTATTTTTATATTTTTTTTATTTTTCCTCATATCTTTGGTGTTTATGGTCCAATTTCAAAATTCTTTTAGTTAAAAATATCAAAATTAAATTTTCCGTTGTTTTGAGCATCCAGTATGTAATTTACTTTGACCGTCAGTCTGTTATAGTCATAGTACTGATATATAAGTAATAGTATTAAAAAAATAAAATAATTATTGAAAAGGTTTCGTGATTTTTCCCCAATATAAATGTTTTCGACAACTAATCTTTAAATTCTGATACATAATTTTTGTGCTTCGCTACTTATGGATGTTGTCATCCTTATTTTTTCTTTTGATTTTACTGGCTTATAGCTGCGCTACTTATGGACATAATTAAAATAAACTTATTATTTCTTGGATCTTACACCGGATTATCATTTTCTGTAAAAAATTAAACTTGTAGCTGGCTAAGATAGAGATATCCCCATCCACCCCTTTACCCCATGCGCTCCCCTCCTACTGTTTGAACGAACTGACCAATGAATGGTGTTCATGCTAACAACCTAAATTTAAGGTAATTTTTTACCCTGTCATAATATCCACATATATTTTACATCCATTATAAAATCCTTATAATAAAGTAACAGGATGTTTGTCTGTCTATTTGTATCAAAGTATCTCGCTAATTGCTGAACCGATATGGTTTTTCTTTACAGAGTAGCTTCTCATAGGTCCTGGGAAGGTTTATAGCTATTTTGGGGGAGGGTACCACCACCCTACAAAGAGAAATCGCAAGAAAATATAAAAAAAAAACAAGATTTTTGGTACTTGTGAAAAAAAAATATTTTTGTTATATAGCTGATTTTAACATAGATTGACAAAAACAATTTTACGTGTCTCTAGAGGCCTCTAGGGGCGTAAACGCTAGTATAATTATATAATAATTGTAGAAAGCAATAATAACAAATAATGTTGAGTGCTGAACAATTTATGAACAGAGCAAAAAATGTGAAAATATTCAGGGATCTAAAGGAATAAGACAATGGTCCATAAATTGATGTACATCCCCAAGGATGATACACAAAAATTCCTCTTCTGTAGATTATAATTATTGTTTGAAACGTCTGGAAACTCAACTCAATGAATCAACCAATCAAAATCAATTAAAAGTCACCAAAGTTGGTTAAGCCAACAAATTAAGAATTAAAAACTTTTGGGACTAGTGTAATAAACAGCCCAATGTCCCCTCCCTTCCCTGGAAATATTTTCCAATAATTTGTAATTGTTGCCAAACAAGCTTACATATTGGCTCAGTGTCATAATAATACCACCAAATTATTTTGATAGCAAAAATAAGGATACCTTTAAATAAATCAATGGCTTTAGAATTCGTGGATATTTTGACAGGAGAAAATTTGTATCTAATTTAACTATTTTCAACATTTTGTAAACCTATTATCAGGCACAATTTGAATTATTTAAACAAATTCAACCAAACAGTTGGTTGTCTGTTTGACGTTTTGCAATATGGCAAGAAACCAAATAGCATTCAAATAATTTTAAAAAGTGCAAAGATCAACCAAATCTTCAACTATAAGTAATGTATATAACAACTACATACTGTATAAATTTCAACAGGCAGACAATACACCAGCTTTACCCATGATCTTTCTTTCTTACTAGCGGCTACGCCCTTAGAGGCCTCTAGGGGCACTTGAGGTGGGAGGTGGGAAGGGGGATGTTTCGATGCCCATGTTCGAAGAGAAGGAACTCTCCCCCAAATAGTTATAAACCTTTCCAGGATCTTTGAGAAGCTACACTGTAAAGGAGAACCATATTGGTTCAGCGGTTAGCGAGATACTTCTGTACAAACAGACGCTGTTTATATTGAACATAATTGTCCTTGTTTCTTCCTAAATATGAAATCAATGTTATTTTGTTGAAACAATTTTCGCCTCACCCCTTTAACTCCCTTAAAAATAAACAATTTATCTTTTTCTATTTTGTATCGGCTCAACATATTGTACAACTTTTAAAACATTATAATTTTGTTTAGCTATGTAACTCTACAACGTGTGGCTTTCCAAATGTCCATCTGTCAGTATGGCACCCAATTCGTCATTCTTATTTTCGTTTATTTAAAGTTATGATCATGTCATGCTTCCTCTTGAGATCATTAGAAATCTAAAGGGATAAAACAATGTGCGATAAATTAATGTACCTCCCCTATGATGATACACAAAATAACTCCTTCTGATTACAATTAATGGTTGAAACTTAATAAACAAACCAATCAAAATAGAATAAAAGTCTTCAAAGTTTCCTAACAAATATTGAAAAATTTTAAACTATTGGGACTAGTGTATTAAGCAGCTCAATGTTCAATACACTATTTTTTTATGATTAACATAATTTAAAAATAGTATGCATGATTTCAATTATGTCGATGTTAAAAGTGTGAACCACCATTTAGAGGGTCAAAAACGTAATCATAGATTATATTTCTGCTTATATAAAAATGGATTCAACCTCCAAACTTTTTCAGGCTTAACACCTTCAATTCATGAAATTTTGTTTGTATTTTCAAATGATGTTTTTTAAAGAACTTGAGGCTTATTTACAGTGCAGTGCATGACCTAATTATAATTTCTAAGAGTGCATATCTAAACTGACAGAAAGAGTAATCTAAGATAAGATTAGCTATTTTCTTTCAATAGTGTTTATTCATTTAGGAAGAATATAATTAAGCTACAAATTAGACTTAAATTACACTGGTACCAAAGTTATCTACGTCATCAAAAATGATGGCTCCAAAAGTTTGGGTATATATTATTGAATTTTGATTGGGTAATTTAAATGGTACTTTTGTTGATCATCATTGGGGATGTATTATTTGCTGTCCACTTTCTTATCCCGTCAGATCTCTGAGCAAATCAAAGCAGCTAGTAGCTGTTTCAAAAATAGAATTAACGTGGATATGAACAGGGGGAAAATTGTCATAAATTTAGGTTGCTATTTCCCCTTTTATATTTGTCAGTGCATTCATCCAGTAAGAGGTGAGGGGGTTGGGTAAAGGGGGAACCGTTTTTTTTTAGCCCGCTACCAGTTTCACTTTATTAGAGTATATGATAATATGGCAAAAGATCCAAGTAATATTATCCATTACAATGGACTAGTGATTGATGTATTTTAACAAACCAGTCGCCCTATTAAGGCATTATAAATGAAGAGAAAACAAGGATGACAACATCCATTAAAGCGAAACTCTGAAACGGTAGGACAAACGGACATAACAATTGTATAGTGTCAGAACTGAATAATCAGAATATAAATGTCAAAAGTCAAAAGTCAAAAAAAAATGGTGTGTAAATTTGTTGAAAAACTTCTTTATACAGGATAATGTTTATGGACATACTTACATTTTCAGGACTTGACTATATAGTTACTTTGCCTATAATATTGTACTTTGTTGTCCAATGAATCTTTATAACAAAAATAAGAACAATCAGATAATTAGACCACATAAAAATTTGTTGCAAAAAAGTAAAGAATTAACTTGTTTATGGACGTACGGATATTCTGTTAATGATTATAGAGCTACTACGCTTTCTAAATCGTATCCAGCTACCACGGGAATCATTATGCAAAGTTTGAAATCGATAGGACAATTCTAACATGCATAAATTAACAAAAAGCTATCCGTCTCAGGCGGAAAAAAGGACCGACACTTATTATAGAAAAGCTTTGCTTTTAAAAATGCTATCAAAAGTCTATATCATAATACATTTTATGGGAACACCATTTTTTCTCCTTGCCCTGCACGAAAACTTTTAAGCAATTTTTGTTTATTGAGCAAATAAAAGTTTTCCGGGACAAGGGTACCTACAATGTCACGTGAGGAGTTTGTAGCAAATTGTCTGACAAAATATGGCCAAAAGCAGGAAAGGAGGATATATTGGCAGGGATCTACAGGATAAGACAATAGCCGATAAATTAATGTATATCCCCAATGATGATACGAAAAATTACCCCTTCAGTAGATTAGAATTAGTGATTGAAACGTCTTAACACTCAACTTAATATCAAACCAATCAAATTTAAATGAAGACCCCATAGTTCATAAGCCAACGAATAAGAAAACGTTATTATAAAACTTTGGGGACTAGTGTAATAAACAGTGCATTGTCCTTTCTCTCAATATAATATATTGGACTGTAAATCATATCGATACCCAAAGTTTTATAAATAGATTATTTTATTTGTTGGCTTTAAATCTTCTCAAATTTTGCGCTAAAATAATTAATTTTAATATTCTAACCCTTAACTTACTAATAAAATGGGATATCAGAAATAACAATTAAAAAATCAAGCACTATTCTGTATGATTTACAGTCTTGTAAAAACACATTCTAGGCAGAAAAGAATACGAAAAAGGCCATAGATCCAGATACAAAGTGTTCTATGTTTGCCAGAAATTATTGGTGGCTTAAATAAATGTATAAATATAGATGTGTAACACATAAAACTAACTGGTCCAAGTGGTGGAGACAATTTTCGTCTGCTTGTGAATTGCATTTGTAGGTATATGGCTATTTTTATATTTCAGTACAAAATCGCATAGAGTTACATAGAGTTACATATAGCTCATGCCCCCTCTGTTCTTTTTTTTTGATGTTGCTTACAATGATTTAACAAGGATGATTACGTCCAAAAGCAATAAAATAGAAATATAAAAAAAACAGGGACAAAATGACATAATTCAAATTTGATAATCAAGTTTAAGCACTTACAGATCATAGAAAAGACAGAAACGCTTTGTCATAGAATAGCTTTCTTACGGAAAATGAAATTGTGTCCTATAAATTAATATTTAATACCTTCATAACAAATCTTTTTAACATACTATGTTCAAAATATTTTGAAGCAATCAAAACTGCTTTGGATGATTATATAAAAGCTTCTTTATTTATAAAAGTGAACATAAGCTAAGCTAGACAAATAAAAAATATGGTCAAAATGTCTTTGTGTTTGTTTAGTCTTATTATTATTGGTCATGTCACCAAATATGATTTAGGTAAACAAAGGATATTTTAGAGGGATAAGAGCTTTAATATTGATAATTATGCCCATAAGTAGTAAAGACAGCAGGGTAAAAAATAAGAAGATGAGATAAGGAACTAAGTGTCTGCGGCTATAGTCGCAGCTAAAATCTAAACTACCATTCTTCTGAAGATGCCAAGTTTTAATTCAGCCACATGTAAAACAAAATATTTTAAATAAGCAAGTTTTCTGAATTTCCTATACATTTTTATGACCAGCTACATAAAGTAGGATATAATGACTTACCCTATTAATAGAATAGCAGGTAAACCATTTATCCGTATTTTTTTATAATCCTTATAAAAAGTAACATGATCTCTTTTTGTGTACCAAAGGATCTCGCTAACCACTGCACTAATTTGGGTCTCCTTCACAGTGAAGCATCTTAAAGGTCCAAAAAGGATTAAAACTACTTTTTGGCGATAGTACTGCTTCCCTCACAAAAAAATTTTCTTTCTTTTTATACCTAAAATTGAAAGTTGATGGTCTAACTTAGGAAACTTTTTAACATTAAATTTTTAATTTTTAGCCGGTGTGAAAAGAAACTAATATTTGTTATATTTATTAACCCTTTACAGTCGGGCCCCTTGCCGCACCTTAATCGGTCGGGGGGGGGGGGGGGGGCGTTCAACGCCCCCCCTAATTATCTCAGTTCCTATTAGAGCTAGAGGGCTAAATTTTTTTGTGCAAGTCCCCTGTTTGATAATGAATTTCCGACCTTTTATAAGTCTAAGTCAATTTTCGCTTCCTTCACCCTTTTATTTAACAACCTTTGTTTTTAGGTCTTTTTTTATTTAAAAATTTCAAACTGCTGTAATTTTCTTATTTTTGAAGCTAGAAGAAAAATTTTTTTCCAGAAAATGTTTATTTTTATGTAAATTTTACATTAGAAATATCAAAATATAAATTTCAGCGGCCGCAGCTTTACTTGGCAGCTGCCAGCCGCCGCAGTCGTCGGTCGGCGGGAAAACGGCGGCGGATCTTTATGAAATTTTAATACGTTATGTATACATGTAAGAAAAGCTTAAGTTTAAAATTTGAAGTCTCTAAGTCAAAAATTGCGGCCACAGGAGCCTTTTAAAGATTTCTGGAGACCTGGAGGATCAGGACCTGCAGGATCATACCTGGAACCTGAAAGTGACTTGAACACCTGTATTTCATATAAGGATGTACTACTAGAGGTTTTTTTTTGTATTTTAGTAAGATAAAATGCTTTGTTTTAGTCAAAAAAATATTTTTGCTCTTTACCTGGATGACCCTGCCAGGTTTGCTGGCATCCTGTGCCCGCCAGGATGGAGATATTCAAAAAATTCCAACTCTCAGTTACAGGGTGCGCCACATAAATCCGGACTTTTTTTAAACGGCCATAGCGCCAAAACTACTTGACCAAACAGGACGTTTGACCCTACTATAAAAAGCTTAGGTAATGACCTTTTTGCCCATGAAAATCTTTGGACGATGGAGGACGTGTACGCCGAGCTGGCCGCGCATATGTTCAACAAGGCAGATTCGAATCGCGCAGATAAATTACCATGGATTTATGACTTGGGCCTACTAAATTTGACCTCAGCCCATCTGTAGGTGAGATGGACTAATGAAACTTGCTGGAGATACTATCAGATACCTAGTGAAAACACAAGAAAAGACTAGAGCTCTCTATCCCAGCTGACTTGGCTGTAGTACTCCGACAAAGTGGATCGTGGTAGATTTTAAGATGTCAAAAACGTCAAAAATCTTGAAAATTTCTCGGTTCTTGACTTCAGGGGCTCATATGGAACCTTGAAACTCGTTTTAGACTATAAATTGCGCTGATAACCCTATCTTAATCTTCGTGCCATTTTTAAAAAGTTATAAAACGTTGTTCTAGCCTAACTGTGGCCCAAATGAGAGTCGCCGTGTCAAAGGGTAGCTTTAAAGATTGGTTAATTTGTATCCTACTGTTACTCACTCCTTAAGGAGATGTGGCTTCCCAGCAGCCCCAATCTTAATCCAATGTACTTTTGGGCCTGGAGCGCAGTTAAAGCATGAACCAATAGACGCGCCCATATACAAAAGACCTTTCTCATTGCTCCTATCATTGAGAACTTCGCCTGCTTGAACAGGGACATGGTGACCAGTGTCGGCGGGCGGTTCACGGGGCGGGTAATGGCGGTGATTGAGGCTGGTAGCGATTTTATTCAATAATCTAAAAGTCATATACCTAGGTTCCTTCCCAGTTTTTAAAATTCAATAAAATCTTTAAAATTGACGATTTTATGTTTATTTGTTTAAAAATAAGAAAAAGTCCGGATTTATGTGGTGCACCCTGTATGTGTCATACCCATACTTAAAAAGTCAAGCAGTTTGGGCTCTTTATCTTTCACACACAGAAAATGAGATAGAAAAAACCGGATGGGGGGGCGTTCAACGCCCCCCCCCCCCCCGACCGTTAAGGGTTAATAGCTTTTAATATATTCTATTTATAATACAAGTCTGTCTGCTTTTATAAAAAATATATCATCAACCACTGGAACTATTGTTATATATCTGCCTATCAAAGGCAATATTTATTTGTGTTATTAAGGTTTTAAGCTATTTTGGGAAGCAGTAGGCATTTTAAAATAATTTATTATGTTGTAAAATGAAATAAAAATATACTTTTTAGATCTATGTCTTATCCTTTTACAAAAGTAACAGGATCTGTATCTATCTATGTGTACCGAAGGATCTCCCTAACAATATAATTTTACAGTGCACATAGGGGCAACAAGGGGCAACAATTCACCACCCCCAAAACAAGTTTTAAACATTCTATGAGTATTATCATACCCAATGTACATCAGATTTCAAAGGAATCGTAAAAATACGCTTTTTAAGTAAGCATTCTAATGCATGGAAGTCAAGAAATGCAAAAATTTTCTTACAGTAAAAGGCATACTTTTTGTGTTTCACCAACAATTTTAAAAGTATTATAAAATCTCTTAGAATTAACGTAATTAGACAAAATAACTTCTGATGAGTCATGCATTACATATATTTTGACAGTATAAAAGAAAAAAACACAAATTGAAGAAATTAGTCCTAAATAATTCTAGTTGAAGTCAAGATTTTAGTTTTTATTTGTTTGTTTTTTAATCAACATTTAAGAAGACAGTATGAGGAAACATGTTTTCGCCGGGTGTCGCCAGCTAAAAAAACGATATTTGATTACCCAAAGACATATTTTAATCGCCAGTACTGATTTCATTTACCCCCCCGCACCCCCGTAGGGGTTTTTAGCCCGTTTTCTGAACGTGGGTGCACGAAAAGCTTGTAAGAAAAGGCGTTTAAATACGCTTTTAAAGTCAAAACTTAAGATATAATTCAAATAAATAAAAGACACAAAAACATAGATATATTGGGAAATAATTATTCTGACTTAGAATTAAAGTTAATAATAAATATTTTTAAGTTCTATTGCACTAAATGATGAAGAGGAGAGGGGGGGGGGCTAAAACTAAATCTAAACCTCTTTATGTTTGATGTTTAATGTAACTAAATAATCGTTTCTATAGATTATTACAAATATCAGGGATCTAAAGGGATAAGACAAAGGTCAATAAATTGTTTTACATCCCCAATGATAATACACAAAATTACCCCTTGTGTAGATTAAAGTTAGTAGTTAAAACGTTTGAACACACAACTGTAAAACTTTGGGGACTAGTGTTATAAACAGCCCAATGTCCCCTACCTCACTGCGGAAAAGTAAAGTTAATATGCAAATAACGTGAGGTTCATATAATCATTCTAAATTGGAATTAGCAAGTAGCCTTCTGTCTGTCTATTGGTAATGCTTTGATTTTAAATTATGAAGTTACAGGGTATTCATGTTTAAAGTCAGCAGTTTTATTTAGAAAGGGAGGGGACTGTTAAATACACTAGTCCCCAAACTTCAAAGTTTTATAATAACGTTTTTATATTCGTTAGCATAAGAACTTCAGGAAATTTAATTGATTTTCTATTGGTTGGTTCATTAAGATGAGTGTCAAAACTTTTCAACCACTAATTGTCATCTACAGACAAATAATTTTGTAATATAATTTATTAAATATGTATTTATGAAATATGTATCAATATTGGGGATGTACATATTAATCGGTTATTGTTTTGTTCCTTAGATCCCTAGGTGTTAATATATAATACAAAGTAGCTTGATGTCTGTTTGTCTGTCCGCCCATCCCTTAAGATCTCGCTAATCACTAAACTGATTGAATTCTACTCTTCAGGGAATATATCTACTGGTCCTGTGGTTGTTTAAAGATCTTTTTCAAAAATAAAAATCCCCCTCAATTTTTTCATCCTATTTTATAAAGTAATAAGCTTGTTTTTTGTCTGTAACGAAGGATCTCCATAACCGCTGAACTGATTTAGTTCTCCTTTTCATGGAATCTACAAATATATCCCAGTATGGTTTTGAGCTATTTTATTTCCGGATTTATGTCTTGGGATGGTTTTAGGCCATTTTTTACCATTTCCTAGCTCTTGAAATACAGAGCCCCTAGATGCTAGGGGTGCATCCGCTAGTATTTCTATAATTAGGGTCGGTCCGTCCGTACGTCTGGTACAGTTAGCTCTTTTACTTAACTTAAACAGGCTAGAATTGTCCTATCGATCTCAAACTTTGCATGCTGATTTCTACAACAGTTAGGTACGACTTAGAAAGCACAGCAACTCTATAATCGTTACCAGAAAGTCCGTACATCCATTTATAATAAGCTGATTTTTACTTTTTTGACAACAAATAATGGTTTTGAATGTTAAAAATATCCTATTCAATTCATCTGATTTTTTGAGTACTGATTCCTATTTCAATAACGTCTATTGTTATAAGCGAAGCATCTCTATAATCAAGTCCTAAAAACGTCAGTATGTCCTTAAACAGTAACATGTATTTAATCAGTTTTACAATTTTGTATAGACATGCATTAATATTCAGTTATTAAACATAAAAATAAAGTGAAACTTGTAGCTTGCTAAAATAAGGATCCCCATCCACCCCCATTTACACCATCCCCTCCCCTCCTACTGAAATGAATTCAATGACCCCAAATTTGACACTTTGAACACTAAAATCGGACTACAATTAACCTAGTTACACTTTAAAGGGCCCAAAAAGCTAGTGATAGGGTAGCTGCGCTACTAAAAAATTCTCATATTGCTCTGATAACCAAAACCCCTAATTAGACATTTTAAACACAAAATTCAAGATAGTTGATGGATAGATAGATGGATAGGTAGATGAATAGATATATGGATAGATAGATGGATAAGTAAATGAATAGACAGATGGATAGATGGATGGATAGATAGAGGGATAGATTGATGGATGGATAAATTGATAGGTGATGGATAAAGACATGAATAGTTGATGGATAGATAGATGGATCGATATATAGATGGATAGAGAGATGGATAGACAGATGGATAGATAGATGGATAGATAGATGGATAGATTGATGGATAGATAGATGGATAGATAGATGGATAGATAGATGGATAGATAGATGGATAGATAGATGAATAGATAGATGGATAGATAGATGGATATATAGATGGATAGACAGATGGATAGATAGATGGATAGATAGATGGATAGATAGATGGATAGACAGATGGATAGATATATGGATAGATAGATGGATAGATTGATGGATAGATAGATGGATAGGGTAAGGGGGGGGCTATTTTCGGGAGGGGTTAATCTGGTAATTTTCTATCTACCTTCATAAAATGACCTTTATCTCCATGTTCCTTTCAAATGACAGAAAAAAACACAAAAGCAAATTTGTTTGTTGTTAAATTACCTACAAAAAAGTATAAAATGAAATTTTTGTGAGATGAATTTTAAGGGTACTAAATAATTAAATCCCCTTTTTGGTTGATTTGCCCCAATGTGCAGTGTAGCATTTCTTAGGTAATATGAAGTTTTTTAACTATCGAAGGGAAAGGTACCACCACTCTCCGAAAAGAAATGACTCTAGAAGAAAACTAAAAAAATAGGTTCTGTAAAATGTAAAAAAAAACATTCAATTGGAAGAAAGGTGGAAAAAAAAACTCTCTCTTCTTATTTTTAATTGTTTAAATAATTTAAAATGGATTGGCTGTGCTCAACTGGCTGTTACCTATATATTTAAGTATACTATTAGTCAAGTCAATAATCATATTATAACATTGTATATAATTATTAGTAAACAAGAATGGCAAAATCCCATAGGTAGCATAGCACATTAATATATAAAAGTAAGAAAAGTAGCCAGGTAGATTACAGGAATAAGATAATGTATTGGCTAGAAAAATATTACCCAAAAATCAGACTTTTTACCTAGAATAGAAAAAAGAAATTTCCTATATTGGACGCTCTTGGATATGCCCTTAGAGTTACCTAGAAGTGGGTGTGTGAACAGTTTCAATTCTAGGTTTAAAAAGAAAAAGGAAAAAAATGGAGTGGGGGTAATGGTGACGTCGACGCCACTCAATTTTCAATTCTAGTTTTAAAAAGAAAAGAAAGAAATGTAGGAGGGTATTCTTTTTTGTACGGGTTATTTCTCCTAGGAGGTTGGTGGAATCCTCTCCCAACATTGTCCTTTCCTGAAGTTATATTGTAATGAGGAAGAAAATCGGTTCAGTGGTTAGCATAATTATCTTGTAAAGACAAACACACACACACAAAGACATCCTTTTATTTTTATATACACAGATTGCAGACATTTAGGCTAAGCGAATTATAGAGTAGGTGCTTATTGGTCTGTAGAAAATCACTTTCCCACTTAACTAAACTTACAGACATACACTTCTTATTAAAGATTAGCTTTGCTACTAAAATTGTCGATACTAAATAAGGAATAAAAGCACTTATAATATCGATAACCTTTTCTTTATTTTTTACATTTACAGTCAATCATTTGCAGTAATATACATGGTCATAAAAGGGATAAGACAATGGCCGATAAATTGATGTACATCCCCATTAATGATACACACAAATACCTTTCTAAAGATTACAATTAGTGGTTGAAATGGTTGAACACTCTACTTAATGAACCAATCAATCAAGTCCCCAAAGTTCAGAACCAACGAATAAACAAACTTTATTATAAAATTTTAGAGACCATTGTGATAAACAGCCCAATGTACCCCTCCCTCCCTGGGTATTTTAACAACAATAACATTATATACATTACCATCTAGAAATACATTATTTGGTTAAAGTATATATGTAAATTAGGTATATAATTTGTAGATCCTTTCTGAATCAAGTCTTTATGTTAGACAATTCATAGGATCACCAAAGGTATCAGACTATTTTTAAATACAACTCAAAATCTGCTGGGACTCGAACCAAGCACTCTGTCTTAAATGTTCACAGGCAATTAGCGACTAAAAAAATTGTTGAATAGTAGTATATTAGCCACTGAAAATTCCCATTAAAGATTATTTTATTTTTTGTTCTAATAATTTCTTTCTGTTTTGTACAAAAGTGAATAACTTTAAATGTGTACTGTATGAGCTCATACCCTAAAATAACAACTTATAATACATTTAGACATTGCCTCTAAAACTTTGGTGACATTGATTATTTAGATCAATTTATAGTCAAATGTCTTATCCCTTAAGATCCCTGGGGTGTTAGGTTTATCATAAAGGATTTTCTCGTATTCATTCGAATCCGGTAGATAGGAACCGGTTCTCATCCATACGAAAAAACTATGTCTAGCATCGTATTATATCCAGCTTTCTATGAATATAAAAATGTACAATCATAAGATTAAAACCAGTTTTTTTAGCCCGTGCCTACGGCACCATGGGGCTAAAAAACTGGTTTTAATCTTATAATTGTACATTCTATATCCGCGGAAAGCCGTTTATAATACGATGCGAGAAATAACTATTAAACAATTGAAATAAATCAAATTTGGTAAATTGTCCGAATTTTGTATTCAAAAATGTTCAACCTAAACTTGTAAGATTTGGATATATTTTAGGTATATGATATTTATGTATTTATATGGAAATGTGTATTTGTTTGTATATCATAGACCAATGAATCCTAGATTTATTTTTAAAAATATGTGTGAAAACCTTTCCAATAAGTCTATGATTTTTACTTTTCAGAGTAAAATTTACTACAGTACGAAGTAAAAAAACAAACAAATTTTTCGGTTTTTTGCAACCACCTCCTCCTTCCTTTTATTTTCAGTTTTAAAAATTATTTTTTTAGGAGGGTGGTGGTACCCTTCCCCAAAATAGTTATAAACCTCCCAATGGCCTTTGAAAAGCTACCCTGTAAAGGAGAACCATATGTGTTCAGCTTTTTAGCGAGATCTTTCAGTACACTCAAACAGACAGACATCCTGTTGCTAAGTTATTAGGATATGGCAAGTTATTCTAAAAATTATCTATTGTGAGTTTGTGCAAAAGCACATAAAATGTTCAAAGCAAAGTGTGTTCTAAGGAGCAGATCTAAAATGAATCCTTCTACAATATCCTTACTGTTTCACTTGGATCTATTTGTAATTCTCTATTTGAAGAAAAAAAAATATCTATTTAACCCCTTACAGTCGGGCCCCTTGCCGCACCTTAATCGGTCGGGGGGGGGGGGGGGCGTTTAACGCCCCCCCTTATTATCTCAGTTTCTATTAGAGCTAGAGGGCTAAATTTTTTTGTTCAAGTGCATGGTTTGATAATGAATTTCCGACCTTTTATAAGTCTAAGTCAATTTTCGCTTCCTTCACCCTTTTATTTAACAACCTTTGTTTTTAGGTCTTTTTTTACTTAAAAATTTCAAACGGCTGTAACTTTCTTATTTTTGAAGCTAGAAGAAAATTTTTTTTCCAGAAAATGTTTATCTTTATGTAAACTTTACATTAGAAATATCAAATATAAGTTTCAGCAGCCGCAGCTGTACTTGGCAGCTGCCAGCCGCCGCAGTAGGCGGTCAGCGGGAAAACGGCGGCGGATCTTCATGAAATTTTAATACGTTATGGAGGCATGTAAGAAAATCTTAAGTTTAAAATTTGAAGTCTTTAAGTCAAAAATTACGGCTACAGGAGCCTTTTAAAGATTTCTGGAGACCAGAGCTTGATCTTTAAGTCATTTCAATGGTGATCTAAACCACCCCGCGCGAAATTTCAGCCAATCACAGCGGCTCATTTTTAAAATGCGCCATGTGATTGGCTGAAATTTCGCGCGGGGTGGTTTAGATCACCATTGAAATGATTTAAAGATCCAGCTCTGGAGGATCAGGACCTGCAGGATCATACCTGGAACCTGAAAGTGACTTGAACACCTGTATTTTATATAAGGATGTACTACTAGAGGATTTTTCAGTATTTTGGTATGATAAAATGCTTTGTTTTAGTCAAAAAAATATTTTTGCTCTTTACCTGGATGACCCTGCCAGGTTTGCTGGCATCCTGTGCCCGCCAGGATGGAGATATTCAAAAAATTTCAACTCTCAGTTATGTGTCATACCCATACTTAAAAAGTCAAGCAGTTTGGGCTCTTTATCTTTCACACACAGAAAATGAGATAGAAAAAACCGGATGGGGGGCGTTCAACGCCCCCCCCCCCAACCGTTAAGGGTTAAAGCAGTTAGCAAACCTGAGGTATGCTTTAGCACTTGTAAAACCTAAACCACCATCAACTGGCAATTCACAAAAAAGGCTATATTTGATGCTGTAAAAGCTCTAGCAATGACAGGACTTAAGATTTAAAGAGGGGAAAAGGGGATATTTTGCCCCCAAACCCTTTAATCTATAAAGTTCTGGTGGGGATGCTTGTCTAGAAGAGCTCAAACACTTTTATTTCACAATGGATTTAGTGTGTTGTATCTGGCTTTTTCAAAAGTAACAGATATTACAACCATATAATCTAAAATTCTTAAGTCATCCATAAAAAATTATAATAAAGGGGCTATTAGAATTCTCAATTAAAACTAAAGAGGAAATTGCAATGAATCCTTTAAAGGGCAACACAAGAGCAACAAACTTGGACCAAAATTTTATGCAAAATTGGCTTTGCAAATTTTGTTTGCGAAAACTGTTTCCAAATTAAAGCAAAGGTTGGGCTGGCATAAATTTCAACATTTATTTGCTTGAGAAATTATGCAAAGATGTTAGAAAGAATTGAATATAATCTTTTGTTAGATTATGTAAAAACAGTACAAATCAGAAGTTTTAAATAGAGTATCCAAAAAACTGATTTTGCAAAGAATGCTCTCAAAGAAATCTTATTAAAGATAATCATATTCAATTAAAATAATCTATAATACAAAGTAGAACAGTGTCTGTCTGTTTGTTTGTAGCGAAGGATCTAGCTAACTGCTAAACTGATCGGGTTCTCCTTTACAGGGTAGCTTCCCATAGGTCCCGGGAAGGTTTATAACTATTTTCTTGGAGGATGGGACTCCCCCAGGGCCCAACCCCCTTGAAAAATGAAAAATACCCCCCCCAAAAAAAAAAATTCTTTTTAAAACTCAAATCAAAATAGTGGGGTGGACAACCCCCCTCCCCCCAAAAAAATAAATTAAATATTTTAAATTTAAAATACGAAAATTTGGTTTTATCAAACCTCTTGGGGCCCAAGCTTGTAGAGGCTAGGGGCAAAACCGCTAGTAGAGTTTAAAGTGATAAATTTGATAAGGATGTACAAAGAGATACTTCCATGCTATTTGAAACAAAGACAAGCATATCCAATTAAAACAATGTCGTTTACAGTTATAATCTTAATACAAATTTACAAAGGATTACTGTGATGATATTTTTTTAAAAAGGTTAATCATATCCAATCAAAACAATTTTGTTTATTGTGTGATAAACTTGATAAGGATGACTGGGATACTTTCATGATATTTAATTAAGTTGATCATATCTAATTAAAAACAATGGAGTTTTCTGTGATAATCTTAATATGAATGTACAAAGGGATAATACCATGCTAATTGCAATAAAGTTTATCATATTTAATTAAAACAATGTTGTTTACAGTGATAATAATACAATGATAATCGCAACAATGTTGATTATATTTAATTAAAACAATGTTTTTACAGTTATAATCATAATACAAATGTACAAAAGGATACTTCCATAGTAGACAAATCGAGGTTGATCATATCCAATTAGAACAATGTTTATCTACTTATTACATATTTTAGCCCATCTTTTACAACCAGCCATTACTTTGCCACAATTTTTATAAACCTGTTTCCATTTGCTCCAGGGCCCTCTGAAAAACTTCCTCCATGACTTGTTGCGACCAAAAGTTCTACAATGAATCGTTGTAATGGGACATGTTGTTTCTATTTCATAACACATTGGTTTCTTGTTCTTGTTTGGCACACAAGGATAAACATCATAGCAGTTTCCTACATCTTGCCCTTTCAATCCAAAATAGTAAGCATCCATTAAACGTCTTAATGAAACACGTTTAACAGGAACTACATCAATGTTGACCACAGAATTTGGTAAACCTAACCAAAATTCTTTAAATGTTGAAATTAACATATCTCCAAATTGTGGGAAGTACTTTCTTGCCAATACTACTGGAGGATAACTCATATAGTCTATCATATTTTTATCATTAAATTTTACTTCAATACCTGCCATGCAGTAGCGTTGTAATACACAGTCAGACAATACTTTACCCAACTCACATTGAACTTGGTTATATAAAGGAGCAAATCTAGTCAGATTTGTTCTTGTGTCAGTACCTGCAATTACATGGAATAGAATTAGAAATATTAAACTATTAAGAATTATCATATTGCCTTTAATTCTTATGTAAAAGTTCTGCACATTTATTTATCAGAAGGTTGTGATTTACTGAGTGATATCTTTGTATAAAATCAAAACAAAAGTTACTAGGATGTAGATTATTATTTTCAAAACAAGGTTGAATACTAGCTTTATATTAGCCAGGGAGTAAGGGAGGGGACAATGGATTGAATATTCAATTTTAGGAGTCTCAGACTTTGGGTACTGAATTAAAGGGAAGGTGAAAGAATTTAGCAGGTTCTGACTGACTTTGAGTACTAGCGCATCATTGCTGCTAACTTGCTGAGTTAGATTTGTATATAGCAGACAGAAAAATTTACAATTTTAACAATTTTTTTTCTCCAAAAATATCATTTCATAGATAAAAACTTTATTGTGATATTTGTGTAATAAACAATTTAAGAACCCTTAAATTTAATTTCTGTATATAGTGGCATTTCAAATTTTAGGAGTATGGGGTGAACAAATTCTAGGGAGATTTTTCTAGTAATTAATTACAAAATGGTTATGTCAGTCTGATGTACTTGTAATCTAATTTTCAAATGAATGCTTTTTTCTTATTTTTTTATAGTTTTCTAAATTTGATTAACACACCCTTTAAAATTTTATTCAAATTTTCTGAATAAATCTGGATTTCATGGCCATTTCAGCAAAAACTCTTAAATTGCATTTATTGCCCATTGCCTCCTCCCTTACTCCCTGATTTTAGAAGTGAAGCTACTCTATAATTGGAAATATCCATTAATCTTAAATTTATATTTATATGTCTCCTAAGATCTTATAAACAAATGGACTGATTGTTTTTAAAAATAGATGAAAAATATGTAACAAATAATTAAGATCATGCTGTATGTCCAATCTTAGTTAGGAATTCATAGTTTTTTATTGAATATTAGGCAAATTGTTAAAAAGAAATATCTTGATGAATTATCATTTTAATTAGCTTGACTGAAATATCTTCCAATGTTTGATATTTACAGTCTACAATGTTAAACAATGATGATTAGTTTAAATATTGAAATGAAAACAATGTAACTAAATGTATATATGTATGCTTCGCCTCTAGGAACTTCTAGGGTTGCTAAAAGGTATGTGTAGGGTGCTAAGGGAGTCTATTCTCCACTTTAAAATTCTTTTATTAAAAAAAAATTTTTAAATTTTATTTTCTGAGGGGCGTTTTCCATAGGGAGCCCCCATAAAGTCATAAACCCTCCCTTGACCTATATAAAGCTTATCTGTAAAGGATAACTATATTGGTTGTGCATTTTGAGAGATTCATTTCAAAAGACAGACTGATTCTTTTAAATAAAGATATATAATTATATTCATGAAATTAAAAAAGTTAAAACTCTTTACACTATTTATCTACCTATCTATTGATCTTTCTGTCTGTCAATCAAATAGTGTACACAACTCTCTAACTTCCTCTACTGAATTCTATCTATCTACTAATCAATCTACCTACCTACCTATCTATTCATCTATCTGTCTGTCAATCAAATAGTGTACACATATCTCTCCAACTATTTCCTCCCTCTACTGAATTCTATCTATCTACTAATCAATCTAAATACCTACCTATCCATTCATCTATCTGTCTGTCAATCAGCTAGTGTACACATATCTCTAACTCCCTCTACTGAATTATATCTATCTAATAGTCAATCTAAATACCTACCTATCTATTCATCTATCTGTCTGTCAATCAGTTAGTGTACACATATCTCTCTAACTATTTCCTCCCTCTACTGAATTATATCTATCTACTAATCAATCTAAATACCTACCTATCTATTCATCTATCTGTCTGTCAATCAGATAGTGTACACATATCTCCAACTCCCTCCACTGAATTATATCTATCTACTTATCAATCTACCTACCTACCTATCTATTCATCTATCTGTCTGTCAATCAGCTAGTGTATACATATCTCTAACTATTTCCTCCCTTTACTGAATTCCAATAACCCAGGGGAGATGAGTTTGCTATCTATTGAGACTATACAGATGGAAAGCAAAATATTCTAAAAGTCTGATCTTCAAAGTTTTTATAAGATAAGATTGATTCTTAAATCTTTGAATGTAATACTAGAGGCTTCTAGGGGTACTTGAGGCGAAGGTTTTAAAAAGAAAAAGAAAAATTTATTTAAGAGAATATTTTTCTAGAGATTATATCTATCTACTAATCAATCTATCTACCTGTATATTCATCTATCTGTCTGTCAATCAAATAGTGTACACATATCTCTCTAACTATTTCCTCCCTCTACTGAATTTTATCTATCTACTAATCAATCTATCTACCTATCTAACTATCCTTCTATCTGTCTGTCAATCAGCTAGTGTTCACATATCTCTCTAACTATTTCCTCCTTCTACTGAATTATATCTATCTACTAATTAATCTACCTACCTACCTATCTATTCATCTATCTGTCTGTCAATCAGCTAGTGTTCACATATCTCTCTAACTATTTCCTTCCTCTACTGAATTATATCTAAAGGGTGAGCAAAAAAAAATGCGTACCTTTTTAAAATTAAAATTGCGCGGCTTGTGTGAATAGTAGAAAAATACTACGCATACCGTTAGAACCGCTAAGAAGTCTATTTTTAGGAAATATAAAAACGATTCCTTTGCTTTGCATAGTTTAGGAGCTACGTGTTAAAATGTCCCAACTGACTTAAAACTTGACTTTCGAGTAAATTTTGGGACATTTTACCATCTGGCTCCTAGATTATTTGTAGCACAGGAACCGTTCTTATATTTCCAAAAAATACAGTTCATAGCGGTTCTAACGGTATGCGTAACATTTTTCTACTATTACCACAAGCCGCGCAATTTGAAATTAAAAAATGTAGGCATCTCTTTTTGCAAAATATCTTCTCTAATTTTTAGTTATATTTTAAAATTTACTCGCAAGTCAAGTTTTACATCAGTTGGGACATTTTAACATGTAGCTCCTAAACTATGCGTGCACAGAAATCGTTCTTATATTTCCAAAAAATAGACTTTTTAGCGGTTCTAACGGTATGCGTAACATTTTTCTACAATTAACACAAGCCGCGCAATTTGAATTTTAAAAAGGTACGCATTTTTTTTTGCTCACCCTTTATCTACAAATCAATCTACCTACCTACCTATCTATCCATCTATCTGTCTGTCAATCAGATAGTGTGCACATATCTCTCTAACTATTTCCTCCCTCTACTGAATTCCAATAACCCAGGGGAGATGAGTTTGCTATCTATAGAGACTAGACGGACGGAAAGCAAAATATTCTAAAAGTCGGATCCTCAAAGTGTTTAAAGGATAAGATTGATTCTTAAATCTATGAATGTAATACTTTTATCTGTTACTATTGGGTACAACCCTAGAGGCCTCTAGGGGCACTTGAGGTGACGGGAAGGGTTGAAATAGTTTTAGAACTAATAATATAAAAAAATGGGGAGGAGAATATTTTCTAGAGACTATTTTCTTGGGAGGGTGGTTGTACACCTTCCCAAGACCTAAGAGAATCTATATACTAAAGGAGAACCATATAAGTTCAACGGTTAGCAAGGTCCTTCTCTACAAACAGACAGATAGACACAGATCGTGGTACTTTTAAGGATAATTGAGGCCTACCACTATTCATAGTTTTTAAAAGCGAAGCTTTCTATAATTATTAAAAGCGAAGCTTTTCTATAATAAGGGTCGGTCCGTACGTCCGTCCGTCCGTCCGTCCGAGATAGATAGCTTTTATTCGTTAATTTAGGAATGTTAGAGTTGTCCTATCGATTTCAAACTTTGCATGATGATTCCTGTAGTAGTTAGGTACGATTTAGAAAGCGTAGCAATTCTAAAATCATTACCAGAATGTCCGTACGTCCATTTTAAACATGTTGATTTTTCTACTTTTTTAACAACAAATTTTTTATGTGATCTAATTATCCGTTTAATCTGATTTTTGGTATATTGATTCCTGGAACAACCAAAAACATTATTATAAACGAAGCAACTCTATAATCAAGTCCTAAAAATGTAAGTATGTCTATAAACATTATCCTGTATCAAGCAGTTTTTCAACAAATTTACTTATAATTTTGCTTTGACTCTTATACTTCTATATTCTGATTATTCAGTTCAGACACTATACAAGCGTTAATGTCCGTTTGTCCTACCGTTTCAGTGCTTCGCTTTTATGGATGTTGTCATCCTTGTTATTATAGATAGTAAGGTAAAAATTTATTTTGCTTCGCTACTTTTGTATACTGTCGCCCTTGGGCCATTGTATTCTATATGTATTCAAAAAAATCAAGTTTATAATATTTATTATGTGAATAAATATTTTTATGAACAGGAAAATTAAGATTATATTATACAATAGTCATAGTAGTATTTTTGATACTGTAGCAATAATAGATATATAATACGTGGATATATATACAGACGACTTCAATCAGTTCAGTAGTTATTGAAATCTTATGCTTTAAACAAAATACCTGTGTACGCCTCTAGAAGTTATTATGTCTACTTATCTGAAGTCGACCTCTCTTCCCCATATTTTCAATTTTAAGTTTTTTATGAGAAATTATTATTTTAGAGGGTTGAGATACCCTCCCCCAAAATAGTTAAAACCTTCACTGGACCTTTAAGAAGCTTCACTGTAAAGGAGAATCATATAAGATCAGCGGATAGCGAGATCTTTTGCTACAAATATAAAAAAGCCAATACTAGGATTATTTTTAATTGTCTTCTTATAGCCTCGCTATTTGTAGAAAAAATGTCCTTGAATATTTTTGTTGAAACTTATATTATAATTTTCCACACGCCTTAACCGTTCAAAAATATTTTCTTTCATGTTTATCCTCAAAGTTATTTTTGATCAGGAAATTGATAGGCACATCCATAAAGTAGTAAGCTTCTTTTGTAAGAAGCTTAAAATCTTAAAAACTGCTGGTCTGTATTGATTGTAGTTCAGAGAAGCCTTTAAATATCTTAGGGTGGTTGTATGAAAGTTTTCCGACCTTTTCAGCCCTCCTCTAGGTCGATGTATTCAAGAACTTGATTATAGAGATGCCTTGCTTTTAGTATTGTACCTTGTTGTCCTAGATATCATTGAATCTACTGAATAGGATAATTATATCATACAAAATTGTTGTAAAAAATCAGCATATTTTAAATGGACGTACTAACTTTCTGGTAACGATAACAGACTTGTTATGCTTCTTAAATTGCGTCTTATTGTTATAAGAAAGTTTAAAATGACAATAATATTCAAATTAAAGAAATCAAGGAAGTACCGACCCTTATTATAGAAAAGCTTTACTTTTGAAAATCAAGCATAACAAAAATGCATCAATATATCCTAATAATAAAGTAACAGGTTATGTGTGTGTGTTTGTGTGTGTGTATCAAGGATCACGCTAATCACTCAACCGATATGGTTCTCCTTTACATGGTAGCTTCTCCTGGTAAGGTTTATAACCACTACCATCCAAAGAGAAATAATTAAAAGAGTGGGGGGCTCGACTTCCTCCCTAACCAAATGCCCCTAGATGCCTCTAGGGGCGTAGCCGCTGCTAGTAAATTATATTGATATAATTAATATTTATATATTTAATTAAAAGTGCTCCTAGAGGCCTATACCTTTTTATAATTTCATACTTATGGCCTTGTGTTTTATTTTCATATTGTATCTAAGCACAATGGATATATAATATACATGGATATTATGACAGAAGAAAAAATTTCGTCAATTTGGGTTGCTAAGAAAAATAACTCATTTATTTGTCATTTCGTTCATCCAGTAAGAGTGGAGGGGACTGGGTATAGCCAGCTACAAGTTTTCATTTCTTAGAGTACTTTAAAATCTAGTGTAAGATCCAAGTAATAATAAATCCATTCTAAGCAAGTAAATTCATCGTTGCCATCATATATATCTTTCATTTTTTCCTTTACTTTACGTACGGTAATTTTGGGCAATGTATACAGAGAGAGAGAGAGAGAGAGAGAGAGAGAGGATAGAATGAGAGCCAATTCTCCGAACGGAGTAATAGTTCGTTTCCGAGAGAGTTTTATATTCTACTCATAGTGAAAGAGGGACGACGTTTTTATGAAACCACCAAAATTTTTGCTAGCAGAAATAGCTTAGCCATTATCCTATTAGATATTTGTCTGTAAAAAGGATCTTGCAAACAAATAAAACGATATGGTTCTCCTTTACAATAAAGCTTCTTATACGTCCCAGGATGGTTTTAGGCTTTGTTTAAAAATCTGAGTATGGTTTTAGGCTATTTTTCTTCATCTATATTCTTCTACATGTTTAAAGCCTTTAGATGCTAGGAGCCCATCCGCTAGTTTACTTAAAGTATTATAAAGCAAAAATATTTTGAAAATAGTGTTTTCTATAGAAAAAAATAAGAACATCTAACTATTTAAAGCATTCCTATCTTCAAAATATGTTAATTGAAATGATTTTTACTTTTTTGTTTTACATTGCTGTGCTACTTATGCACGAAAGAAAAACTTGCTATTAACAAAAAAACAGCTTTAAAATTTCACTGCTTTATTTTCACTGCTTAATTATAAAAACACCGTGAGAGTAAGTTATGGGTATATCCCCCATATATGGAGGGTGGGGGGGGGGGGGGGATAATGGGAGTAAAAGGGAGCAACGCTGGGGGTTAACAGGAGCAATTGTAGCCCGCAACTTTTTTTTAAAGTCAGTGCTTTTCGTGTTTTGCAACATGTAGTGTCGTGTGATTTTTTTTGATAATGCAAAAGTAAATTTTAAGCATTTTTTACAACTAAGTCTCATAATAATATATAATTCTAATATTCTATAATACGAACACTTTAATTTTGATAAATATAATTTTAAATTTGTCTTTTTCTAAGGAAACTTATTTATATAATTGTGTATTTTGGTGTTTATTTATATAAAAAAAGGTAAGAATTTAGTAAATTAAATATACATATTACATAATTTAATTTATTCTTTATTCTATTTATATTATGTTCAAAAAAAATTAAACATTTTTTCATAAAAGTATTTAACGCTAGTATTTATAAAATACTAGAAGTTGTGTAAGTATGAGAGACGCAGAAAAATAGCCTAAAACCATCCCGCAACGTATGTAAAGCTTCCATAAAAAGAAGATCTCAGTAAAAATAGTAATTATTGAAATCCTAAGCACCAACAAAAAATATTAAATAATAAACTAAACTCTTTAACTTTGATTTAAAACTAAGATTCTATTTTTAGATATTAGTAAAACTTAAGGATCTAAAGAGATAAGACAATGGCCGAAAAATTAATGTAAATCAACATCCCCAATGTCCTTTCTGTAGATTACAGTTAGTGGTTAAAACGTTTTAACACTCTTCTTAATAGAACAACTAATCAAAATATAATAAAAGTTCCAACAATTGTTAAGCCAACGAATAATAAAACATTATTATAAAACTTTGGGAACTATTGTAATAAACAGCCAAATGTCCCCTCCCTCCCCGGGAAAACTAGATAGCACGTAACAAGCCAACTCAGCTGCCATTTATAAAACACAATATTTCTAACTGACCCTGAGGTAGTGACGTACATACTTCATTTATATAAACCTTTGCCCTAAATAACAAGGATGACTACATCCATAAGTAGCAAAACTCTAAAATCAGAAGGAAGAACAAACGGTCAATAACTCTTGTAGAGTGTTAGATCTCATGATTCTAAAAATCAGATGAATATGTTAAGTATATTATGCAAAAATTCTGGCTATATAATTCCTACCCTTTCTTATAAATATGATTTATCATGTAAAGTTTTAAAACGATAGGACAATTCTAACAAGTCTAAATTAACCAAAAGGGCTAACCATTACGGACTTAAGGACCCAAATTATAGAAAAGCTTCGCTTTTAAACAAGGATGACAACATCCATAAAAGCGAAGCACTGAAACGGTAGGTCAAACGGACACTAACACTTGTATAGTGTTAGAACTTATCATAATATAAATTTATAAGAGTCAAAGCAAAATTGTAAGTAAATTTGTTGTAAAACTGCTTGATACAGGATAATTTTTATGGACATACTTACATTTTCAGGACTTGATTATAGAGTTGCTTCGCTTATTACATTATACTTTGTTGTCCCAGGAATAAATATACCAAAAATAAAATCAATCCGATGATTGTTAAAAAATTTGTTGTTAAAAAAGTAAAAAAAATCAACATGTTTAAAATGGACGTACGGACATGTTGGTAATGTTTATAGAGTTGCTACGGTTTCTAAATCGTACCTAACTAAAAGGAATCACCATGCAAAATCGATATGATAATTCTAACATGCCAATTAACGGAAAAAGCTATCCGTTACGGACGGACGGACGTACGGACGGACCGACCGTAATTTTAGAAAAGCTTCGCTTTTAAAAACAAGTCTAATAAGTAAATGCAGTGTTATGTAATTTTGTAAAATGTCGCTAACTTTATAATTGTACATGAGAGAAGTGGGGGGAAGGGGGGTAGGACCAACTAATTTAAATTTTAGGGAGGGAGGGGACTTTAGGCTGTTTATTACACTAGTATTCAAATTTTTGAAATAATGTTTTCTTATTCGCTTGCTTAACAACTTTTGTGACTCCTTAATTTGATTTTCAAATTCATTAATGTTTCAACCACTAACTGTAATCTATAGATGGAGTAATTTTTGGGGTATAGTCCTATCCACGACATCCCTCCATAAGGAGCGATTCTTCGTAATTTTAAAATGGCGTTTTATAGGTTATTTTAGGTTAGGTTAGGTTATATTGTGTTAGGTGATTGCCCCACAGGGTTAGGTAATTGGCCCCGCAGGGTTAGAGCCCCCCGCAGGGGCTAGAAATAGGAGAAAAGCTACTGTGAAAAATACGAAGAATCGCTCCTTATGGAGGGATGTCGTGGAAAGGACTATACCCATTTTTTGTATCATTATTAGAGATTTATATCAGTTTATTAACCATTGTCTTATCCCTTTAGATCCCTGTTAAATACAAATTGTAGAATAGGAATAGATATGATATTTCCCTTTGGTTTAACTAATTATTTTAAAAAAAGGATGAAAACAATAAAAAAATCACATTGAAATGTAGCTCCATATTATCATCTAGCAGCTGCGCCTCTAGCATCTAGGGGCTTTGTATAAAAAAAGAGTAGGGAAGGCGAGAAAAATAGCCTAAACCCAAGACTTAAATCGAAATTAAAACTTTCCCTGGACCTATGCGAGGATTTCTTAAACTTAATTTGTTCAGTAGTTATCGAAATCTTAAGCTACAGACAAAAAAACTTACTACTTTATATAAAAAGAATAATCATTAATTTTGACTTGTGGAAAAGTTTAAGGCCAAATAATTTATCTTGAGGTGACAAATTCCTGTATTTTGGTGTGTATATTTTGTATGAAGCAAATTAAAGTTAATTTATTGATACGGCGTCGGTGTCATAAATGTTGAGGTTGTGGTTACTAGCATAGTGGTAATGCGCATATTTCTAAATGGATAAAGCAATGGCCGATAAATTTATGTACATCCCCAATGATTATACACAAAATTATCATTTTTTTAGATTATAATTAGTGGTGGAATTGTACACTCAACCTAATGAACAAACCAATCAAGTTTCAAGAGTTCCAACATTCTTACAAAACTTTGGGGGTCTAGTATAATAAATTTACAATGTCCCCTCCCTCCCTGGCACGTCTACATCACATACCATTTAAATATTCTTTTATAACATATGAATTTACTGTATAATACTTTACAATTCTGTTTGTTGCCATTATCTGCGCTTTTAATTGACAGATTTGTACTAGTTCCTAAAGTGTTAAAATAACGTATTCATATTCGTTGGCTTTTCACCTTATTTCATTTAATTCATTGGTTAATTAAGTTAAATGTTCAAATGTTTCAACCACTAATTGCAATCTACAAAAGGGGAAAATTTGCATATCATTATTGGGGATGTATTGTACATTATATTATTGGTTATTGTCTTATCCCTTAGATCCCTGCATTTTTACAAACTTAATATTTCAAAGAAATGATTGTAAAGTTTTATTGTTTTATTTAATTAATTACAGTTTGACTTTAGTACAACGTTTGACAACAATACAAATTTTATAGAATAATGAATTTACAATATACGTAGATATGAAGATTAGTCAATTTTCATTAAAAACAATAAACGTTTTGAAATTATAGTGCAGTTTTTATGAAAAGTGTATTTTTTCAATTTGAAACGTCTAAAAACATCGAGTTTTTAAAAACTAATAATTTCCAATAGGAGGGAAGGAAATGGAGTAAGGGGGTTGAGAGAGGGGTGGGCTATCGTTTCTTTAGTCAGATGCGAGCATTACTTCATTAGAGTACATGAAAATCTGGTGTATTTTGTTGCTTTTTAACTTTTTCAACATCACATTTTTATGTGATAAAATTATCCGATTAGTCTGATTTTTTGAAATACTGATTCCTACGACAACAAAGTACAATGTTATAAACGAAGCATCTCTATAAACAAGTTCTAAAAATGTGGGTATGTCCTGAAAGAATATTCTGTATTTAAGCAGTTTTTCAACAGATATACTTACAATTTTGTTTCATTCGACTTTTACACATTTATATTCTGATTATTCAGTTCTGACACCATACAAGTGTTAATGTTTGCTTTTCCTACCAATTCAGTACTTCGCTTATATGGATGTTGTCATCCTTGTTATCTAATGTATATATTTTAAACATATTACTGAAATTAAATCTTATTGATCTTAAAATATTAATTAGCTAACCCTTAATAAATGACCCTTGATTGTATATCTTAACATTTTATTTTTATTTTCTACAAAGCTCTTATAAAGGAAAGTGTTACGAGTGTTTATCTAATTCTGCAACTAATACCAAATAAAAATAGCCAAAACAAGAATGACAACTTTAATAGACATTTCTAGCAGAAATAGAGGGGAAAGTTAGCTGTTTATTACACTAGTCCCCAAAGTTTTACAATAACGTTTTCTTATTTGTTGATTTAACAACTTTGGGCACTTTGAATTTAGGTTGATTGGTTCATTAACTTGAGTGTTCATCTAAAGAAGGGGTAATTTTTGTATCATCATTGGAGATGTACATCAATTTATTAACTATTGTCTTATCCCTGCCTTCATAGCTCAAATTATCAAGCAAACTAACATTTAAACTTATTTAAAATGTTAATATTATCCGACATTAATTTAATATTTCATTTGTTTATAATAAGCAATGATTGTTAAGCTTATTTTAGGTTAGTTTCAATAAAATAAAGGTTAGAGAGCCCCACATGGTTATTACCCATATGGCTACAATTATTTTGTTCTTAAAAAAAATGAAGGGGGTTGTACGGTGTTCAAACAAGGATGACAACATCCATAAAAGCGAAGCACTGAAACGGTAGGACAAACGGACATGAACGCTTATATAGTGTCAGAACTGAATAATCAGAATATAAATGTATAAGAGTCGAAGCAAAATTGTAAGTAAATTTGTTAAAAAAACTGCTTTATACAGGATAATGTTTATAGACATACTTACATATTTAGGACTTGATTATAAAGTTGCTTCTCTTATAACATTATACTTTGTTGTCCCAGGAATCAATATACCAAAAATCAGATCAATCGGATGATTAGATTATATAAAAATTTGTTGTTATAAAGATGATTAAGAGTTGCTACCGACCCTAATTATAGAAAAGCTTCGCTTTTAAAAAAGTGAAAGTATTTTTGCAGTTATTGCATAAACACAAAAGTGAAGAACTTGACCGATGTTGTTTATTTTTCATTTCATGGATTTGAGGTGGCGGTGGATGATGGACAGTACTTAAATGCCGCTTCTAGAAGTCGTACGCGGTCATACGCAACGTAGGAAGGGTAACACAAATTTCAGATATCAGTTATCGCGAATTGAAAAAAAGTTATCTTTTATCATGGCGAATTAGATAATCTTGCAAGCGCTCTCTTTTAACTTAAAGAGAAAAAAAGTAAATCAGATCGCTTAGATCTAAACCCTTCTAACATTACGTATGAACGCGTACGATTTCGAATAATGGGATTTTATCACTGTCCATCGGCGGCGAGGGGGGTTCTAAACATTTATTTAGCTGGAGTATTACAACTCAATAGCTAGCTGTATTATTAGTAGCAGAGCTACTTTATCATTACAGAGTATATGTTATGAGTAAAGAGATAAGACAATGGACAATATTTTGATTACACCCCTAATGATGATTCACAAATACCCCTTTTGTAAATTACAATTTGTGGTTGAAACAGTTGGGCACTCAATTTAATGAACCAACAATCAAAATTCAATAAAAGTCCCCAAAGTTGTTAAGCCAACGAATAAGAAAACGTTATTATAAAACTTTGAGGACCAGTTAAATAAATAAATAACCCATTGTCCTATCTCTCTGCTAAATTACATATAAATGTTCTGTAAAGTAAAACTTAATAATATGAGTATTATTGCTGCGCTTTTTTTAATATAACAATCGAAGCTTCTCTATAATTTCTATAATGATGCCTAGGACATGCGAGTTATCTTTATAATCAAATCCTAAAAATGTAAGTATGTCCTTTTACTGTACCCTGTATTTATGAAATTTTGCATCAAATTTATATAGAGTTTTTAATGTTTTGATTATTAAGTTCTGACACTCTACAAGAGTTATTTTTATTGGTTCTTCCTTTCGATTGTAGAGCTTCACTTTCATGGATGTTTACATCCTTGTTTCATATTGTTTACTGTTTTGTTATAATTTTCTCACATCTCAAGAACTGAGATTTAACTTAGAAAAGCTGTTTATGCTAAAAAGCTAATTCAGATCATAAAAAGGATTTTTTTCTTCATAATTTTGAATCATAATTGAAAACATTCAACATTGTACAAACAGGATTAATATCAAACTTTTTGGGGTAATGCATTGGCCTAAAACAGACATAATACACAATTATCCAACTAGGAACCTACAGGAAAAGGTTTTACAATGAAGTATTTGCTTATATTAGCTGGTAATTTTTTTTCCAGTATGGCTTTTAGTGGCTAACAAAACTGGTTTTTAGCTTATATTTTTTTCATTTTAAATTATCTAATTGTCTATAATACGATGCGATAAATAACTATTATCTCTTTTATTTAAACAGATGGTGTTAAAAGAAATTGTACATCTCACACTCAAATATTCATTGAGGGAGGGGATATTGGGCTGTTTATTTCACTAATCTCCAAAGTTATATAAAACCGTTTTCTTACTTGTTGGCTTGAGAACTTTGTAGACTTTAATGAATTTTGATTGGTTGGTTCATTAAAATGAGTGTCCAAACGTTTCAACAATTTACTCTATTCTAGAAAGGGGATAATTTTGGGTATTATCATTTGGGATGTTCATCAATTTATTGGTCATTGTCTTATCCCTTCAGATCACTACAAATAATACGAAAATAATAAACAAAAACTTACTTTGCAAATTTTTTTTTTAGCAGATTTCTATACCTTTGAAAAACATAGGTATTTTATGGGTAAAGGGTAAAATGTAATTCATTGCAGATGTTAATTTTTTTTATCCATATTTAAGATATTTTAGGAATTAGAATATTAAAATTTTAGGTTATTTTATTTTATTTTAAAATGTATATCAATAAGTGTTTTCTTTAATACTAGTTGCGTTGGCCTTTCTTCAAGTGTAAATCTTGGGATATATGGAAAATAGCATTAAACCTTCCTCAAAACAATTATTAAGCTTCTCTGAAAAGAACAACCAATTTGAATTAGCATTTTTGAGATCTTTAGCTACAAACAAAAACATACTTCTTAATTTTAAAGGATATATAGACTTTCTTTGTTACTATATTTTTTTTTTATAGAATTCTATAATCTAAAGGGCCGATAAATGGATGTACAATCTTAATGAGATTTTAGATCAAAATTAGTGGTTGAAAGGTTTGAACACTCAACTGAACTAACTGAATCAACCAATCAAAATTTACTAAAGTCCCAAGAGTTGTTAAGCCAACAAGTAAAAAAACGTTATTGTAAAACTTTAGGGACTAGTGTAATAAACAGCCCATTGTCCTCTCTCTCTCTCTCTGTGGGTATGTAATGTTATCGTTCTTGTTGCTTATGACACATATCTTTAACAAACATGAATAAATACATTCCATATAGGTCATGGATATGTAGTATTAAAAAGATATTAAAAATAGGGATTAATTCTCCTATTACAAAATAGCCTAAAGCCAGGACAATAAATCCATTAAAACTATCGACCAATTAGTTAGTTTTTATCCAAGATTTTACTTACTTTTATTGTTTAATAATCTATATATAATTACTTGGATGTTGCACCAGATTTTCATGTACTCCAATAAAGTAACATTCGCAGCTGGATAAAATAATAGTACCCTTCATCCCCTCCCCTTCTACTTCGAACTGATCAAAAAAAGATGTCCATGTTTACAACTTTTTAATTGTCAATATATACAATACACCTATATACTATAATCATTGTCATAATTAACCTTCTTTTTTCTGGATGGGATGGAGGGGACAATGATCTGTTTATTACACTAGTCCCAAAGTTTTATAATAACGTTTTCTTATACGATTAGTTGAATTTAGTGTCTAAATGATTCAACCACTAATTGTTATCTAAAAGGATAATTTTTCAGTCATTGTCTTATCACTGTTTCTGTCACTGTCCATGAAAAGTATGTAGGGGAGGAAGGGGACAATAGGCTGTTTATTACACTAGTCCACAAAGTTTTCTAGCAACGTTTTCTTTTACCTTGGCTGAACAACTATAAAGACTTTATTTAGTTCTGGTTGGTTTATTAAGCTAATTGTTCAAATGTTTCAACCACTAATTGTAATTTACATGGATAATTTTGTGTGTCGTCATTGGGGATTTACATCAGTTTATCGGTCACTTAACATTGTTTTTTCTTCTGGAAACATATCCCTGTTCATGAAAAGTATGTACACAGAAAAAATACTCCAATCCATCACTCAGTATTTTCCTTTTCAAAATAAATGGACATATTTTGACAGATTTCTGTGTTACATAATACATGGTGCTTATTCTTTTTCGCAAATATTATATCTATAGATCATTTCAGGGATAAGACAATGACCGATAAATTGATATACATTCCCAATAATGATTCTTAAATTTACCTCTCATGTAGAATACAATTAGTAGTTAAATTTTTAACTAGATATTTTTGGACAGTCAAAGTAAATATAGAGTATCTTCGCTTCTAAAAGGGGTAAGGGCAGTTTGCTGTTTTGACGATTCATTGCTTGAATAAATAAATACCATAATATGAATAAATAAAGGGGGAAATTTTCTAAAATATATATTTTATACTTAGAAGGAGTTCAAAACTATGAACTCTATATTATGCACTGGTTCCCATAAGTTTCATAAATAGGATTCATTGGTTTGCCTAAAATTTCTACTTTTTTTATAGTATTTCAATTTTTTGGGCTTCGCTTCTTAAGAATGTATTTATTATGTAACGAGCACTAGGGAGGGAGGGGATTTGGGCTGTTTATTACACTAGTCCGAACCTATTAAAAGTGGCTTACTCTGATTAAGACGTAACAAAAATTAGCCACTATAAATTTTACCATTGGTCAATTACAGCGTGTACTGTCCTCTCATTTGCTAATTCTTTTTACGTCATAATCAGAGTCAGACACTTTTACTAGGTTCCACTAGTTCCCAAAGTTTTATAATAATGTTTTCTTATTCGTTGGCTTATTAACTTTTATTAAATTTTTATTGGTTGTTTCATTAAGTTGAACGGCCTAACTTGTTGTAAACCACAGAAGGGGTTATTTTGTGTATTATCATTGGGGATGAACATTTATTTATCAGCCATTGTCTTATCCCTCTAAAATCCCTGAAGGCGTACACATATCTTGTATATAAGCATAACACAATATTTTTTTTTGCATTTATGACGTTGACTTTTTATTTTCTTACAATTTTCAAACTGAATATTTTAAAAGTATAAACATATTTCATTTTTTTGCAAGATTTTAAAATGTATTTCAATGTATTTTCAATGAATATTGTTTTTTTAGCCAGCTGCGAGCGAGCATCACTTTATCAGAGTACATGAAAATCTGGTGCAACATCCAAGTAATAATATATCGATTGTCGTAAAATTGTGCGGCTAAGAAGTCCTACAATAAAAAAAGTCGAATTATTTAATTTAAAAGTCTAGGTTTAATGTAAGTATAAACTAGGACATATTTTCTAAAATAAGCGCAGCAAAAATCTGCATATAAAAGTGTAATGATATCTGTCTGTTTGTCTATGTATATGTCTTCATAGTGAAGGTCAGAGGAAGGTTTTAAACTATTTCATCGTCCTGTTAACCACCCCCTTGACCCCCAAGAACCTCTAACTTTTCTTTTAATGATAAAATGGAAAATGGAGACTTTAATTTACAGGAAAAAATAGCCTGAAACTATCCTTTTACCTGTTGTAAATGAAGAAATAAATTGGTCGAGTTGCTAGCTTTTTAATGTACTAGCGGCTGCCCCCCTAGCATCTAGGGGGTCTTAATTCGAAGGGCAGAAAAATAGCCTAAAACCATACCCAGACTTATTTTTAAAAAATAATTAGCCTAAAACCATCTCAGAGCCTACAATAGGCTTCACAGTAAAGAAGAACCATAGGTTAGCGAGATCCTTCGCTACAGACAAAAAAAGCTTTTTACTTTATATTAAAAGATAAACTGATATTGTTACCTACTGACAGACAATTAATTAGAGCTTACAGAGTCGCGTTGCTACTATACAATTGCATGCTATAAACTATTCTAGTATCAAACAGGGATCTAAAGGGATAAGATATAGCCGATAAATTGAAAAACATCCCCAAATTGCCCATTCTGTAGATTACAATTATTGGTTAAAACATTTGGGCACTCAACTTAAAGAACCAACAAATCAAAATATAAAAAAAGTCTTTAAAGTTGGTAAGCCAAGGAACAGAAAAATAATATTATCAAACTTTGGGGTCTAGTGTAATAAACAGTCCAATGTGGTTGAAACGTTTGAACACTCAACTTTATGAACCAACCAATCAAAATTCAATAAAAGTCACCAAAGTTGTTTAGACAACGAATAAGAAAACATTATTATAAGACTTTGGGGACTAGTGTAATAAACAGTTCAATATCCCCTTCTTTCTTGAGTATAATATCAGATCGTAATCAAAGTCAACTCGGTTTAATGATTGCGTATGAAATATACATTGGATTTAGAGTTGGGGCAATGGATCTAGAATTTATAATTTTTTGACTGTCTTGACTTTGGGTACTATAACCATAACAATTTTTCTAAAATCAAAATTAATAAATTACTGAAAAACTTATACTTCTTTGTATAGAATAATTGTCTAAAACAAAAACAAGGATGCTAACATCCATAATTAGCGAAGCTCAAAAATCATGGAAGAACATCCAGAATGAACTATAGAGTTTTTAAACAAAAAATAAAAAATTATATAAAATCACGAAACCTTTCATGATTTATAATGTGGAAATCTAGGAATCGATCTAGCACAACAACCAATAAGTAAATCTTAAAAAAACTTTGTTGAATTATGTAAAATGTAAACTTATTCAATTCCTGAAAATTTCAGCCATCTACCTGGACTAGGAGTTGAAAAAAAGCTTGAACACTTAAAAAACTAGGAATCGATCTAGCACCCCAACCAATAAGCAAATCTCACCAAAACTTTATAGAAAAGTGCAGAATTGGAATTTATTTGATCCTTGCAAATTTTAGACTTCTATCTTTAATAGGAATCGAGAAAATCATGAAAACTTAAAAATCTAGGAATCGGTCTAGCACCCCAATTAATTGACATATCTCAATGAAACTTGATGAAAATATGAAGAATGTTGACTTATTTAATCATTAAAAATTCCAGCTGTCTTTCTTTTATAGGAGCCGAGTAAATCACATTTCCCCCAAAACGTTTCAGACATACAGACAGACGGACATTTCAAATTATAGAGTAGCTTCGCTACTAAAAATAATATTGCTTTGCTATGCTTTTAAATTATAATCATTTTCATAAAAATGTTTGAAAACAATAGAACGAGATTAACATTAAGTTGACTGCCATTGCTATACTTAACATACTGTTTTCTAAGTTGATAACAATTAAAGCATATTAGTATACCTAGAAAATAATGCATTTTGTCGTCATAATGATGTCGTCAATTTTGGTTGCTAACATGGACATCATCTATTGGTCAGTTCGTTAATTCATTAGGAGAGGTGGGGATAGGGGTTGGATTTGGGGAACATTATTTTAGCAAGCTACAAATTTAACTTTATTAGAGTACATGATAATCTGTTGTAAGATCCAAGTAATAATAAATCCATTGCTTTTAATTACTTTAATTCACAAATTTTATATTTCATTAATTTTGGGGTAAATTCAACGCTATGTTATTGTAAACTAACAAACAATTTTAGGATCTAAACAAGTATGACAACATCCATAAGTAGAGAAGCTAAAAAATTATGAATGGATATCCGGAAAAAATGAACTATAGAACAGTTTGATCCCTGGAAATTTCAGGTGTCTATCTGAAAAAGGGGCTAAGAAAATCACATTTCCCCTACCTTGTCTCTATCTATCTCTCTATCTGACGGACAGATAGACGGACATTTGGATTTATAGAGTAGCTTTGCTGCTAAAAATATAATGATTTTAGGTATTTATTTATTAGGGTGAGATGTATCTAAACACTAAATAACTTTGCATAGGACCAATATGAAGCTTACATCAAAGCAAAAACAAAGAGTTTTAAAAGATCCTAATGGCCAAAAATAAACATCGTCTATCAACTAGATATTTTTTAGGCCAAGGCAATCCTCCTTCTCATACAATTTATATAATTTTAAACTTTTCATTTGAGGGGAAAGGAGAGGGGTAGAAAAATGGATTAAACAATCCCAGGAGCTATCTAAAGATTCCCTATAATTGAGAACCAAATCGGTTCGGTGGTATGCAAGATCGGAGGAAAAAACTGTTTTGCTTTATATTATACTATATAAGCATTTGACAATAGCAGCAATCCTGTTATATAAAGTAGTAAGCTTTTTAGTCTAGGATCTCGATAACCGCTGAAGTGTTATGGTTCTCCTTTACATTGAAGCTTCTTATAGGTTATGATATGGTTTGAGGCTATCTATTATGTCTTGGGGAATGGTTATAGGCTATTTTTTTGCCATTCCCTATGCCTTCGAATTTAGAGCCCCCTGATACTAGAGGCGCAGCCGCTAGTAGATATAAATAGTATCTATAGGTATACAATTATATGCAGATAGAGGGATAAAGTGACTCAAAAATCAGCCATTTGACGTCATAAAAATGAGCGATTATCTCTTTTTTAGGGATTTTTTCCCCACTTCTCCTCTAAAATCCCTCATTTGTATGACGTCACATGATTTTTAAGTCACTTTGTCTTTCTACCTATGTAGTTACAGAGATTCAGTGATTGGACAATGGAGATGGACAAAGTTATTGACTACCCAGACAACCTTTGACCTTTGACACGTTGTAATTTCTACTGTTTTCATGGGACAACCACATAATTTAAATTTGAATAGAAGAGTATGGCTAAACTGGGTATTATTAGCATTGTGTATGTGCCTCAGAATAGGCTAAATGCTAATTTAATCCAAATTTGTATAAATATCTAGGGATACAGTGTTAGGACAATGTTTGATGAGTTAATTTTGCACCCAATTTGTGTTGGTTATTTTGAGAAATTAAAGGTATAAGATAATTGCCCATAAAATTGATGTACATCCCCAATGGTTATACACAAAATACTCTTTTGTAGGTTATAATTATTGGTTGGAACGTTTTGACACTCAACTTAATAAACCAACCCATCAAACTTTAATTAAAGTCCCAAAAGTTATTAGGCCACCTTCTCAGGAGGTGTCATTAAAAAGTAAAAAATTAGCATTTTTTAAATGGAAGTACGTACTTTCTGGTAAAGATAATAGAGTTGCAACGCTTCATAAATCATCATGTAAAATTTGAAATCAAATTGACGAAAAGTGCCAACTGTCATGGACAGACGGGTGGATGGACGGACATACCCTAATTATTGAAAAGATCTCCTTTAAGAAGAAATGAGGAGCAAAGTGATTTTCTTCAGATAAAAAATCTTGGATTATGAAATGAAAACGAAGTAGCGGGTTTCATCATATTTTAACAATAGCTTTTCTCCTATCTCCTAGGGCTCTAACCCTGCGGGGCAATCATTAGCATTTACCTAACCTAAAATAACCTATCAATAGTTACTGTGAAAATACTTCGTTTTCTTACCATGATCCAAAATTTGTGAAAGTTGTATCTAAGTATGAAACGACAATAATATTATATTCAACAATCATATCTACAAACTTATATGTATGAAAACGTTTTTAAAAACCAACATATTTTTAGTGTAACTATAGGTTTTCCTTTACCATTTAAAACAGCTGTCTCACAGATTTTAAAAGACAGTTATACGCTTTTATTAATATTTTCTTTCTCGAATAATCTATTTTTTTATTTGGTCCATTTTATGATTATTTTAAAGATTTTTCCAGTAGGAGTTTTAAACCGATTAACATCCGTTGGATTAGAACCGATTCTTAGCAATACTTAAAAATCATGTATAGAATCGGACACACAGAAAACTGTCCCGAATTTGTATTAATTTTGAGGAACAAGACTCCAGTGACGTCATATTTTTCTTTCCCGAAAAAGGGAAGGGGGGAAGAAAATCTCTTCAAAAGAGATGGGGAAAACCCCCTTTTCTCCCATCTCTTTTTTCTTCCCCCCTTCCCTTTTTTTTTCTTTCCCCCTTCCCTTTTTCGGGAAAGAAAAATATGACGTAACTGGAGTCTTGTTCCTCAAAATTAATACAAATTCGGGACAGTTTTCTGTGTGTCATAGAATCGTATTACAGAATTTTTTTTACGAAAATATTAATCATAGAATTAATACCATTTTTGATAGCTCGAGTCTTTGGCTCCTTAGAGCTGACACAATTAGTTTTATCTCATAATTTTTAATTTATTATATCATCGGAAAGCTTTCTATAATACGAAACGATAATAACTATTTTTGGCAATTTTAGATGACCTCCCCAAAGTTGCGGATGTATATGTAAACAGGTGAATACTGAATATATTTGTATCCAGGGATCTACGGGGATAAGACAATGGCCGATGAATTGATGTACATCCAAAATGATGATACACAAAATTATTTCGTCTTAGATTACAATAAGTGGTTGAAAACAACCAATTATAATTCAAGAAAAGTCCCCAAAGTTGGTAAGCCAAGGAATAGGATAATGTTATTATAAAACTTTGGGGACTAGTGTAATAAACAGTCCAATGTCCCCTCCCTCCCTGACTTGTATCGCCAAAGTTGGCAGAAAAGTTTACTAATAATACCTATACTGAGTACAATGGGCGGATTATATGCTTCATGCATGGTCATACAGGGTGTCCCACGTAAACTGTTTTTTTTAAAACGCTTATTACTCCCTTAATATTTGAGCCAGCTTAGCAAAATAAAAAGTATTTGGCAGCCTACTACTGACCATTTTGTAGGGTAATGATGAAAAATCCACAAAATAAACAGGAAATAGGCATATTATTGATTTTCTTTGTTATCTTTTCATGTGAGCTCGTTTTAAATGCACACAATAACCTGAAATATACCAGATTTTTTAACTAGACTACAATGCCAGTTCTTATAATGTCTGGAGTAAGTCTTTGTGATTCACCGTTTGACCACCAGCTGCTTTAACAGTTAACTAAGGCATATTTTTCTTGTGGATTATTCTTATATTCACTAAAATCAGCCTGTTATTTATTACCTTGTAGATTTTGTTTTCTGTTAACTTTGCGGATTGTTCATCACTATATCATTAAATGGTCAGTAGTTTGCTGCCAAATACTTTTTATTTTACGAAGATAGCTCAAATATTAAGGGAGTAATAAGCGTTTAAAAAAACAGTTTACGTGGGACACCCTGATATAAATGCATTCTGATAAGTTTCCCAGCGTTACAAAGCTAAAAATATTTCAAATCCTTATATAAAAGTAACATAATGTCTATCTCTCTTTTATTACTACTAGCGGCTACACCCCTAGAGGCCTCTAGTGGCATTTAAAAGTTTTTTTGTTTTATTTTAAATATCTAATTTGAGAAATAATTTTTCTATGTTATCAGTTGTTAAATTCATGTCTCTACGCAGCGCGACTACGCTAGCGACACTATGCGGCGGAAATATTTCATTTTTTTCGATTTTATTGTGATTTCTCTTGGGAGGGTGGTGGTACCCTCCCCCAAAATAGTTATAAACCCTCCCGGGACCAACGAGAAGCTACTCTGTTAAGGAGAGCCTGATCAGTTCAGCTGTTAGGGAGATCCTTCGGTACACACAAACAGACACACAGACAAACAGACAAACATCCTGTTACTTTAGTATAAGGATTTTAGGGAAGGGTACCACCATGCTCCCTAGAGACATTTCCCCTAGAAAAAAAACTATTCCAATAATTTATATTTACATTTCCTTGTTGAACTAAATTTGAAATAATCCCCCCCCCCTCAAGTGCCCCTAAAGGCATCTAGGCCTACATGCTAGTCGAACAATAGATGCTAGTAGATGTTAACAGAAAATACAACAATATATTACTATGTATTCATTACATGTTTAACCATTAACAGAAAACTTTTTTAAAAATTTATGTTTAAAGCTATGCTATGTTTGACAATTAATTATCTTAAAAGTCAATGTCTTAAATATTTATATATTAATTTTAGACAATTTGACTAAATAATCGCATTTGACAGTGGTGGAGAAAGGGGTTTTTGTTATGTAGGTAAAGTTATATAAAGCTCGTGCCCCCTATATTCTTTTACTTTGATATACTTGTTAAAAAACAAAATATATTATTATAAACAAAATATTAACATGGATTTTACCATTACCTTTTTATGGCCACTTAATCGTACATACGGACAGACAAAACTTACCTATAGAGTAGCTTTGCTACAAAAAAAAGAAAGTTTGTAAATATTTAATTGTTTTTAAATTGTAGGTATTAAACTCTGAATCAATTTGTATATTTGCAAATTAGAAAATTATAAGTTGCATTCGAATAAACTTTATAATAAAAATAGGTGTTTCCAAAAACCAGCTAACTTTCAGAGGTTTAATGCAAAAATGCCAATAGTAGTTTTTTCGACAAAAAATTCTAAAATAATTTACTGTTTGTCCATATTGCTGAATAAAATAGGCAATGTTCTCGAAATAGTTTATTATGCCTAGTTTATAAAAATGATGTCATACAATACAAATAACCAATAATAGGCCTATCATACTGGTATACTGGCCTATCATTGGTCATTTGTATTGTATGACGACATGTTCTCGGACAATTAAACATTCTTATTATAACTTACTTCGTCCGTATGTCCGTACGACCACCTGCTTTAATGCATTTGTGAAAACATAAACTTTACACAAAATATTCTCTCAAAATTTGCAATTGAAACTTAAAACTTAAAAGAACAGTAAAATTGGCGATTTTATACAAAGAACCTTGTAATCACTGATAAAAACCTCCATATTTTGAAATAAATTGAAATTATCGGGCGTTGATTTTTCGTTAGTTTGGGTTAGGTTAGGTTAGGTTATATTAAGTACTGAAAAGCCCATCGGCACTGCAGGTTAAGGCTCCGCAGGGTAAGGGTAGCAGAAATCACCATGCTAGGTTTAAAATCGATGCTAATATTACTTCATTTCACGATGGACAGTAAACCTATTTAACCCTTAACAGTCGGGCCCCTTGCCGCACCTTAATCAGTTCCTATTAGAGCTAGAGGGCTAAACAATTTTGTGCAAGTCCCCTGTGTTATGATGAATTTCCGACCTTGTATAAGTCTAAGTCATTTTTCGCTTCCTTCACCCTTTTATTTAACAACCTTTGTTTTTAGGTCCTTTTTTACTTAAAAATTTCAAACGGCTGTAATTTTTTTATTTTTGAAGCTAGAAGAACAGTTTTTTTTGCAGAAAATGTTTATTTTTATGTAAATTTTATATTTGAAATATCAAACATAAATTTCAGCGGCCGCAGCTGTATTTGGCAGCTGCCAGCCGCCGCAGTCGGTGGTCGGCGGGAAAACGGCGGCGGATCTTTATGAAATTTTAATACATTATCAAGACATGTAAGAAAAGCTTAAGTTTAAAATTTGAAGTCTCTAAGTCAAAAATTGCGGCCACAGGAGCCTTTAAAAGATTTCTGGAGACCTGGAGGATCAGGACCTGCAGGATCATACCTGGAACCTGAAATTGACTTAAACACCTGTATTTAAGATGAGGATGTACTACTAAAGGATATTTTAGTAATTTGGTAAGATAAAATGCTTTGTTTAAGTCAAAAAAAATATTTTTTTTCTTTACCTGGATGACCCTGCCAGGTTTGCTGGCATCCTGTGCCCGCCAGGATGGAGATTTTCAAAAAATTCCAACTCTCAGTTATGTGTCATACCCATACTTAAAAAGTCAAGCAGTTTGGGCTCTTTATCTTTCACACACAGAAAATGAGATAGAAAAAACCGGATGGGGGGCGTTCAACGCCCCCCCCCCCTCCCCAACCGTTAAGGGTTAATAGCTATTTATCGCAGCGCATTATTGACAGGTTTCCGTGGATTTTAAATAATAATTATAAAAATAGCTCCGAGGGGGTGGAAGTGGGGCTAACAAAACGGTACACCAACAAACCTCCTACTACGACAAACGTCCTAATGCGACAAACGTCCTAAACCTCATAATGCGACATACATCCTAATGCGACAAACCTCCTAAACGATATACTCCTTAATGCGACAAACCACCTAAAGGGACAAACATCCTAATGCGACAAAGTCTGTGTTGGCTACCCAACGGCATGGTTTCGAACCCGATACAACCTTGCATTAAAAATATCGACCCTTACCTCACACTTAATAAATGTGATATCACTTGAAAAGTTTTTAGGGGGTTTTACTTAAAAGATGTCGCATTAGGAGGTTTGTCGTTTAGGAGGTTTGTCGCTTAGGACGTTTGTCGTTTAGGAGGTTTGTCGGATTAGGATGTTTGTCGCATTAGGACGTTTGTCGTAGTAGGACGTTTGTCGGTGTACCTAACAAAACTAATATTAATTTTTTTTATTTTCATTTTCATTTCGTTGTAAATTGAATGTAATATAATGTCATATATGCTTTTTCAGTATTTCTTAGAACCGGTTCTAATCCAGCGGATATTAATCGGCTTTGAAGCCATATTAGAAAATATATTACGTTTCCCTTATTCCCAGGGAGGGAGGAGACATTCGACTGAAAATTATACTGGTACTTAAAAGTTTGAAGACCACGTTATTGTATTGCTTAGCTCAAACAATTAGAGTACTTTTATTGAATTAATTTGATGTTAATCTACAGCTACAGAAGGGGTAATTTTGTTTTATGATCATTGGGAATGTATATTTATTGTTCATCCATTGACTTATCCCTTAAGATCCCTGTATTTTTATCATTTTTTCCTTTTATCACTCTTACCTCTTTCTTAATTTTCTTTCTCAATGCATTAACTCTTTTTCTTTCTCTCTCTCTCACCTTTGATATATCTTTCTATCTCTCTCTCTCTCTCTCTCTCTCTCTCTCTCTCTCCCTCTTACTCTAAAAGTGCAACTTTTCTTTAATAGGTGTGTCCAATTTTAATTGATTGCTGGATTAACATTTTTTCGGAGCACAGCTACTTTTTATAATACATGTAATTCATAGTTATGACTTCTAAGACAATGGTCGTGTAATCAAAGGGTTTGTTGAATGAAGGACATATTAAGGACCATATAACTAACCATGCAGAGCAATAAGTAAGGTTAGGTTCAGAAATATAATAAAAAAAATAAGAGCACGTAGTGTATCCCGTTCAAAAACCTATCCTAGACTATCATACATACAAACGTCAATCCATATTAAACATAGTTTTAACTAAGACATCTGGTCGTTGTAGTGATCTTAAAGAACAGACAGAAAAACGCACATTAATATATTTTATGAGATGTATTTCTAGACCTTGACAGTGACTATTAAGAATTTATACATGTTCACTACATATTTATATTCTCTTATAGTTGAAGGAGCCGATATATTATCACTTGGAAGTTGCACTAGGTTTTCATATACTCTGATTAAGTAAAAGTCGGAGCTAGCTAAAGTAACTATACATCCCATCCATCCTATTTTCCACAATCCACCATTTCTACTGGATGAACGAACTGACCATTAAATGAGGTCCATGGTAACAAATTAAAGTTTTCCCATGAAAATATATCCACTTATATTCTATATCAATTGTTATTAGGATCTTGTATAAATATCATAAAACAAGGACGAGTATATCCTTTAGAAAAAAAGTCTTTCAAATTGAAACATAACACTATTGAATTAGAAAATAAGTAGATGTAAAAAACAAATAAAATAACCCAAAAATTTAATTGTTTAACTGTTTATTAATAATGATCTATAACATTAAAAGTAAGCATAAAAGGAACCAATGTTACTGCATTTTTTATACTTTTTGTTATTTTTCACAAAAAATCTAAAATATAGCTTATAGAATTCAATTAATGCCTTGAGGAAGACAAAGAAAGTCGCTCAAAAAATTCAGCATGTGACTTCATAAAAATGAGGTATTATCCATCTTTTTTTAGGGGTTTTCTTCCCACTCCTCCTCTCCTCATCCCTCATTTTTATTACGTAAATTTTTTTTGAGGGACTTTCTTCATCTTCAGCCTAGGTGCTAACAAAACTAGTTTTAATCATATAATTTTTCATTTTAATATCTGCGGAAAGCTGTCTGTAATAGGTTGCGATAAATAAATATTTACTGTGCATTTTGTGCAGTAAGAAAAATACTTAGCAACACCAGGACATTGTGATGTTAATTTTATTATCAATTGTATATCAAAACTATTTGAAAAACTTTTCCAGTATGGCTTCAAAAACAAACACTGGATTAGAACTGGTTCAGCTTTGTTTTTTAATCTTACAATTATTCATTTTACCTTCCACGGAAGGCTGTCTATAATATGATGCAATAAATAAGTATTTCCCTATTTATTGTGCATTTTTAGAAGTAAGAAAATTACTCAGCCACCCCAGAACATTGTGATGTTAATGTTATTATCAATTGTATATCAAAACTATTTGAAAAACTTTTCCAGTATGGCTTTGAAACCAATCAATAACGGCGGGACTAGAACTGGTTCTAGGAGATACTGAAAAATCATGTATAGTATAGTATTACAGACAATTTTCAACAAATAATAATATAATTACAATAAGATATTACCAGTTTTGTTAGTAAGGGCCTCACCTCAAATCTATCAAAACTGGTTTAAATCTTATATTTTTTTATTTTACTATCCACGGAAAGCTGTCTATTATAGGTTGCGATGAATAATTTTCCCCTATTTACTGTGCATTTTGAGAAGTAAGAAAAATACTCAGCAACAACAGAACATTGTGATGTTAATGTTATTATCAATAGTATATTGGTATTCCAATAAAGCCATCATAATTATCGATAAATTGCATTTTGGTGGTACCCAAACCAGGCAGGGAGGGGCCATTGGGCTGTTTATTACACTGGTCCCCAAAGTTTTTTGATAACGTTTTCTTATTTGTTGCCTCAACAACTTTGGGGACTATAATAAATTTTGATTGGTTGGATCATGAATGTGAATGTTCAAACATTTCAACCACTAATTGTAATCTACAGAAGGGGTAATTTTGTGTTACAAACATTTAGGGATATACATCAATTTATCGGCCATAATCTTATCCCTGTAGATCCCTGTGCCCAAACTCACAATATTTGGAAATAGGAACAATTATTCTTTTGTAGATTGAAGGTGCCATAGAAAAATAATAAATGTTAGGAAATTATTTGATACTAGCGGCTTCGCCCCTAGCCTCTAGAAAATAGCTTAAAACCACCACAGGACCAATAGGTATATACCCTGAATAGTAGAATCCAATCGGTTCAGTGGTTACCGAGATCTTAAGCTTCAGACGGACGGACGAACGGACAGACAGACATCAAGCAACTTTGTATTATAGATGGTAATATTTTGATGTTGTACCAGATATGCATATAATCTGGCAGCTGGCTAAATTACCCTCCTACTCATTTACCGCATCCCCTCCTACTGGATTAACGAACTGACCAATAAATAAGGTCCGTATTATCAATCTGAATAGACAATTTTTTCCCTATCAATATATCCACATATTCTATATCCAAACTCACTATACCACATAAAATACTATTTAGTGTACAAACAATTTATTGCATTTAATATTGTTAGGTTGCACCTCAATAATAAAATATTAATCATATCACATAAGTTAAGTTAGGATATCTAAAACAGCTTTATTGAAAGAGTTTTCTTCGTCCAAGGAAGGTTTTAGGCTATTTAGCGGAAAGCATATATGATATAATTAGGACTTTTTAAAACGAGCTTATGTTTTAACTGTTCTGTAGATTTGAAGTAAAACATAACATATAGCAATTTGTTCATATTTGTTGCTGCTATATTTAAAAGCGAAGCTTTTTTATAATTAGGGTTGGTCCGTCCGTACGTCTGTCAGTAGCGGTTATCACTTTCCATCAACCAAGACGTGTTGTTAGCATTTTCCTATCGATTTCAAACTTTGCATGATGATTTCTATAACAGTTAGGTACAATTTAGGATACATAAAAATTCTATATTTATCATGCCAGGAAGACAATTTAAGTTTTTTTGTATCATATTCATCTGATTCAAGGTCTGCAAAGTATCATAAGCAATGAATTTATAAATCAATGCATAAAAATGAAAGTATGTCCTCTTACTGCATCCTGTATTTACATAATTTTGCAATTGTTATGACTTACAAAGTGTTATGTTCGTTTGACCTCCTGATTATGAAGCTTCGTTTTTATAGATGTTATCATCCTTGTTATAAATATATTTGTCCTTGTATCTCGTAGAAATAAAACCTAAGATGTTACATAACAAGTCATAAATGTCTAAAATATGGCTTTACACAAATCAGGCAAAATTTCTTTACTTGGCAGTGGAGCATAACTGCCAACCCCTTTGTACTAAAAGCTCTAAAACAGTCGGTCATGTTTTCTTATAAATAGATTAGCGGCTGCGCCCCTAGCATCTAGGGGCTCTATATTCGAAGGGCAGAAAAATAGCCTAAACCCATACCCAGACTTATTTTTAAAAAAATAAATAGCCTAAAACCATCTCAGAGCCTATAATAGGCTTCACTGTAAAGAACCATATCAGTTCAGCGGTTAGTGAGATCCTTCGCTACAGACAAAAAAGCTTATTACTTTATATTATAGGATAATTATTGAAGACATGTTTAGTATTTCTGTAAAAACCTCCTTTAGGGTTTCAAGATGACCCCACCCTGTAGAAATAAAATGTTTAAAAGTCAAATAGTCACAAAAATACTGCTTCAAACCTATTTTTAAAATCTGTTTTGTACATTTTAGTAATTAAATCTATTTAAAATAGTTATAAAACTTCAGAAAAATTCACATGTGCTCTAACAAATAGGTGAAAAGTGATTGCGGGTGTTTCACTTTCGATTTGATGGATTTTTTTCATAGAAAGTCATACTGACATTTTGGGCTGATTTATATTATTTTACTTTTCCATTTCAAAATAGTCGTTTACTTCATATTTATTGGATACCTTGTTTTGGGTTATAAGGGGTTTAAAACAGAGAGATAGGGGGGCAATGGGTTTTTTATTACACTAGTCCCCAAAGTTTTATAATAGCGATTTCTTATTCATTAGGTTAACAACTTTGGGGACTTAAATTTAAATTTTTTTGGTTCATCAAGTTTAGTGTCCAAACGTTTCAACTACTAATCTATATCTACAGAAGGGGTAGTTTGATGTATTATCATTGTGGATGTACATCAATTTATCTGCCATTGTCTTATCCCTTTAGATCCCTGACAACTTGCCCTTTGGGATAATATTAATGTCGAATTCTTAGTTAAAATTTTCAAATTTAATATTTTGTACAAGAAAATTTAATTAAAATCTGCAAAGATTAAAAGAGGGGTTGTAACCAAAGGGAACTTTTCTTTTATTAGTTTTTAAATGCGAAGATTTATATTTCTTAGGGTTTGTTCGTATGACACCAGAGATCTAAAGGGATAAGACAATGGCTGTTAAATTGATGTACATCCCCAATGATAATGAACAAAATTCTCCTTTTTGTAGATTAAAATTATTAGTTGAAACGATTGGACATTCCAGTTAATGAACCAACAAATTCAAATTCAATAAATATCTTTGGGGACTAGTATAACTTACAGCCAATATCGCCTCCCTCCATAGGTCGTTTGTCCAGCATGGATTGTTATATTTTTTGGCAAGTTAAAAATGTTTTATCAATTTAAAACTTTGTTATAAAGTAGGATTTATTATTACTTGGATGTTGCTCCAGATTATCATGTACTCTAATTAAATGAAATTTGAAGTTGGCTAAAACAGCGATCTCCCCATTCACTCCCTTTAACCCATCCCAGCAACCTAAATTGATGTCAAATTTTCCCCTGCAAATATATCCACGTATATTCAAAACTATTTCAAAACTGAAAAAGAGTAAAATTTTGTTCAAACTTATAAAAAGCTTTTTTTCTATTTTCTATTCGCTTTTATGGATGTTGTCTTCCTTGTTTTTATATGAACTATTTTAAAAATGAAATGTTTATAATGTCTTTATAGTACGGCTTTGAAACCGAATGATATCCGCTGGATTAAAACCAGTTCTCAACCATAATGAAAAATTATGTATTACAGACAATATTCAACGAATATTAAAATAAAAATCATAAAATTAATACATGCTTTGCTAAGCCGGGTCTCCTCGGGGAAAATAAAACTGATTGTAATCTTATATCTTACATTTTAATATCCGCGGAAAGCTGCCTATAACATCATCCATAGGATAAAGAACTTTTTCTTTTGGTAGCTGTCTATCTATAAAGTTATCTCTAGGACAGATAGACATAAACACATTAAATATACATACATACAACTTACAGGGAAGGAGGGGACATAAGTATGTTTATTACACAAGTCCCCAAAGTTTTAATACGTTTTCTTATTCATTCGCTTATCAACTTTTGAGACTTTTATTGTATTTAGATTTGTTAGTTCATTAACTTAATTAATTGTCCACACGTTTCAATCAATAATTGTATCAACAGAAGGGGTAATTTTGTAAATCATAATATGTGATGTTTTCGGCAATTGTCATATCCTTTTAGATCCCTGTACAACTTCGAACAACTTAGTCTGTGTCCGAAAACAAATATTATATAGCTAGCAATCTTTTTATCTATCTACATTTTTTATTCTCCTATGATATAAAGAGTAAGTTTTTTTTTGTCTGTGACTAAAGATCTAGGTAAATTGCTGGTCTGAATGGGTTGTACTTTTCAAGTAAGCTTGATAATCATCTTTAAATGGTTTTAGGCTATTTACATGATCTTTCCTTAAATTAAAGGGGGAAGCAACTATTATAAATATAAGAAAAAAAGGATGACAACATCCATAAAAGCAAAGCTCTGAAACGTTATTACAAACAAACATTAACACTTATAGAGTGTCAGAACTTAATAAGTATAATATTAATGTCAAGTCTAAACAAAATGGTAAGTAAATTTGTTGCAAAACTGCTTAAATAAAGAATACGGTTTATTCTAGTTCTTACTTAGTATACTAGAGCAATATAGTGACATAAAATATACATAGCTAGGCATATATTATACATAAACACTCACAAAAATTTCTAATATAAAGGGAAAGGGAGTCTACAAAAATGTTTTTTATTAAATTTTGTTATACTTAGCTTTTATTGATATTTTAGGCATGCTACAATTGTTCTGTCGATTTTAAACTTAGCTTTATGACTTCTGTAATGGTTCGGAAAGTCCTGAAAATATTAGGTCGCTATTTAAAAATAATACTGTTTTAAAACAAATTAGCAACACATTTACATATAATTTTGTTAAGATTTATGTATTTATATTCTGCTTATTTAATTCTGACACTCTACAATGTGTAACTGTTCTTTTGTCCTATCGTTTCAGAGCTTCGTGTTTATGGATGTTATCATCCTTATTTAACTTATTTTTTCTTTAAAAAACAAAAAAAAATTAAGCTTTTCATAAAACCTCTAAAAAATGACGTCATAATGGCCTATCGTTTGTTAATTAAAAGATATACTGGTCTGCCATTGGTAATTTAGTTTTGTACTGGCCTAACAATGATCATTGGAATTATAAACGTCATTTTATTATAGGCACATTAAAGAGTTTCCATGTAAAAAAATAATACTTTTTTGTACATTCCCTTTGAAATAGCATAAAGTACCACCAAAAAAATTACGCCAAACAATAAAATGACCAATGAGTGGCCAGTATGAATTTTATCATTGGTCAATTACAATGCATACTGGCCTATCATTGGTAATTTAATTGTATAACGTCATTTTTGGAGGCACTTTACGCTGTTTCTTTCTCTTTTTTTTTAGCATATTTCTTGCACATTCCCTTTATTCTGTAAATAAATATTATACATAAAGCCATATAATAAACATAAATATGAGTAAGCAATGCTCATCCTCTCAATGTTTTTTTCCTCGTGGCTTTGGATAGGAATCCTCAAAAAGAATTAAAAGCATTTTGAAATCATTTATCAGCTTTTGATCAGTGTATATTGTACTGAAAAGCAGGGATCAAAAGGGATAAGACAATGGCTGATAAATTTATGTACATCCCTAAATGATGATATACAAAATTACCATTTTGAAGATACAATTAGTGTTTGAAACGTTTGGATATCAAGTTCCTTAACCAAACAATCAAAATTTAATAATAAAATTAATTAGTTGTTAAGCTAGTAAATAATCATAAAACTTTAGGGACTAGCTCTTTATCCTATAATAGAAAGTGGCCAGGATTTATTGTCTGCTGCTAAAGATTTTTTTTAACCAATTGAGATCTTCAATTGAGAGAATATTCACATAGGTTCAGGTTTTGGGCCATTTTATTTTAATATTTAAGTCTTAAGTTGGTTTAAAACCACAAAATACATAAATATTATGCTAATGATAACTTATTATTCTTATTTTCAATGAACACTGAACATTCGCTATAAATCTTACTTTCGTCTATGATTTATTGATCCTTGTTCTATTTTAAATATCTTGTTAGCTATTCGTTGACTTGTAATTCCCAAAAAACCTGCATCACAACAAATCTTATATTCACAGAAACAGAGAGAGAAATTCATAAAAAAAAAACAAAAGCTAGTTTGAAAAAATAACTATGTTTTGGTATATAAAAGTTAAAACTTTATAATAAATGCCTGTTCTTGATCAAAATGAAAGAAATATTAATGAAATTAATATTACTTGGATCTTACACCATATTATCCTGTACTCTAATAAAGTGAAACTAAAAAACGATCTCCCCGCCTCCCTTTACCCCATTCCCTAATCTTCTTCAGCATATTTGAACTGAATAATAAATGACAGAGGAAATAGCAACCTATCACAATATCTACGTATATTTTACATCCATTTTGATATTACACTCCATTTGTCCTTTTTTTTACATAATATATTTTAAAACATTTTAATTTCGTAAATTTTTGGTTGTTTTGTATTTATATCTTTTATTGTAAAGTTGTCTGCATTATGATACTATAATTATTTATATGTTATTTTTCAGGGATATAAAAGGATAAGACAATGACAACAGTATTATACCAATGATGATGCACAAATTATCCTTCTGCAGATTGCAATTAGTGGTTGAAATGTTTGGACAATTAGCTTTATGAACCAACAAATCAAAATTCAATTAAAGTCCCCAAAACAACGAATAAAAAACGATATTAAGAAACTATGGGTACTAGAGTGATAAACAGCCAAATGTCCCCTCCCTCCCTGGTTATTTATCTATCTATCATAATCATAGGTTATGTGTTTATAAATATATATATTTATCTACATGTCATAATGTAAAACTCAGAGAGTTTATTACACTAGTCCTTAAAGTTTTATAAAAACAATTTTTTATTTGTTAGCTTAAAATTTGCTTGGTTAATTGAGTTGAGTGTTCAAACGTTTTAACCACTAATTGTAATCTACCGAAGGGGTAATTTTGTGTATTATCATCGGGGATGTAAATCAATTTATCGGCCATTGTCTTATGTCTTTAGTTCTATGTGTAAAACTACAGAAGTTCTACTAGTTAACTAGTTAGTTCAATTTCTTTGTGATTAATGCTTAAAATGTAACTTTTTAGGACCATTTTTTGGACAATTTACATCTCCAATGATGATCTACAAAATTACCCATTTTGTAGATTACAATTAGTGGTTGAAATGTTTAGACATTCAACTGAGTAAACTATCTTATAAAATTCACTGAAAGACCCTACAGTTGATGAGCCAATGAATAAAAACGTAATTCAAATACTTTGACCACCAATGTAATAAACATTATTTATCTTTATTATTATTTAATTACTGTCCCTTATTAATTGTTGCTGTTTACCCCTTAAGAAATTGTTAAAAAAGGTATGGGGTAAAAACTCCTGTAAGCCAGTAATCTTCTGTCATTGATGGTAACTTGGAAAAAATTTGCAGATTGTCAGCTAACAGGAACCTAGGATTTAGGGAAATTTGCATGCTGCTGGATCAAGGAATCTTGTAATATTGCCAGGAACCAGGAAGCATTCGTTACCAGCAATATTTTATATATGAACTGTAGTAGATCCTATTATTTATATTCGTGTTACTATATTACATAATTTTATCAACAATTTCATGATATAAATAATATAAACTGTACATACAACAATATGTAGATATAAGTTGTAAGTAAAAATCCCGCTCCATTAAGTAATAAATAATACAATACGCTATACTATAACATAATAATAGTATTATTCAAATACAGCTAAAGTACAAAATAGAGAGGCTATTGGACTCTAAAATGCGCTAGTTCCCAAAGTTTGATCTAATTCGTTGGGTACCCTCATTGAATTTTGGTCATTATTGGGTAATTAAATAAATTTATCGCCCATTTTCTTAGCTCTCAAAATCCATTGAAATTAATGAACAATATTTTTCATTGAAACTCTTTGCTTGATATTATTTAAACAGACAACTAAATCTTTTATTGTAAAAGCCTATTTTAAGTTTAGTTTTGTCTCATAAAAGGCACTCTTAAGTCAATATCTCTTGTACGACACAATGACAAAATTTAGTACCTACATAAACAAAATAGTTACCTACCTAAAAAAAAATTGGAGGGGAGATTTTTTTGTTTTGGGGGGGTTGAGGGTGTCCCGACACCCAAGAAAGTAGCCTAAAACCACCAAAGGACCAGTAGGTATATTCTCTGAGTAGAATCCAATCGGTTCAGTGGTTGCTGAGTTTTTAAAAGACTTTGTACTATAGATTTTGACTGACATACGGACAGACATACATAAGTTTGCTATGCTACTCAAAAACATTTGCAAAACTGTTTGAACACCCAGCAGAATAATTAACACTAATTGCACTGCAATATAATACTACTAGCGGCAACGCCCCTAGAGGCCTCTAGGGGCAATTTAGGAGGGGGGAGTCGAATTTGATAACCCAATATATTATTTTAGATTTTAATAAAAAAATTGAAGAAAGAAAATTTCTGGGGAGGAAATTTTTTTTTGTGCTCCCTACCATTTTAAATTTCTTTTGGGAGAGTGGTGGTAACCAAAATAGTTATAAACCTTTCCGGGACTAATGAGAAGATACCCTGTTGAGAAGAACCCGATCGGTTCAGCGGTTAGCGAGATCCTTCGGTACAAACAAACAGACAAACATCCTGTTACATTACTGTAAGGATACAGGGATTTAAAGGGATAAGATATTGCTAATAAATTGATGTACATCCCCTATGATCATACACAAAATTACCCCTTATGTGGAATACAATTAGTGGTTAACATCTTTAGACACTTAACCTATTGAACTAACCAACCAAATTCAATAAAAGTCTCCAAAGTTATCAGGCCCCAACAAATGGGAAAACTTTGGGGACAAGTGTAATAATCAGCCCAATGTCCCTTCCCTACCCAAAGTTCATTCCTGTTAAACTAAATGGTGCTTTGTTGACATACAAGTTCAAATCATTATGTTGACAAAGCGCTGTCATAGTCAACAAGACAATATGTCCAACAGCAGCCCACTAGATAAGCAAAATACTAGTATCCAAAGTTTTATACACATTTTTTTATGTTAACTTTGGGGACCTTTTCAATCTTGATTGCTTGGTACAAACAAGCAGTGTCCAAACTTTTAAACCAATAATTTTAATTTAGCAAGGGATAATATTGTTCATTATAATTACTGTTGTACATGTGCAGTACATTATATTTCCGCTGGATTAAAACCGGTTCTTAGCCATACTGAATTATCATGTATAGCATCGTATTACAGACAAGTTTCTACAAATGTAAAATAAAAATAATTAACTTAATATCTTTTTGTTAGCCATGCTAACTTTGGTACTTTGTGGCTAACTGGTTTTAATCTTTAATTTTTTTTAATATCCGCGGGCAGTTGTCTTTAATACGATGCGCTAAATAACTATTATTGGCTTCGTATTGCTTCGCTACTTATGAGCATAATCATCCTTGCCTTTTATATTTGGACTGAATAGGTATAACTGTTAATTAATGTTAATTAATCAATTAATTATATATTAATTATTTATTAATTATAGCGCATTTACTTGGATTCCATACATCAGGAAATAGAGAATCAAATAATTAATTAGATTTAGACAGGGAGGGAGAGGACATTGGGCTGTTTATTAGACTAGTCCTTAAAGGCTTGTAAGATATTTTCGTATTTGTTGGCTATACAACTATTAGGACTTTTTTAATATGATTGGTTGGTTCATTAAGTCAAGTGGCCAAACGTTAAACACTAATTGTAATCCAAAGAAGGTGTGATTTTGTGTATCATCATTTGGGATGAACATCAATTTATCGGCCATTGTCTTTTCCCGTTAGATCAATGAGATTTAGTTATATTTTCTATATGTATAAATAAGCAAGGATGACAACATCCAAAAATTATTATTTTGACTCACAAAATAGTTTCTTTTCCAATTAAATCCTTTCAATCACGGGTTTTTTTTGCGAGGGATCTAAAGGGATAAGACGATGGCCTATAAATTAATGTACATCCCCAATGATGATTAACCCTTCTGCAGATTACAATTCGTTGTTTGAACATTTGGATACTCAACATAATGAACAAACCAATTAGAATCCCAATCTTGTTCAGCCAACGAATAAGAAAACGTTATTAAAAACTTTTGGGACTAGTGTAATAAACAGCCAAATGTCCCATTCGTTCTTTGCTTTTTGATGATCGTTATTTATTTATTTTCAGATTATTATAAAATGCTAGTTTCAAAAGCAAAAACAGAATGAAATACAGTTTTTTGGGCTTTGAACATGTTTAAAATGTGATTATATAGTGATAAAAAGTAAGTTTAATTCTAGTAATTCTATAAAGATTTTTTCACATTTTTATGTAATGGCTAGCTGGACAGAGAAACAGACCGACGAACAATGTAAATTAAAAAGAATATTCCTATTTAGGAAGAGTTAAAAAATCAAAAGAATAGAGGGGACACGAGATATATGTACCTCTAACTACGGGTAGGGGACCTTTTTTCGACTTTCGATTGGGTCTTTAAATATTAACCAACACCATCGAAAATATAAACACAGCAAAATAGTTAAAAAAGAATAGATAGCAAATCGCAAACAGACGGAAAAGGTCCCCACTACTTGAGCCAGGTAGTTGTCTTGATAATACATTTTTTTTGTAATCTATCTTATGTCGATAAAGACAGACAAACAGACTTAATGAGCTATGGAGTAGAACCTGTTGTATTGTCTTAGGAATGGATATAGTAAGGTTCTGATAGTCAGAGGAATCTTTATATTTAATATTAATTATTTTATCAACCATCCGGACTGACATAATGAAGGAATTCCAATTTTGGATCATGGAAAGAAAATGAAGTAGCGGGTTTTGTTGCATTTTCACAGTACAGCTTTTCTCATATTCACTGTTCTAACTCTTCTGGGTCCAATTTCCTAACCCTGTGGGGTAATCATTAACATTTACCTAACCTAAAATATCCTATTAAAAGCTACTGTGAAAATACGACAATACCCGCCACTTTATTTTCTTTTCACATTCCACAATTTTTTTAATGTATTATTTTCAGGCACCCTCAAATTACATTCTGTGCAACCACCAAAGAACTTCAGCTACAGTGGTATCAAGTTCGAACCCTGTGGGCCAACAAAGTGAACTCAGTAATTATGTGTCGAGTATGAACTGGCGTGGGACAACTGACCTGGGCTGAAACTATAGGGTTGCACACACACAGACACAAGTGTGGCAATCCTATTTTCAGGTATGGATAGACAGACCGATAAACAGACAGACAGACAGACAGATAGACAATCAAACAGACAAACAGATAATCAAACAAACAGACAGACAGACTGGAGGACATACTTGAAACTATAGGGTTGCACACACACAGACACAAGTGTGACAATCCTATTATCAGGTATACATAGATGGACAGACAGACAGATAAAGAGACAGACAGATAGATAGACAGACACACAGACATACACACAGACAGACATATAGACAGACAGATAAACATACAGACAGACAGACAGACAGATAGACAGACAGACAGACAAACTTGAAACTATAGGGTTGCACACACACAAACATAAGTATAGCAATCCTATTATAAGGTATACATAGATGGACAGACAGACAGAGAGACAGAGAGACAGTTAGACATACAGACAGATAGACAGACAGACATACTTTAAACTATAGGGTTGCACACACAGACACAAGTGTGGCAATCCTATTTTCAGGTACAGACAGACAGATAAACAGATTGACATACAGACAGTCAGACAGATATACATACTGATAGACTGACAGACAGACAGAAACTATAGGGTTGCACACACAAAGACATCGCATCGTAGTGAAGACAGTTTTCCGAGGATAGTAAAATGAAAAATCATGCAATTAGTTTACAGTTTTGTTCTGCCATTGGTTGGCATTATTAGGGGGAGGGGGAGGGCGGTCATCCAATTTAGTGGCCAGTTGATTCATGTATGTGCGGTCTACCCTTAATTTTCTAGAAATAGTGCTTCTAAAAATCCGTTCAATGTAACTATAAAACTTGAAGGCTTGAGGGGAAAAATAACTTATATTCAATTGATATATCCTTTTCTTCTTGATTGTTCAGCCAAAGATTGTGGCAAAATCGATATATTATTGATTGGATGTTGCACCAGATTTTCATGCACTCAGATAAAGTGATGCTCTTAGCTTGCTAAAATAAGGATACTCCCCATCCTTCCCCCCTATCCTATTCAATCCTCTCATACAGGATGAACAATCTGACCAATAAATGAGGTCCATATTAGCAAACTAAATTTAGGACAAATTTTCCCTTGTCAATATATCCATACATATCCTATATCCATTGGTGGCAAACCAATTTTAAGGTAAATTGCATCCTTATTGACTTGTCTAAGAGAAAGGGAAACACATTCTGAAAATTTATATGAAAAATAATATCGGTTCAGTGGTTACCGAGATCCTTCGGTACACACACACACACACAAGCAGGCAGACACAGATCCTGGTAATTACTTTGATATGACATTTATTATCGTTTTAAGTAAATTGATAATATTGTTCATTAAAATTTAGGCAAAAATATCTTTTTTCCTTGTTATATAAAGTAAATTTGTGAAAAATGTCATACAAAAAAAAAGTACAAAAGCTAAAAGAAAATTATTTTTATTCAGAGTAAATGGAATTTGTAAAAAGAAAAATGAGAAATATGTTTTGAGCAAAGCTTTTCTTTAATTTAATTTGACTAGTTTATAACAATGGATTTATAATTACTTGGATCTTACACCAGATCATCATGTACTCTAATGAATTAAAACTTGTAGCTGACTAAAATAATGATTCCGCCAATACACCATCTGTACATTGCCAAATTCTCTCTTCTCCTACTGTATGTACTTTAAATGATGCCCATGCTAGCAACCTAAATTGACGGCAAATTTACCCACGTCATAATATCCACGTATATTCTAGATCAATTTTTATGACCCCTAATTTTTTTTCAGGTCGATGTGTGATGTACTCAGAATTTATTTTAAAACCAGTTTATCTCATATTCATCATTATTCTCCTCACATCCACCATTCAAGTACAGGCTAAAGGTAAAACTACTATTAATACTTTTAGTTAATATACCACTCTAAAATAACACAGGCTTTCTAATAGTGCTATTTATTATAATTAAACTAATAACTACCATTTAACTACAGGCTAAAGGTAAAAACTACTAACATTACTTTTAATTCATATACCACTTTAAAAATTGCTTAAAATGGCTTACTAATAGTTCCTCTTACTGTTATTCATTATTTCTAATAGTACCTCTTACTGTTATTCATCATTAAACTTCTCGCAACCACGATTCAAGTACAGGCTATTGGTAAAAAAACGTGTAATGATACTTTTAGTCTATATACCACTCTAAAAACAAGATAACATAGGCTTTCTAATATTGCTGTATAAAAAATCCTAAGAGGGTAATACCCAAGCACTAAGAAAATACAGGCTAAAGTTAAAAAACTACTAATGCTACTTTTAATTTATATACCCCACGCTAAAAACATGCATAAAATTGCATTCTTAGAGCAAAACCTATCAATATTCATCATTATAGAACAACAATTTAAGTACAGGATAAAAGTAAAAAACTACTCATGATACGTCAAGTACAGGCAAAAGTTAACACTACAGTACAAATAAAAAAAAACTTAGGTATGTTACACATTTCCAAATTAAACATATATATTTATGTGTGTTTTAAAATTATTTTTGAAATGTGAGGTATATGCAGGGATCTAAAGGGATAAGACAGTAGCCGATATATTGATGTTTATTGATGATAATAAACAAAATTAACCCTGCTGTAGATTACAATTAGTGGTTCAAACGTTGGGGACTAGTGTAATATACAGCCCATTGTCCCCTCCATCCCTTTATATATATGTGTGTTTTAAAATTATTTTTGAAATTTGAGGTATGTGTTATTTTTAGGTAATTATACAAATATGTGAGAATCACGGTCGGTGTCACTTTCATTTTAAGCAAGGCTCGGCAACCGCTAATTGGAGTCTCGGCAAAAAAAATTGGATACTGTAAATAAAAGGACAATTCAGCTGCGGATTATCTTTCTATAATCGGCTGTGGTTTCTGCAATAGACACTATTATGAAAATTATGGAAAAATAAAATTTTTAACTTTAGTTATGATAGGTTGTAATATTTTGCGGCTATGTTAAAGACTTTCTAAAATTGTTGCTTGTTTGAAAGATCAGCTGCAGAGCCTTGAATTTAAGTCTTACGTTTCTAGTTTCTAAAATTATTAGAGTTAATTTGGAGGTATAACCTTTCTATAAAATAAAGTAGTAAGCTTTCTTTGTCTTTAGTGAAGGATCTTGTTGAGCCGATATGGTTCTTCTTAACAGAGAAGCTTCTTACACTTCCAGGGAAGATTTTGAACTAATTGGGGGAAGAGTCTTTCCACCCTTCCAAGATAAATCGAAACTTGACAACAAATTAACTCCTCCAAATACATTCATTTTTACTTTTATTTTTTAAAACATAAAATTTATGGGTGGGGGTTGACTTCCACTTTCAATTCTCCTGGAGATTTCTAGGAGCGTAGCCGGTGGTATTTTATAAAGTAGTAGGTATTTTGTGTCAATCTAGTTATGGGAGTTGACCCCAAGGGCTAGAGGAGAAGCCACTAGTATCTAATATTGAGTAATCAATGCAAAATGTACGTCCTATGTTTATTATATCTAATCTCAGACTTTCAGGCCAACTTTACTAGAAGCATTTTTTTTAAAGTTTGTATCTGCTAATCTAAATTATCTCTAGTTATAAGTGTTAAATATTTGTAATTGTTTCTGCTTTTTACAAAAATGCTAATCCAGGGGTGGTACAAAATATCGTAGCTGGACAAAATGTCTCAAAAATCAGCCATGTTACGTAATGTTTACTAGTGGGCTCTAGGCTCTATATTCGAAGAGGAAGAAAATACTTGAAAATCCAACCAATAAGTTTATTGAAAAATAGCCTAAAACCATCTAAGGACCCATACAAAGCTTCTATAAAACGGATAATCCAATCGGTTAAGCAGTTATCGATATCTTAGGTAAAGGTAAAAATTTTACTACTTTATTTATTCAAAATTAAATTTTAAGGCTTGATTTAAAAAAAAGATTCTTATCAATCTATGGACATATTTGTCTTTGTTTTATAAGTATTTGTAGCACCTTCAGACGAGACCAGGGTATATCACATTACTCTCTTTCTCTTTTAGATTTTAGTCACTTCACAAAAAGAAAGACTTTTCCAGTATGGCTTTGAAACCAATTAATATCCGGTGGGTTAGAACTGGATCTCAGCCATGCTGAAAATTCAAGTATAGCATCGCATTAAAGACATCTTTAAAACATTATTAAAATGAAACAATTATTACATTAGTACCAGTTTGTTAGCTAATAAAACTGGTTTAAATCATATACTTTTGTATTTTAGTATCCAAGGAAAGCTGTTTATAATACGATGCATAAATAATCATAAAAGAATTAAAACTTTTATGGTTTATTAGAATTGAATATGGTCCACATTTAAATTTATTAAAGAAAATAGCTTCAAATAACTTATTTTAGGTTAAATTAGGTTTCTAATTATAAATACGATGATACGAACGAATGGCAAATTCTAGCGTTCAAAAAAATTATAAAATTGTCTGCAATGTTTAAACTTCCTAATTATCATTCAGTAATTAAGCTTTTCACACTTTTGTAGTTTCTAGTGTGTTTTCACAGCTGTAGATGTAAAAGTAATATGATGTCTGTCTGTACCTAAAGATCTCGCTAACCGTTGAACCGATATGAATCTCCTTTCAAGTTTAGTTTTTCATGGGTGTTGGAAATGATTCTAACTATTCTTGGGGTGGGTATTTGTAAATGAACCCATAGGTATTTTCTCTTGGGAGATATTTATAAACCTTCCCAGAACTTAAAAAGAGCTATTTTGTAAAGGAGAACCATATCGGTTCAGCGGTTACTCTATTAAAGGGATACATATGTGGAAGTGAATTAACATTGTAGCTCCTTAATCTTTTTAAGTTTAAACAATTTAAGGTATGCTTTTGAACAATGGGCTTATGTTCGTTTTTAGAATCATATCTAATTTATTTATTTTTTCAAGTGTATATTTATATATCTATCTAACTATCTATCTGTCTATATATCTATCTATCTGTCTCTATCTATATATCTAACTATATATCTATTTATCTTTATATCTATCTAACTTTCAGTCTATTTTTATCTATAAATCTGTTTATCTATATATATATATATATTTAATAACTGTCTATTTTTGTGTAGATTTAACACTGAATTGTTATACAGATTAGCATGGTTTAAAATTTAAATATATCTTCCTATCTATCCAACTATTCATCTGTCTCTCTATCTATCTATCTATCCATTTATTTACCCATCCATCTTTTTACATTTTTGTTTAGATTTAACACTGAAATGTTATACAGACAATCTTGGATGAAAATATCTGTATCTACCTATCCATATCCTATCTATCTATATATATCTATCTATCTATATATATCTCTATCTATCTCTCTATCTATCTATCTATATATCTATTTATCAATATATCTATTTATCTACCTATCTATCTATTTACCTATCCATCTTTTTAATTTTTGTGTAGATTTAACACTGAAATATTATACAGACAGGCTTGGATTAAAATATATGGATCTACCTATTCTATCTCTCTATCTATCTATATATCTATCTATCTATCTACCTATTCTATCTATCTATCTATCTATCTATCTATATATCTATCTATCTATCTATCTATCTATCTATTTATCTATCTATCTATATATCTATATATCTATCTATCTATCTATCTATCTATCTATATATCTATCTATCTATCTATCTATCTATCTATCTATCTATCTATCTATCTATCTATCTATCTATCTATCTATCTATCTATCTATCTATCTATCTATCTATCTATCTATCTATCTATCTATCTATCTATATATCTATCTATCTATCTATCTATATATCTATCTATCTATCTATCTATATATCTATCTATCTATCTATCTATCTATCTATCTATCTATCTATCTATCTATCTATCTATCTATCTATCTATCTATCTGTATATCTATCTATCTATCTATCTATATATCTATCTATCTATCTATCTATCTATCTATCTATCTATCTATCTATCTATCTATCTATCTATCTATCTATCTATCTATCTATCTATCTATCTATCTATCTATCTATCTATCTATCTATCTATCTATCTATCTATCTATCTATCTATCTATCTATCTATCTATCTATCTATCTATCTATCTATCTATCTATCTATCTATCTATCTATCTATCTATCTATCTATCTATCTATCTATCTATCTATCTATCTATCTATCTATCTATCTATCTATCTATCTATCTATCTATCTATCTATCTATCTATCTATCTATCTATCTATCTATCTATCTATCTATCTATCTATCTATCTATCTATCTATCTATCTATCTATCTATCTATCTATCTATCTATCTATCTATCTATCTATCTATCTATCTAACTATCTATCTATCTATCTATCTATCTATCTATCTATCTATCTATCTATCTATCTATCTATCTATCTATCTATCTATCTATCTATCTATCTATCTATCTATCTAACTATCTATCTATCTATTTTTGTCTAGATTTAACCCTGAAATGTTATACAGACAAGCTTTGGTTAAAATCTATCTATCAATCCATCTTTCGGTCTATCTATCTATCTATCTATCTATCTATCTATCTATCTATCTATCTATCTATCTATCTATCTATCTATCTATCTATCTATCTATCTATCTATCTATCTATCTATCTATCTATCTATCTATCTATCTATATATCTATCTATCTATATATCTATCTATCTATCTATCTATCTATTTTTGTTTAGATTTAACACTGAAATGTTATACGGACAAGCTTGGTTTGAAATTCACCTGGTGTGAGCGGACTCAAAGAACCTGCTATGTCAAAATGGACAACAGTAAGTTACTTGGATTTAATATATTATTACTTAGATGTTGCACCAGAATTTCATGTACTCTGATAAAGTGATACTCGCAGCTGGCTAAAATACATCTTAGTCTAAGTCTACTGAATTAAATGAACTGACCAATAAATGAGGTCCATATTAGCAATCTAAATTGACGATAAAGTTTCGTCTTGTCAATATCTATTTTGATTTTAACAGAAGAAAATATAGCTCAAAACATGTCCTAGAACCCTCACTTTTCCGGGTGGGGGGGGGGGGGGAATGCGGTTATGCCTTCAATCCTATCTCGGAATTAGTAAGACACACTCAAAAGCTAAGTTTTTCAATTTATGATCCAGGCTGATTTAAATTTAATTTAACTTTACCGCCGTGACATCGTTATTTCCCGGTACAAATGGTGATAACGGTAGAAAACCTGAAAAAAAACACAATTTGTTGATATTTGCTTTAATTTGAATTGATTATCAAAATCCCCCCCCCCCCCTTCCAATAGCAATAAAGATAGAAAGATAAGAAACTGAATGAAGACAAAATAAGATATTTTAAATCAAGTAAAGGAACAAAATATTATTCAATTTGTCTTTATCTTTCAAAATAAGTTTATAGCTTCAAAAATATAATTTTAATTAAAGCATTAATTGCAAAAATAAGAATAAGTTTGATATCACAATGAGCACAATAAAATCAGATCAGATTTAGGTCTGAAAAGGTGCCCGACCACTAAGGATTAAAACAAAAATTGCAGCAACGAATAATAATATTTTTTTCTCGTAATCATTCGAAATCAATTAACCGTTTCTCATCCATACAAAAAAACTATGTCTAGCATCATATTATATCCAGGTTTCAACAGATATAGCAATCGTACATTTTATATCCGTGGAAAGCTGTTTATAATACTATGAGAGAAATAACTATTCTCAATTTATAAAATTTGTTTAGAAGGCGAAGTTCTGGGACGGGGATGTTCCACGCGACCAGCAGTTTTTCATAGACAGTGTGATAGCCATTTCGGTTCTGATCATCAAGGTAGTTAGATAGGTAGATAGTGAGATAGATAGATAGATAATTAGATAGATAGATAGTGCAATATATAGATAGATGGTTCGATAATCCAGCTCTTTTCATAGACAGTGTGATAGCCATTTCGGTTCTGATCATCAAGGTAGTTAGATAGATAGATAATGAGATGGATAGATAGATAGATAGTAGATATTAAGATAATATTGTTTGATAATAACGCTCTTTATAGACTATTTGATAGCCATTTCAATATTATCATCAAGGTATATATATAGCTATATAATTAGATAGATAGATAGATGGTTAGCTGATCTAGCTCTTTTCATAGACAGTGTGATAGCTATTTCGGTTCTGATCATCAAGGTAGATAGATAGATAGAAAGATAATGAGATGGATGGTTGATAGATGGATAGGTAGTGAGATAGAGATTCATAGATAGATGGTTAAACAGACTTGCGCTTTCCATAGACAGTGTGATAGCCATTTCGGTTCTGATCATCGAGGTAGTTAGATAGATAGTTAGTGAAATGGATAGACAGGAATATAGTGAGATAGATAGATAATAGATAGTTAGATAATCTAGCTCTTTTCATAGACAGTTTGATAGCCATTTCGGTTCTGATCATCAAGGTAGTTAGATAGGTAGATAAGTATATGTAGATTAAAATATCACCAACTGCAAAACCTATGATGCTCCAATGATGCTTTCTTTGTTTTTTGGGGTTATCTCAACCTCCCCTCCCCCCCCCCGCCGCGACCCCAAGCGAAATTGTCCCTGTAAAGATAATCTCCCTAGAGGCCTCTGAGAGCGTAGACGCTAGAAATATTGTACTTTGTTGTCCTAGGAATCAACAAAAAAAAATAATAGAATAATTATATCATAGAAAAAAGTGATGTCAAAAAAGCTGAATATCTGATAGACATTTCGACTGTCTATTAACAATTATAGAGTTACAACGCTTCCTAAATCATACCTAAATGTCATAGAAACTGTCAGGCAAAGTTTGAAATCGTTAGGCCAATTCTAACATGTCTCAATGAACGGAAAGAGCTAACCATTACTGACGGACGGACGGACCCTAATTATAAAAAATTTAAAAATCTAAAATTTATTTTATTTTTCAGAAACTTTCTGTTACTGTAGCTACAGCCAATGCAACAGCGCGCCTGACATTGTGGCGGGTCTACGCTCCCCTACTACTATTATAGCTTCTCTCATATTTGTTCTTGTTATTCATACCATGTTGTAATTGTAATCATTAGAGAAATATTAAAATCTTTTATATTTAAAAGAAAGAATGGAAAATAAATTATTATAATGAATTGTTTTACTTTTTTTACTGTTTCACATTTTTTGGGGGGAGGGGAATCAACCAGTTTCCATTTTTAAATTTAGTTTGAAAAAGAGAAAAATTGAGGGGGGGGGGGTTGTTTTTTAGTACTCTCCCCAAACTTAGTTATAAACGTTTCCTCCCAGGACCAATGAGGAGCTACATTGTAAAGGAGAACCATAACGGTTCGGTGATTAGTGAGACAGACAACACAGATAATGTTACTTTTTTATAAAGACTAGTGGATGAGTTCCTAGAATTATGAAAGGTATGGGAGACTGAAATTTTAGAAGTCCTACACCAATTTATGTTTAGTAATAGATAGAGAATATACATGGGGAATTTTTTTAATTTAGGTTGTTAACAAGGATTTTATTTTTGATCAGCTGATTCATGTAGTAGGAGGAAAGGGGATAAAATAAATTCCACTTTAGTTTTAGTTTAGTATATCTGATGTAACCGTCAAGAAATTATATATCCATTTCAGTTACAGAAAAATGAAGAAGCAAGTGCTAAAATAAAAGGATGACAACATCAATAAAAGCAAAGCACTGAAACGGTAGGACAAACGGACACTAACTCTTGTATATTGTCAGAACTGAATAATTAGAATATAAGTGCATAAGAGTCGAAGCAAAATTGTAAGTAAATTTGTTGATAAACTGCTTGATACAGGATAATAGTTATGCAGATACTTACATTTGTAGGACTTAAATATAGAGTTGCATCGCTTATAATATTGTACTTTGTTGTCCCAGGAATCAATATACCAAAACACAGACCAATCGGATAATTAGATCACACAAAAATTTGTTGTTAAAAAGTAAAAAAAGATCAAAATGTGTAAAATGGACGTACGGACATTTTGGTAATGATTGTAGAGGTACTACGCTTACTAAATCGTACCTAACTACTAAAGGAATCAACATGCAAAGTTAGAAAGCGATAGGACAATTCTAAAATGCCTAAGTTTACGAAAAAAGCTATCCGTTCCGGACGTACGTACGGACGGACGTACGGACGGACGTACTGACCCTAATTATCGAAAGGCTTAGCTTTTAATGATAGGATTAAGAAATTAGAGAGGTTTAGTGAAAAACAAGCAACAAGTTACATCAGATTTCACAAATTTCCGTGGATATTAAAATGCAAAAAAGAAGAGTAGTTATACATAATACCATTTTCATATTTTGATATTTGTGAAAATTTTTCTGTAGTATGATGTTGTACACGATTTTTTAGTATTTCTGAGAACCGGTTCTAATATACCTGATATTAATCTGTTTCAAACCTGGAATTATATTCCATTAAAGAAGATTTAATAAGAAAATTTGTAAGTCATGCAGTTTAAAATTTTTAATCAAATGCTTTGTTAAGTTCAAACTTACATTAATTAAGCAGAAAATAAAGAAAAAAAAATAATAATGTATATAGTGTATATACGTGGATATATTGATGTGGGAAAATTTGTCGTCAATTTATGTTGCTAATATGGACCTCATTTTTTGGTCAGTTCATTCAGGCGAGGGGTTAGGGTAAATTAGGTGGATCGGGGATATCGTTATTTTAGCCAGCTGCGATTATAACTTTATTACAAGTTCATGAAAATCTGCGAAACATCTCAGTAATAATAAATAAATTTTAACGATAAAAACAAATATTTTTAATAATTTTGAAAAATCAGAACAAGTTTATTGTAGGCCTTTTATAATTTTGTTTATTACACTAGTCCCTAAAGTTTTAACTAACGTTTTCTTGTTCGTTGGCTATGCAAGTTTAGGGGCTCTGGTTAATTTTGATTGGCTTTAATAGTTGAGTGTTCAATTCAAACGTTTCTAATACTAATTTTACTTTATTGAAGGGGCAATTTTTTGTATGATCTTTGGGGATGTACGTTCATTTATCGACCAAGCTCTTATCACTTTAGAACCCTGATACAAGGAGGATACCATAGCTGCCTATAGAGTGGGTGCGCTGGTAAAAATATTTGTCCTAGCCCACATACACATACAAGTTAGGCTAGACTTTATTTCACATTTAAATGTCAGCCCAAAGTTTTGGGCGTTTCTGTTAACTAGCTAAATTCAGGGATCTATAGGGATAAGACAATGGCCAATGAATTTATGTATATCCCCAATGATGACACACACAAGTACCCCTTCTGTAGATTAAAAATTAATGGTTGAACCGTTTGAACACTCAACTTACACACTCAAAACAACCAATCAAATTCAGTAAAAGTCCCCAAAGTTTTTAAGCCAACGAATAAGTAAAACTTTGAGGATTAGTGTAATAAACAACCCATTGTCCACTCTCTCTCTCTCTCTAAACTAAATTACTATCCCGCGATCGTGGCTTAACATATAGCACATCCGCTCTTTACGGGGGGAGGTGGCTAGTTCGAATCTCAACGTCAAAACTAAAGATATCATTGCTTCTACTGCAGCTATATCAGATGTTCAACTTTTTTAGTTAGAGAAGGGGGGAATGCCTTGTTCCAAAACAGACACAACTGATTACAATACACAGTTAGGACATCCAGACAAAGGTCGTGCAGTCAATTATTTACATGACTGGTGGGTGTTACTTAACCTAATACCCTGTTTGATATGATTTGGCTTTTTTAGTTAAAAAATGAAATTACTTTACATTGCAAAAACATTTAGTTTCAAAGTGCATATATAAATATACAACTTTCCCTTAGAATAACAAGTTTAACTAAATTATGTCTTATATGAAAATTAAAATTATTTTTTTGTCCGATAAATGTTGCACGCAAAAGCGTCTTTTGTTAAAGGTTTCATTTTTGACATTTCAGCTTTTGATTAAAGGTTAGTTTAAGACCGCTGGGAGTTAATAAAGGAAGCGTCCAAGGCGGTTATCTACTGTATGTTTTAAAAGATTGATATGTAGTATAGATTTATATACAAATGACAACCTGCCCTCTTTTCCAAGACCCTTTTTCGTTTCCTAGCAAATTGTTTTCTGCTGCTTGGCTGTGTTAATATTCTCGACAATACTGATTGATTTTCAAATACCCAACTGAGAGTCAGTTCAAGATCCTTGGGATGGGGACACACATTTATATAGCCTCTTCCCTCTCTAGTGTTATACACTAATGTAAAAAAAGACACCGTAATAATTATTGTCCAAAATTATTCCGCTATGATCCACTGCTTTGATTTTTTGTAGTTGTAGAATATGCAGGGTAATTTTTCTTCAAACTTGAATTTACTTTTTTTTCTTATTTTAGATTCTTTGTTTTTAATACTAGAGTAATTTAAAATGTAGGTATGCTGGTTTATTACTACTTGATAATCAAGCGGATATGTCCTAGCTTCTAGTGGCTTGTATTCAAAGGGGGATAACAGACATTCAAATATAGACTGAAACATATCAAATAGTTAATTCAAAGATAAAATAGCATTAAACTTTCATGTAAGAAATGTTAAACTTCTCTGAAAATTTTAAAATGATCGGTTTAGTCGTTTTTAAGATCTTTATAATCAGGACATAAGTCCAAATCTTATAAAAATGTCGAGCAATACAAATGTCCAATGATAGGCCAGTATACATTGTAATTGACTAATGGTAAAATATATACTGGCCTATCATTGGTAATTTGTATTATATGACGTCATTTTTTATTAGGTACTATAAGCTGCTCCATACATAGTTGCGATAATGTTATCAAATGCTTTGTTTTGTTCAAACTTACATTAATTAGGTATAATTGTCTCGTGTTATATTTTTTTTTGTATAGACTGTTGTAAAATTGTATTGTTTAGACAATTAATGTCAACAATGGATTCTTATTGAACTAATAAAATTTCCAATATCAGAGTGTTGGGAATAGTTATTTTTTTTGCACAGTACTGTAGACAGCTTTCTAAGGATATTAAAATAAATTAATGTAAGATTAAAATCAGTTTTGCTAAACCCGATGGGCCGAAGTACCGGGTTATAAAACTGGTATTAGTTTAAAGATTTTTATTTTAATGCATGTAAATCACCGCTCCCCCACCTATCCCCCCCTTGATTTGTTTTTACTTTTCTGCGTGTTATAAAAAAAAAATTCGGGAATTTAAAAGGGTAAGAAAATGGCCAATTAATTGATGTACTACCAACTTTTTTGTAGATTATAACTAGTATTTAAAACGTTTGAACACTTTACTTTATGAACCAACAAATCAAAATTTAATAAAAGTCCCCAAAGATGTAAGTCAACGAATAAGAAAACGTTATAATAAAACTTTGGAGACTAGTGTAATAAATAGCACATTATCACCTTCCTTTCTGCTAAAAATAACTTTAAAATTCAAAGGACAGTGTTTTCCTAATCACAAGACTTAAAACTTTTATAGTTTTTCCTTCGGGTTACATACAAATGAATTTTAAAACTTTAAAATTTCAACCTTTCCCAAATTTATTAACCAATTTTATTAGCAATGACGTAATAGGGGAATCTATCTATCTATCTATCTATCTATCTATCTATCTATCTATCTATCTATCTATCTATCTATCTATCTATATATCTATCTATCTATCTATCTATCTATCTATCTATCTATCTATCTATCTATCTATCTATCTATCCATCTATCTTTCTATCTATCTATCTATCTATCCATCTATCTATCTATCTTTCTATCTATCTATCTATCTATCTATCTATCTATCTATCTATCTATCTATCTATCTATCTATCTATCTATCTATCTATCTATCTATCTATCTATCTATCTATCTATCTATCTATCTATCTATCTATCTATCTATCTATCTATCTATCTATATATCTATCTATCTATCTATATATCTATCTGTATCAAATTAAGGTTTAATTCCCACCACAATGTATCAATCAAAACCCACTTGTTCTTCCATAATACCCTTTCTCTATTCATCCAATATAATATTGTTCTAGCAATGTAACTAATTTCTTGGGGATTCAACAACCGATTAGGTCCAATGTAAATATGGTGCAATAAAAATTATCACTTGGATGTTGCACCAAATTATCATGTACTCTAATAAGTTGGCTAAAATAATGATCCCCCCACCCTCCCTCTTTACTTAGCCCCAACCCCTCTCCTATTACTGGATAAACAAACTAACCAATAAATGTGTTCCAAATTAGCAAGTTAAATTGACAACAATTTTTCCCCATTCAATATATCTATGTATATCCTATATCCATTATTACACTTGACGTTAAACTATTAAGAGTCAATAATCATTTTTTACTGATAAGTAAACTTGAAACTAACTACGAGATGAAATTAAAATACATTTAAACAATATTAAAACCAACATGATGTACAGAAGTACAGACATCATTTGGACTTATGGAATTTGTACCCAAAGTTTTAAAAACTTGCCACTTTCGTTAGATCTAAAACTTTGGGTACTTTTATCGAACCTTGATTAGATGATACACATTTTTAATATATAAACTTGGTAATTTTGTTTATCATAATTTTCCCAATTTATTGTACATTGTTGTGTCCCTTAGATCCATGGAGGGAGGGGACATTGGGCTGTTTATTCAAAATATTCCCCAAAGTTTTTTAAAAAGTATTCTTATTTGTTAGCTTTAGAACTTTGGGAACTGTTGGTTGGTTCATGAAGTTAGCTAGATGTCCAAATGCTTCAACCACTAATTGTAACTTACAGAAGGGTTGATTTTGTGTATCATCATTGGGGATATATAACAATTTATTAACCCTTGTCTTATCCCTTTAGATCACTGCTTAAGATCCCTGTAACATCAAACTAATAGCTAAGATTTTCTTGTGTTGAATTGCATGCTAACCCCTCTCTATTCACCAATATATTAGATATTAGGGAAGGTGTTGGGTTACTAAATGTTCTTAGATTATACCTATTCAATATATATTTCATTCATAGCTCATACTCTACATAGTTAGATAGATAGATATACAAATAGATAGATATATAGATAGATAGATATTAGGGGAAGGTGTTGGGTTACTAAATGTTCTTAGGTTATACCTATTAAATATATATTTCATTCATAGCTCATACTCTACATAAATAGATAGATAGATAGATAGATAGATAGATAGATAGATAGATAGATAGATAGATAGATAGATAGATAGATAGATAGATAGATAGATAGATAGATAGATAGATAGATAGATAGATAGATAGATAGATAGATAGATAGATAGATAGATAGATAGATAGATAGATAGATAGATAGATAGATATATAGATAGATAGAAAGATAGATAGATAGATAGATAGATAGATAGATAGATAGATAGATAGATAAATAGATAGATTGATAGATAGATGGATAGATATTTGGGAAGGTGTTGGGTTACTAAATGTTCTTAGATTATACCTACTCAATATATATTTCATTCATAGCTCATACTGTATATAGATAGATAGATAGAAAGATAGATAGATAGATAGATAGATAGATAGATAGATAGATAGATAGATAGATAGATAGATAGATAGATAGATAGATAGATAGATAGATAGATAGATAGATAGATAGATAGATAGATAGATAGATAGATAGATAGATAGATAGATAGATAGATAGATAGATAGATAGATAGATAGATAGATAGATAGATAGATAGATAGATAGATAGATAGATAGATAGATAGATAGATAGATAGATAGATAGATAGATAGATAGATAGATAGATAGATAGATAGATAGATAGATAGATAGATAGATAGATAGATAGATAGATAGATAGATAGATAGATAGATAGATAGATAGATAGATAGATAGATAGATAGATAGATAGATAGATAGATAGATAGATAGATAGATAGATAGATAGATAAATAGATAGATAGATAGATAGATAGATAGATGTTAGGTTACTAAATGTTCTTAGATTATACAAAAAGGTTTTAAATGGACGAACAGACTTTCTGGTAACGATTTTAGAGTTACTTCGCTTTTTAAACCAAACCTAACTGTTCATTAGTTTACCTAACGTGTAAAAACTAAAAAAAGCTGAAGTTTAAGTTTAAATTTGTAGGTCACAATATTTGGGATATAATTCTCATCTTGTTGCACTTATTACCAGGGAGGAAGGGGACATTGGACTGTAAATTACACTTGTACCAAAAGTTTTATAAAGACGTTGTTTAAATAGTTTGGTTAGTTAAAACAAGCAGTATCCAAACTTTTCAACCAATAATTTTATACTTTCTAGAAAAGGGGTATTTTTGTTGATGATTTTCATTGATTCATTATCATTTGTCTTATCCCTGATAATTCCCTGAGTTATTTCACAGTACAAGATTACAGGGATAAATGGATAAGGCAATTTGTGTAAAAAAAATAACAGGATGTCTATGATACTCTCCGTCTGTCTGTTTTTTTACTGAAGTATCTCGTTAACTGTTGAACCGATATAATTCTCCTTTACAGTGTAGTTTTCACCCTCCCATGAGAAATCGCCCATATAAAAGTAACTTTTCTTATATACATTCCTTTAAATGTTTCCTAAGTTTAAAATTATTTTTAGAAGAAAGAGGTAAATATTAGTTTCAAGGCCTGGGTCCTCATCATGCCTGACATATGTCCATACACTATAAACAAGAAAAATTATATCCAAAGAAATAACATTTTAAAACATACAATCATTTTAATTCTGGAATGGAATAAGCGCTTAATTATGATATGTCCTTTATCAATTTTGATACAACTATGATATGGTTTTAAAATATATATTCTAAGATTTCCAAATGTAAAACTAAATAAATAAAACATCTAACTGTGAAAAAAATATAATTATTTGTGTTGTAAAAACTGAACACTTATGGTTGCTTGAGAAGAACATGGTTTAAGATATCTTCTTTAGTGCATGATGTCAGGGAGAAGGGATAATGGATATTGAATATACGTGAATATTATGACAGGGGAAAAATGGCTTACAAACTCATTTATTTGTCAGTTCTTTCATCAAGTGAGAGGAAAGGGGGAGGTGGGGTAAAGTAGGTGGATGGGGGGAATCGTTACTTTAGCCCGCTGCGAGTTTCAAATTATTAGAGAACATTAAAATCTGGTATAAGAACATGGTATAAGATATCTTCTATATTCTTTTACTGTAATTTTTCAATTTCTACTTAACTATGTGGTTTATCAAAATTAACCTTTTTCCATGGTTGAAAAGGAAAGAGGAATAAATGTATAAGTTTACATTTATTACAGTTTCTATGCAATATTATATATATACATTTATACACTCTGTGATACAATATTAATACAAATTAAATTAAAGGAAAGAAATAAATGTATAAGTTTATATTTATTATAGTTTCTATGCAATATCATATATATATACATTTATACACTCTGTGATACAATACAAAGTAAGTTGAAGGAAAGAAATAAATGTATAAGTTTACATTTATTATAGTTTCTATGCAATATCATATATATACATTTATACACACTGCACTGTGATACAATACATAGTTAGTTGAAGGAAAGAATAATAAATGTATAAGTTTATATTTATTATAGTTTCTATGCAATATCATATATATACATTTATACACACTGTGATACAATACAAAGAAAGTTAAAGGAAAGAAATAATAATTGTACAAGTTTATATCTATTGTAGATTCTATGCCATATCCTATATATACATTTATACACTCTGTGATACAATATAAAGTAAGTTAAAGGGAAGCATATGTGTATCATAAGGTTTTCTTTACTATTTCATTTCTTTTTCATATTGTGTTGATTACATAAAAGTAAATTTTTCCCCAGAACATTTTTTTGAGAATCTTCACTTCAACTTTTTTGTTATCCTAACACAGTGTGTGTTTTAATACCTATCCTTACATAAGTTGCAAACCAAGCCAAAATATTTAACTTTTTCCATACAGTTTGCTAATAAAACTTTGGGGACTGGTATAATTTACAGTCCAAAGTCACCTCCCTCCCATATTACTATGAAAGTATTATTTTGTATCTTTACTACTGCATATTATCAATTTTGCATATAAATTATAAATACCCCTTCTGTAGATTAAAATTAGTGGTTGAAACATTTAACACTCATCCAAGAAAATTTTGGGGACCAGTGTAATAAATAGGCCAATGTCCCTCCCTCAGTGCAAACCCACATAAACATTAATATACCAAGATAAGATATACACCAGGAAGGAGGGAGGGAGTCTGTAAATTACACTGGTACCCAATGTTTTATAACCAAAATAACTTATTTATTGGCATTAAAACTTTGGGTACTTTTATTAAATTTTGATAGGTAGACTTCAATCTTTAAGTGTCTAAACATATTGACCAATAATTTTAAGGTACATAATGGGTAATTTTCTTTATCATCATTGGTTATCAATGTACGACCATAGTCGTATCCCTTAAGATACCTAATAACACAGTAGAGAATATTTTTTTGGATGGCTTTGATACTGATTAATATCCGCTAGATCAGAACTGGTTCTTAGCTGAAAGATACTTCAATATCAAGCATAGTATCGTATTATAGACAGCTTTCCGCATAAAAAGATTAAAACCATAAATAGTTATAATTTTAGGCTTTTATTTTAATTTTACTGATTCCTGGTTAAAGCATACAAAAACATGATTTAAAAGGATAAGACAATGGCCGATAAATTAAAGTACATAACCAATGATGATACTCAAAATTACCGCTTCTCTAGGTTTTATTTAGTGGTTGAGATGTTTTGAAACTCAATTTTAATAACCAACTGTTTAAAATTTACTAAATTTACCAAAGTTGTTGAGCAAACGAATAAGAAAACATTATTATTAAACTTTGGAGACTAGTGTAATAAACAGCCCAATGTCCCCTTCCTACCTGATACATACATTCAACCAACAAGTTTATAAGTTGTAATAATCTGTTTAAACCAGGAATAAACGAATCAGTAAAAACACAAGATTATCGTCTTCTTAATTGAATTCTTTTTTCCCTCAACTCAACCTAAAAGTACAACTCATGGATAATTTGACAGGGGAAAATTTGTAGTCAATTTAGCTTGCTAATTTAGACCTCATTTATCGAACAGATCGTTTATCCAGTAGGAGTTATTTCGATGATATAAATTGACAGTGAGTAAAAAGTCGACTATTTGACCCTAAAGGTGATCATGGCTGGTTTAACAAAAACGATACAAAATTTTTTTATCTAATAGTTATTTTTAGATTGTATTATAGATGGCTTTCCGCAGATTTAAAAAAAAATATAAGATTAGGACCAATTTTGTGGGCCGAAGTCCGTGGTAAACAAAATTGGTATCAATTAAGATTTGTATTTCAATATTATTTGAAAATTGTCCATAATACGATGCTATACATGATTTTCATTATGATTAAGAACAGGTTTGAATCCAGCAGATATTAATATGTTACGAAGCCTTACTGAAAAATAAATTACGGGTATGATCCCTTAATGAGCGTTTTGCCTTATATTCACAGTAACTTTTCCCCTATTTGTAGCTACTGCGGGGGGCTCTAACCCTGCGGGGAAATAACCTAACTTTACTATAACCTAACCTAAAATAACCTATCAAAAGCTACTGTGAAAATACGACGATACGCCCCTTAAGAGGACGTGCTACGTAAGGGATTATACACTAATTTACTATATTTTTTAGACATGAAAAAAATGCTTTTAGTTATAATTTTTTCAATCTTAAAAATGTCTTTTATCCCTGAGTTGAAGAAGATAATAAAGTTTATGTCCTGGTTCCTAATAGTTTTAGGAAGAGTATGTTTTCAGCCATGAATACAGGGATTGAGTAATATTTATATAAAAGTAACATATGTCTGTTTGTGTGTCTGTCTCTGTTTGCGAGCTTAGGACCTCTGAACCGATTTGGTTCTCCTTTACCTCAAGGCATTTCATAGATCCGTGAAAGGTTTATAACTATGTTTTAGAGAGTAACTCCAAACAAAAAAAAGTAATATTTATATAAAAATAACATAAGTCTGTTCTGGTGTCTGTTACTGTGTGCGAGCTAAAGATCTCACTAACTGCTGAACCGATATATGGGATACCTCCACACAAACAAGATATATTAAACCTATCAAAAAAAGTTTCTTTTTAGGGGTGGGAACCACCAATCTCCCGAGAGAAATCGCTCATAGAAAAAATTATATCTACAGTGAAAAGTATCTTTTTCTTTTTATAATTATACTTAATGTGGAAGGACACGTTCGACACCCTTGCTTTCATCAATTACCCCTAAAGACCTTAAGAGGCGTAGACACAAGTAGCCAAATAAATTTATTTGGTTATGTTTCAAATATATCAGCTACGAACACTTTATAATTTTTATTTTAATTGTCCCATACCTTCCTGTTGAATAGTACTTTATGATGTAACATTTAAACATATATCATTTACCTACATTTGCAATACAACTCTAAATAAAATATGAATTTCTTCGTTAATTTCTAAAAAAAACATATTTTTGAGAAGTATTTTTTCTAGGAGTGATTTATCTTTGGAGGTTGGTGGTACCCACCCCAAATAGTTAGGATCTATTAGAAGCTTGATTGTAAAGGAGAACCCTATCTGTTCATTGGTTATTGAAATCCTTGTTTACAAAAAGACATCCTGTTACTTTTATTAAAGGAAAATGGTATATGAATTAATCAAAATAATTTGTTGACAGTCAATCAACAAAAACACATGAAACAATTGGCATTTACAAATACAATTAATTTTCAATCATTGATTTTCATTTTAAATAAAATTAATTTAACCCTTTACAGTCGGGCCCCTTGCCGCACCTTAATAGGTCGGGGGGGGGGGGGCGTTGAACGCCCCCCCTTATTATCTCAGTTCCTATTAGAGCTAGAGGGCTAATTTTTTTTGTGCAAGTCCCCTGTTTGATAATGAATTTCCGACCTTTTATAAGTCTAAGTCAATTTTCGCTTCCTTCACCCTTTTATTTAACAACCTTTGTTTTTAGGTCTTTTTTTACTTAAAAATTTCAAACGGCTGTAATTTTCTTATTTTTGAAGCTAGAAGAAAATTTTTTTTCCAGAAAATGTTTATCTTTATGTAAATTGTACATTAGAAATATCAAAATATAAATTTCAGCGGCCGCAGCTGTACTTGGCAGCTGCCATCCGCCGCAGTCGGCGGTTGGCGGGAAAACGGCGGCGGATCTTCATGAAATTTTAATACGTTATGTAGACATGTAAGAAAAGCTTAAGTTTTAAATTTGAAGTCTCTAAGTCAAAAAATGCGGCCACAGGAGCCTTTTAAAGATTTCTGGAGACCTGGAGGATCAGGACCTGCAGGATCATACCTGGAACCTGAAAGTGACTTGAACACCTGTATTTCATATAAGGATGTACTACTAGAGGATTTTTTTAGTATTTTGGTATGATAAAATGCTTTGTTTTAGTCAAAAAAATATTTTTGCTCTTTACCTGGATGACCCTGCCAGGTTTGCTGGCATCCTGTGCCCGCCAGGATGGAGATATTCAAAAAATTCCAACTCTCAGTTATGTGTCATACCCATACTTAAAAAGTCAAGCAGTTTGGGCTCTTTATCTTTCACACACAGAAAATGAGATAGAAAAAACCGGAAGGGGGGGCGTTCAACGCCCCCCCCCCCCCCGACCGTTAAGGGTTAATTAAGTATTCAATAGTGATAATTAAAGTTTTTAGTAGCAAAGCTACTATATAACTCCTTCTGTCTCTTTCTGTCAGTTCGTAACGCAATGGATACAATTTTATTTTCTCGGTCACTATTTAAAATAGTCAGCTAGTTTTTGTGAAGATGCCTTATACCAAGAAGTAGGAAACCCCTAAAAAAGAAATGTATAATATAAGTATTTTTATAGCGTCACACATGACACTTTCCGCTGTCTCTACTTTCTATCTTTGCTCATTTAACTTCCTAAAATATAACAAACATAAAATAGTTGGTTGAAATATATGAACACTATAATAACATTAACAAGCTTAGCTGCTTCAATCTACGCTAATCCTTATTATATTCCCAGTTAAATTCAATGCCTTAAATTTCCTTTTTAAAAGCACAGCTTTTATATCATTCAAATCGGTCAGCCCGTCCCTCCGTACGTCCGAAACTATTTGTTCTCTACCCTAATTTAAACAGGTTAGAATTGTCTAATCAATTTCAAACTTTGCATGATGATTCCTTTATATGTTAGGTTCGATTAAGAAAGTGCAACAACTCTATAATTACCTATAACCAAGTCCTAAAAATGTAAATATGTCCTTAATCGGTATCCTGTATTGAAATACTTTAAAATTACTTACAATTTTGTTTTGTCTTATACATTTGTATTCTTCTTTTTTAGAATCTAGCACATGTGTCAATGTTCGTTTCCCTACCGTTTCAGTGCTTCGCTTTTATGGATGTTGTCATCCTTGTTAGAATAACATCATATTGTAATTATTTAACATAGATTGTAAATAAACGTGAAACGAATATAGAAAGTTTTCCATACAAAGTGCATTTTGAGCAATAATAGTTCTTCACATACCTATAAAAATGACGTCATACAATACAAATGACCAATGACACATTTTAATTTGATCAATGGTAGGCCAGTAAGACGTCATTTTTATAAAAAACTAAAAAAATCTTCAATGATAACCACTTTTGATAAAATAAAAATGAAAGGTGGGGCATTTTTTTGCGGGATCTCTTACCCTTCAGGGCTTATAACTAAAGCGCCCTAACTCTGCCAGGCTACCCAATACATCGTATTATAGACAGCTTTACGCGGAAAATTAAATGGAAAAAAAATAGGAATAAATTCATTTTTCTCAGAACAAAGGTACCGAAGGACTGGTCTAACAAAACCGGTATCAAATTAAAAATTATACTTGATATGGATCTTGGACAAAGTAGCTTCAGACAAAGTGGCTTCAGACAAAGTAGCTTCGGACAAAGTAGCTTCAGGACAAAGTAGCTTCAGGACAAAGTAGCTTCGGACAAAGTAGCTTCGGACAATGTAGCCTCCACTGTTAATAAAGGTTATGGCCGCAGCGCTCGGCCCCTGGCCTGTCTAGCCGCGGGCGCTCGGCCCCCTAGCCTATAACCTAACCTAACCTAAAAATTGTAAAACATCATTTTAAAAATTGTAAAAACAATAGGTATTAAAAATTGTAAAAACAATATTGAAAATTGTAAAAATCTGCCAACCACTATTTGTAAAATCCACAAAATTCCAAACCACTTATGTATTATCAGTTGAGGATATTTTACTTAACCCTTACAGATCGGGGGGGGGGGGGGTCATATTGACCCCCCCCCCCTCTGTTTTTTCAATGTCATTTTTTTTGTAGGTAAGATAGAGAGTTGTGACTTCATGGCTTTTTAAGTTTAGTAATTATATGTTGGCAAGAGTTGATCTTATAAGGATATCTGGTCTGTGTCGGTCGTGGCGTCCGGTCAAATTCGGTTAGGTGGAACCAAATTTAGAAAAAATTCTAAATAAATCTTAATTTCTACATTATGACTTTTGTTTATAAGGTAGAAACCTAAAATTTTTTTGGTGAATACTTAGATATCAATGACCTTCTGAGAAAAGTGGTGTTATGACCGTTTGACCGCTCCCTGACCGACTTTATGACCGATTTTTGTCCGGCTTTTACTACAGACATATATCATGAATATCTTGGCTTCTATTACAGCTAGAGGCCTAAAATTTTTTTTGGTAAATCCTTGAGCAACAGTGAACAGATAAAAATATTAATTGGCGCCGCCAACCGCCGTTTTACCGCCGTAACCGCCGAAAATGGCGGTTTCCGTTATTTGCCGTTTTTCGGCGATGATATGAAAAAGTAATTTTTTTGTTATGAAAAACAAAAGTTCGTCCTAAAAAAATTTGTATGTCTCTAACTATAACAGGAGCCGAGATAGAGGGGGGGGGTTCAATATGATCCCCCCCCCCCCCCGATCTATTAAGGTGGGAATAGGGGCCCGATCTGTAAGGGTTAAATAAATGTCATGAGGCTAACATAGGTTAGGTTAGGTTAGGTTATAGGCCAGGTGTCCGAGCGCCCGCGGCTAGGCAGGCCAGGGGGCCGAGCGCTGCGGCCATGACCTTTGTTACTATTGGAGACTTTTTTTCTTAGGAAGCTACTTTGTCCGAAGCTACTTTGTCTGAAGCTACTTTGTCTGAAGCTACTTTGTCCAAAGCTACTTGGTCAGAAGCTACTTTGTCCGAAGCTACTTTGTCCAAGATCCCTTGATATTCGTGGCTAAATGTCTGTAATATTATGATATACCTGATTCTTTAGCATGACTGACAACCGGTTCTAATCCAGCGGATATTATTCGGTTTCTGAAAAAACTAAGGGCTATCAAGGGCTACAACTATCTTTCTATGTATCTATTAATTAAATTAGGGCAATTTAAATTAATTATCATGAGATGGTATTTTACTACTTGCTTCAACCATTACATTTGAAGTTTAAACAGTTTAGCAAAAATTTATTTCTAAAAAATAGCAAATGAAAGAAGTACAAGTTCATATATATCTAGATCTTGATTTATATAAAGTAGTAAGCGTTTTTTGTCTGTAGCTAAGGATCTCGCTAACTACTGAACCGATATGGTTCTCCTCCTTTACAGTGTATCTTTTCATAAGTCCTAGGAAGGGTTGTAGATATTTTGGGTGTACAATCCTAAGAGAAATCGAAAAAAAAACATTAATTTTTGGTGAACAGGTAATATATATTTAAAAAAAAAACATTTACATGCCCCTAGAGGCCTCTAAGGGGCGTAGTACTAAGATATAGCATCAGCTAACCTATCACTTGAATCTGTTTGTAATGTTAATATGGCTGGTTCTCTTATGCCTACAAATAAGTCGTTCTCTTGGATGATGCACTAAATTATCATGTACTTTAAAGAAGTGAAACTTTTACCTGGCTAAAATAATAATTTCACTCATCTACCCTTTTACCCCTTCCCTCCTACTGTATGAACTAACTGACCTGGGTATATTATACATAATTTTGTGTCTACAAAAATAATCCACGCTCACACTATAGTTGAAAAACTGAAATATCAAACTGTAAAGACTAGTACACAAAAGAACTTACAAATATACAGTTTACGGATCTACTGCAGATCACGGTAAAATATTGCTGGTAACGAATATTGCCAAAAATCTATGAACTTTAAAGGCTGCTAGCCGCCAAACGGCTGAACGTACAGCTCATACCCGCACACCATTTTCAGCGGTATAAGAAGGTCTACAAATAATACGAAATAGCCAAGATCAAATGATACACAGGGAAAGCTTCACTGAAGAAAAAACGCGTAAAATAGGCCTTTTTCGCGCATTTCTCTGCACTGCGAGATAATTATGCATTATTGATTATGGCTATTCCGGATTATTTGTAGGCCTTCTTATGCCGCTTAAAACAGTGTGCGGGCACGATCTGTACGTTCAGCCGTTTGGCAGCTAGCAGCCTTTAAAATTCATAGATTTTTGGAAATATTCGTTACCAGCAATTTTTTACCGTTAACAGCAGTAGATCCCAGTTTACTATTCTTTATTTACCTCATCATATTACATTTTTTTCAATTAGCGTCTACGACTCTAGCATCCAGGGACCCTCTGTTTTTAAAGGTGGCAAAAAACAGCCTAAAATACTTTTCAGACTTATATCTAAAAATATAATAGCCTAAAACTAACATGGAACATAGGAAAACTCAATATTTAAATATTAGGATGGCATACAAAAGAGCAGTAAATATAATGATATCGCTCAAAACAAAAAAAAATAACCTTTGCGAATTAAATATTTTGTTTATGTCAAGCTGACTAAAATTAAGATTTTGTAATTTTGTGCAGAGCATCTCTACAATTTTTAATCAGTATAGTATTCGGGTCAAGCAATTTTTGTTGGATTTACTTTTTGACCATTTATAGTGTAAAATAAAATAAGTGTCGATAAAATACATTTTTTTAATAATCTGCAGCTAACATATTACATCAATGTTAAAACGTTTTTTAACCTATCCTATTGCCTATTTTTTTGTCTGAAATATGAATTTTATATAACTACTGAAATAAATGAGTTCTCCTGTTTAGGTAGGCTTCACCCCGGTCCTGGTTTAATTTGATTTTAGACTAATTTTCTTTCCCCTTTGCATCAGAGCCCCTATATACTAGTGGGGCAGCCAATAGATATCAATTTACTATTCTAAGACATAAAATTAAATCATTACACAAAAATGATTGAAAATGTTTTTGTATTACTAATACTTTCTTGTAATATTTTGTTATCTATTGTAGTATGAAAACAACTTCTTATTTATTTTCATAGAAATAAATTGATAGATTTTGGTTCAGTCGATATAGAATTATTGGATGTTGCACAAGATTTTCATGTACTCTAATAAAGTGATATTCCTAGCTGGCTTAAAGAACAATACCCCAAATCCACCCCCTTTACCCCATCTTTTCCCTCCTACTGGATTAACAAACTGACCAATAATTGACATCCATATAAGCAAGCTAAATGGACGGCAAATTTTTCCCTGTCAATATATCCACGTATACTATATCCATTATTGGTTCATTTATGTCAAAGAAAAATAATAACAGAAATTGTTTTATTTTTAGACGCATACGCAGATCTTACAAATACAAAAAAAGGATGATATTATCCATAAATCGAAGCAAAACAAGTCAGTTACCAAAAATAATCATTAACAATCACAAAAGAGAGAAAGTCGCTCAAGAAATTAGCAAGTGACGTCATAAAAACGAGGGATTATCCATCTCTTTTTTAGGGTTTTTTTTCCCCACTCCTCCTCTCCTCATCTCTCATTTTTATGACGCCATTGAGGGACTTTCTTCGTCCTCTTTTTAGATACACACGCAGATCTTACAAAATATAAAAAAAAGATGAAATCATCCATAAAGCGAAGCAAAACAAATCAAACGAAAAACAAACAAACAAGTCTGTCTGTCTGTGTTATTTTGCTAACCTCTGAACCAATGTGGTTTTCCTTTACAGTGTAGCTTCTCATAGGTACTGGGAAGGTTTACAACTATTTTAGGGAAGGGTATCACCACCCTCCCAAAAGAAAAGATGGCCACATACTAATCTTTTAAAACTTTATTATGGGGGGTTAACTTCCCCATAAAAACCTACAACCACCTCAATTGACCCTAGAGAGTTCTAGGGGCGTAGCCGCTAATATATAATATATAGATAGGAAGGTAGATAGATAGATAGAAAGACAAACATATAGATAAAAGATATGTTGAACGGATATTAATTCAGCTGGTAGAAATATAATTTCAGAGTTCTCATTCTATTTGTCTGATATATCCAGTGATCTAAAGGGATAAGACAATGGCCGATAAATTGATGTACATCCACAAAGACTATACACAAAATTATGCCTTTTTAGATTATAATCAGTGGTTGGAAGGTTTGAACATCCAACTTAATGATTCAAAATTAAAAAGTCCACAAAGTAGTTAAGCTAACGAATAAGATAATGTCATAATAAAACTTTGGGGACTGGTATAATAAACAGCCCAATGTCCCCTCTCTCTCTGGATATAGCACATTAATATCCTTCTTTCTATAGTAGTTATCATATAAAACAACAAAAGATATATTATTCCTTGAACGTTGCACTAAATTTTCACATACTCTGATAAAGTGATGATTGCAACTGGCTAGAATTCCATCCAATACCTTACCCTAAACCTGGATGAACAAACTGACCAATATAATATGTCCATTTTTGCAATTCTTCCAATTCTTGATATTATTTCTATAAATTTCTTTATAAAGAATAAAAGATTTTAACAATACACACATACAGATACACTTCATAATACTATCCGGTACTATTTTTTAGCTTGATTGTTTGATTGTATGGTAACCATTGTTTCTCCAATCTCAGCCCTTAGTCAAAATCTTTTAAGAAATATATTTATTTTCCATTTTGTCAAGACAAAAAGAATAGGAACGATGATGACAACATCCATAAAAGCGAAGCTCTGAAACGGTAGGGCAAACAGACATTAACCATTGTATAGAGTCAGAACTGAATAATTAGAGTATAAATGTATAAGAGTCGAAGCAAAATTGTAAGTAAATTTGTTGAAAAACTGCTTGATAATGTTTATGGGCATATTTACATTTTTAAGACTTGATTATAGAGTTGCTTCGCTTATGATATTGTACTTTGTTGTCCTAAGATTAAAAAAAACCAAAAACTAATTAATTAGATCACATAAAGATTTGTTGTTAAAAAAGTAAAAAATCAACATGCTTAAAATGAACGTACGGACATTCTGGTAATGATCATAGAGTTACTACGCTTTCTAGATTGTAACTTCCTACTACAGTAATCAACACACAAAGTTTGAAATCGATAGGACAATACTAACATGCCTAAATTAAAAAAAGCTATCCATTACGGACCGACCCTAATTATAGAAAAGCTTCGCTTAAAAAAATTTTGGATGAAAAATGCTTTTATTATTTATGCTGAAAACGTAAACAAGTTTTGGTTCCATTCGAAACAAAGACAAATGTATCCACAAGTAGTGCAGCATAATTAAGTACGTAACAATGAAAAATTGATCAAATAGTAAGGTTTTCTTTAATTAAATTGGATGTGGAATATACGCGGATATTATGAAAGGTGAAACATTATCGTCAATTTAGGTTGGTAACAAAAAAAACTCGTTTATTAGTCAGTTTGTTCTTCCAACAGGAGGGGAGGGGATGGGGTAAAGGGGGGAATATTGTTATTAGCCTGCTGCGAGTTTCAGTTTATTAGAGTGGTGGTACCCTTCCCCAAAATAGTTAAAAACCTTTCAAGGTCATATGGAAAGCTATCCTGTAAAGAAAAACCATATCGTTTCAGCGGTTAGCAAGATCATTCGGTACAGATAGGCCTACAAACAGACGGACAGACAAAGATCATGTTACTTATGTGAAAGGATAATATTAATAGTATTAAAGACACCGTACAAAGCATAAAAGGATTTAATAGATAAACAGTTTTAATAAAAGGTATAAAATATCATTTTATTAAATGATGATATAGAACTAATATTTGTTTAAAGCTTGATACCTTTTTTCTTCTTTCTTCATTCTACTGCTGTTTTTACATTATAACCAGTCTTATATAAAAGTAATAGGTTGTCTGGTTCGTCTTTGTGTATGTATGACTGTAAGGATCTCGCTAACCGCTGAACTGACATAGTTCTTATTTACAATGAAGATTATCATAGACCGAAGGAAAGTTTTTAACAATTTTGAGGGAGGGTACAACCAACATCCAAAGAGAAATCGCCCATAGGAAATTTTTTTTACTTTCTTAAAAAGTTAAATTCAAAAATGAGGGGGAAGTCAACTTCCTTATGTGGCAATTTATTTTAACACAATCATATCTTTTTTAAAATCATGCAATGGATTCAATCCAATACTTTGACAATGGATACATTGATACTTGGATCTCACACTAGACTTTCATGTTTTCTAATAAAGTGAAACTTGCAGCGGGCTAAAGAACGATTCTCACCCATCCCCTCTTACTAGACCAATAAATCAGTTCCAGTTTAGCAAGCTAAATTGACGACGGTTTTTCTTCTGTCATAATATCAATATATATTCTATATCCTTTAATATGAAAAGTTAATGTTAAAATAGTTTTGCTGTTTTAAGGCGTCACCATTGCCCCGAACCTGGGTCTCTTCTCAGGGAGGGAGGGGACATTGGGCTGTTTATTACGCTAGTCCCCAAAAATTATACAATAACGTTTCTTATTCGTTGACTTAACAACTTTGGGGACTTTCATTGAATTATGATTGGTTGATTCGTTCTATCCACTAGTTGTAATTACAGAAAGGATAGTTTTGTGTATTACCATTGGGGATGTACATTAGTTTATTGTCCCTTGTCTTATCCCTTTATATCCCTGTGTTTTCTCTCCCTCTAAAAGAAAAAGATTAATGGAAAATAGATTTCATATGAGATGTATTTCATCATTTTGACACGGACAAATATTTCCAGGAAACCGGGGAATGATAATTCGTATTATAGACAGCTTTCCGCCGATATTAAAATAAACAGTATTATATTAAAACCAGTTTTGTTAGCCCCGAGGACCCGAAGGCCTGGGCTAACAAAACTAGTAATATAGTTATGATTTTTATTTTGATATTCGTGGAAAATTGTCTGTGCTGTGATCATGTACCCTATTTTCAATATATGGCTGAGAACCGGTTCTAATCCAGCGGATATCAATCGGTTTCGAAGCCATACTGGTTATGTTAGTAATTGTATCCAAGAATCTGAAGGGATAAGACTATGGACGATGAATTGATATATAACCCCAATGATTATAATCAAAATCAACCCTTGGTTGAAAAGTGCTACCTTATATGTGTATGCTTGTCTGTCTCTCTGTCTGTCTTTCTATATGTCATTGTGGATGTCTGTATGTCTGTCTGTATGTCTGTCTGTTTGTCTGTCTGTATGTCTGTCTGTATGTCTGTCTGTATGTCTGTCTGTATGTCTGTCTGTTTGTCTGTCTGTATGTCTGTCTGTATGTCTGTCTGTATGTCTGTCTGTATGTCTGTCTGTATGAATGTCAGTATGTCTGTCAGTATGTCTGTCAGTATGTCTGTCTGTATGTCTGTCTGTATGTTTGTCTGTATGTCTGTTTGTCTGTATGTATATCTGTCTGTATGTCTGTCTGTTCTGTCGGAATGTATGTCAGTATGTCTGTCAGTATGTCTGTCTGTATGTCTGTCAGTATGTCTGTCTGTACGTCTGTCAGTATGTCTGTCTGTATGTCTGTCTGTCTGTCCGTCTGTCTGTCTGTATGTCTGTCTGTCTGTCTGTCTGTCTGTATGTCTGTCTGTATGTCTGTCTGTATGTCTATCTGTATGTCTGTCTGTATGTCTGTCTGTATGTCTATTTGTATGTCTGTCTGTATGTCTGTCTGTATGTCTATCTGTATGTCTGTCTGTATGTCTGTCTGTATGACTGTCTGTATGTCTATCTGTATGTCTGTCTGTATGTATGTCTGTATGTCTATCTGTATGTCTGTCTGTATGTATGTCTGTATGTCTGTCTGTATGTCTATCTGTATGTCTGTCTGTATGTCTGTCTGTATGTCTGTCTGTATGTCTGTCTTTATGTCTGTATGTTTGTATTGTTAGCCAACGAATGAGAGTGTGTTTATGAAAACTTTTAGTACCAGTGTAATTTATGATCCATTTACTCCTCCCTCATTGGACTCTATCTCATTGCCTAAATATAGAAAAATAGCCTAAAACCGCCCTCGGACCAATATGTAGCTTCTCTAAAAAAAAGTCCTGAATCAACTCAGTGGTAAGTGATATTTTAAAGGACAAACAAAAAATCTAACTACTGTAGATGTGTATGCTTGTCTGTCTCTCTGTCTGTCTGTCTATATGTCATTGTGGATGTCTGTATGTCTGTCTGTTTGTCAGTCAGTATGACTGTCAGTATGTCTGTCAGTATGTCTGTCTGTTTGTCTTTATGTATGTCTGTCTGTTTGTATGACTGTCTGTATATCTGTCTGTATGTCTATCTGTATGTCTGTCAGTATGTCTGTCTGTCTGTTTGTCTGTATGTATATCTGTCTGTATGTATGTCTGTATGTATGTCTGTCTGTATGTCACTGAAAATATCTGTCTAATTGTTTATCTGTCAGTAAAATGTCCTCTAACATTTTTTTCCCCATTACCAATCCCTACATTCCTATTTTCATCCAGTTATTGGATTTTTGTCAGTTGTAGGATAAATGAGTAATTTCTAACAAATTATCAGTTTACTAAAATCTATTCCAGTATGGCTTTGATATCGATTAATATCCGCTGGATTAGAACCAGTTACCAGCCACATTGAAAAATATTGTATAGCATTGTAGTACAGACAAGTTTCCACGAATATTGAAACAAACATCATAATATGAATAGCTAAACTTTTAAACTAAATTCTTACATATGTATGGGGAGAAAGTCACTCAAAAATCAGACACGTGACGTCATAAAAATGAGGGAGATGAGAGAAGAAGTAGAAAAGAAAACCCCTAGAAAAGAGATGGATAATACCCTTATTTTTATGACGTCACATGGCTGATTTTTAAGTGACTTTCTCTCCCCCTAATTAAAAGTCCTAGCGGCCACAGATCCTTTTAGTAAATTATAATACTATTGACAGACGAAAATTTGTCGTCAATTTAGCTTGGTAATATAGACTTCATATATTTGTAATTACGTTCATCTAGTAGAAGGAGAGTTGATAAGTTAAAAGGGTTGGATTGGGGGTTTCGTTATTTTAGCCAGATGCAAGCATCACTTTATCAGACTACACGAAAATCTGGTGCAACATCCAAATAAGAATTTTCAATTGTTAGATAGATAGATACATATGTAAGCTAAAGATTTTCCAAGCATATCCGAATTCAAATGGGAAATAGATAGATAGATAGTTTGATAGACAGATAGGCAGACAGATAGATAGATAGGATAAGATAAGATAAGATAAGATTTATTTTCCTCATAAAGGTACAACATATTTTTAATTTAAATAATTTATACTGGTTACTATGTAGTTTGATGCATTGGTGTCTTGATATGCTTTGGTTTGTGTTTTTTACATAGTCGCAGGTTGATATAGTACCTTGCACGGGATTGAACACATCTCCACCTAGTTCATTTAATAGCAATACAAATATATGTTTTATTTTATTATTGAATCCCATGCGACATTGCACCAGTTGGATGGCGTAACCCTCTTAGGGTTGTTGAGCCTCTGGTAAACTTTGGCGCTTGCCAAGCCAGTGCAATGTCTGATAGACATAATGACATAATAAGGAATATAAATATAAATGACAAATTATATTCTACTGTGTGCAGCTATCCTCCTACCATTGGTCGCGACTTCTCCAAGTGTAAGTTTGGAACAATTAAGGGAACCAAAGCCTTCCTAAGAAGTCACTATTCCCGTCGTGATCCTTGGCAACCCTACTAGACACTTTTCCTTTTTAAACATCTATTTTAAAAATCTAGTGTGAAAACTCCCATTGTGAATGGGGTGTATTCACACCTGACCCCAAGATAACGGCGCGTATTTCGGATAAACCAGCCAAAAACTCAGGAGCTATAGTATAAAAACACAGGAGCTATAGTATAAAAACAAGGTATATTGCTGGAAAAATCGCAAAAAATCGCAAAAAATCGCAAAGAATCGCAAAAAATCGCAAAGAGTCGCAAAAAATCGCAAAAAATCGCAGAAAATCGCAAAATAAATGGTGTGTATGATGTGAGCGATATATAAAATGGGGGTATGAACAAGGAGTTGATGTATAGGTTCGATTCCTACGGAATCTGATTTTAATTTTTTGAGTATGGGTATAATTCCCAGTATGTATGGGTTCGATTCCTCCGGAATCTGATTTTGTTTTTTGATGCTGGGATATAGTCCCAGAGTGTATATAATATGGGTTCGATTCCTCCGGAATCTGATTTTAGTGTTTTGAGTACATATGTAAGCTAAAGATTTTCCAAGCATATAAGAATTCAAAAGGAAATAGAATTTTCTCAAACAGATAGAAATCTCAACTTTTCACTTTTTACTTATGGACAAATGCCCAATCCTTAAAAAAAATTAACATCAAATGTGTATTTTTAGAAGCGAAGTATACGTCTTTTTGTACATCCGTCTGAAGGAAATGGTATTGGAGAAACGTGAATTTCTTAGCTGCTGTTTTAGATAGATTGCTAGTTTTTTTCAGTTAAATATTTTTTCTGCTCGATGAGCATCTACACTATAGTTCACTTAGTCCGTCAGTCTGCAAGTAATGTTCTAGAGTAAATCAAATTTCTTTGGGGTAACATGTGGTTGTCCTTTCAGTTAGAAAGCTATTTTATTGTAATTTTTTGTGAAAACTTAGCTGATTAATGCATGGCTTCTATATAAATCACCACTTACTGTTTGAAAAGTCCTCTACTTCCTTTCATTTACTTTACTGTACTTATTTTTGTATGTAAGAGATTCCCTACTTATGGATGTTGCCATCCTTGTTTAAATGATGCTCATAAACTATAGGAGTATAATAGCTAGTCAAAGGCAATTGTTTATGGATTATCAAACTTTTTCTATAAATCCTGAATGATTGACAATACACATTTTTTGTTTATTTTTCCAAGTATCGAACTTTTGAACATTCGGAAATATATAAAAATGGTTAAACATTCAAGAGTAAGATGTTTCTGTAGCAAAAGTTTATTTTAAATCAGGGAGGGAGGGGACAATTGCAGTGTTATTTTTTCTACATCCATCCAGTTATGGGTAGAAAAATACCTTAGCTTGTAATGGCGGGATGATTCCCCATCGATTTTTATGTGATCATCTAGAGAATTCAGAGCACCATCCGCGTGTAATGGGATGCAATACTCTAACACCCAAGGATATTAGATAAAGTAACATTGAACAGACAATCAACCCTTTGATTGCACAACCTTTGTTTTATCTGTGCATGGTAATGAGTTGCGCCTGTTTATGAACCAAGACATTCCCTCACAACGAGCTGATGCAATACATGGGTCGAATGATTGGTGCTTTCCACAAATAAGCCTTTTAAACACTGGACCCTCCAACTTGTTTTAAAAACTCATAATTTCCATATTTTTAAAAAAGATTAAAGTAATAGGGTTAAAGATGTTTTTTCATTTGCCTAAAACTGAGGGTATTATAGCTATGCGAAGCCTGTTTCCTGTGGGGCTATAATTTCCCTGATATAACCTAACCTATCATCCCCTAAAGTTAAATATTATACTGAAAAACTAACCTGCCCCCCCCCCCCTTATGCAATCTTTTGGAGGAATTTGCCGAATTAATGATTGGGGGCTAAAAACTTATTTTATGTCTATTTTATCTACTGGCATGGACAACCTATCAACGGTATCATATGGGGCTATATTGTAACTAATATAGCCTAACCTAAACTTGTCTTAAGTAGTAAACATTCAAACGAAAACTACCATCCCCCGCTTATTTTTAATATGTTTCCAAATATTGGAGGGAGGGTTAATTTCTCAACAGTTTTTTTGGGGTGGAATTTGCCGAAAAATATTGAGGGTAAGATTTATTTTATGTCCATTATCCCATCCCTAATACCTGGGCTTCTCTACTGGCATGGACAACCTATCAACAGTATCATATGATATTCCTTGTAACTAATATAGCCTAACCTAAACTTGTCTAAAGTAGTAAACATTCAAACGAAAACTACCATCCCCCGCTTATTTTTAATATGTTTCCAAATATTGGAGGGAGGGTTAAATACTCAACTTCGAGGGAATTTTTCAAAAAAATTATTGGGGTAAAATTTATTTTATGTCCATTCTCCCATCCCTAATACCTGGGTTTCTCTACTGGCATGGACAACCTATCAAAATTCAATATCTGTAATTGTTTGCAACCAAAAGTTTATGTTGTGCAAATGTTCTCAAAAAGAAGTTTATTTTTTTGTTTTGGTATGTTTGATTTAAAGTACTAAAAAAGTCTCTGGTCCTAAAAGATATAGGATATACTTGGATATTTTGATAGGAAACAATTGTCTTCATCCTATTATAGACACAATTTATTGGTTAGTTTGTTAATCCAATAAAAGGGGAGGATATGGGTTAAAGGGGGTAGATTGTTGATTAACCCCTAACAGTCGGGCCCCTTACCGCACCTTAATCAGTCGGGGGGGGGGGGCGTTCAACGCCCCCCATATTATATCAGTTCCTATTACAGCTAGAAGGCTAAAATTTTCATGCAAGTCCCCTGTGTTATGATTAATTTCCGACACTAAGTAAGTCAAAGTCAATTTTCGCTTCCTTCACCCTTTTATTTAACAACCTTTGTTTTTAGGTCCTTTTTTACTCAAAAATTTCAAACGGCTGTAATTTTTTTTACTTTTGAAGCTAGAAGAAAATTTTTTTTCCAGAAAATTTTTATCTTTATGTAAATTTTATATTTGAAATATCAAAATATAAATTTCAGCGGCTGCAGCTGTACTTGGCAGCTGCCAGCCGCCGCAGTCGGCGGTCGGCGGGAAAACGGCGGCGGATCTTTATGAAATTTTTATACATTATGTAGACATTTAAGAACAGCTTAAGTTTAAAATTTGAAGTCTCTAAGTAAAAAATTGCGGACACAGGAGCCTTTTAAAGATTTCTGGAGACCTGGAGGATCAGGACCTGCAGGATCATACCTGGAACCTGAAATTGACTTGAACACCTGTATTTAATATGAGGATGTACTACTAGAGGATACTATAGTATTTTGGTAAGATAAAATGCTTTTTTAAGTCAAAAAAATATTTTTGCTCTTTACCTGGATGACCCTGCCATGTTTGCTGGCATCCTGTGCCCGCCAGGATGGAGATATTCAAAAAATTTTTAATTATGTGTCATACCCACACTTAAAAAGTCAAGCAGTTCGGGCTCTTTATCTTTCACACACAGAAAATGAGATAAAAAAAAACGGATAGGGGGGTGTTCAACGCCCCCCCCCCCCCGACCGTTAAGGGTTAGTGAAATTAATATGCGATAAATAACTTGCTGTTCTAATTTTTGTTTTCTATACACCGTTACTTTTATTTTTTATATTTTTCTATAAAGTTCTATAAACCAACAAACTCCAGCAAAAAAAAATATTTCAAAATCAACCAAACTAAAAATATTAGAATAAAAATTTATAAGATTAAAACCAGTACGGTAGCTCCGGAGGCCGAAGGCAAGGGCTAAAAAAACTGGCATTAAATTATGATTTTTATTTTAATATTTATGGAAAATTGTAGAAATACGATGCTATACGTGATTATTTAGTATGGTTTTAATCTAGCAGATATTAATCGATTTCGAAGCCATACTGGAAAAAATATTTTAATATTTATTTTAGGGTCCTATCTTTCTCAATGAATTGATGACCTCGTGCCCTCCCAAAAAATAGGCTAAATCCTACCCAGTTTCAAGAAAAATTCCAATAAACGCACAAACCAACATACATCTAAATAGCTACTTTGGTATATAAAAGAACAAAAAAAGCCCCAAATTCCTTTTTTTACTAAAAAATCAATTAAAGATGTTCAAAGTGTTTGAATCTATTTGAACTTTGCCTCTAAGCCTCAAGCAGACTTCATAGACTCAGGGATCTAAAAGGATAAGACAAAATAATCAATCTATAAACAAATACATTTATTTTATTTAATCTACTTGTAACATTTACAAAGCGAAGCATTCTATAATTAGTTTCGGTCTATCCGTCCGTAACGGTTAGCAGCTCTTTTCTTTAATTGAAACATGTTAATATTTTTCTACATATTTCAAACTTTGCATGCTGATTTCTATTACAGTAAGGTATGATTTAGAAAGTATATCAACTCTAAAATTGTTACCAGAAAGTTCATTCGATTATTTGAAACATTTTATTTGTTATATTTAAAAAATGTTTATATGCTACTTATTTGATTTTTGGAATAATGATTCTTAGGACAACAAGGTAAAATATTATAATCAAATCCTAAAAATGAAATCATGTGTTTTACTCTATTCTGTATTAATGCAATTTCGAAGCAAACTTATTTACAATTTTGTTCAGTCTTCAACAAATTTTTGGCTTATTAGGTAAAATAAAAACAAAGTTATTTTAAATGCATTAATCGTCCAAAATCCATGAATAATGCCCTCTAACATCAAGACATTTTATCTATATACAGGAATATCCCTTCGTTTTACATTTGATAGATAAATCTGCACTGATTCGCCATGGCAAAACTGATATAGAAAAGGAGCTGTTTAATTTATAAGAACAGGGATCTTAAGGGATAAGACAATGGACCATACATTGATATGCATCCCCAATGATGATAGTCAAAATAAAAATTTTAGGTTGAAAAGTTTTGACAAGCCTAATTCTTAGTCAATCTATGAAAATTCAATTTGGGTATAGTCCCTTTCGTGACAACGCTTCTTAAGGGGCATTTCGTCGGATTTTCACAGTAGATTTTCTACTATTTCAAGAACTTGTGGGGGGTTCTAACCCTGCGGGGCCTATTGCCTAACCCTGCGGGGCAATCCCCTAACATAATTTAACCTAACCTTACCTAAAATTATCTATCAAAAGCTACTGTGAAAATACAATGAAACGTCCCTTAAGAGGCGTTGTCACGAAAGGGAACAGGGTTAAGTTTGGACATTCAGACAAAAGACCAGCAATCAAAGAATTGAACAAATATTTATGCAACTAATAATCAAGTTATGCTCTAAGTACCCAAATAACTATGTTGAGTACCCATTCTCTATAGGTTATCCAAATTTAAATTTCTTATCTATATCAAATTTAAGGGATGTTACTTTTAAGATTTATTTTCTTCTAGGGTTTCTAACTATATCACTCTTTTTTCTTTGTCTATCTATTATCCTTGTTTAATCTATCTATCTATCTATCTGCGTTTGTCATGGAAACTATTATTTGTGAGCATATATCTGTTTATTCAAAGTAGAAAAATTGACATATCTCAAAAGACATGTTTTTTGCTTTTCTTTTAAAAACTTCAATCTATATATCCATCCATCTATCTATCTATCCTTCCTTTCATTGGTATGGTGTTTGTCTAGGCTCTAGCATTGACCCCTAGACAAGATTAATTTCTATCTATTTATCCATCTATCTGTCTAGCCAACTATCCATCCATCCATTTATCCATCTATCTATCTATCTTGCCTTTTATTGTATGGTGTTTGTCTAGCCTCTAGCAGTGACCCCTAGGCAAGATTAATTTCTTTATATTGAGAGATTTAACACATCTTATATCTATGTTTTGCCCTACACAACTTTTATACCATTCTTCTTTTTAAGAGCGAAGCTTTTCTATAAATAGGACCGGTCCGTCCGTCCGTAACGGATAGCTCAATTTGTCAATTTAGGCATGTTATAATCGTCCTATAGATTTCAAACTTGGTATGGTGAATTAATTTAAAACATGTTGATTCTTGACCTTTTTACCAACAACTTATGTGTTATAATTATCCAATTTTTGAAAAAACTGATTTCTGTTACAACAAGAAACAATGTTAAAAGCAAAGCAGCTCTATATTTAAGTTCTAAATGATGTCCTTTAAACAGTATCCTGAATTTAAGCAGTTTATAAAAACTTTACATTTAATTTTCTGGATGTTGTCATACTTGTTCTTATTTGATTTATTTCGAGGATTAAAAGGGAGAGGGAGAGGGCAATGTTAGATAAATTAATCTTTCACTTTGAACCTATAATACTGCTTTGAAATATTGCTATTAACCTTAAAAGATCGGGCCCTCAATAAAACAACCTAAATCCTAGTCCGTTCTGCATATGGGTAGGAATGAATAAATCCCTATGGATCAGTCTAATTTGCCCAAAACAGATTTTATAAAGATATCCTAGATCCTATTATACTTATATTACTTATAAATGTTACTTCATACTACTAGTTGGGTTTAAACACAAAAAAAACATCCAAATGTAGCAACAGATGTTTAACAAACTATCGTTACATACATCCTTATGTAGAGACAGCGTGATGGAAGGAAATCTCTGTTATGAAATTTTAATATCAAAATGATGGAAATGAGAGAGATTTTAAAAAGCTTTGATTTTATACATTAAAAATAACTTCACACTTATACATATGTACACTTGAGACTGCTTATAAAATAAATGCATTTGTAGTTTTCTCCAGAAAAAGCGGGTCAAAGGGCTGTTTATTACTTTAGTCCCCAAAGATTTATAATAACGTTCTCATATTCGTTGGCTCATCAACTTTGGAGACTAGTGAATTAAGATTGGTTTGCTCATAAAGTTCAGTGTCCAAATGTTTCAACCAGTATTTATAATCTATAGAAGGGGTAGTTTTGTGTATCATCATTAATTTATCGGCCAATGTCTTATCCCTTTAGATCCCTGACACTGGAGACTGTCTTCATAATAAATGCACTAGTATTTTTCACATTAACTTAAAGTAGTAAGGAATTTGAGTGGATTTTTATATTTGTGCTTTATTTGTATACAATTAATTTGAAGATCTTAGTTTTTTTAACATCAAACGATTATTTCCCTCATTTTATGATGCTTCCGAATGAAAATGAAATATTTATATCTATATATAAGTTTATCATTTATAATATTTTAAAGTTACTGAATCTCTGTCTGTAAACCAAAGGATATCGCTAACTGATGAACCAATATGGTTCTCCTTAACGGTGTAGCTTCTTAACGGTTCTGGGATGGTTTATATCAATTTTAAAAAAAGGATAGGGGGTAGTTTTTTAAACGTGTGTCAACATTTCGTTGTCTGTACCTGTAGGTCTAACGAGTACCCAATATAAACTAACAACAAACAATTGAAAAACTTCCCCCTCATAATTAAAAAAAATATGGGGGGGGGGGGTGAGGTAGTTTTCCATTTCTTTGTATATTACTTTGGTTAGGTTTGGTTAGGAAGTGCCATCAAACAATTTCCAAGATTTTTGAGATACTCAATAATTATTATAAATAATGTTTGTCTCTGCCAAGATTCAAATATTAATGAAAGGAGGAGCCACAGAAGGAGAGGGCATGAGGTTGCATAGCTCATAGAATAATTAAAATAGAAAATATAAAGGATTACTTTAGTTTTTCAAACCTATTTTCATAACAACACCGCCTTTATTTTGAAAATATGAAATTTTTAGCCTCTGTGTAAGGCTTTAACCTTTCAGGGCTCTTATAACAATTTATTAACCTAACCTATAATAAGTAACAAAAATAAATTAAAATTTTAGCATGTGATCGATTTGCAATAATTTGAAATATTATCAACCCCTTCCATCCTCAAAGGCACTAGACCAAAAAAAAATTCTGATTCGCTCCCTGTTGAATAAATCTCCCTTTTGAAAATCCCCCCCCCCCCCCTCTAAAAAAAGCTTATACCTCCTTGATATATACCCATAAACAAGAGGGACAATTGGCTGTTTATTACACTAGTCACCAAAATTTTATAATATCCTATTCTTATACGTTGGCTTTCCAACTTTGGCGACTTTAGTGACTTCTTATTGGTTGCTTTATTAAGTTAAGTGTTCAAAAGTTTCAACTACTAATTTCTATCTTAACCCTTACAGATCGGGGGGGGGGGTCATATTGACCCCCCCCCCCTCTATTTTTTCAATGTCATTTTTTTTGTAGGTAAGATAGAGAGTTGTGACTTCATGACTTTTTAAGTTTAGTAATTATATGTCGACAAGAGTTGATTTTATTAGGATATCTGGTCTGTGTCGGTCATGGTGTCCGGTCAAAGTCGGTTGGGTAGCACCAAAATTTTTAAAAAATTCTAAATAAATCTTAAATTTCTACATTATGACTTTGTATATAAGGTAGAAACCTAAAATTTTTTTTTGTGAATGAGAAAAGTGGTGTTATGACCGTTTGACTGCACCCTGACCGACTTTATGACCGATTTTTGTCCAGCTTTTACTACAGACATATATCATGAATATCGTGGCTTCTATTACTGCTAGAGACCTATAAATTTTTTTGGTAAATCCTTGAGGAATATTAACAGATAAAAATATTAATTGGCGCCGCCAACCGACGTTTTACCACCATAACCGCCGAAAATGGCGGTTTCCGTTATTTGCCGTTTTTTGGCGATGATCAGAAAAAGTAATTTTTTGTTATGAAAAATAAAAGTTCGTCCTATAATTTGGTCATCCTAGCTGCAAAATTGGCTGCTCTACAGCTGTTTAAAAATTTAGCGGCTGGCCGCTTAAAAGCGGCTAAGGAGCGGCCTGATCGCTATGACTAGAAAAGGTAATTTTCTCTAAAAATACACATGAACCACCAGAAAAAAATTTTACGTCTTTATCTGTAACAGAAGCCGAGATAGAGGGGGGGGGTCAATATGACCCCCTCCCCCCCAATCTATTAAGGTGGGAATAGGGGCCCGATCTGTAAGGGTTAAGAAGGCTTATTTTTATGTATCATCATTTGGGCTGTACATCAATTTATCGGTCATTGTCTTATCCCTTTGAATCCCTAAATATACCTAACCCCAACTCTATATAAATATTATTCTGTGTAAAAGCGTCGCCACAACCAATTTTCCAGTGATTGAACTTCAATCTAATATCAAAATTGGGATCTAGTCATTTTTTCCTCTCAGATAAATTTAAATAAAGGATACAGCTGTAAAGGAATAGTCAGGGAATTAAAGTAAAATAATAGAGGGGCAAGAGCTATATGTAAATCTACCCAATTAGTGAAGATCTGATTTTGTAAAGGGTCTTTGAAATCAGCTAATAATAAAATTATAAAAATAGTCGAGTCCTTACAAGAAAAGAAAGCAAGCAGACAAAAGAGTCTCCATCACTAGGGCTAGATAGGTTTCTGGGTTATACATCTATAATTATACATTTATTATCATGGGTACTAGATATGAAGACAGACTAAACTAATTAACTCTTTAAAAGAGATGGGAGAAAAGGGAATCGTCTTCCTCAAGTTATGTAGTTTAGTCTTTCTCCTAGATAAGTAATTTAAAATGTACCATATGATTACTAATTAGGTCATGGATATTAATGGATAAGACTATAGCCAATAAAATATAAACAAAATTATCCCTTATATGGATTACAATTATTGGTCAAAAATATGCCTATGACTTTTGGTACCAGCTCAAATTTACAGTCCCCAATCGCCCCCAGGCGTTTTCAGTCCTTGGATACTTGTATTATATTGTGTTAAATTGTTAATTGTGTTTATTATTTACAAAAGGAATAGTTTATTAATAAATTCTTAATGCAATGTAATTATTTATAAATGTTGATTATAAAATGTATATGTTGTTTTGTCCCAATAAATATTTGAATTTGAATTTGAGTCCATTATTCCCTCCCTGGGTCACAACCTTTGCAGGGACAAATTTCATGAATAGGATAACCTAACTTTTTTATTAACTTACTAACAGGCTAATGTGTGCAATTCTATGATAGCCAGGGATTGAGGGAACATTGTTTATTACTCTAGTCCCCAAAGTTTTTTAATAAAGTTTTCTTATTTGTTGGCGCGACTTTGGGGACTTTTAAAATTTTGGATTGGTTGTTTTATTAACCCTTAACGGTCGGGGGGGGGAGGGGGGGCGTTGAACGCCCACCCATCCGGTTTTTTCTATCTCATTTTCTGTGTGTGAAAGATAAAGAGCCCAAACTGCGTGACTTTTTAAGTTTGGGTATGACACATAACCGAGAGTTGGAATTTTTTTTAATATCTTCATCCTGGCGGGCACAGGATGCCAGCAAACCTGGCAGGGTCATCCAGGTAAAGAGCAAAAATATTTTTTTGACTTAAAAAAAGCATTTTATCTTACCAAAATACTAAAATATCCTCTAGTAGTACATCCTCATATTAAATACAGGTGTTCAAGTCAATTTCAGGTTCCAGGTATGATCCTGCAGGTCCTGATCCTCCAGGTCTCCAGAAATCTTTAAATGGCTCCTGTGGCCTTAATTTTTGACTTAGAGACATCAAATTTTAAACTTAAGCTTTTCTTACATGTCTAAATAACGTATTAAAATTTCATAAAGATCCGCCGCCGTTTTCATGCCGACCGCCGACTGCGGCGGCTGGCAGCTGCCAAGTACAGCTGCGGCCGCTGAAATTTATATTTTGATATTTGAAAAATAAAATTTACATAAAGATTAACATTTTCTGCAAAAAATTTTTATTCTAGCTTAAAAAATACAAAAATTACAGCCGTTTGAAATTTTTAAGGAAAAAAGGACCTAAAAACAAAGGTTGTTAACCCCTTACAGTCGGGCCCCTTGCCGCACCTTAATCAGTCGGGGGGGGGGGGGGCGTTCAACGCCCCCCCATGTTATCTCAGTTCCTATTAGAGCTAGAGGGTTAAATTTTTTTGTGTAAGTCCCCTTTGTTATGATGAATTTCCGACTTTTCGTAAGTCAAGGTTAATTTTCGCTTCCTTCACCCTTTTATTTAACAACCTTTGTTTTTAGGTCTTTTTTTACCTAAAAATTTCAAACGGCTGTAATTTTTTTATTTTTGAAGCTAGAATAAAATTTTTTTGCATATAATGTTAATCTTTATGTAAATTTTATATTTAAAATATCAAAATATAAATTTCAGCGGCCGCAGCTGTTCTTGGCAGCTGCCAGCCGCCGCAGTCGGCGGTCGGCGGAAAAACGGCAGCGGATCTTTATGAAATTTTAATACGTTATGTAGACATGTAAGAAAAGCTTAAGTTTAAATTTGATGTCTCTAAGTCAAAAATTGCGGCCACAGGAGCCATTTAAAGATTTCTGGAGACCTGGAGGATCAGGACCTGCAGGATCATACCTGGAACCTGAAATTGACTTGTACACCTGTATTTAATATGAGGATGTACTACTAGAGGATATTTTAGTATTTTGGTAAGATAAAATGCTTTTTTTAAGTCACGCAGTTTGGGCTCTTTATCTTTCACACACATAAAATGAGATAGAAAAAACCGAATGGGGGGGCGTTCAACGCCCCCCCCCCCCCGACCGTTAAGGGTTAAATAAAAGGGTGAAGGAAGCGAAAATTGACCTTGATATACTTAAGGTCGGAAATTCATCATAACACAGGGGACTTAAACAAAAAATTTTAGCCCTCTAGCTCTAATAGAAACTGAGATAACATGGGGGGCGTTGAACGCCCCCCCCCTCCCCTGACTGATTAAGGTGCGGCAAGGGGCCCGAATGTAAGGGGTTAAGTTGAGTGTTCAAATATTTTAACAACTGATTGTAATCTACAAAAGATTTAATTTTGTGTATAATCATTAAGTTTTTAGATTGATTTATTGACTGAATTATGTACTCTATTCTTAAAAATCTATTGTCATACCTTCCTAGCTGTCTGCACTTTAGTTATAAGATAAAAACTTATACAAAACAAGTATAATTTTGTACTAGGACTCTATTCTAATATATCTATTGTCATATCTTCCTAGCTGTCTGCACTTTAGTCATAAGATAAAAACTTATACAAAACATGGACAATTTTGTTGTAAGAAGCGCAGCTAAAAGCAAAATTATCTATTTTTTAAAAATAAAATGATACAAAGTCTAAGTTAAAACATTCAAATACATTTCTTTTTCTGTCTGTAGCAAAGGATCTCGCTGCCCGATATAGGTTCTCCTATACATGTAAGCTTTTTTAGGTCCTGAAATGGTTTTAGGTTATTTCATTTTTCTGGGTAGGTTTTAGGTTATATTCTGCTCTTAAATATTCCTTGGAATAAAGAGTCTCTTTGTTTTTAGGTACTTTTTTACTTAAAAATTTCAAACGGCTGTTTTTTTTTATTTTTGCAGAAAATGTTTATTCTTATGTAAATTTTATATTTGAAATATCAAACATAAATTTTAGCGGCCGCAGTCGGCGGTCGGCAAGAAAACGGCGGTGGATCTTTATGATCTTATTTTTGAAGCTAGAAAAACAATTTTTTTAACAGAAAATGTTATCTTTATGTAAATTTTACATTAGAATTATCAACGGCGGCGGATCCTAATAAAATTTTAATACATTATGTAGACATGTAAGAAAAGCTTAAGTTTAAAAGGGATAGTTCTACGAAGTGTATTTAAAGAGTTAAGGTACTTAGAGTAGTGAACTTTTATATGTCTTAGTAGAATATATTAGGCATTGGATAGATATGATTATATATTAAAGAATTTTTAACATTGACCAGACCAAACTTTTTTTATTTGACAATATCTAAAAAAGTTAAAGTGATTTGCCACATAAATTACATGAGAATGGTCTATTTTTTTCCAAATATGTATAGCCAAAACACCAATATCAGAGAATCTTTTTTCACATATTTCACAAGAGTTATAAAAAAATTGAACAGGGGTTCCCCTTAGGACAAGTTACTTAAAAAACATAAAAAATAACATCCGGTTCATTATAGGACAGGTTTTCTAGAGATTCTTTTAAAAAAATAAAGAAAACCGTCCGGTTTACTTACAATATACACATTATCTCACGCGGAAATACCAACTAACCATACAACATATATATATATATATATATAAAGACCATTCTCATGTAATTTATGTTGCAAATCACTAACTTTTTTAGATATTGTCCAAAAAAAAAGTTCGGTCAGGTCAATGTTAAAATTCTTTATCACAATCATATCTATCCAATGCCTGATATATTCTACTAAGACATATAAAAAGATCACTACTCTAAGTACTATACTAAATGTTTTATTTGTCATTCTTTGTTATGTGTATTTTGTTGTATAAAAAGTTTGAAGTTCTATTAACTAATAAATGCTATCTAAAGTTGTATTTATGACAAAAAAGTTTTCGCCATATATAACACTAGCGGCTACGCCCCTAGAGGCCTCTAGGGGCACTTGAGGAGGAGAGAGTCGAATTTAATAATTCAATTTCTTATTTTAGATTTTAAAAGAAAAAGTAAAAAAAAATTACGTTTGATGTTTGTTTTTTGTTGAACTCTCTTTCTAAAATTGAGAAATTTTAAAAAATTTAATTTCTCTAGGGAGGGTGGTGGTACCCTCCCCCAAAATAGTTATAAACCTTCCCGGGACATATGAGAATCTACCTTGTTAAGGAGAACCCGATCGGTTCAGCGGTTAGCGAGATCCTTCGGTACAAACACACAAACACACAGACACACAAACATCCTGTTACTTTATTATAAGGATGCAACAAAGTTGAAAATAAAAATGAAAAACTCATTTTTTAAGGAAAATCCCTGGTCAAATCTTTTAATTTTAATCAATAACTTTATATTATGCACTACTACGTTATTTAAAGTAGAAAAAACTTACAGTTCACTATTTTTTTTTAAATGCACTTCATGAAACTATCCCTTTGAAATCTCTAAGTCAAAAATTGCGGCTACAGGAGCCTTTTAAAGATTTCTGGAGACCTGGAGAATCAACACTGCAGGATCATACCTGGAACCTGAAATTGACTTGAACACCTGTATTTAATATGAGGATGTACTACTAAAGGATATTTTAGTATTTTGGTAAAATCAAATGCTTTGTTTAAGTTAAAAAAAACATTTTTGTTCTTTACCTGGATGACCCTTCCAGGTTTGCTGGCATCCTGTGCCCGCCAGGATGGAGATATTCAAAAAATTCCAACTCTCAGTTATGTGTCATACCCACACTTAAAAAGTCAAGCAGTTTGGGCTCTTTATCTTTCACACACAGAAAATGGGATAGAAAAAATCGGATGGGGGGCTTTCAACGCCCCCCCCCCCCCCCCGACCGTTAAGGGTTAAATTAACCTTTTCAAAAGAATCAAGGATGACAACATCCATAAAAGCGAAGCACTGAAACGGTAGGAAAATCGGACATTAACACTTGTATAGTGTCAGAACTAAATAATCAGAATATAATTGTATAAGAGTCAAAGCAAAATTGTAAGTAAATTTGTTGAAAAACTGCTTGATACAGGATAATGTTTATGAACATACTTACATTTTAATGACTTTGCTTCGCTTATAACATTATACTTTATTGTCCCAGGAATAAATATACCAAAAATCAGATCATTTGGATAATTAGATCACATAAAAATTTGTTGTTACAAAAGTAGAAAAATCAACATGTTTAAAATGAACGTAGGGACATTCTGGTAATGATTATAGAGTTGCTACGTTTTTTAAATCGTAGCTAACTACTACAGGAATCACCATGCAAAGTTTGATATCGATAGGACAATTCTAACATACCTAAATTAACAAAAAAAAGCTATCTGTCTCAGACGTACGGACGGACGGACCGACCCTATTTATAGAAAAGCTTCGCTTTAAAAAAATAAAATTGTCATCCTAGTGTGGTAGGGGTGAAGCAGTTCAACCCTACTGAGCGAGTCCGGTCAAAAGAGCCCCTAGCCTTAAGGATTCTATCAATAAAGTACTTCAAGTAGTTACAGTTTGAATGTTTATTTAGAACTGATTATACACAACAAATTAATGGCTTTATATACAAACAGATTACAATATTGGGTTAGGTAGAAAATGGGTGTGGAGAAAATGGGGGGCTGCAGCCAGGTGAATAGCAGATGGGCAGGCCCCTGTGGGGGGTAAGGTAGATGTCCCCCGGAAAAGGGTAGGTTATATGGAACATGAAGGGGGGAGGGGCAACTTCCTCCCCACATCGGCGGCTGATAACTTTGACCGCATTCTTTGGTGGTCAAAATAGAAGAAAGAGTTGGCTTAGGAATGTGATGGGTGGAGCTTTAACACCTGCATTTGCCGGGAGTCTCAGAGCGTAGTATGCTCTAGGAAATGACAGTCTGTCTGTCCGACTACCACACTTGTATCTAACTAAAGGGAACATGCATTAGTTAAAGAATCAAAGTTTAGGTTATCTTCATATCAAACACAGCATGTTCTTAAGGAAGCTTTACAAAGTATCTAAAAAAGCAGCCATGTGACGTCATAAAAATGAGGTATTAGAGGAGAAGTGGGAAAGAAAACCTCTAAAAAAGAGATTGATAATCCCTCGTTTTTATGATGTCACATGGCTGACTTTTTTATTTTGAGACACTTTGTAAAGCATCTTCATAAGGTTACTAATTGTATATATTTTTAACTATCTAATATTATCTTGCACTTTATGGTTGTGTTAGATTCTGCCTCTAGCAACATATATTTACTTGGGTTAATTATCTCGTATCAATACTTAACCCTTACAGATCGGGCCCCAATTCCCACCTTAATAGATTGGGGGGGGGGGGGGGGGGGGGGGGTCATATTGACCCCCCCTCTATCTCGGCTTCTGTTACAGATAAAGACGTAAAATTGTTTTCTGGTGGTTCATGTGTATTTTTAGAGAAAATTACTTTTTCTAGTCATAGCGGTCAGGCCGCTTCTTAGCCGCTTTTTAGCGGCCAGCCGCTAAATTTTAAAACAGCTGTAGAGCGGCCAATTTGCAGCTAGGATGACCAAATTTTAGGACAAACTTTTATTTTTCGTAACAAAAAAATTACTTTTTCTGATCATCGCCAAAAAACGGCAAATAACGGAAACCGCCATTTTCGGCGGTTACGGCGGTAAAACGGCTGTTGGCGGCGCAAATTAATATTTTTATCTGTTTATTATTGCTCAAGAGTTTATCAAAAAAATGTATAGGTCTCTAGCTGTAATAGAAGCCACGATATTCATGATATATGTCTGTATTAAAAGCCGGACAAAAATCGGTCATAAAGTCGGCCAGGGTGCGGTCAAACGGTCATAACACCAATTTTCTGATAAGGTCATTGATATCTCAGTATTCACCAAAACAATTTTAGGTTTCTACCTTATATACAAAGTCATAATGTAGAAATTAAGATTTATTTAGAATTTTTTTTTAATTTTGGTGCTACCTAACCGACTTTGACCGGACACCACGACCGACACAGACCAGATATCCTAATAAAATCAACTTTTGCCGACGTATAATTACTAAACTTAAAAAGTCATGAAGTCACAACTCTCTATCATACCTACAAAAAAAATGACATTGAAAAAATAGAGGGAGGGGTCAATATGACCCCCCCCCCGATCTGTAAGGGTTAAAATAAAAAATATTACATATTATGTTATTGTCACTTTATCTTAATATATTGATTTACGTAAATATTTGATTTATTAAATTTTCCGGGGCACTAATCAAAAAGTTAACTAGTCTTCTACATAAAAGCAATTTAAATTTAAAAAAATACCTACCTTTACCATATTTTTGTATTATAGCCATAGTTAAATTATCAATATTTCAGGGATTATGATTTCCGGATGCAAAACTCTCAACTTTCACCCCCCAAGATTTAAAGGGATTTAGTTTGAAGAAAAGGTATAAAAATTCCTAAAATACTTTTTTTTATATTACAATTCAATGTTAAAATATTCTACTTATGATCAATAAAAAAGACGAATTGTCGATCTTTAGACGCACAGATAGACAGGCGGATGGACAGTCTGATCCTAAAAGAAATTTTACATTAAAAAGGAAACTCACCTAACTCACTCTTTTAATGACTAATGTATTTATTCGTGTAAATGCACACTGAGATGTTAAAAACAGTTTCCCATTTAGTTGTGCGGTTTTTTTTATATCAGCATAAGGCTAAAGTTACAAAGATAATTGACGGTTATTCCATGGAGAGAGGGACTTTTGACTGTTTATTACACTAATTCCCAAAGTATTATCCGTTTGCTTAACAACTTTTAAGACTTTTATTATATTTTGATGGGTTGATTGATTAAGTTGAGTGTTCAAACTTTTCAATGAATAATTGTAATCTACAGAAGGGATAATTTTGTGTATCATGTACATAAATTTATTTGACATTGTCTTATCCATGGCAATCTGTGGTAACTGTTAGAATTATCAAAATTAGACAGGTCAAAAATGATTATAAAGGAAACTATACATATATGTTTCTTGATGCTTTAGGCTCAAGCTAAACTCAACTCTAGATCATGGTGCAACATTTTGGGAGCAAAGCTTTTCTGTAATTCTTTCATTAAAGAAACTGTCGGTACAAAAATATATATCTTTAACCGCCTAACTGATATGGTTCTTCTTTACATTATAGCTTCTTAAAGGTCCTGGGAAGGTTTAGAACTAATTTGAACTATTTTGGGGGTGGGTACCACTATTATACCAAGAGAAATCACCTCTAGTACAAATTTATTTATTTTTCTTTTAAAAGCTAAAGTGGGATATCAACTCCCCCCCTCCCTACCTCAAATGCCCCTAGAGGCCTCTAAAGGAGTTCTTTGTAGATGCAAAATCCTTTTAATTTGGGTATATTGCACTTTGTAATTCAATGATCCTTGTTTTCCCACGCCCAGCTTTTTCTTCCCACGGTGTTTATCCTAATTTCCTTGACCTTTTCTCCCATGCATAGATCTAATAGCAGTATATGTTTTATATAGTTTACCAGTATGGATTCAAAACCGATTAATATCCGCTGGATTAGAACCGGTTCCCAGCCATACTGAAAAATGATGTATATCATCGTAATATAGACAATTATCTACAAATAGTAAAATATGAACAAGATTAATACCAATTTTGCTATCCGCGGAAACCTGTCTATAATACGATGAAAAATCATAATTATATTAGGTTGAGAGGTTGCACAGCAAAACCAAGTTATATTCTTTTATATTAAAAAGAAGATTGTTTTAAAACCACAATAATTATGGAAAAACCTTATGGCATATCTAGTAAATGAAATGCTAACTTTGTCATAATTTCACTCATAACTAAGACGTTAACAATTGTTATTGGGTTTAGTTATGTATACATTGTTCATAAAATAAGCAAAAAAAGGTTACATGTTATTTTAAAACAACAGACATAGAAAACGTCCTTTAGGTTAGGTTAGGTTAAGCAAAGGTTAAGAGCACAGCAAGGATAGTACCCCTTGGGGGAAAAGCCTTCACCAATAGCTTAAAAATAAATTTAAACAAAGGGCGTATTAGGGGTTGTTGTCAGGTAGGGAGTGGACATTGGAAGTTTTATCACATTAGTCCCTAAAAGCAGGGATCGGAATCCTCACGTAAGCCGCGTGTAAGCCTCAGTGAAATCGTGATTTTATCACTATAAAATTCAGCTGGATGTATAAAACGGCTCTTTAGCAGACAATCCTTCTTTCTTAAATTTTTTTTTCTGCTCACAATCAGGTTTAAAACTGAGGCTTATGCGCGGCTTACGTGAGGCTTCCGATCCCTGCCTAAAAGTTTGTAAAATAGAAATAGTACCTTTATTGTTTGTAATAATAATTTATTTTTCCTTGGCATGGCTTAACAACTTTGGGGACTTTTTAAAGATTTTGATTGGTTGCTTTATTAAAATAAACGTCTACGCGTTTTAACCACTAACTGTAATCTCTAATATTTTTCTCTATAATCATTGGGGATGTATATCAATTTATCGGCCATTGTCTTATCCCTGTAGATCCCTGGAGAAATGCATAAAAGTTATGGCTGCTCTTGTGTGAATAATTTACAAACAAACTTGAAACTTTACCATAAACTGAAATGTATTTGCGTTAGGAAAAATAAATGAGAAACATGTAATGTACTTTCACTTAAAGCAATGAACCCGTATTGCCCTAACCCTGCAGGGCTCCCAACCCAACCTCAAATTATTATACATAGATTTCTGTAGATTAGATTTATAGATGAAAAAGTTTTTATAAGAATTAACAAAAATCCCCAAAGTTGTCAAGCCATCAAATAAGAAAACTTTGGGTATCAGTATGATTGCCAGTTCGATTGGGAATAATCTTACCCAAATAAACCAACCCATTGACAATTCTAAAAACACATGTTTAAAATATCATACTAGACATTAATATATTCTAATAACAGTAACAGGATATTTTTAATTTTGTAAGTCTTAAGGATCGTGCTAACTGTTATGGTTCTCCTTTACAAGGTTGCTTTTCTTAGGTCCAAGGAAGGTTCTTAAATTATATTAGGGAAGGCTAATAACACTCTTCCAAGATAAATCGCCTCTTCCACTAAATTTAGTACAAAAAAACTAGTAAAAAATCAAGGTATAAATGTATTACCAAGAAAACCTGAAGAGTTTTTACTTATCTGTAAATTGGCCCCTTCACATGTTTAATTTCAGAAGATATATCTCTACTCCTGATCACATCTGGCTGCTGCAATTATGCAACAAAAATAGGATCCTCATTTTTAAGTAGCGAAGCTCATCTACTACTAAAACAAAGTATGTCTGTATGTACATCTCTCGTATTTTTACGTACAGATGACTCTTCTTGCCCCTGACCACATCTGGCTGCTGCAATTATGCAACAAAAATGGAATCCTCATTTTTAAGTAGCGAAGCTTATCTACTATTAAAACAAAGTATGTCTGTATGTACATCTCTCGTAATTTACGTACAGATGACTCTTCTTGCCCCTGACCACATCTGGCTGCTGCAATTATGCAACAAAAATGGGATCCTAATTTTTAGTAGCGAAGCTTATCTACTACAAATACAAATAATGTCTGTATGTACGTCACTCGTATTATACCTAAAGATGATTGTCTTGCCCCCTTACCATAGCTTCTGCAATTATGCAACAAAAAAAGGATCCTCATTCTTAAGTAGCGAAGCTCATCTACTACTAATACAAAGTATGTCTGTATGTACGTCACTCGTATTATACCTAAATATGACTTTTCTTGCCCACTGACCATAATATGCTGCTGCAATTATGCAACAAAAAAGGGAATCTTCATTTTTATGTAGCGAAGCTTATCTGCTACTAATACAAAGTATGTCTGTATGTACGTCACAAGTATTATACCTAAATATGACTTTTCTTGCCCACTGACCATAATATGCTGCTGCAATTATGCAACAAAAAAGGGAATCTTCATTTTTATGTAGCGAAGCTTATCTACTACTAATACAAAGTATGTCTGTATGTACGTCACTCGTATTATACCTAAAGTTTACTTTTCTTGTCCTCTAACGTAATAAGCTGCTGCAATTATGCAACAAAAATGGGATCCTAATTTTTAGTAGCGAAGCTTATCTACTACTAGTACATAGTATATCCGTAAGTACATTACTCGTAATATACCTAAAGATGATTGTCTTGTCCCCTAACCATAATATGCTTCTGCAATTATGCAACAAAAATAGGATCCTCATTTTTAAGTAGCGAAGCTTATCTACTAATGATACAAAGTATGTCTGTATGTACGTCACTCGTATTATACCTAAATATGACTTTTCTTGCTCACTGACCATAATATGCTGCTGCAATTACGCAACAAAAATGGGATCCTCATTCTTAAGTAGCAAAGCTCATCTACTACTAATACAAAGTATGTCTGTATGTACGTCACTCGTATTATACCTAAAGATGACTTTTCTTGTCCCCTAACTATAGTAAGCTGCTGCAATTATGCAACAAAGTTGGAATCCTCATTTTTAAGTAGCGAAGCTAATCTACTACAAATACAAATAATGTCTGTATATACATTACTTGTATTATACTAAAAGATGAATCTTCCTGCCCTCTAACCATAATAAGCTTCTGCAATTATGAAATAAAAATGGGATCCTCATTTTTATTACTAAGTACGTCTGTATGTACATCAAAAGTATTTTACCTAAAGATTAATTTTCTTATCTACAACTTATGCTCAGTACAAATATACGTCAGAGATCTTAATATACAACTAAATAATATTTTTTTTGACAGTACTTCTAAAAGTTGGATTTCTCTAGAATATATGTTCAATTGGTCATACGTTTTTAAGCATGATTTAAAATCCACACAAAATAATTAACTAAGCTGTATAAGGTATGTTTCTCATTTTGAAACAGAAGTACTTAAAATATCAGAGATAGACCCTAAAAAAAGCCAAAGGGTCAAAGCAAAGGAAGGTAAATTCTGCCCTTTTTCTGAAAAACTTTTTTAGTCCTATTATATTGAGTATAATAAGGTTTTCTTAGTCTGACCATTAGGATCTCAATAGGATCTCAAACAATACTAATTGAGTTTTTTTTATAGGTCTCGAGATTTTTTTTATTTAATTCTTGGGGAGGTTTTCGGCTATTTTCTCCACCTTCTTTAGTTTAAGAGACTCATTTTGAATCTAGAGGCAAAGCTACAAATAATACTGTATGAAAAAAAACCTCCAGTTGATATAGTAAGTTTATGTAGAGGTGTTAGCTAGAACCAGGGAGGGAGGGGACATTGGGCTGTTTATTACATTAGTCCCCAAAGTTTTATGCCAACGTTTTCTTATTCAATGGCTTAACACCTTTCCGGACTTTTTTTGAACTTTGATTATTTGGTTCTTTAAGTTAAGTTTTCTTTTTAACAAAAATAATGTTGTGTATCATCATTGTGTATGTACATCAATTTATTGACCATTGTCTTATCCCTTTAGATCCCTGGTACGAACTGTGTTAAGACAAATGGTCGGAGATATTTCATCACAAATATATTTTGGAACACGAAGAATTCTAATAACAGTTAGGTACATGAACAAACTATTATGTACTGGTAGAATTCTAATAACAGTTATGTAAATGAACAAACTAGTATGTACTTGAAATAATTAGAGTGCTTTACCTAGCTAGCATAAACACTTTATTATATGTATTTAATAAATTTTAAATATGGGGGGGGGGGGGGTTCTTAACCCTTGCCCCAGCAAAGCATGTACCTAGGGTAGGAAACAGCTATAGTGACTGTAATAAAATAACGTTATACAATACAAATGACCAATAATAAGGACGGTATGGCGTATTTTTTATAGGCACTATTTGTGGCTACACTCTATCTAATTAAACATAGCCTAAGCTAACCATACATAAACCACACATAAACTACAACCTCTCTTTTTTAAAATTTATTTCAAAATACAGAGAGTTGAAATTTTTTGCATATTTCATAAAAGGATACTGACTAACATTAGATATTTAGGATAAGTTTAGTATGGCTTTAAAACCAATTAATATTTGCAAAATTAGAACCGATTATCACTATACTGAAAAATTATTTATAGCATCGTATTACAGATAAATTTCCACAAATATTAAAATACAAATAATAAAAATTATAACATTTTTAAAAAATCTAATATAATCGCAAAGCTGTCTATAATACAATGCAATAAATAACTATTAATAATCTTAATTTTGTAAAAAATTTTACAAAACTATTTCATAGATTTTCAGAATCCACGACCCCTTATTGATGAACCTAACTGAAAACTAACATATCATCATAATATCTTTCCAACATTCTCTTTTCTTTTACTTTTGTTATTTGCAGTTTTGAGTTAGGAAACAAGAACGATTACGTCTAGTAGTAGAATTTAACCCTTAAAGTACCTTTTTGTACCTTAATATTTAACTATAACTTAGCTCCTATAGGATCTATAGGGCTAACAATTTGTGCATAATCCTTGTTTGATAAATAATATACTATCAGTAAAAGACATAATTTACTTTTTGCACACTTTTATTTAACAACCTTTAATTAAGGTTCCCTTTTACTTAAAGATTTAAAACAGCTGTTAAAAAAAGCGATATTTATTATTTGCTGATATACAAAGTCCCACTTGAAGGCCGACACAAAGTCCACGGGGTGCTGACTATTAACGCCTTCCCCCTCTATTGTATTACTCAAAAGTTGCAACAGTTAACATCATATCGACATCCTTTTCCTATGTTGACTAAATAATAGAAAATAAAAGTTGTATTGGCCGACATATTAGAGTGTCAACACTTTCCTTCCAAGTTTAACACGGAATGTATGTCTAAAGTAACTTATTATTTGTTTATATCCATGTCTAAGTACTAATAGTGTTTTGTTTTGGCATGTCTCAACCAAAACTATGATTGATGCATCACCAATATTATAATGGATTTATTATTACTTGGATGTTGCACCAGATTATCATGTACTCTAATAAAGTGATAATCACAGGACAGCTGGCTAAAATAACGATCCATTCCACTTACCTAATCCACTCCCCCACCTACTAAATGAACGAACTGATCAACAAATGATTTCAATTTTAGTAATGACAATTTTTCCAATGTCATAATATCCACGTATTTTCTGTATCCATTAATATTATATGGATAGATAGATGTCAGGGAATTAGGTATAATACAACGGCCGATAAATTTATCATCCCCAAAATTGTGCATTTTGTAACCTTCAATAATTTGGGTACATTCTCAATGATGATGCACAAAATTACCTCTTTATCACATTAGTGGTTGAAACGTTTGGACATTCATCCTAATGCATCAACCTTCAAAAGTCCCCAACGTTTTTAAACTAGTGTAACAAACAGCACATTGTCTCCTTCATTCCTAGTGGAGCAGATCATTAAATTTAATCCATTGACTTATCCCTTTAGCACTTGAACTAGTCTAGAATATACGTCTCACAATTATAAGCACAAAGTATATTTTAGCTTCAGATGTATTTTTTATAGACAATTTTATGCATTACTTTTTACTTGAAAGTTTTCAACATAATTAAAGATGATTAAAGTTTTTTTCTTTAGAAAAAAAAAGGTTGCAACAAACCCAAGGAAGGGTGTGTAAAGGGTCCCCAACATAATTAAACTTCAGGTAAAAAGGGGGAGGGGGTTATTACCCCAAACTATGACCTCTAGACCCCTCTCCCATTTGATTGACGCTTTGAACTATAGTTAGAAGTATTTACGAATCGGGTATTTTTTAAATTTCAAAGCCTCAAACTATTTTAAAGTGTAAAATACCTTAACCTTTCCCCCCCTCCTAAAAAATTAAGTTTAGACATTCTTAGTATTAGAGTGTACTCAATTTTCTCAAAAAACATTTTTAAAAAGATCATTATCATTCATTTTTTAGTTGGAGTATGGTAGTTTTACAGAAAGAAAACTTAGTATTACGTTAATGGATATAGTATACTATATACATGGATATTATGACACGGAACTAACATGGAACTCGTTACTTAGTCAGTTCGTTCATCCTGTAGGATGGCAGGAAATAGAGTAAAGTTAGTGAGAAAGGGAATCGTTATATTAGCCCGCTGCAAGTTTCACTTTAGTCACTTAAAATCTATTGTAACATCCAAGTAATAATCCAAGTATAATATGATTATCTTATTAGCGACACCTTGACTTTAGTAAAATGTTTGACAACGAATTGCTCTCAATTTGATGAAATTTGAAAATAAATTTAGAATTATTAATTCAATTTACAGTATGGCTTCGAAACCGATAATATCTGCTGAATTGGTACCGGTTTTCAGCCATAAGGAAGAATCATGTGTAAAATCGTATTATAGACAATTTTCCACGAATTATAAAATAAAAATAATAAAAAAATATTAGTTATAACTTTGGCCTTCTGCCGTTTGGGACAAACATATTTTGTTTTAATGTTTCATTTTAATATCCGCAAAAGCTGTCTATAATACGATTGGATAAATAACTATTATTTATTTATGTATCTAAATAAGGAAATGTATGTCTATAAGCATCATAATATTAGAAATATTTTAAAAAGAACAATGAACTGTAATAATACAGTAGAAAAAAAAATTGTTAAAAGTTTTATATCGATAGGACAGTTCGAACAAGCATATACAGTGCCATGATCTATGTATGTCTGTAACCAAGGATCTCGCAAATCGCTGAACCGATATGGTTCTCATTAACAGGGTAGGTAAAAGAAATCGACCCTAGAAAAAAATAACTTACCTCTTTCCCCCAAAAAATTGTAATCCAAAATTAAAAATGGGGAGTTGTAGATTCTTCCCTCCCCCCGCCCCCCCCCAAAAAAAAATCTACTCCAAAAAAATAGCCACTAGACTGAAATATAGGAATAGATATTTTAATTTTGGTTTTTCTTCTCCTTGTTTTTTACCATTCTGACCTTTTGTTACACAATGTGTAAAATATTCAGGGATCTAAAGGGATAATACAATGGCCAATAAAATTTACATTGTACATCCATAATTATGATACACAAAATTACCCCTTTTGTACATTACATTAGTGGTTGAAAATTTTGGACCCTCAACTTAATGAAATTTGATATAAGTCCCCAAAGTTGTTGTCCTCAAAAACATTATCATGAAACTTTGAGGACTAGTGAAATAAAATGCCCAATGTCCCCTCCCTCCCCGGTCAAATATTCCTTTGTCGGAAATATAATAAAATTGGTGGCTAATTATCAAAACCAAATAATGAACAAAACAGCCTATGACATTGAAAAACATTTACATTCGTGAAACAATAAACGTATAACTTAATATGGTTGACAATTTTAACCCTTTATAATAAAGTTTCTACGTCTCTAGTTTTTTCAATGTCATTTTTTTTGTAGGTAAGATAGAGAGTTGTGACTTCATGACTTTTTAAGTTTAGTAATTATACGTCGGCAAGAGTTGATCTTATAAGGATATCTGGTCTGTGTCGGTCGTGGCGTCCGGTCAAAGTCAGTTAGGTGGCACCAAATTCAGAAAAAATTCTAAATAAATCTTAATTTCTTCATTATGACTTTTGTGTATAAGATAGAGACCTAATTTTTTTTTTTTGTGAATACTGGGATATCAATGAACATCTGAGAATAGTGGTATTATGACCCTTTGACCGTTTGACCGCTTCCTGACCGATTTTATGACCGATTTTATGTCCTGCTTTTAATATGGACTTATATTATGTATTTCGTGGCTTACATTACAGCTAGATACCTATGTATGACCCCCCCCCCCCCCCTCCCCCTCCCCGATCTATTAAGGTGGAATTAAATTGGGGCCCGATCTGTAAGGTTTAAGCATGTTTTACAAAAATATTTTCTTTAGTATTTTTTAATCAAAAACTAAAAAATATGAACTTTTTAACATAAAATATGTATGAAACAAATATTCAAAGTTAAAAAGCTTCTCTGAATAGCACACAATAATTATTCAGCCTAAATTGTTTATGCCTTTTAAGGTCAGGCAGAATATTTGAAGAAATGTGTAAGAGAGAGGGAAGTCTTTAATTTGATATTTGTTCGCTACATTATCAAGATTTATAAGGGGCATAGTTTAAGTTTGATTTCTACAATTATCTGTTCATTAATTAATGATCAATTTCAAATATAATTCTTAAAAGTGAAGCTTTTTCTATAATTAGGTTCAGTCCGTCCGTCCGTCCGTAACGGTTAGCTCTTTTTGTTAAATTAGACATGTTAGAATTGTCATGTGGATTTCAAATTTTGAAGTATGATTATAAAAGATGGGCATATTAGGATTGTTGTATTAATTTCAAACTTGGCATGTTGGTTCCTGTAATAGTTAGGTATACATTAGTAAGCTTAGCAACTCTATAATCAATACCAGATTTAGCACTGAATTTCAATGTGCTTCAGTCTAGTTGATTTGTTATTACAAAGGAAAGAAAAGTTACCAAAGACTGAGGGCATAATGGGAATTAATTTTATTGTCCTTACCCTGATTCCATGGAATATGCATACATTTATAAAGAGAGGGGGGAGGGTTAATTTATCCCCCATTGTCCTTACCCTGATTCCATGGATTATACATACATTCTTAAAGAGTGGGGGGGGGAGGGTTAATTTATCCCCCGTTGTCCTTACCCTGATTCCATGGATTATACATACATTCTTAAAGAATGGGGGGGGGGGAGGGTTAATTTATCCCCCGTTGTCCTTACCCTGATTCCATGGATTATACATACATTCTTAAAGAGTGGGGGGGGGGGAGTGTTAATTTATCCCCCGTAGTCCTTACCCTGATTCCATGGATTATACATACATTCTTAAAGAGAGGGGGGGGGAGGGTTAATTTATCCCCCGTTGTCCTAACCCTGATTCCATGGATTATACATACATTATTAAAAAGAGGGGGGGGGGGGAGGGTTAATTTATCCGCCGTTGTCCTAACCCTGATTCCATGGATTATATGTACATTCTTAAAGAGAGGGGGGGGGGAGGGTTAATTTATCCGCCGTTGTCCTAACCCTGATTCCATGGATTATATGTACATTCTTAAAGAGAGGGGGGGGGGAGGGTTAATTTATCCCCCGTTGTCCTAACCCTGATTCCATGGATTATATGTACATTCTTAAAGAGAGGGGGGGGGGAGGGTTAATTTATCCCCCCTTGTCCTTACCCTGATTCCATGGATTATACATACATTATTAAAAAGAGGGGGGGGGGAGGGTTTATTTATCCCCCGTTGTCCTAACCCTGATTTCATGGATTATACATACATTCTTAAAGAGAGTGGGGGGGGGGGAGGGTTAATTTATCCCCCGTTGTCCTTACCCTGATTCCATGGATTATACATACATTCTTAAAGAGAGGGGGGGAGGGTTAATTTATCCCCCGTTGTCCTAACCCTGATTCCATGGATTATACATACATTTATTGGTCTCTTCTTGGACATTGCGCAAAGTCATAAAGAGATTTTCAACCTTCAACACCCCCAAAGATAGATACTTAAATGTTATATACTTATCAGCCTGAATACCCGCGGCAATAGCATAAATGATATACGCTTGGTGTCGAGGAGGTGTCGGGTTCGTGTCATACAAGAGATGTAAATATTGTATCTACTGCTGATATTTCTGGCACATGTCACTAATAAAAATTTTTGGAATGCCTTAATCCAAAATCAGGCGCAGCTCATTACCATATACAGTTCCTAAATCGAAAGGTTGGTTGTCTGTTAGATGTTGGACAAAACCTATTCCATTGATTTTCTAGATAATAACTTTAAATCAAAGGAGAATCCTGCCCTTACGTGGTAATTGACTAAGTAGGGAAGCTACTCTATAATTAAATCATCTTAGATCATATGTCCGTTCATACACCCCTTTACTGGGAAATATTTAGCCATTATGAAAATCATTAGGAGATTTTCAACAGGGATATTAGGGGATAAGACAATGGATGATAAATGATATACATTTTAATTGTGATACTATTAATTCTGTAGATTAAATCTATTGGCTGAAAGGCTTTTCCACTTCTAGTTTGGAAGCGATAAATCAAAATTAAGTGAAAGTACCCAGAGTTTTTAATCCAACTTTGTTATGGAACTTTGGGTACCAGTTTAATTTTTAGCCCATAGTTATTATTGGGCTTTATCAAAAGCTTAGTCTGTAAGTCCATCATATATCTATAATTTTCCTTCATTACACCAAAAAAATCGTTTTGCTGTATAACGCTTTAGGAATGAAAACAAATTTGCAGGTTTTCTCGTATTTTCACAGTAGCTTTTCTTCTATTTTTAGCCCCTGCGGGGCAATCGTTAACATTTACCTAACCAAACCTAAAACAACCTATCAAAAGCTACTGTGAAAATACGAAGAAAATTGTTACTTCGTTTCATTTCTGTTCTCTTTCAATGTTAAACCCATAGCTTACGAATAGGACAACGAACGACAAATGATAATACCTCCAAAGTATTTGTTTTTGGTCTTTTTAAAAGCGAAGCTTTTCTATAATTAGGGTCGGTCCGTCCGTACGTCCGTCCGTCCGTCCGTACGTCCGTCCGAGATAGATAGCTTTTATTCGTTAATTTAGGCATGTTAAAATTGTCCTATCGATTTCAAACTTTGCATGATGATTCCTGTAGTAGTTGGGTACGATTTAGAAAGCGTAGCAACTCTATAATCATTACCAGAATGTCCGTACGTCCATTTTAAACATGTTGATTTTTCTACTTTTTTAACAACAAATTTTCAAGTGTTTTAATTATCCATTTGATCTGATTTTTGGTATATTGATTCCTGGGACAACAAAAAACAATATTATAGGCGAAGCAACTCTATAATTAAGTCCAAAAATGTAAGTATGTCCATAAACATTATCCTGCTTTTAAGCAGTTTTTTAACAAATTTACCTATAATTTTGATTCGACATTTATACATTTATGTTCCGCTTTTTCAGTTCAGATACTATACAAGTGTTAATGTCCGTTTGTCCTACCGTTTCAGTGCTTCGCTTTTATGGATGTTGTCATCCTTGTTTTCATTGACATTTAAGTGAACAATCCTTGGTAATATTTTCCTTTCTTTCACTTATAAATCGACCTAGTGCATTAAAGTATATTTTTAATATCGATGCTACTCTATGATTAGGGTTGATTCGTCCGTAACAGACAGATCTTATCATTAATTTAGGCATGTTATAATTGTCCTATGGATTTAAAACTTTGCATGATCATAACTGTAGTAGTTTAGTAAGATTTAGAAGCGTAGCAACTCCATAAGTATTACAAGAATCACAGTACGTCCATTCAAAACATGTTGATTTCTTTGAGAAGATTTTTTTAAAGTGATATAATTATTTATTTTCTGATGTTTGGAATAATGACTCCTAAAACAACAAAGTACAATGTTAAAAGCGAATCATCACTAGAATCAAGTCCTAACAATTTAAGTATGCCCTTAAATAGGATTCTTTATTTAATCAGTTTTGCAACAAATTTAGTTGAAACTTATATATTTATATTCTGCTTTTTTCAGGTTTTGACACTCTACATGTGTTAATGTTCGTTTGTAATACCATTTCAGAGCCTCGCTGTTTATGTATGTTGTCATCCTTGTTTAAATTTATACTGTACGCATAGCATAATATGCAAAGAGAGAGAGAGGGGACAATGAACTGTTTATTACACTAGTCCCCAAAGTTGTATAATAACGTTTCTTATTTGTTTGATCAACAACTTTGGGGTTTTTTAGTGAATTTTGATTGGTTGATCTATTAAATTGAGTGTTCAAACGTTTCAACCACTAATTGTAATCTACAGAAGGGGTAATTTTGTGTATCATCACTGGTGATGTACATCAATTTATCGGCCATTGTCTTATCTCTTTAGATCCCTAATAATATTCAGGTTTTTTTGCTCTAGTTTTAATAGAGTAGCTACTTTATAATTTGGATATTTATGTCCGTCTGTCCGTCGGTATACAAAGCTAAAAATGTTAACTAGCCTTAGACTACCCATTTACAACTAATACTAGGGGAGAGAAGGGGTTAGTTTTTCTAGAGGGGTTTATTTATAAGAGAATGGAGATACCCTTCCTGAGACCTATAAGAATATTTACTGTCAAGGAGAGCCATATCGGTCCAGTGCAGTGGTTAGGTGTCATTTAATGATAAAATATACCAAAAAAATTCATGATGTTATGGGAAAACTTACATGCATATCTTTAATATTAAAAGTAAGGAGATAAGACAATGTACATTGTACATTCCCAATGATGGTACACAAAATTACCCCTTCTGTAAATTACAATTAGTGGTTGAAACGTTTGAGCACTCAGCTTAATTACACAACCAAGCAAAACTCACTAATTCACTAAAGTCCCCAAAGTTGTTTAGCCAACGAATATGAAAATGTTATTATAAAACTTTGGGGACTAGTGTAATAAACAGATTATTGTCCTTTCTCTCTCTGATTAGAAGCTTTGCTTTTATTTGGTATTTATTTAGAATAAAATCATGCAAAAGGTTTTGTGCTATGAACACAAGAAAATGTAAATTTTATGCCAGGGAGGGAGGGGACATTGGGATGTTTATTACTCTAGTCCCTAAAGTTTTATGATAAAATTTGCTTATTCGTTGGCTTAACAACTTTGGGGCCTTTGATTGGTTGGTCATCAAGTTGAGTAGGTATCAAAACTTTTCAACTGTGATCTACAGAAGGGGTAATTTTGTGTATCAACATTGAGGATGTAATTCAATTTACCAGCCATTGTCTTATCCCTTTAGATTCCTGAGAAAATGTTTATTTTATGCCACACAAAAAGTCTGTAGGTTACATGTTTGTTCAGGAATAAAGACATAGTTTTTTAAGACTGCCAAAAGCACGTCAAACAAAATTACTCATTCTCTGAATTTGAATTATTGTTGGACTAGTTTTTACAATAAACAAAAAAGGTTGTAAAAAAGTTTTTAAAACAACAAATGATAGATTGTGGTCTTAAAACTTTAGGTACCAGAATTATTTAAATGAACATTTATCATTTTTAACTTTCTGCTTTGTTCTTTTTCTTTACCGTCTCTCTTACTGGCAAATCCATTTATTCTCTTAGTGGCAATTTATAGTGATTAATCGCATACTATTACAGACAGCTTTTCGCATATATTAAAATGAAAATTTACAAGATTTAAACCAGTTTTGCTAAGACCAAAGGTCATAAGTCTCAGGCTATCAAAACTATTATTAATCTTTATAGATTTTATCTTAATATACGTGAAAGGTTGTCTGTAATACGATGCTATACATATTTTTAGATATGTCTAAGAACTGGTTCTAATCAAGTGGATATTAATTGGTTTCGAAGCCATACTGAAAAAAGCTGTTTTCATATTTTAAAATTTATTTTGTTTATTCGGTACTTGCTTACATGTGGTAGACTGGAGCACCGAACCCCCCCCCCCCCCACCGCTTAGTTTTGACAAAAATCAAAAATAAGGGGGGGGGGGGTAGTTTTTTAATGTCTGGAAAACGGCAAGGAGGAAAAAAGCAAGGCAAGGCAAAGACTTAACCCCCCCCCCCCTTAATTTTGAAGAAAATCAAAAATAAGGGGGGGGGGGGTAGTTTTTTCACTGTACAACACGCCAGAAAGTTGAGTGAGGTAAATCAAGTAAATCCAGTATACCAGAGGGGAAACCTTACTCACTCAACTTTCTGGCGTGTTGTACAGTGAAATAACTACCCCCCCCCCTTATTTTTGATTTTCTTCAAAATTAAGGGGGGGGGGGGTTAAGGCTTTGCCTTGCCTTGCTTTTTTCCTCCTAGCCGTTTTCCAGACATTAAAAAACTACCCCCCCTTATTTTTGATTTTTGTCAAAACTAAGCGGGGGGGGGGGGGTTCGGTGCTCCGGTCTTCACATGTAAGCAAGCACCGTTTATTCCTTTTTCCCTGGCACTATGTATATTTTTATAGTTTGAATTTTCCTTTACTTATCCTTAACAGGTAGTCTTATTCTTTAGAATTAAAAAGAATCATATTTCAATTATGGCTTTGAAACCGATTGATATTTGCTGGGTTAGTACAGGTTCTCAGCCATACTGTAAAATCATGTATCGTATTGCAGACAATATTTCACAAATATCAAAATGAAATTCATAAAATTAATACTAGTTTTAATTTTATAATTTTTCATTTTCATATCCGAGGAAAGCTGCCTGTAACACGATGCTATGAATAACTATTCCAGTATGGCTTTGAAAAGATTATCTATCCGCTGGATTAAAACAAGCACTAAAAAATCATGTATCGTATAGTAGATATAATTTTTCAGACCATAATAAAAATCATAAAATTTGTTAAGGTTTTATTGGCCCGTGCCTTTGGTTCATATGGGTGAATAAAATTATAATTACTCTTATAATTTTTATTTTTCTATCAACTGAAAACTGTCTATAATACGATGCCCTAAATTAATAAGTGTTATTTATTATTTTTTAAGTACATGTTATTAATCAGTATTTCAACTAAACTTGTATTTTTGAAAAATAGATTCTATGGACGACTAGAAACACTCTCAAAAGTGAAGTATCTTCGCTTTTAAAGATTTTATCAACCCTGTTTTTGTGAATATTGTCTATGTTTCTGTTTAAAGTCAGGGAGGGAGGGAGGAACCAATGGGATGTTTATTACGCTAGTCCCTAAAGTCTTATAATAATATTTTCTTATTCGATAGCCTTAATCTTTTGTGACTTTTCTTGGATTTTGATATTTTTAAAGTTGAGTGTCCAAAAGTATCAATCACTCATTGTAATCTACATGCAGAAGTGGTAATTGTGTGTATCATCATTAGCGATCAATTTATTGGCCATTGTCTTATCCCTTTTGATCCCTTGTTTTAAAGTTTTCTGCATTACTTTATCTTTCACACATTCACAGATATGCATAACCAGTCAGGGATCTAAAGTGATAAGACAATAGCCGATAAATTGATGTAAGTCCCCAATGTTAATACACAAAATTTCTCCTTATGTATATTGCAATTAATACAAAGTAGCTTGATGTCTGTCCGTCCGTTCGTCCGTCCGTCTGTCTGTCTGTCCGTCCGTCCGTCTGTCTGTCCCTTAAGATCTCGGTAAACACTGAACCGATCGGATTCTACACTTCAGGGTATATATCTATTGGTCCTGTGGTGGTTTCAAGCTATTTTCTTAGGGGGTTGGAGACCCCCAACCCCCCCAAAAATGAAATTTCCCCCCCCCCAAAAAAAATTTTTGAGGATAGTATGGTTTGGAGCACCAGAAATTTTTTTTTTTATTTTTTTTTTTTAAAACTACCTCATGGGGCAAAACCCCTAGAGGCTAGGGGCGAAGCCGCTAGTAATGCAAATAGTAGTTGTAATGTTTGGACACTCAACTTTATAAACCAACCAAATCCAATAAAAGTCCTCAAAGTTGTCAAGCCAAGAAATAAGAAAACGTTATTATAAAACTTTGGGGACTAGTGTATTAAACCGCCCATTATTCCTTCTCTCTCTGATAAAATATACTTTAGTATCAACACTTACAACACATCTTTGTCTGTCCGTCTGTCTGTAACGCTATGGGTAAAACGTGATTTCTTGTTTCCTACTTTAGATAAACAGCTGAAATGATTAGGAATTTAAAAAGTTTCATCAAGATTTGCATGATAATCGATTCCTAAATTTTCAAGTTTTTTTTGTAATTTTCTCGATTCCTATAAAAGATTGACGGCTTAAATTTTCAGTGATAGAATATGTTCACATTCTACATATTTCCATCAAGTTTATTGAGATTTGTCCCTTTATTTTGGCGCTTCATTGATTCCTAAATTTTTAAGGTTTTTATTTTATCAGGTTTAATGTTTATTTTTATAACACTGCTCTATAGTTATTTTTTTTCAACTATACATTTATCATTTTTGAGCATCTATATTTATGGATGTTGTCATCCTTGTTTATATCTATTCTATATAACAACAATTATTTTTTGTTATTTAATGAAATTAAAGAATGCAAATTAAAGTAATTTCTATGTGATTAACTTAAAATCAATTTATATTCAGATATTTCTAGGAAAGTGAGAGCTTTCCTAATTTTTATGCTATAATCTATAATACAAAGTAGAACGATGCATGTCTGTCCGTCTGTCTGAAGCTTCAGATCTCAGTAAACACTAAGCCGATTAGGCTCTACTCTCCCGTAGGAGGTTAGTTGTTGGGGTAAAATGGGTAGATTTTTTAGCCAGCTGCGAGTATTACTTTGTTATAGTACAAGAAAATCTGGTGCAACAGTAATTATATATCGATTGGCGAATATTGTGTATTTCTTAAATAGAACAGTAATTTATTCAAATATCTCATTCTCTGCTCCCATTCAATGATTTGATTTTGGAATATATAAAATTCAGGAATCTTAAGGGATATGACAATGGCCGAAAAATTGTTGTACATTCCCAAGAATGATGATACACAAAAGTACCACTTATCTATATTACAATTAGTGGTCGAAATGGTTGGACACTCAACCTAATCAAACGACCATGCAAAATTAAAAGTCTTCAAAGTTCTTAAGCTAACGAATAAGAAAACGTTATTATAAAAATTTGGGGACTAGTGTAATAAAAAGGCTATTGTCCCCTCCCTCCCTGAAATTCTGTTGAAAGGAAAGATTATTAAAACCTGATGATTACGACATAATGTCAGTAATAAGTCAGAGCTGGGGTTTTAAAATTTATTTTCCAGTATGGCTTCCAAACCTATTAATATCCGCTGGATTAGAACAGGTTCTCAGCCATACTAAAAATTATGCATAGGATTGTATTAAAAACAATTTTCCACGAACATTAAGTTTTGTTAGTCCGGGCTTTTAAATCTAGTAACTTACAAAATTTATTTCATTTTCATTTTCATATCCGCGGAAAACTGCTTTTTTTGTAACTTTTAGTTGTAGAGTAGCAGCACTGAAAATAAGATATAAATATTTTAAAGCCGAACCTTAGAAAAGTTTTCAAAGTTGTTTAAAGATTTCAATTTAAGATGTAGGTTAGGTCCTAAAGTCCTTTTATTAGAGAAGTGTTACAGTATTGTAATAGGCATAGTGAGGGTGTAATTCTGCTGTGATTATATTATGTCGAACAAGTATAGGTAACACCATTGCTGTGAGATGTGAATGAAGCAGATCCAAAACAGGGATGGAGGGGACAATGGGCTGTTTATTACACTAGTCCCCAAAGTTTTATAATAATGTTTTCTTATTTCTTGGCTTAACAACCTTTGGGACATTTAATTGATTTTATTGTTTGGTTTATTTAGTGGAGTGTCCTAACGTTTTAACCACTAATTATAATCTACATAAGGGACAATTTTGTGCATTATCATTGGTGATATACATTAATTAATTGGTCATTGTCTTATCCCTTCAGTTACCTGGATCCAACATCTCAATCAATCAAACTGGCAGTTTTTTCTGCTTCTAGCTAGTAAAACTTCAACCACCTTTCCATTGAAGTCTTATGGTGGGGTAAAGGGCTGTTCGCCCCCCTAAAAATGTAAAATACATAAGATTACCCCCTTAAACATTTTACCCCCTAATATAAAGCTTGGACGTCTTGCCAGTTTCTCCCTATCCTCTCTTTTTCTAAGACCAATCATAAAAAAAGATGGTATGTACAATAGGATATATAAGCTGGAAGAAATTTTAATGTTAGGGGGAGATTTGAAATCTGCATCAAATTTTAAGGATTTTTTTTATAAAATCCGTTTTTTGTATAATTCTTTATCTAAAAGCGGAAATACAATTTAAGTTCATAAATTTTGACCAATAGGATAGGTGGATTGGAAACTACCTGCGCTCTAATTGGTTGAATAATGTGCGACACTTAAGCTTCACCAATCAGAGCAAAGATAATTTTCAATCCACCAATCACAAGTGTCAAAATTAATTAACTTAAATTGTACAATTAACACAACTTTGAATTTCATAATTTCTTGTTTTACTCAGGGATCTAAAGGGATAAGGTAATAACCGAATAATCCTCAATACGTAAACACAACTCGGACTTAATAAAACTCAGTGGGATCATTTCAACTTAAAAAGTATATTGAATGAAACTGCATAGACTGCCTAACCAGGGATCTAGAGGGATAAGATAATGGTCGATAAATTAATGTACATCCCCAATAATGATACATAAAATTATCCCTTCTGTAGATTACAATAAGTAGTTGAACCCTTTGCTCACTCAACTTTTTAAAATAAAATCCATAGAAGTCCCCAAAGTTGTTAATCCAAAGAATAATAAATCGTTGTTATATACCTGTGGGGACTATTGTAATAAACAGCCCAATGTCCCCTCCCTTCCTCCCGGCTACCTAACACTTGCTTGCAATCACAAAATTCTATTCACATATAATTCCATATTTTAAAAGTATAAATAATCAATTTGTATATACATATACTAAATATTTAAACTATTTTCGGGTATTCATTCGAAAACGATTAATACCCGTTGGATTAGAACCGGTTATCATCCATACGAAAAAAAAAATTGTCCCGTTCCTTCGGCATCCCTGGGCTAAAAAAACTTGTTTTTAATCTTATATCCGCGGAAAGCTGTTTATAATACGATGCGAGAAATAACTTTTCTGTGTTGTACTGCATAGATGGAGGGGACATTGGGCTGTTTATTAAACAGGTCTCTAAAGTTTTACAATAACCTTTTCTTATTCATTGGCTTAATTACATTGGGGACTTCTATTGAATTTTGATATGTTGATTAGGTCGAGTGTTCAAATGTTTCAACCACTGATTATAATCTGCCAAAGGGGTAATTTTTATGCATCATCATTGGGAATATACTTCTCTTGTCCTATTTAGGAAGTAAGTAAAATTGTTAGTGTTAGTAAAAATTCAGGAGAGGAGGGGGATATTGTACTCTAAATTATACTAGTACCCAAAATTTTTTAAAATCATGTTTACTCATTCGTTGGCTTGAAAAGTATTCTATATGGGCATGATTGATTGGTACAAACTAGCATTGATTTCAATCTACAGAAGGGGTAAATTTATTTCCTATAATTGGAGGGAGTATATAAATTCATCAACAATATCTTATCCCCTGAAATCCCTGGTACAAGTGTAAGAAATGAACTAATTAAGATGAAGAATGACTTTGCTGGAATGAGCTAATACTTTATAAGCTTATATATGTGTATTATGAAGTGTTTTACAGTATGGCTTAAAGTAAACCGATTAATATCTGCTGGATTAGAACCGGACCCGGTAATCAGCTACACTGAAAAATCACGTAAAGCATTGTATTACAGACAATTTTCCATAAATAACAATCTATAAATCATAACAATAATACCAGTTTTGTTAGACCTAGTCTTTTTCATTTTAATATCTGCGGAAAGCTGAAAAAACACGCTTATAGTCGCAATACAAATATTACAACATAGATAGTAAAATATTATAATTGTTGTATTAAAAGATTTGTATTTGAAAATGTTAGGATATAAACAAATCTGCTTCGGATAGGTTCTAACAAAAACTTTAGATTGGTAAACAACAAGAATATCTTTATTCATAGATTTTTTTCTGGGAAGATCTTCATAGAAGGAATGCCGATTAAGTAGTAATGAAATGGATTCAAAATATGTGGATATATTGACAGGGGACAATGTATTGTCAATTTAGGTTGATAATATTGGTCAGTTCATTCATAAAGTAGGGCAGGAGAGGAATGGAAAAGTGGGTGAATAGGGGCTTATCCTTATTTCAGCCAGCTGTGAGTATCACTTAATTAGAGTATATAAAAATTTGGTGTAACATCTGAGTAAAAATATATCGATTTGTTATGATGTCTTCTGAAATTTAGAAACGTTAGGGAAGGGGAAGGGAAGTAGATGCAAAAGTAAGCAAAAATAATCAGGGAGTAAGGGAGGGGACACTTAAACAAATTAAATTACCAATATATCACAAAAAATCGTGTTTAGGACTTCGTCAACCCTTTTCATATATTTTTAAATGCCACCTAAATTCAAGGGGTTCTTAGATTGTTTAATACATAAATATTACAGTAGAGTTTTTATACATGGAATGACATTTTCTTGGGAAAAATATTTGTTAAAACCAGCCATCTAATAACAAATTTTTCTGTCTGCTATATTCAAAACTAACTCAGCTAGTTAGCGGGGCATTGATGCGCTAGTACCCAAATTCTTGCACATTCCCTTTAAGCCAAAACCCAAAGTCTGAGACTCTTAAAAATTACTTACTCCCTGGAAAATAATAGAGAAGGGCTACTGAGACATGAGAAAAGGGATGGGATGATAAGGGAAGATAATCAAAGAGAAAAGAAAGATTAAAAATGGAAGCAAAGAGAAGGGAAGCAACGCGATAAAGGAATGTGATGTGATTTATCTGTTATTAAAATTTTGCAAATAAAGAACATAAACGGTTGTAGAGTATCTACGATTTTTCATAATAACATTTTAAGATAATATTTTTTTAGGTCAACTCTATCTAGAGAAAAAAGACAGAGATGGAGAATACACTGGAGATTAATCTATTTCATCCCCCCATTCCCATCTATTCAAGTATAAACAGCTAATGAATATGAATATTTATTTCAATTTTTTGAACAAAAAACATATAAACAAAAATTATTTTAAAATTATGAAATTGTAATTCTTATTTATCGCATTGTAATATAGATTACTTTCCACAAATATTGAAATAAAAAATAATAAATTTTAAACTAGTTTTGTTATTTAAAGTTTATTTTTTAAATTCTATATTAAATTATGTTGTTGATTTTTGGGTTCTTTGTCATCTAAATTCTTTGTCTGTCGCATTATAACATTTATTTTTAAAACTAAAGTTCCAAATTTAAGTTTTCAGTTTTCAAAGAATTTTTAAAGCCAGGGATAATGGCCCAACTCTCTCGTTTTTGCTTTCAGTTTTAAAAGAGAAGCTTTTCTATTAATAGAGTCGGTCCGTACGTCCGTCTGTATGTATGGAACGGGTAGATTTTTGTTGATTTAGGTATGTCAGAATTGTCCTATGGATTTCAAACGTTGCATGATGATACCTGTAGATGTTAGGTACGATTTTAAAAGCGTAGCAACTCTATATTTGTTCCCAGAATGACGTCCGTATGTCCATTTTAAACATGTTGATTTTTTAACTTTTTATTATATAATAATTATACGATTGATCTGATTTTTTCAATTATGATTCCTTGGACAACAAAGAACAATGTTATAAGCGAAGCATCTCTATACTCAAGTCCCAAAAAATTAAGTATGTCGTTCAATATTATTCTACATTTAATTTACAAATTTACTCACAATTTTGTTTCGTTTGTTAATGTTCATTTCAGAGCTTCAATTTTATGGATGTTGTCATCCTTGTGTTTCTGGGTAACATAGAGACCCATGTAAATAAGGACCTACAAATAAATATTGCAAAATAAAAAGGATAAGTAAGCAAAACATTGAATTAATTAGTCGTAATTTCTATATAACAAACAAAAAAGTGAGCAATTTTTTGAGCCTTCTAGCTCAACTAGAAGTTGCTTATATATGGGTTAGAAAATGTAAGTGTCAAGTTATCCAATAAATTATTTAGAAAATAAGAATTGGGGAAAAAATATATTTACTATCCATTGTGTTACCCCTGCATCCTATATATAAAATCTGGTTACATATACTTTTAAGTTCGTAACAAGTTGTACGTTTAAGAAAAGGAACAATGGGTGTTCTCACAATGGAAAACTAGGGGCTACGCCTCTAGAGGCATTTATGGGTACTCTATAGAAGGAGGAGTGAGAAATTGACCATTCATTTTTAAATTTAAGATTATAAAGAAAAACTAGGGGGATTTATCTTGTGAGGATGAAGATACCTTTCCTTAGTATAGTTTTTAACTTTCCTAGGTTCTACAAGAATCTTTAATTTATTTTATAAGCATATGAATTCAGATGTTAGTGGGATACAACGCCACACATACAGATACAAATATGAACATGCTGTTACTTTTACTTGAGGCGGAAGAACAGTAAATGGAATACCATAATTATGTTTAATCAAAGATTTTTCCAAACTTACAATTACAAATAACAGATATGCTTTATTATGGGATGCACATCATTAAGAATTTATATACTGTACAAAATTGTTTAACAGCTTTGTATGGATACCATAAGAAGGAACAAAGGGATTTAGGATGAGCTGAAAATGGATTGCCTATTTCTTATCTAATTTCCAAATGTGTACAGCAGAAAACCCAATTATTGCGAACGCTATTTTCAGCTACCCCGGTCAAAGGGAAAAGCGATATAATGTATAAACGATTTATAAATTATACATTCAAAATTTTAATTTTTCAAATTTTGATTTTTTTCTGAAGGTTTGAAGCTATTTTAGCTAGTAGTAAATTTTGAGATAGGACGCGGACGCTAGGTACACTTTCGGAAACTAAAATTCAGTTCATCAGATTTAGGGTTCAGTGTAACTGTACTGCTCTCAACATTCAAGTAAAGTCAAGAAGCGGGTTTCAGAGAGTTTTTTATAGTTACTGCTGTAGCAACCACAGGTGGACTGATGAACTTAATGTTCAGTGTAAGTGCACTGATTGCAACATTCAAGTAGAGTCAAGAAGCGGGTTTCAGAGATATTTTCATTGTTACTGCTGTAGTCATTATAGGTGGACCTGTGCATTTGATTTTTAGTGTAATTGTGCTGCTCTCAACATTCAAGTAAAGTCAAGAGGCTAGTTTCACAGATTTTTTCATATTGGCTGTTGTAGCAACTATAGGTGGACCTGTAATGCTCTCAACAATCAAGTAAAGTCATAAGCTGGTTTCAGAGTTGCTACTGTAGAAACTGCAGGCAAAAATGTGAGTTTGATGTATAGTTAAATTCCACTGCTATCAACATTCAAGTAAAGTCAAGATGCTGGTTTCATGGATTTTTTCAGAGTTACTGCTGTAGCAACTATAGGTGGACCTTTAAATTTGATGGTTAGTGTAACTGTACTGCTCTCAACATCCAAGTAAAGTCAAGAGTCAGGTTTCAGAGATTTTTTATAAATGCTGCTGTAATCACCACAGTCAGACCAATGATTTTTGATGTTCAGTGTAACTGTACTGCTTTCAATATTAAAGTAAAGTCAAGAGGCTAGTTTCAGAGATTTTTTCATAACTTTACTGAAGTCACTACAGGTGGTTATGTGAGTTAGATGTTTAGAGAATTTATACTGCTCTCAACATTTAAGTACAGATTTTTTCATAGTTACTGCAGAAACAACTATTGGTGGACCTATGAAATTGATGTTTAGTGTAACTGTACTGCGTTCAGCATTCAAGTAAAGTCAAGAGGTGGGTTTTAGAGATTTTTTGCTGCCTTTATGGTTTCATAATCATTGGCAGACCTGTGTCTTTGAAGTTATCTGTACACTTAACATTTAAAGAATGCGAAGTGGATGTATTTTTTTCAGGGAGTTTTGACCCAGCAAACCTGGCAGGGTCATCCAGGTAAAGAGCAAAAATATTTTTTGATTTAAACAAATCATTGTATCTTACCAAAATACTAAAATATGCTCTAGTAGTACATCCTCATATAAAATAGAAATGTTCAAGTAAATTTCAGGTTCCAGGTATGATCCTGCATGTCCTGATCCTCCTGGTCTCCAGAAATCTGTAAAAGGCTCCTGTGGCCGCAATTTTTTACTTAGAGACGTCAAATTTTAAACTTTCTAGCATGTTTACATAATGTATTAAAATTTCATAAAGATCCTCCGCCGTTTTCATGCTGACCGCCGACTGCGGCGGCAGCTGAAATTTATATTTTGATATTTTTAATGTAAAATTTACATAAAGATAAACATTTTCTGCAAAAAAATTTCTTCTAGCTTTAAAAATTACAGCAAATTTTTAAGTAAAAAAGGACCTAAAAACAAAGGTTGTTCAATAAAAGGGTGAAGGAAGCAAAAATTGACTTAGACTTACTTGAGGTCAGAAATTCATTACCAAACAGGGGACATGCACATGCACAATTAGGGTGCGGCAAGGGGCCTGACATACAGAGAACTTGCACAAAAATTTTTAACCCTCTAGCTCTAATAGGAACTGAGATAAGGGTTAATAATTAGAAATTATACATAATTTAATTAGCAGTGAGGTCATTGCAAGAGTTCTGCCACAGTCATGGGATTCACTGAGTTTACTCATAAGTTGCTAGAATGGTTCTAGAACCTGCCTAAGAGTCTTACAAATATTATAGTATCAAACTTATAGGATATTAGATATACATGAAAAGGAATCTTAAACATCTTCAAAACTATAACATTTACAAATTATCAAAATTTACAAATCACCATTTTACTTTTTACAACAAGTTTACAGAATTATTGAAAAAAAAAGTATTTTGAGTGATAACATTAATATTTTAAGATTTTTGAGTAAAATGATAATTTATGTTGTAGGTATAAAACTTTTTTCACCACAAGATAAATCGGATCAAGGAAAGAGAAAGAAAAAGCGAGTTAATGATTGACCTGCAGGGTTAGAGCCCTACGCAGGATCTATAAACAGGAGTCAAGCTACCATGAAAATATGATGAAACCTGCTACTTTGTTTTCTTTCCATGATCCAAAAATTCATATATGTAGTGTGTAAAATAATTGTAAAAAATTGTATTGAGTAAATTGTTGTTTAATATACCATGGAAAAGGATGGGTGGAAGAGTTGGAAAGAAAATAGAGAAAAATGTTCATATAGTGCAGATAAATATAAAAATAGCATAAAAAAAGTTATTTAGCATGCAACACTTGACTAAAAACTCTTTAACTTCATGACCTTTGCCTTTAGGTCCTTATTGATTATGGTGATATGTTCTACCTCTTATAAGCAAAACAATGTTAAGGTATGCAAGCCAAGGATTGATTGACAGTTCCAACCAGCAGAGTAAAAAAAGTTCACTAATTATGTATCATACCAAAGACATTAAAATGAAATTCTAGCATGTTCTTTAAAATAGACATTAAAGGATAAGACAATAATTGTACAATCAAATATAAAACAATATGGAGTTTTTGAAAGACATAAATTGACTTATGGAAATTTTATGTTGATTTTTTCAGAGTTTATATTTTCCCTTTTTTATGGTTGACTTGATTCTCACAATGTGCTTTGCCAGGTACCTATTCTGAAAATCCTGAAAAATAATGAGAGGAGAGGGTTTTTTTTTTATTTGTTTGTTTATTACTTTCAGTCAGGTTAAGTGAGTTAATTTGGGTACTGAGTAGCAATACAGGGTTTAGGCATAGGAGAAAACTACCACTCCCCTTAATTTCAATATTTGTCCAACAAGAAGTAAAGATTCAGTGCTTAATAGGAATTTTGATGAAAAGCATCAAAAATTTGATTAATCTCCAGCTAAAAGTGAAAATGTGAACTGGGCTCTAAACCCAAATTATCTTTCTGATATTTGGCTGGTTTGTATAAACTACTGCTGAGAAACTTGTTGTTAAAGAATACAATAGGAAAGGATTTACCCTGGGGAATCACAAAGTTTCATTGCATGTGGACATTTAGGCTTCCAGTGGTTATTTGGTTTACATAAAGTTAGATACATTGAATGTAACTAATAATACCACACATTTAAATCATGATTAAAAAAAATTTAACATCTGATTAGCCTTTTACAGCTTTACCTTACAGTATCTGGAATGCCTCTTAATTAGCAGAACGATAATGTTCTTATATTACATAAAGAAATTACTTCTCTTTCAAATTCAATCTTGCATATTTTTTTCTAAGAATAGTTGTTTATTTTATATATCTTACTAGCAGCTACACCTCTGGACACATTTAAGGGAACCTTGGTCGTTGGAGGTTTAAATTGACCTACCTATAATTTCTTTTATTTTAGGGGAAACATTTTTTTAATAGCGGACCCATGAGGACCTACAATGTAAATGAGAAGTGTGTCATTTCACATTTAGTGAAATCCTTTGGAAGAGACACACAGAGATCCTGTTACTTTTATATAAGGATAATCATAAGATAACAAAGGGCCAAAATATTTTTCCCCTCCCCTTAAAAAAGAATATCTAGGGCCTACTTCACTGTTATAGAGAATTACATGAATTAGTTTGAATGTTTTGATATCAGCCTAGTCCATGCATTCAGGCACCATTTTCATGCATTAGTGAGAGCAACCAACAAATTACTTTCTCAGCTGGCTACCAGAGCTGCCCTTTTATAAATAGCATTGCTACTCTTTATTATGGAGTTGTCCATTATCTCAATTAGTAATAGTTATAAATTTGTCTTTCTGGGAGGGATGGGACTTTTTTGCTGTTTGTTACACTAGTCCTCAAAGTTTTATAATAATACTTACTCGTTTGCATAACAACTTTAAGGACTTTTATTGAATTGTGATTGGTTGATTCATTAAGTTGAGTTTTTAAACATTTCGACCACTAATTGTGATTTACAAAAGAGGTAACTTTGTGTATCATCATTGGGAATATAAACCAACTTTGGGGACTTTTGTTAAATTTTACTTGGTTGGTTTATTATGTTAACTGTCCTAACGTTTCAACCACTGATTGTAATCTTCAGTAGTCGAATGAATCCTCATTTGGGATCAGTGGCGTGCGAAGCACTTTGTCTAGGGGGGGGCATTTTGAAGATTTTGTAAAATTTTGCCCCCCCCTAAATCAAAGTGCCCCGGGGGGGCACTTTGCTTTAGGGGGGGGCATTTTGATTATATATATACTAATTTTAAATAAGGGCGTTTTCAGGGGTGGGATTATTTGATTATGGGCCTTCTAGTCCTTATCCCTTCTTCCCCATCCCTTCCCCCATCCCTATTTCCCATTTATATCCCCCATCTCTTCCCCCCACCATCTCTTCTCCCCCATCCCTTCTCCCCACCCTGCAATGACCGAAGGGAAGGGAGCTAGAGAGCATCTTCGAAAAAAAAATACAGAAGATAATTTAACCTCCCCCCCCCCCACCACAATACATTTTTTATGGGTGGAAGGGGATGTTATAAAATCTCAGCAGGAAGGATGAAAAACCCCATAAAAAAAAATTTTGGGGGGGTGGAGATAAAAACACTCATTTTGGAAATAATTTACCAAAAATTAACCTAATATGTAAAACTGATTTTAAATATTTCTTTATTGTATGACAACAAGGATGACAACATCTTTAAGTAGCAAAGCACAAAAAACATCCGACCTCCATGAATTTTTAATAGTTAATTATACTCCATAATGATGAGAATGTTAACATTAAGTTTTAGCCTTCTATCTTTAATTGCAGTTGAAAAAATCACATTTCCCCTTTAGCATTACGTACTGACAGCCATAGTGGATTATAGAGAAGCTAAAAAGTTATATCAACATATCCTACCCTCTTTAAATGGCACTTTAAAACTCTGTAAATTTTTTTTATTAAGTGGTGTTTCCAAGGATTTATAAGGGCGGTGTGTGAAGCGCACCTAAAAGTATTTACTCCCCCTTTGAACTAAAATCAATTAAAGACAACAAGAGTGGCGTATTTTATCAAGTTAGGAATATAGAGTGTAGTTAGTTTTAAGGGTTTTTAATGAAAATTCAAAATTTACATAAAAAAAAACATGTTTTTTGTAAGGGTATGTACACAAAAAAAATGATAAACTTATCCTGAAAATAATATGACATCATATATATAGTTATACAGACAGACATACAGTGTTGAGAAAAAGGCTTAGATAAATATCAATGCTATTTCTTTTTTATATAAAATAACTTTTTGATTAAATATTTGTTGTTTACACATGTTTTTATAGAAATAAAAACAAAATATACAATATGATAAAAAGCAGAAACCATTTGGAAGGGCGCAAAGCGCAAATTTTTTTCTTCAAATATGCAGGGAGGGAGGGGTTTTTGGGCTATTTATTACACTAGTCCCCAATATTTCATATAAAATTTTCTTATTCGTTGGCTCAACAACTTTGGGGACTTGTGTACATACCCTTACAAAAAAACATTTTTTTTTTTATGGAATTTTGATTGGTTGGTTAATTAAGTCGAGTTTCCATACATTTCATCCACTAATTGTAATCTATATAAGGGGTAATTTTGTGTATCATCATTAGGGATGTACAAAATTTCTTTGGTAAAAAGTTTACATTATACAAAATAAAATACTTCTTATTACCTGGTCTGTTATGTTCAGTGAAAAAAGATTATAACCTAATTTGTACACTAATTAAAAAATTTGTTAAGGTTAAATGAATAGTAACTGTATGTTTGGCGCGAAGCGCCAAATTTTTTTTTGGAGTATTTCTTGATCTTTGTTTGGAAACTGGGATAGTTTTGCTTTTTGTAGGGTAGGGGGCAAAAAGGGGCATTTTTGTTGACCAGGGGGGGGCAAAATGGGGCATTTTTCAACATTTAGGGGGGGGCAGGGGGGGCGATGGCTAGGGGGGGGCAGGGGGGGGCGTTTTGGTCGCTAGGGGGGGGCGATTGCCCCAAACGCCCCCTTCGGTTCGCACGCCACTGTTTGGGATGTACATCAATTTATCTTCCATTGACTTATCCCTTTAGATCCCTGACTTTTTTTACCCCGTTGACATAGTTAAGTTTTTCAGCTGGCTGTAAGATCTGCCTTTTTTAAAAGAATCATATCTACTTTATATGGCTGTATAAAAATGACGCCATACTGGCCTACCATTGGTAAATAAAAATGTATATTGGCCTGTAATTGGTCCATTACAAATTTATACTGGCCTACCATTGGTCAATTAAAATGTATACTGGCTTGCCATAGGAAATTTAGTCTAAGTATTGGCCTATAAATGGTCATTTGTATTGTATGTCTTAATTTTTTTATAGGCACTATAAAGAGCCTTATACACCTGTGAAACCAAATGACATGAGACCTTAATTTCCTTTAATTTCCTTGGTTTTTTGTTGCATCGCTACTTATGGACATATTGGGCCTTGTTTTCTTATATATTTTCTTCTTTATGGTCCTTTCAATGCTTTTTGATCATCTTATTATTTTTACTTTATCTTCACATAGAGTGAAATTTTGTACATATATAAAATTCATTAAATCTTCCATGTTGATCTAATGCTTTAATTCTAAGGATTGAGACTAAATTTACCCTAAAAAGATACTTCTCAGATACTTAGTTTGAAGAGCTTTTCTTTAATTAGGGTCGGTCTGTCCGTAGGTCCGTCCGTCTGTAACGGTTAGCTCGTTAATTTACACATGTTAAAATTGTCATATTGATTTTAAACTTGTTTGATGATTTCTAAAAAAGTTAGGTATGCTTTAGAAAACGTGGCAATTTTATAATCTTTACACGTTCATTTAAATTAACTTAAATTAACATTAAATTTTTTTTTTTTTTAGCGATATATTTAAAATGATTTATTATTCTAATTATTTTAAGTATCTCTTTAATAAAGTCTAATGAATGATAGTATGCCCTTTAAATAGTATACTGTATTAAACAGTTTCACAACAAAATTTACACACAATTTTGTCAAACTAATACATGAATATTTTGTAACTCATCTGACATTTTTAAGATTAAATGTTTGTTTATCCTTTTCAGAGCTTCGCTTTTATGAATGTTGTCATCCTTGTTTTTCTTAAATACTTCTAATAAACAAAAATTTATTTTTCAAAACTTTTATGATTTTGTTAGGTGTTACACAATGTTTAATTATGTTCAAAGTCATTCCAGTTTGTGTGTCTGATCTCAGTGTAGTACATCTTTCTTGTGCCAGCAGTCCAATAATCCTGTAAAAAATAAGAATATTTTATCCAATGAAGGGTGATAGGGGGTTGCAAAAGATAGTGAACACCCCCCTTAATAAAAATGAGATTAACATCCAATAAAAAAAGCACTGCAATTTGATAGTCCTTAAACCAAAAATTTACCATATATTCTTATCTGTTTGTAGCAAAGACATTTTCATAAAAATTTCATATAAAAGTAGATGTTTTATTATATTGTTACTGATGGATTTATTTTTATATAAATCTTATACCAGATTATCATGTATTTCTAACAATTATGTGACATTGTAGCTGGTTAAAATAACAATCCTCACCTTCTTACCCTATCCCCTCCCCTCCTACTGGATGAACGCACTGACTAATAAATGAGTTCCATATTAGCAACCTAAATTAACGAAAAATTTTCCTCTGTCAATATATCCACATATTCTATATCCATTTTAATATCTTACCTTAGCCCCTTCTCCCATATAGTTAGAAACTTGGATAGAATTTGTTTCTTTTTTATTGCAAGCCGCGGCATCTGAGCACTCAAAACTGACCAATCAAACATTCAGTTTCGCAATTCAGAGTGGGGTATATCAGTAGATTAATGTGAGAGGTAGAGAGAGGGGACAATGTTCTGTTTTTTATGCTAGTCACAAAGTTTTAAAATAATGTTTTCTTATTCGTTGCCTTTGCATCATTGGGGACTTTAGTGAATTTTGATTGGTTGATTCATTAAAATGAGTGTTCAAACGTTTCAACCACTAATGTCAATCTACAGAAGGATACAATATTGTGCATGTTTTGTTTTTTTTCCTGTTTGAGGGATAATATATTCGTCCTATTGATGTATTGTGAATGACATAGCAGACAGGGATCTAAAGGGATATTACATTGACAATGGACGATAAATTAAAGTAAATCTCCAATGATGATAAATTACCACTTCTGTAGATTATAATTAGTGGTTGAAACGTTTGGACAATTAACTTAAAGAACCCACCAATCAAAATTTAATTGAAGTCCCAATAGTTGTTACCACAACGAATAAGAAAATGTTATCATAAGACATTGGGGACTAGAGTAATAAACAGCTTAATGTCCTCTTCCTCCCTGCTTAGGAGCTTAATTTAAATTTTAAATTTTAATAAATAAAGTACATTATGACAAAGTAAATTATTAAAAAAAATTTACAGCATGATAATTTAAGTTTAAACTGCTTCTTTAGTAAATAGAAATACACTTATATGCCACACTGATACATTTTTGGATGCACAAGGAAAAAACAAAGATGCCTTTTCACTAGCTTATCTACTCTATAACTATTAGTTCAATCAGTTTTTAGTTGAAAATTATCTAATCTCTACACAAATAGCAGTTTTGACTCAAATTTATCAGTATTTACAAAGTCTAGATTCTACAGTATCTACACAGTTTAGACTATACAGTATCTAAAAATCTAGACATTAATTAAGGAGTCTAGATCTAACAGTATCTATGAGTCTAGACTATATATAGTATTTAAGCAGTAATTTTTCAGTACACAGTCTAGAATCTACAGTATCTAAGAAGTCTAGACTATACAGTATCTATGTTAAATTGATACTACAGTATCTAGACATATTAGTAGTCTAGATAGTAAAATCTATAGTATCTAACAAGTTTAGATCTAACAGTATCTACATATTCTAGACTCTACAACTATGAAAGCAGTATCTCTAAAATAAGTAATTCATCTGTTTTACTTGAATATTTTTAACTATTGTATTACAGATTTTTTTATTGTTTTTGCTGTAATTCTTATGGACAAAATTATGCTTGTTTTGCAACTTTTAATGGCAGGGGTATCTTTTAGATGGTCAAGATCTTTTTTCCGGATACGGTCTTTATCACGGAGGAAGGGGATATTAGGCTGTTTATTATAATCGTCATAAAAGTTATATAATATTGTTTTCTTATTCGTTGGCTTTACAACTTTAGAGACTTTTAATAAATTTTGATTGGTTTGTTTCTTAAGTTGAGTGTTTAAAAATTTCAACCTCTATCTGTTTCCTTCATGGGGGGTAATTTTAAGTATCAACATTGGGGATGAACATCATTGTATTATCCCTTTAGATCCCTGTTTTTTATCAATGCAACTCAAAGTAAATTGATAGAAAATGGATTCTAACAATCATAAATTTCTTCCTCAAAGATCTCTGTAGCTATCATTGCACTATCTAATGAAATAAGACAATGGCCGATAAATTGATGTACATTCCAAATTATGATTAACCCTTCTGTACATTATAATTAGTGGTTGAAACATTTGAACAGTCAACTTAATAAACAAACCAATTAAGATTCAGTAAAAATTCCCAAAGTTGTTAAGCCAACGAATAAAAGAAGTTAATTTAAAACTTTGTGGACTTTTTAATACATGAAACTGATTCCTAGGGAAAAGATGAGGATTTGTTATAGAATATTGATAGTAGTAGATAGCTCGACTATGGTCACAAACAACTCCAAGGGCACTCAACGGGTCCTTTCCTAAATAATATAACATTAAAAGTTAACGAGGTATCCTTATATTAAAACAACAGGATGTTTGTCTGTTTATTTGTCTGTTTGTACTTAAGGATCTCGCTAACCGCTGAACTGTTAGGGTTCTCCCTAACAGGATAGCTTCTCATAGAACTCGGAAAGGTTACTAACTATTAGGGGGGGGGGGTACCACCACTTTCCCAAGAAAAATAACAACCTCCCAAAGAAATCTAATATAAAAAAGGGTTTTGGGGATTATACTCCTTTTCTTCAAGTACCCCTAGAGGTCTCCGGGGCATAGCAGCTAGCATTCAGCCTCAAATTTTTACTTTATTGTTTTAATTGACAAAATGAGTTATTTAGAAAATGTTAATTGTAAGGATAATCTTTAAACATTTATCTTTAATAGCAGCCTTGTAAACAAATCCCATTTTTGCTTATATATATTGCCAGAAAAAAAACTAAGTAGCTATTAGGTAAGGTTGGCAGTGGCATAAAACATAGTAGGAATGCCTTAGCCTAAAACAGACAACTAATTTAATTACCATGTAAGAGGAAAGTGCAATCAAAGAGTTGGTTGTTGGTAGGATTTTCGCCACATAACTGTGCTGTTCAAAAGCAAGATTTGGTTAAGCAATACATTAAGATAAGACCTGTTGATGAAAGGCTTCAATAATAATGTACCTCCAAATTGGCAGCCAGGCTGTAGAGAGCCCCCAGCTGGGTAAAAATCTAAATGGCCAAGTTGGTGTATATCTCCAAGCCTATAAATAAATTATAATATGAAATTGTAAGAATTGTTTTGGTTAAAGCTGAAGATTTCAAAAATAGCTGTTCTGATTCTTTTATATTTTAATTTAATTTTATATTCCTTGTGTAATAGGTTAAGGCTTTTTTTAAATTCTATTTTGTTTTGACTTCCTCCGGATAAATGAATGAATTCACACATGTTTAGACATTTTAAATTTCAGAAAAGCACTGCTTTTGAAAATATAAGGAAAAGACAATGGATGACCCGTTTGATAAATTAAATTTCCCCTTCTGTAGATTAAACTTTATGGTGTAAAAGAGGGAATGCTAATATATTGATAAAAGTACCCAAAGTTTTTTGCGCTAACCAATAAGATAAAATGGTTATTCAACATTGGGAACTAGTGTAATTTACAGTCCATTGTCTCCTCCCTCATAATATCAATCTTACCTTTGTTCAATCCACATGCCGGCAGGTTTGAAGCCACCATTGCTGTGGATAACATCAACAAAATCAGCTGACTCAATGGATAACTGGTTTGCATACAATACTGGGATTGCTGGCAGTATAGGTCCATCGACAAATCTGGGTCCTTTAAAAAATAAATTTAGTTTTCCTAATATGCCCTAGAACATTTTTTTGAGTGGGATTTTGTTGTTACACCTTAGTCTAGGTTTGGTTAGGTTATATTTAGTAGTTGTTTGCCCCACAAGGTTAAGGCAAGTCATATTTAGGCCCTGTAAGTTTAGACCCCCTTTTGAGTTAGACAAAAGAACCCCTGGCCCATCAATTTATCTAAATATTAGCGTCTGCACTACCAGCATCTGTATTGGAAGGGATATGGAATGGCAGAAAAATTTCCTAAAACCATAAACAGACATTATATAAAACTATTAAATCAGTCAAGGACCTATAATAATCTTCACTGTGAAGGAGGACCATATCGGTTAGCTGCTTGCAAGATCCTTAGCTACAGGAAAAAAGTAATAACCTGCAGGATCCAGGCCAGTGATCCTATCAATAGCCAGACCAGAGCTCTCCTTGAATGACCGTCCTGCCTTTCCCATCAGGTGGCTTCCAAGACTGTGACCCAACAAGTGAATTTCAGCATCTAAAAAAATAATGATTTATATTAAGTGCCTACATTGTATACATCATTTGATCTAATAATCTATGTATCAGATCTAATGATTTTTAATTTTTGATTATCCAATTGTCTTTGCTTTTAAAATATATATATTGCAAATCATTAAATTATGGCTACTCATAAACAAGATAGTAATTTTTTGCAATTATGGCTTCAATAAAATCAGTTCTTGTTTATTTTCTACATAAATAAATAAAATATAAACAGAATATTATTCCTAGTATTCAGATTTAAATCATAAAGTCAATCTCTTCTACAAATATTTAGATGTACGTCTGTCTGAAATATAGTTAGAATTGGTTTTATATTTTAGTCATAAACTAAATTTACTAATAGATCAAAACCTTATATTATAAACCTATAATCATAACAGATCTATAGTATAGATGTATATACAGACAACTACCTCCTTTCCCTTTTCAAAGACCTCTTTAGTCTGCTTCTAAATTTTTTTCTGCTACTTGGCTGTGTTAATATAAGCGACATTATTGATTGATTTCCAATGACCCAATTGAAAGGTTGCACAAGGCGGTTGCGATTGGGAGATAAAGTTTTTTAACCCTTTCTCTCTCTAGTGTTTTACTCTAATATAATCATAACCACATTTTTTAAGCTAGCATATTTATCCAAGGAGGGAGGGAATATTGAATTGTAAATTGAACTGTCTTATCTTTTAGGATCCCTGATATTAAACAAATTGTTCTATGATTTTTAAATTGTAATTTACAGGGCTCTTGATAAAATGTAATAACTATGACTTGTTACTTTTTGTTTCTTATTATAAAGATTTTAAAACAAAACCTGTAAATGAGTACTAGCTTTTACTACTAGTAACCTCTAGGGGGCACTTGTGAGTTATTTTTTTTCTATGGTTTATTTCCCTTTGTGGTGGTACACTTCCCAAAAAACGTTATAAGTCTTTCAAGGACCTACAATAAGCAATATTGAAAAGAAGAAAATAATCGATTCAGCAGTAAGCGGTATCATACAAACTTACAGACATCCTGTTACTTTTGTACAATGACACATATTGTATTCACAGTGTCATTACTGCGCTTCTTATGGACTTTGTTATCCTTGTTTATTCCATAAATACCTGGAATCTCATTCTTTAATGCAGCTAGACATCTTCCCAGATAGTTCCCAGCATCCAGAGCATTTCTGGCAGCTGAAAAGATAATAGTCTTTTCTTGTATTGTAGTATAAACACCTTTTCGGAGATATAGAATGTTTATGGAAGCTTCTTTAGGTCCCTGGATGGTTATAGGTTATTTATTTCTAAGTTTGGTTTATGTTATTTTCCCCACTCCTTTGAATTTAGAGCTCCTAAATGCTAGGAGCGCAGCCAGTAGTTTGTTGAAGTAGCTTTGGTGATCATAGCTAACCTGCATCATATGCATAGCTGTCAAGAGAATTAGTAGCTGTGGTGATCATAGCTAACCTGCATCATATGCATAGCTGTCAAGAGAGTTAGTTGCTGTGGTGATCATAGCTAACCTGCATCATATGCATAGCTGTCAAGAGAATTAGTAGCTGTGGTGATCATAGCTAACCTGCATCATATGCATAGCTGTCAAGAGAATTAGTAGCTGTGGTGATCATAGCTAACCTGCATCATATGCATAGCTGTCAAGAGAGTTAGTTGCTGTGGTGATCATAGCTAACCTGCATCATATGCATAGCTGTCAAGAGAGTTAGTTAAAGCAGCTGTGGTGATCATAGCTAACCTGCATCATATGCATAGCTGTCAAGAGAGTTAGTTAAAGCAGCTGTGGTGATCATAGCTAACCTGCATCGTATGCATAGCTATCAAGAGAGTTAGTTAAAGCAGCTGTGGTGATCATAGCTAACCTGCATCATATGCATAGCTGTCAAGAGAGTTAGTTAAAGCAGCTGTGGTGATCATAGCTAACCTGCATCATATGCATAGCTATCAAGAGAGTTAGTTAAAGCAGCTGTGGTGATCATAGCTAACCTGCATCATATGCATAGCTGTCAAGAGAGTTAGCCTGCAAAGGAAAGGCCAGGGGGGACCAATCAAACATTATACCATTCACCTTTCCATCATAAGCCTAGAATGAATTTTTAAAAGTAGCAAAGCTCCTCCGCAATTATGTTTTTTTGTGTATGTTCAATATTCATCCGGAAAAGACACTTATGTAAATTGGTTATATTCAATTTTATAGTATCGGATTTTTCAAATAACAAAACCTTGAAGATATTAGGACACAAAAAGAGAATTTGTGCTACAAAATCACAAAATCTATGTACATAATAATTAACTAATCAATTTTAAATAAACATATAATTAACCTTATGATGATTAACATACAGACTGACGGACCAAGTAAATTTGTATTGGAAGTATAATAGTATGTTTCGTTTGTGAATTCGAACCTTTATCCTTTCTTTCTTTCCTTATCATTATTGGTAGTATAGAGAGCGGTTAAATTCAAAAGTTCATAAGTGTGTGCGGCATTTCAAACAATAAATGCGCATACCAAGCCTAAAACAAAGCCCATGTGGCCATCTTATTTTTTCCGTTGGACAGTGCGGAGTTTCTGTGTATGAAAAACTATGTTTCACAATGAAATGTGGTGTTATCCGTGCTGAAAATACCTTGAGTGCTTCCCGGTTTAACATGACCAAAAGACTCGGTAAATATTTATTTCTTTTAACCCCTTACAGTCGGGCCCCTTGCCGCACCTTAATCAGTCGGGGGGGGGGGGGGGCGTTCAACGCCCCCCCTTATTATCTCAGTTCCTATTAGAGCTAGAGGGCTAAATTTTTTGGTGCAAGTCCCCTGTTTGATAATGAATTTCCGACCTTTTACAAGTCTAAGTCAATTTTTGCTTTCTTCACCCTTTTATTTAACAACCTTTGTTTTTAGGTCTTTTTTTACTTAAAAATTTCAAACGGCTGTAATTTTCTTATTTTTGAAGCTAGAAGAAAATTTTTTTTCCAGAAAATGTTTATCTTTATGTAAATTTTACATTAGAAATATCAAAATATAAATTTCAGGGGCCTCAGCTGTACTTGGCAGCTGCCAGCCGCCGCAGTCGGCGGTCGGCGGGAAAACGGCGGCGGATCTTCATGAAATTTTAATACGTCATGTAGACATGTAAGAAAAGCTTAAGTTTAAAATTTGAAGTCACTAAGTCAAAAAATGGGGCCACAGGAGCCTTTTAAAGATTTCTGGAGACCTGGAGGATCAGGACCTGCAGGATCATACCTGGAACCTGAAAATGACTTTAACACCTGTATTTTATATAAGGATGTACTACTAGAGGATTTTTTTTGTATTTTAGTATGATAAAATGCTTTGTTTTAGTCAAAAAAAATATTTTTGCTCTTTACCTGGACGACCCTGCCAGGTTTGCTGGCATCCTGTGCCTGCCAGGATGGAGATATTTGAAAAATTCCAACTCTCAGTTATGAGTCATACCCATACTTAAAAAGTCAAGCAGTTTGGGCTCTTTATCTTTCACACACAGAAAATGAGATAGAAAAAACCGGATGGGGGGGCGTTCAACGCCCCCCCCCCGACCGTTAAGGGTTAAGCATTTTAAATAGAATAGAATGATATCTTAAAGAAGGCAAATTAATTTCTTTATTTTCATTAAAATTAGACCAAGTAATTGATTTATTTTTGTACCAGAATATTTTTATAGTAGTCTATGATGATTTTATCTATGAATTATAAACTCGCATTAAGTTTTGATTTAATTTTAAGCAAAAAGAATCCTAACTTTTTTATATATTTTGAAATATAAATTCGAAATCACGAAACCTTTTAGAAAAAGACGATTTTGTCCAAATGAAAAAAGATTTATTTTCTTTTACAAGATTTATTTTCTTTTATGAAGTATTTAACATTTTAATATTTGATTATTAATTTTGTTATTTTTTATTTCAGCGTGACCGTTTCATACAATAAATTGTATTAGTAACTACAATGGTTTTGAATCATGTGGGAAGTAGCAGGTTTAGTACGTTTGTACTAAAAGATCTCGTACACGGCCAGGCAAAAGCTGTTGTACCGAAACAAAATTAAATAGGGATGCTATTTCTCAATGGCAGCTCATTACCAATAACAAAATCAATTTATGGAATAATACACGGCAGCGATGTTGAAAAAAGACTATCCAAGGAAAAACACACAGCTCAATTTGTAGGAATATATTTCGATTAAATCACATCTAATCCTTGTCAACCTGCACAAAATTAACCATATTTCATATGTTTATAGCAAAATCAGATATATATTTTGAAAAAAATTAGGTTATTTTAAAGTAAAGAAACAACAAAATAATGAAAAAGTGCTCGAAAATACAAAGAAAAAGTTAAATGTATTATGATGAATATGGTTATCCCTTCTATTATTCTTTACTGTACAAAGGTTTGTTTGAAACTGAGCAATTTAACCGCTGGTTTTGGTGTAAAGGGAAGGGGTAGAAGGGATGGGGGTTTAAAAGAATCAAAGTTCAAAAGAATGAAAGTTTTGTACTGTATAACTTTTGTTTTTTTTAAAAATATTGCAATTAGCAAAACAGAATTACGTGAATGTGTTGAAAAGATTTTAATTTTACATGAAAGTGTATGATAAAATGTCATAAATTAAACAATAAAGTATTAAAAGATTTTTTAGTAATGATTAACAACAAAGCAACAAATGTAAATTTATATTTAAATAAAAAAACAAGTAAAATTACAATTTTTTATTTAATCCATTTCTTAGTGTGTCAAATTTATTGATGTATTCAGCTTCCCGAATTTTTCTGTAGTTAAAAAAAATCACAAAACCTGTATGCGGTTTTCATCAGTCATTCGGGGGCAACATTTAAAATTTCAACCTCTCCATTTGCCCCCAACCCCTCCACCAAATATTATTTAATATTCATTTCACTTGTTGGCTATACCTCATACCTGGCTCAATGGTACAGGAAAAAATAGCCAAAAAGTTCATCTGTCTATCTTCAATAGTAGAAGTTCAAATCAAATTTCCCCACTAGCATTACAAACGAATGGACTAAAAGACTTACAGACAGACAAAGTAAAATATAGTAAGTTTGCTATTAAATTCAGATTATGGAAAGAAAACGAAGTATCTGGTTTTATTCATTGTATTTTCACAGTAGCTTTTTCCTATCTAGTTCCTGCAGGGGTGCTCCATCCCTGCAGGGCGAATTTCCTAACCCAGCAGGGCAAGCATAAACAATACCCTAACCTAACTATACCAAAAATCCATAAAAAGCTAAGGTAAAAATACAACGAAACGATGTTTTCTTTCTTTGATCTGTAAATTCTTGTACCTGTTTCCAAGCTTCAATAAAAACCAAGGCCCATCTAGCAACTACTGAGCTAGTAAACCCATGGGTGAACACCTTTACTGGATAACCATTTCGTAATCCTAACAATACAATATCGCTCTCTAATGATATTATTATATACAGTTTCTAAAACACTTAACCCTCACAGATCAGGGGGGGGGGATAAATCAGCCCCCCCCCCCCTCTAGTCTTTTAATGTCTTTTTTTTGTAGGTAAGACAGAGAGCTTTGACTTGAATTTTTATGTTTAGTAATTATATGTTGGCAAGAGTTGATTTATAAGGATATCTGGTTTGTGTCGGTCGTGGTGTCCGGTCAAAGTGGGTTGGGTAGCACCAAAATTAGAAAAAATTCTAAATAAATCTTAATTTCTACATTATGACTTTTGTGAATAAGGTAGAGACCTAAATTTTTTTTTTATGAATACTTTCTGTTATTTGCGGTTTTTCGGCGATGGTAAGAAAAAGTAATTTTTGGTTATCCTAGCTTTAAAATTATCCGCTCTACAGCTTTTTTAATATTTAGCGTTTGGCCGCTAAAAGCGGCTAAGGAGCGGTCTGACTGCTTTCTCAAAATACACATGAACTACCAGAAATTTTTTTTTACATCTCTATCTGTAACATGAGCCGAGATAGAGGGGGGGCTAAATTAGCCCCCCCCCCCCCCCAATCTATTAAGATGGGAATAGGGGCCCGATCTGTAAGGGTTAAATAAAAAAGTTATTATAAAGTATCTATGTTATTAAGATGAAATTTTCATAACCATACATAATGCATCTTTTATCTACAAAAAATTCAAATTGATTGGTAGCTGTGCTTCTAAAAATGATTACCTTCAGGTATAGAAATAGTTGTAGTAAAGTCTTTATTAATAGTACAATTCTCCCAGTCATAATTAAGACGTATAGATTACCCTAATTATCAATCAGCTAAGCTATTAAAAATGATTACAATCAAGAATAGCAATCGTAGTAGCTGGGTTATTATTATCAGTATCACATGTAAGACGTATGGAATACCCTTACTATGACCATAGCTACTATAAAAGATTACCTTCAGGTATAGCAATAGTTGTAGTAAGGTCTTCATTGACAGTACAATTCAAAGTTTCTCCCTATGGATTAAGTCAGAAAATAAATTAAGAATAATTTTCAAATACCTCTGAACAATTTGACTGATTTATTTGTAATTTACTGAAGACCTGAAAAATTTTACCCACTGCCTCTGAGTCTGTTACATGGCATCAATAGTTGGGAGTAGATGAATGCCTTAATTTATTAAAAGGTGTATCTTATTATACATTTTAGGACTTCCTGACAAAGGTTATGCAATCATAGTGGTGGTTGTCTGTTAGACTTTAAATCACCTAATATTAAAAGTGATAGCCTTGCAATTTCTAAATTTTTGTATGGGTTTGTTGAGTTTGTTTTAATGAAACAGTTTAATGTGCAGCTAGCTATTTGGCTGTTGGAAATTTGTAATAGTTTTTTATCACATATTATTATAGACAGCTTTCCGTTGATATTAAAAATAAAAATTTTAAGATAAAAAAAAATTGGACTAGTTACTAGGTTAAGAAAACTGGTATTATTCTTTAAATTTTAACTATTGAGGAAAATTATCTGCAATTTGATGCTATAAATGGATTTTCAGTATGACTGAGAACTGGTTCTAATCCATTTGATGTTAATCAGTTTCATAGCCATACTGGAAAGGTATTTAGATATAACATTTTTATGTTTGACTAAATCGTTTCCTGTTTGTCCCAAACATCCCCAATCCATCCTGACAGGCTAAATGTATCAGCATTGAAATACCTAGAAGAAATAGAAAAAATAATATGTGAGTTTTATTAATTAAAAATCCACAAATCATTTTAGAAAAAATCGCGACTTTTTTTGGAAAAATTTGCGAGTCATTTAAAATATTTAGAGATAGCTAATCAAAACAATTTGTATTACAAAATAAATTTTCTATTTTAATACTTTTGAGTTTGTGATTTAATAAAAATAGATTATTAATTTTAGAAAATTTATTAAGTCCTATATTTTTCATTATTTGCCATAATATGAAATTGAAAACTTACACAACTACTGTAAGAGTACAGATGTTTTGAATTATGTTTAAAATTTGAGTGAATTATATATTAAAAAATAAACAAGGATGACAACATCCATAAAAACGAAGCTCTTAAACGGTAAGACATTACCTCTTGTAGAGTGTCAGAACTGAATATACAAAATATAAATGCATAAGCCTTAACAAATTTGTTAAATGGACTTTCTGGTAACAATTACAGAGTTACGGATGAATGGATTGACCCTAATAATAGAAAAGCTTCGCTTTTAAAAAAAACCCAAGTTTTCTTTTAAAATTCTATGAGTAATTTTTCAAAAATCTGTCAAGCATTTTGGGAAAATTCTGTGAGCCATTTCATACATTCAGCATATTGACATTTTTAGATACAGTTTATTACAATGAATATAAATCAAAGATTGTTGTTTAAATGATTTATTCATTTTACAGAAAGAAATCATATATAATATACTATAAAAAATACCAACCAAATAAATTAATAAATTAGATACATGTTAGCAGGTTGAGGGTTAGCAGTTATACATATAAAATTATCTAACATAATAAACTAACTACACAATTAAAATATTGATGTTTCATTTAGTTTGATGTTTAAGTTTCAGTTGTTAGATTTAGTTGATTTGATAGACAGCAAGCAGTTTGGGCAGGAGTAGGTTAATGGAGTTGGAGGGTTCCCAGTTTTAGCTTTCTGAGCTCTTACAAAATTGAGGAAAAGACAATCTTATAATATTAAAGACTGAAAAGGTTCTTGCCAAAAATTTCTTAAAATTCACTATCAGTGACCCGCTCCTTGGCGCAGTTGGGTAAAGTTAACCCCTTGGATATTGTGAAGACTGCACCAGAATAAAGGGAAATATTTCCCTTATCACACACACTACATAGGTAACTAGCGGCTACGTCCCTAGAGGCCTCTAGTGGCATTTAAATGTTTTTATTTTATTATAAAAAACTTATTTGAGAAATAATTTTCTATGTTATTAGCTGTTAAATTCATTTCTCTACGCAGCGCAACTACGCTAGCGACACTATGCGGCGGAAATATTTAAATTTTTATGATTTTATTGTGATTTTGCTTGGGAGGGTGGTTGTACCCTCCCCCAAAATAGTTATAAATCATCCCAGGACCTATGAGAAGCTACCCTGTTAAGGAGAACCTGAGCGGTTCAGCAATTAGTGAGATCCTTCAGTACAGACACACAGACAAACATCCTGTTACTTTAGTATAAGGATAATAGAACACAAACAACATCAAGAGGGAAAACATTTAAGCCAAAAGGGGTAGGACAGGTGTAGCAGAAGGGGTGGAGTGAGGAGTGATGACAGAAATTGAAGGGGAGGGAGGTTTGTGAAACTGTTGTTGAGAAGGTAGGAATCTTCTTAGTGGGCATCTCGTCTTGGCTTGGGATCAGATTTCAAACCAATATATCCAAACAGCAAACAAGGAATATATAATAGTCAAGAAACAAGCTTGAACTGAAGAAGGAGGAAAAAAACGTAGGCAGACAGAAAACTGATTCTTCTCCAGTGATGGTAGAAATGGTCTGAGCCCGATTTAAGATATAATAGTTGTCAATTGGTTATTTGATAAAAATAGATTATGTATATTAATGTTTAGAGAATTTATTAAATCTTAATTTATCTAAAAATTGTTCCAATAAGTCATTGAGAAATTACACAGCTACTGCAAGAGAAATAATCTTTAAAAATTTGTAAATTATAAGCAGACGAACATACAGGCATTGTCTACTTATCAAATGTTTTTCTTATAAAAATTTAATTAATTTGACAAAGATAAAGTAATAGTTTCAAATTTATTTCTTATATAAAAGTAACATGATGTCTTTGAATCTGTCTGTTTTATGGGGAGGTTACCACCACCCTCCCAAGAATTAAATATTTACCTAATTGTAGTTTTTTCTTCAAGCTGAGTCCAACTATTTTGAATCAGATCGTTGCCTAGGTTAATGATTTTTATGAACTCTAATGAAAGGATACTAGCAGCTAGCTAAAATAAAAAAAACACCATTTTTAATCCCATTATCTCCCCTCCTACTGGTTGAATGAACTGACCAATAAATGAGGTCCATGTTCCCCTATGGTCAGAGTAAAGTCATAAGGAGTGTAGGTGGGAGAAGTGTTATATTAGCCAGCTAGGAGAAATATTTTATCAGGGTATATACAGGGTGCGCCACATATCCTCGGACTTTCTTTAAACGGCCATAGCGTCAAAACTACTTGACCAATCAGGACGTTTGACCCCACTATAAAAAGCTTAGGTAATGACCTTTTAGCACAAAAAAATCTTTGGACGAAGATGGGCTCGTACTCCGAGCTGGCCGCGCTTATGTTCAACAAGGCAGATTCAAGTTGCGCCGGAGTTATAATCTGGATTATTGACTAGGGCCCAATAAATCGGACCTCAGCCCATCTGTAGATGAGGTAGATTTATGCAACTTGCTGGGGATACTGTTAGATACATAAGTAAGACACTAGAAAAGACTAGAGCTCTCTATCTAAAATGGCTTGGCTGTAGTACTCCGGCAAAGTGAAACGTGACAGATTTAGAGATGTCAAAAACGTCAAAAAACGTGTAAAATCGTGAAAATTTCTCGGTTCTCGACTTTAGAGACCCATATCGAACTTAAAAACTCATTTTAGACTATGGATTGCGCTGACAACCCTATTTGAATCTTCATGCCATTTCTAAAAAGGTATAGAAGGTCGTTCTAGCTCAACTGTGGTCTAAATAAAGACCTCCGTGTCAAATGGTAGCTTGAAAGTTGGGTGAATTAGGATCCTGCGGTTACTCACATTCCTAAGGAAATGGGGCCTCCCAGCAGCCCGATCTTAATTCAATGGACTTTTGGGCCTAGGGCTACTTTGAAGCATGCACCAATAGACGTGCCCATGTCACAAAGACCTCCCTCATTGCCACTATCAAGTAGAACTTCGCCATCTCGGACAGGTACATTTTGACCTGGGCCTGCCGGCGGTTGAGGAGGCGGGTAAAGGCGGTGATTGATGCTGGCGGCGATTTTAATCAATAATCTAATAGTCATATACCTAGTTTGCTTCCCAGTTTTTAAAATTTAATAAAATCTTTAAAATTGACGATTTTATGTTCATTTGTTTACAATTTAGAAAAAGTCCGAGGATATGTGGCGCACCCTGTAATATATAATATCTACGTATTCTATACACATTTAAAGGATAACAACTAAAAGCAATAAAGTTAATGCTAAGAACTAAAAAGAAATAAAATAAGTGTTGCTTTGATCATAACAATTATTCTAATAAAGACAGAAGTCCACCAACACTTATAGAGCAAATTTGCAACAAAAAAAGAAAATTTTTAATATGGCTTCGAAACCGATAAATATTTGCTAGATTAGAACCGGTTTTCAGCTATACTATCCGTGGGAAGCTGTCTATAATACAATACAATAGTTAACTATTATAAATTGAAGTTGAAAAATTACCAGCTCTTGATTGAACTATATAACTTTCAGCATTATTTATAAATAAGAATATTAAAACTAAAAAGCGTTTCATTCTGCAAAAAAATATCAATATAATATCTGAAAACTAAATTAAAACAAAAACTCATTTAGCAAAGTAACAATAACACTTTTGAATGTAATTTATTGTGAGAATTCCCCAGACCAATGAGTATTTACCAGGGAGGGAGGGAGGGGACATTGGGCTGTTTATTACACTAGTCACCATAGACTTATAATTACGTTTCCTTATTCATTAGATTAACAACCTTGGGGACTACATTTTAACCACTAATTGCAATCTAAATAAGGGTTGATTTTGAGTATCACCATTGGGGATGTACATCAATCTATCTGACAATGCCTTATCCTTTTAGATCCATGGTATTTTACCTTTTTTATAACATTGTCAGTCTGTCCATCCATTACGCAGTAAGGAGTTTTAGATTTTATGAGCTGCTGTAAGTAATAGTTAAAATTTCTTGTGAATTTCTAACGTAATATATAAGTAAAACAGTGTCTATGTCTGTCTGTACCAAAGGATCTCGCTAACCACTAGACCGAGATAGTTCTCCATCACAATTTAGCTTCTCATATGCCCTTGAGGCTGAGAAAATAGCCAAAAACCACTACAGGACCAGTAGGTATATTCCCTGAAGAGTAGAATCCGATCGGTTCAGTGGTTACCGAGATCTAAAGGGACGGATGGAAAGACGGACAGACATACATCATTCTACTTTGTATTATATATTAGTGGCTACGCTTCTAGCATCTAGAAGCTATGTATTTGAAGGAGTAAGGAAAGAAGGACAATAGCTTAAAAACCAATCTTACATATAATAATTAAATAGCCTAAAACCATTCAGGGACCTATAAGAAGCTTCCATAAAATGGAGAACTCAATCAGTTAGAGAAATATTAAGCTATAGACAAAAAATCTTACAACTTTATGTAATAGGATTAAAAACTTTATCACATTTTTTTTAAATGATTCAAATAAAAATGTATAATGTTTACTACTTAATTGATAAAATGTAAATGGAAAAGTAAAATTTAATGTATTACTCTTTATATAGTAAGAAAATGACAAGGAACAATGTATCCAGTGTTAATTCATTCTTTGATTATTACGAATCTATTTCTGGCAAATAATTTTTTTAATTAAAAGAATATAGAGTGCATAAGCTACATGTAACTCTACCCACAAGGCGGGGGACCTGTCCCAATTTTGCATTTTTTAAAATCAGCTAATAGCGAGTCCCCACCAAAGAACAGAAAGCAATTTGCTAGCAGACAAAAGTACCACCACTTGGGCCAGGTAGTCTCCGATTATACATTATAGAGAAAAAACCATAGGAACTTTTCTTTTTAACGTTTCCCTTTTAAGAGAGAAGCTTTTCTGTAATTAGGGTGGGTCCGTAAGTCCGTCCGTCCATGACGGATAGCTTTTTTCGTTAATTTAGGCACGTTAGAATTGTCCTATCGATTTCAAATTTTACATGGTGATTCTTTTAGTAGTTAGGTACGATTTAGAAAGCGTAGCAACTCTATAATCATTACCAAAATGTCCGTACGTCCATTTTAAACATGTTGATTTTTTTACTTTTTTAAATAGCTTTTTTCGTTATTTTAGACATGTTAGAATTGTCCTATCGATTTCAAATTTTGCATGGTGATTCCTGTAATTGTTAGGTACGAGTTAGAAAGCGTAGCAACTCTATAATCATTACCAGAATGTCCGTACGTCCATTTTAAACATGTTGATAATTTTACATTTTTAACAAATTTGTATGTGACCTAGTTATACGATTGGTCTGATTTTTGGTATACTGATTTCTGGGACAACAAAGTACAATATTATAAGCGAAGCAACTCTATAATCAAGTCCTAAAAATGTAAGTATGTCCATAATCATTATCCTGTATCAAGCAGTTTTTCAACAAATTTACTTACAATTTTGCTTTGACGATTATACATTCGTATTCTGATTATTCAGTTCTGACATTATACAAGTGTTAATGTCCGTTTGTCCTACCGTTTCAGAGCTTCGCTTTTATGGATGTTGTCATCCTTGTTAAAATACATTTTATTCGTACGACTTATATGCATATGACTTGCAGATTAGCTTTGCTATTAACAAATGTTTACACAGAAAATAGAGTTGTTACCCTAGATATACAATCAAGCACAATTATTAGTTCAACCTAAAAATTTATATATACCGGACGAAGATTTATGTTTTAACTATGTGACATTAGAGTAAAACTATAGAGGGGGAAGAGGTTAAATATCTGTACGTGCCCTTCCCGAGGACCCTTTGCCGACTTTCAATTGGCTTTTGAAAATCAACCAATAGCATCGGGAATATTAACACAGCCAAGTAGGTACAATAAAGCAGAAAGCAATTTTCTAGCAGACAAAAAAGGTCCCCGACAGGGGAATCCATTGGTAGAACAAACGAATGTAAACTTTTGTAGAGCGGTAAAACGTAATAAGCAGATTTTAAATTATAAGAAGTATAAACAAAATTGTATGAAAATTTGTTGCAAAACTTTTAATTTCATAATTTTGTTTTAAGTAGTAGTGGGGCTTGATTATAGAGATGCTTTGCTTACATATTGTATCGTGTTGTCCTTGGAATCATTGTTCCAAAAATCAGCTGAATAGCATAATATATCTGTCAAAAAAGTTTATATCTAGTATGTTTTAAATTGATGCTCGGACTTTCTAATAACTAATATAGAATTGCAGCGCTTTCTAAATCGTACCTAATTACTACAGGACTCATCATTTTAAGTTTGAATCGATAAGACAATCATAGAAAACAGTAAAAGTGTCAAACTATGACGTCAGAAAAAAATAACAATTAACCAATGAGAGGCCGCTATATATGTTTTACCACAGTGAATACTGGCTTCTTATTGGTTAATTGTTAATTTTTTCTGTCGTCATAGTTCGACACTTTTACTGTTTTCACAATGATAACATGCCTAAATCACTAAAATATCTAACTGTGAGGACATACGGACGAATGTACAAATCCTAATTTTAGAAAAGCTTCTTCTTTACAAATTCCTTTTCGTACCAAAATGTATTTGTAATAATGTGTTAGGTTTATTCCTAAACTGTGTTGTTATTGGTCTATTAAAAAGATTTATCATTTAGAATTTTTATATTTATTGTATATAAGTACGTCAATGACAATTACAAAAGGAAAGAAGTAAAAAGAACATATTTTATCATCATATTATAATAATGTCGTATCCAGGTAGGGGTTTTGAATTTATCATTACTAGCACCTACGCCCCTAGAGGTCTCGTGTTCATTTGAGAGGGGTTTAGGGGGGGGTCTGGTGGGGGGTAATTTTGGGGGGGCTCTTTGAAAGATGGAGGTACCCTCCTAAAAAATAATTATAAAACTTCCCTGCGCATAAAAGAAGCTTAATTGTACAGAAGAACTTAAGCTCTTAAGCTCGGACACTGGCAGACAAACTTGCATCCTATCATCCGAGGCAAGGTGTATCTGAATATCTTTTTGTACCATAACATCCTTAAGAATAAAGCCTCAACAGACCTCGAAAGAGCATTTATTTATGTTGGTAGGGGGTTGTTGAAAAATCTTCTCTCTTATACGACTAAAATTGAGGTGGGTTGACCAATAAGATGTCCATTATCTATAATACAAAGTAGAACGATGCCTGTCTGTTTGTGTGTTTGTCTGTTTGTAGCGAAGGATATCGCTAACCGCTGAACCGATCGGGTTCTCTTTTACAGGGTAGCTTCTCATAGTTCCCGGGAAGGTTTATAACTATTTTCTTGGGGGGTGGGACACCCCTAACCCCCCCAAAAATGAAAAATACCCCCCCCCCCAAAAAAAAAAAATTTTTTTCTTTTTTATTTTTAATCTAAAATACGAAAAATTGATTTGATCAAACCTCTTGGGGCAAAGCCCCTAGAGGCAAGGGGCGAAGCCGCTAGTGTATCAATAAAGTAGCTATGTGTACAATATATGTAAACATTAGTTTAAAATTTTTTTTATAAACGAATTTAAATTGAAAATTACATATCAATTTAGATTTGTTCTTTGAGGTGGGTGTAAATATTCACCCATTTATTTTAAGCTTGGGTTGTAAATACCCCTACAGCCCCATCCGCACGTTCCTAGTAGTGTCTCCAAATTTAAACAACTTTTTAAATCCAATTTATAAGTTTTAACATATGCACTTTTTTTCACTTTACTCTAAGAACAATACCAAGAACAAGGATGACAACATCTATGAAAGGGAAGCTCTGAAACGTTATGACAGACGAACATTAACTCTAGTAGAGTGTCAGATCTGAATATGCAAAATATAAATTTGTAAGTTTTGACAAAATTGTATGTAAATTAGTTGCAAAACTTCTTAAGTATAGAATACTAACATTTTTAGGGCGTGATTATAGAGATGCTTCGCTTAAAATATTGTACCTTATTTTAATAGGAATCAGTACTCTAAGAAACAGATCAATCGGTAATTATATCACATAAAATATGTTATTAAAAAAAAATTAAATCAACATGTTAAAAATGGACGTATGGACATCCTGGTAATGATTATAGAGTTGCTACGCTTTCTAAATCGTACCTAGCCTAATTTTAAAAACATGAAGTTGTTTTTTTTTGGCTGGGGGGAGAAAGGCAAATAATTTTTTGGAGATGGGGGGTAGGTTGTAACCTATTCCTCTTTGTAATCTAATGTATTATTTCCTAAAAAATGTCCAAGGGGGAGGGTTTACACTCCTTGGATGTTCTTGAAAATAGGGTAAGAGTATATACGGCTAAAATCATAGTTTACAAAATTTAATCAAAGTACGCCCGAAGGTCAAAAGTCTGTCAAAAGTACGTTAAAAGGTCAAAGGTCATACTATATCGTATTTGTTTTTGTTTTATGTTAAAGATAAGAAATATATTTAGTTTATAAGTTTATTCAATTTACTTATTTTTTAGGAGACAATTCTATTCTACAATTCAAAGCTCCATCAGTTCGTCTGTCTGTTCGACGTCAAAAAAGCTGACTCTCGCAATAGTGTGTAGCATACATAGAGGGAGGGGGCATTGTTTGTAAATTACACCGGTATCCAAAGTTTTATAACATCAATGGCTCACAATTTGACTTTTTGGAATTTTAATGGGTTAGTTTAAAACTAGTATTGTCAATCAACTTTTAATTAAATCTATAGAAGGGGTAACTTTGTTTATCATCATTGGGGATGAATATTAATTTAAGATCAACTTTCTTATCCCTTAAGATCTCTGTTAACATATGACGAATTAAAATCAGAGAGAGAGAGGGACAATGGGCTGTTATTACACTAGTCCCAATAGTTTTATAATAATGTTCGTTTGCTTAACAACTTTTGGGACTTAAGTGAATTTGATTGGTTGGTTCATTAAGTTTCAATCTATAATTGTAATCTACAAAAAGGATAACACAGTGGGATCCAGTGGGACATCCAAAAAATTTAAAATTGACTTTTATCTATCCTAGGAATTAATAATGGCTGTAAGTAGACAGCTAGAAAAGAAATTTTTAAAAAATATTCATTTTTGGCGGATTTATGCCATTTTTAAAAAAGGTAGTGAAAAATTTCTTTTCAGTTTTGATGATTTTCCAGATTTTTTTACACAATTTTTTCAAAGCAACAAAAAATACATTTATGTTCATCTTATGAAAATAATTTTTGATTGAGGTACTTTTCAGATACCTGTACCAATGTCTAATTAAAGAAAAAATTTAAAAAAATATTTTTTTGGTGGTGTAAATTGACATTTTGTGAGAAAATTTCACCAAAAATATTAAGATTTTTAACCCCAAAAAATCAGTTTTCTCCATTTTACCCAAAAACGGCCAGGATGCCTTGGGTTTTGCAATAATAATATTAATATGCAACATGTATTGTGTTTAAAACAGTTTTCATAACCTGGGGCCTCCCGGCCGTTTTTGAGTAATTGAGCATTTTACATTGCATGGTTTGAACAATTTCGTTCTTGTTAATTTGAAATTTTCCCTTGTTAGAGGGGGAAGGAGTCATTTTAGAGCCCAAAGTCATCTCTGCAATGTTTTCTAACTTTTTGAGGCGGAACTTTCTTTACTTATGCATTATTTGCCTCCGGCCAACCGTTTCGCCGTTATTTGCCGCCGTAGGTGTGATTTTTAACGATTTTTGCCGTTCTCGCGGTTTTAATGGACATTTAAGGGAACAAGGAGTCCTTAAAAAAAGATGACTTATAAATACTTTTATTTTAGCAATTAAATTTGCTAAATTTCATGTGTTCTGAAAAAAAATTGTATTTTTAACTGGTTTTGGTTCAGCAGAAATTCAAATTCGAGGATTAATTATAATATTGCAAAAACATTATATATGCGTCTGAGAGAGAGAGAGAAATATACGTTTGAGAGAGAATATAATATAAGCAATTATGTTTACATTCTTATACAAACTTTAAATGAAGATAGCTAGACTTAGAATAAAGGTATTAACACAAAATCAAAAGTGTTTTGAAAATTATGTTATTGTTGTTTATATCTGTAAAAAAAAAACATTAGAAAACATGCCTTATTAGTGTCCTATTTTACTTATACTGGACCTACCTAAAAATGCCGGGACTCGAACTGGGTGCACCTGACGCTATATTCATGTTCACAAACATTGTTTGCATTGAAGAAATATTTACATAGACGTTTATTTTGTTAAAATATTCCTATCCTAACTAAAGTTATGAAGGTTTATAGATTTTTAAAAATAGGGTAGCTTCGCTCCTCCAAAACCGCCAGATGTACTTACCAAATGCACATTAGAAGTTAACAGGAGCAAAATTTATGTTATTTTTGAGTTAAAGCAAAAGAAATTACATCATTTCGTCAAATACAAGCTTTTTTATTGATGTTTACTTTTGTCTACCCTTAATGTCCCGTTTTTTGGCAAAACATCCCACTGTGGATAATTTTATGTATCATCATTGGGGATCTATGTATATTGATTTATCAGTCATTGTCTTATCCCTGTAGATTCCTGATCATTAAAACTGAATACAAATTTACTGTTATATTTTTTCTACCACTTAAGTAAGTACATGATAATTGTCCTTGTTTAAATCATGTGTTTTATACATGATCTTACATCATAGCTTTAAATTGTTATGAATTGTTAGAAGATTACATTGCTTCTGAAAGAATTAAATGGGCCCATAAAAAAGTGTGGGTTATTCTTTTCGTTAACTTAGGCAAGTTAGAATTGTCCTATCGATTTTAAACTTTGTTGATGATTCCTATAACAGTTAGGTACGATTTAAAAAGCTTAGCAACACTAAAATCAATTTTAACTTTTTTGTATGATTTGATTATCCTATTTATATGTTAGTAATGATTCCTAAGATAACAAGGTACAATTAAAGAGCAAGTATTTAAGTAATTTTCCAACAATGTAAAATGTACAAATTAATGTTCTGACACTCAACAAGAATTATTGTTTGTCCTTCCTTTTAATTTTAGAACGTCTCTTTTATAGATGCTGTCATCCTTATATTAATTTTATTTTCTAAAATTAGGTAACATATTTTGAAATTTGTAGTTTCCTTAGCCTTACAAAGATATAAAGGAATATGCAAGCCTTGTGAAGCCCTAATTCTTATGCTTAACTAAAAAAATTAAAAGATTCTGCCTTTTGTTGAAAAAGTCCATATTGATTCAAAAGTCATATATGTGACGTAATAAAAATGAGGAATTATCCGTCTCGTTTATAGGGGTTTTCTTTCTTACTTCTCCTCTCATCTCCCTCATTTCATTACGTCACGTGAATCATTTTTGGCACAATTTGGATTTTGTCCCCTTTGTTATGTCATTATTATGTCAGCTAAGATCACTTTTAACTATTGCCATGTAGTCTACATAAATATCAAATTAAATCAATAAATGGATATACGTGGAAATTATGACAAGGGAAAAATTGTCGTCAATTTAGGTTGCTAACAAGGACATCATTTATTGGTCAGTTCATTCATCCAGTAGGAGGCAAGGGGATAGGGTTAAGAGTTTGATGGGGTTTGTATCGTTATTGTAGCTAGCTGTTAGTATCCCTTTATTAGAGAACATTAAATATAATGGTGCAACATCCAAGTAATAATATATCATATCGATTATTATACAGTTACACCCGACAAAGTTCAAGGTTGATCTTCAAACAGGTGTTAATAATAACAATAATAATAAACAGGAATAAAGGATATATCCATTAATGATAATCATATTATCAATCATAAAATAAAACCATAACTTATAATGAAATATAATCAAATAATTTTATAAAGTACCTATATGGTAATCCTTTACAGGATATATTTTCATAGATCCTGGGAAGGTTTATAACTATTTGGGAGAAAATAAAAATGGTATACCCTCTTCTTCAGCCCCAAAAAAAGTTTCTCCACAATTTTTTTTTATTTATTTACTTTCTTTTTTCAATATGGAATAAAAAAATAACTACCCCATCCTCTAAAGAAAAAGAAAACGTTATTATAATCTTGGGTAATAGTAAAATAAGCTGCCCGTTGTCCCCTCTCTCAGCTCCGTGACATCAAATGACATCAAATGTAAAATGATCATTTAAATATATTAATTTTCATAACACACCAAATAGTACATCCTGTTATATAAGGTAGTAAGCTTTTTTTACTGTAGCAAAGGATCTCGCTAATCCGCTGAACCAATATTGTTTTCCTTTACAGTGAAGCTTCTTATAGGACCTGATATGGTTTTAGGCTTTTTTATTTATGTAGATAAGTATTGCTAAAAAAATCGCGTTAATGGATGTTGTCGTTCTTGTGTCTCAGACAAGTGACGCTTAAAATTTGACAAGAAATTAAATTGAATTTTTAAAATACGTTTTGTAATATTATTACTCAAGTAGTTAGGCTCCTCATAAACTTACTGTTTGGCAAATTATTTATTAGTCTTTGCTAAGATACAGTATGTCAGCTGTTTGTTACATAAGATCTCAAAAACGGCTGGATCAATGGCTGGTTTATGGCTATTATAAAAGCTAATATAGATCAATAGCGTAGCCACTAGTGTTAATATAATGGTAGGAGGAGGGTACATTTGGCTGTTTATTAAACTAGTCCCCAAAGTATATAATAACGTTTTTTGCCTAACAACATTGGGGACTTTTATGGAATTTTGATTGGTTGGTTGATTTGAGTGTCAAAACGTTTCAACCACTTTTTGTAATCTACCAAAGGGTTAATTCTTTGTATCATCATTAGGGATGTACATAAATTTATCGGCCATTGTCTTATCCCTTTAGATTCCTGTGTAGATAAGGTGAAGGACAAAGTTATCTTGTTCTAATTTCATCTCCATACATTGCAATGGCAAAATTGAGAAATTTGCAAAAACCCTCAGCATTAAAAAGATAGACAGATAGATACAAGATAGAAAATAAGATAGATAATAATATAACATTGTATATTATCTAAATAAGCTTATACGTTCATAAAGACACAATTTAAGATCTTAAAAAATACTTTTTGATTTAATTCAAGTTTAAATTAATTCAGGTTTTATTCAATTCATGTAATTCGTAAGTTTATCTACTTATTAAAAGATAAATAGATAGATGAAAATATATTTTCTTTTTGAAAGATAGATAGTATAGATTAAAAGATATCTACCTATTAAAAAATAAATATATAGATAAATTAATATTTACTTATTGAAAGATAGAGGGAAAAAGGATATCTAATTATAAAATATGGATAAAAGATATCTAATCGTTGAAAATAGATAGATAAATATAAAGATAACTACTTTTCGAAAAATAGAAAGATAGATAAATGGTATGCACTAAAATTGGGTTTAGAATTTGATGACTAAATTTAACCAGGGAGGGAGAGAACCATGGCTACTAAGATTACTTTTTATGCACACCTTTTAAGTTGTCATCTATAATATAAAGTAAAACAATGTCTGTCCCACTGTCTGTCTGTCTATTAGTCTTTCCGTCTGTCTTTCTGAAGCTTAAGATCTCGGTAACCGCTGAACTGACTGGGTTCTACTCTTCAGTACTAACTGGTCCTGTGGTGGTTTTAACCTATTTTTTGGGGGGTCTAAACGCTCCGAATCCCCTAAAAAAAATTAAAAACCATCCTACATCTCTGAATCTCTAAAACTTACAGGGATAAGACAATTGCAGATAAATTGATATACTGTAATAGAAGTGAAGCGTTTCAACCCCTAAATGGCGGAAGTTCCCCCTAGCCTAGTGATTCTATCCAAAGAGGTACTTCAAGTGTTTACAGATTGAAGATTTATTCAGAACTAACTATGGTGGACAAAATGCAGTTTATATACACAGATTACTATAATAGATAGATAAATTGGGTAGGCAATTAGAAGGGGTGCAGATTAATGGGAAAGCTTCATCCAGGTGAAAGGGAGAAGGGTAGGCCATTGGAGGGGGTGGACTGGTGTAGCCGGAGGAGATAGGGTAGGCAGCTACGCTGGAAGGGAAAGGGGGTAATGCCTACCCCCTTTCTTGCCGGTAGAAGTTGACCGCTTGCTAATTCGCCGCTGGAATGTTGATAACAATGCCCTTTGTCTGAGGGACCATTGTGAGGAGATGGAAAACATGATAGTGTATCTAATTTTAGCTTGCAGCAAAGCTTCTCTGTAAAACAATAGTCTGTCGGCCTACCACAATACATCAAGAAAACTGTGGGAGGAATCCCGTTTGGCAGGAATACCATGTGGGGGATCCCATTAGGAGGAATACCATAAGAGGGATCCCGTTGGGAGAAATACCGTGACTACCACATCTCCAATGTAATACAAAAAAATTGCCTATTGTAGAATACAATTAGGGGTTGATACCTTAGAATGCTCAATTTAATGAACCAACCAATAAAACTTCAACACAATCCCAACAGTTGATAAGCCAACGAATATGAATACGTTATTTTAAAACTTTAGGGACTAAACTAGTGTAAAAAAAAAACAATCCAATGTCCCCTCCCTCCCTGTAAATTTAACTGTTGAGCTGCGACATTGAAATGCAAGACTCTCTGTGCAAACGTCCATAGAGAAAGTTAGTTATAGAGCAACTTAAAGCTTCAGTTTCATCATGATTGTTGTTTGTAGGTTAAAGGCCACGTACAATGGTTCTCTATTAGATTAAAGAGTAGAGGGGAGGGGTTAAATAACTGTTTGTGCCGACTTTCGATTAGGTCTTTGAAATTTAATAAATAACATTAGGAATATTAACACAGCCAAGTTGCTACAAAAGAGCATAAAGCAACTTGCTAGCAGACAAAAAAGGTCCTTAACAGGGGGATCCAGGTAGTTGTATGGTTATACATGTATACTATAATTTCATTGGTTCTCCAATTTTTTTAGATTTGGCATGACTTGAGGTATCGCTGAGAGATGAAATTTAATCCTCTTGCAGATCATAAAGGAGTTTTCTCCTCCATGTTTGGAGGGAGGGGACATTGGACTGTAAATTAAACTAATACCCAAAGTTTTTAACCACATTATCCTATTGGATGGCTAAAGCACATTTGGTATATTTACTAAATTTTTATTGATTATTTAACAACTATTAGTGTCTAAACGATTCAACCGATAATTTTAACCTACAGAATTATTGGAAGTATATCAATTTATCGTCTATTGTCTTATCCCTTTATATATCTGTATGGATATATTTGTCCTTGTTGTTCTATATTGAGATATTCTATGATAAAAATGTGAAGAATGTTAATGAATAGAAATGGTTGCACCACTTTTTATTTTCACAGGGATAGGTAATCTCAAGATTAAATGTTTGTCGGGTTTATCTCATCTTTCTTATCATAGAATGATGGAAATAATCAATATATAATTATTTGAATGTTGCACCAGATAAAGTAATTCCCACAGCTGAAAACATAACGATATATAAAGTGGTGGAAAGCAAAGAAAAATAGCCTAATACCATCCAAAGACTTTTGAAATCTAATTAAAATCCAGGATCAATAAAAGATGACCTAAAATTAAAAATTCAGACAAAAAAACTACTACTTTATATAATAGGATACGTATTTAGGAATTTTTTCAAAGGAAAAAAAGAAAGAAAAAAAAAGATTACTTAAAATATTTGTTTTTTATAACAATTATCTCTTTCTCATATCAAGCCATTTTTTACTTAATGAAGGAAAAGAGAAATGTAAAAGCCTTTCAAATTAATCAATTATATCCTTATATAAAATTAACAGGTTCTTTGTCTCTTCCGAAGGGTCTTGATAACTGATGAACCTAGATGGTTCTCCTTTACAATTTAGCTTTTTATAGGCTCGGGGGGGGGGGGGGAGGGTACCACCACCTACAAAGAGAAATCGCCCTTAGAAAAAAATGAACTTACCCCAACTTACTTTTTAAAATTTCCCCCCTCCCTCAAGTTCCCAAGAGGCCTCAAGGGGTGTTGTCACTCAAAGTTGACAAAGTACTCAAAAACACAATATTTTACCACATTTACTTATCTATTTCTCTTTTATTTTAATATCATTTTTTCTCTTTCTCTTGGTTTTATCTCAAGAGTTGAATATCAAAATATAATTAACTAATAATATTATGCAAAATAGTAAAGAAAAAACAAAAAAAAATATAATTAACAATGAAAAATGTTGTCAATAAGTGTACGTTATTTTTAAAAATTTAACAGAATTCAGTAAATGATCACAAATAGACAGAAAAAAATATGTTTCATCCAAATAATGATTGTTTTGATTGTTTAAAAAGTAGTAATAGTTTTTCTTCAAGAAAATATAAATTTACAAGTGTTAAAGTAAAAATGTTAGGTAAGTACTGTCAATAAATCGTTAAATATGATATTTAAGTAAATTTTTATCAATTTAGGACAAACAATTAGTAAAGATTTAATGTAGGGATCTAAAGGGATACGACAATGATCAATAAATTGATGTACATCCCCAATGATTATACACTAAATTACCCCTTCAATAGACTACAATAAGTGCTTGAAACGTTTTAACACTCAAACCAACCAACCAACCAATCAAAATTTAATAAAAGTCACCAAAGTTGTTAAGCCAACGAATAAGAAAACGTTACTTTAATACTTTGGGGACTGGTGTAATAAATGAATAGATAGATAATCCAATGAACATTTAATTAAATCTTCCCACCAAAGTCTACTCTAGATATAGAGTAGCTGCTAAGTATACTGTGATTACAAGGTTTCCAGCCATGATGAAATCATCCTATGTCTATAAAATTAAAGTGCTCTATCTTCACTATTGTTAAGAATGTTACACTCGTTATTGGCTGTCAATACTGGATAGATATAATACGTGGATATATTGACAGGGGAAAATTTGACATCAAATTAGGTTACTACATTTGTTGGTCAGTTAGTTCATCTAGTAGGAATTGAGAGGATGGGTTAAAAGTTTAGGGGGAAAGCAAATTTTAGCCAGCTACTAGTATTAATTTATTAGAGTACATAAAAATATGGTGCAACATCCAATTGATAATATATCGATTATGTCAATACGGGTGTCCCCCCACCTCCGCATAGTGTTTTAAAATAACAACAAGGATGACAACATTTAAAAGTAGCAAAGCCACAAAAAATCATGGAATTAGCAGATGTTCAGTTCTCATAACAGAGAAAAAGAAAGATAATATTCAAAAAGAAAATCACGAAACCTTAAGAAATAATGTTTTTTATATTTTGAAGCATAATCGACAGACAGACGGACAAAACTAATTTATAGATTAGATGTGTAATGTCATAGGAATCTTCACTTAAAATTTCAGCTGTCTTTCTTTAATTGCAGACAAGAAAATCACATTTTCCCCGTTATGGACTGACTGACATACCGACAGGCATAGTGAATAATAAAGTAGCTTCGCTACTAACACAAAGACAAAATGATAGATAAATAGATGTAAAGATGTAATTGTTCTGTTTGTGTAGTTTTATAGTACTAGCACATGTAAATAGAAATATAAGAATAGAAGCATATTCTGAATCCTTTTATCGTCAAATCTAAGAAGGAACATTTCTAGTAGACAAATATATTGTTTACTTTCGGACTTAAGTTGATGTGGATTCTTAAAAAATGATAGACTCGCTACTCGATAGTGAGGCAAAATTTTTTTTGTGAAAAATCATCCAAAAGCACATTAAAAATTTACAAAAATTGAACAAAATCATATGTTAATAACCCTTTTAAGATTTTATTTAATTTTTGTAAAATTTTTTATTCGATTTTGGAGGATTTTTCACAAAAATAAGTTTGCCTCACTAGCGAGTAGCCAGCCTAACTTTTTTTAAAGAATCCACCTCTGTTCGAAGCTTTCAAATTTAAACGAAATTTTTGGACAATTAATTCTGATTCCGCAAAGCTTTCTACTAAGAAAATATGCTGTTTACATCTGACTTTTATCTATGTATGGAATGAAAAAAAAACATGCGTTCGTAACAAAATGTGTACAAAATTTCAACAAATGAAATTAAATGTATGTACCGATGCGATTCTCCTATTGGCTCAATCAGACATTACCTCTCTTTCTTAGTACCTTTATTCACATGTAATAAAGTAACATGATCTCTGTCTGTTTGTTTGTCTATCTGTGTGTACCTAAGGATCTCACTAACCGTTGAACTGATATGGTTCTCCTTGCGAAGTAGCTTCTAATAGGTCTTTATAATCATTTTGGGGGAAGGTAGAACCACCCTCCCAAGGGAAATCATCCCTAGAAAAAAATACCCACTTAATTTTTAAATTTTTATTTTTAAAACTGAAGTAAAGTAATAGTTTATAAATCCAAACAAAATTGTATATAAGTTAGCTGCAAAATTGAGAAAAAACAAGATACTGTTTAAGAAAAAATTAAATGTTTAGAACTTGTTGTACCTTATTGTCCCATTAATTATTGTTTTCACATAAAAAAAAAGACCTAAACACAAAAGTTACTAATTGAAGGAGCGACGGAAACACAGGAAAACCACAATAAACAAGGATGACAACATCCATAAAAGCGAAGCTCTGAAACGGTAGGACAAACGGAGATGAACACTTATATAGTGTCAGAACTGAATAATCAGAATATAAATGTATAAGAGTCGAAGCAAAATTGAAAGTAAATTTGTTGAAAAACTGCTTTATACAGGATAATGTTAATGGACATACTTACATATTCAGGACTTGATTATAGTGTTGCTTCGCTTATAGCACTATACTTTGTTGTCCCAGGTCAGATCAGATCAATCGGATGATTAGATCACATAAAAATTTGTTGTTAAAAAAGTAAAAAATCAACATCTTTAAAATGGACGTACGGAAATTTTGGTAATGATTATAGAGTTGCTACGCTTTATAAATCGTACCTAACTACTACAGGAATCACCATGCAAAGTTTGAAATCGATAGGACAATTTCAAAATGCCTAAATTAACGGAAAAAGCTATACGTTCCGGACGGACGGACTTTCCTGTAATGGATATAGGGCTGCTACGCTTTCCAAATCGTACCTTACTGTTATGGGAATCGTTATTCAAAATTTGAAGCTATAACGAAAATTTATTTCTAAATATTTTCCCCAATCTCTGATTGTAATAATCTATTTCTTTCTATTTCTTGCAACCTTTTGTGATTATTTCTCCTGCCATTGGACATCAACCCTTCAACATACAGTGAACCTACGAGGGAGGGAGGGGACATTGGACGGAGTATTGCACTAGTCCCAAAAATTTTATAATAATATTTTCTTATTCTGGGGCTAACAGCTTTTGAGACTGTTATTGAATTTTAATTAGTTCGTTTATCAAGTTAATTAAATGTCCAAACATTTCAACCACTTATTGTACTCTACAGAAAGAATAATTCTTTTATCGTCATTTGGGAAGTACGTCAATTTATCAGCCTTTGTCTTATCCCTTTAGATCCCTGAATCTTAACCCGTATTCAAAAGCAAAGTTGTTCATTATAAAATTATGAAGTTCAAAATGAATTTTACCGCTGTAGCACCGTTATTTACCGTTAAAAACGATATCAGTAAAAAAATTAAAAATAAAATAGGAGCATTATTTGATAATGTTTCCTTGAGTTTCTAATATATTTTAACATTACAATATCAAAAATGGCGGTTTGTCATGGGAACACGGCGGGAAATCAACGGGAAAAACATCGCCTTTTGTCAAAATGGCCCAAGTTTAATGGTAATGAGTAAAATCAACTTAACTATTCAGTAGATCAAGATTATTGGTTGAAAAGTTTGAACACTGCTAGTTAGAACCAACCAATCAAGATTTACTAACATTACCAAAAGTTTATAAGCAAAAGAATTAAAAAACATGTTAATAAAACTTTGGGTACCAGTATAAGTTAATATGGATTAACAAATGTTACCTTGGGATGGGGGAGAGGGGAGGGGGATATATGGGTCCACTGGTAAATTCTAGGGATAATACCTGCCATTGCAATATGTTCTGCAATTTTGTTCTTATACTAAGGATAGGTAAATAATTATTTAGAAAATTACATAAAAAAAGTAAATTGTAGTATGTATAAAAGCAACAGGATGTCTATGTGTTTTTCTTTAAAAAAGAATTTCGATAAATGCTTAACTGATATGTTTCTTCTTTACATTGAAGTTTCTCTTAGGTCCAGGAGAGGTTAAAAAATTATGTTTTTCTTTCACCCCCTCATCTTAACTTAATTATAATAGATTTATTATTATTTGGATTTTATACTAGATTATACTCTATTGAAGTGAAGCTTGTATGGGCTACAAAATCATCCCTTCTTCCACCAGCCTTACCCCATCCCCTCCCATACTTTTTAATCAACAAAGTGACTAATAATTGATTGGGGAAATAGCAACCTTGTTGTAGTATGTGCCTGTATTTACATCCATTTGCATAGAATACTAAAATTTTGTTGGTTTTCACTTGTCACCAACCACTGAATCGATTGGTTTCTCCATTGTAGGGAAGCTTTAAAAAGGTCCCAGAATAATTTAATCATGCCATGTTCAATCCCTCAATCCCTGACTAGAAAGTGGATGTAAACTATACGTGGATATTTTGAAATGGAAAAAATTGTTGTTAATTTAGCTATTTCCATTGTCATTTATGGGTCAGTTCATTTATCCAGTAGGAGGGTAGGAGGAGGGAATCATTATTTTAGCCCGCTACAAATTCTATTTTATTAGAGTACCTGATAATCTGATGTAAGATCCATGTAATAAGAAATCCATTGGCTCTAGAAACAACCTTTGCGATCAGCTGAATTTAAGTTTCCAATTGTGTACATTGTTTCCTCATCCTATCTCCATATTTACTACTAGCTAAAAAAGCTTCAAACTTCCAAAAAAAAATCCAAAATTTGACAGTCGTCTTATTACTTATTTTTTAATTGATGATGATGTAGCTGAACATAGCGTTTGCAATAGTTGAGTTATGTACAACTTCGGAAATTAGAGAAGAAATAGGCAAACAATTTTCAGTTGATCACCTTTGCAATATTTTGTGCAATTTTGTTTCTGATTTGTTTTAACCATTCTTGCTCAGAATACATTAGGATTTAATGGATTTTTATATGCTTGCAGCTGCGCGCCAAGCTTCGCGGCATTTTACCCTTCGATTTTCCGCTTTTTAAAAAAGAAAGGTTTGATTATGTAATAGATGTAGAATATAAGTGGATATAACGACAGTGCAAAATGTCTTGGCTGCAAATTCCTCTGTTATTTATTGATCTGTTCGTTTTTCCAGTAGGGAAGGGTATGAAGTGAAATTGGGGTTGGGTTAGATCGTTTAGCCCGCTAAAAGTTTCATTTTATTAGAGTACATGAAAATCTGGTGTGAGATCTAAGTAATGATAATATTTATGGTCAAATGTAAATCCTTATAATAAAGCAACATGATGTGTGTCTGTTTGTTTGTACTGAAGTATCTCGCTGAAACGATCAGGTTCTCCTTAACAGGGTAGCTTCTCATAGGTCCCGGGAAGGTTTATAACCATTTTGGGGGAAGGTACAACCACCCCCCCCCCAGATAAATCAACAAAACATATTTAAAAAGCCGCCTGCAGACAAATTTGCAATTTGCTAAAACATCTATTGGCGAAAAAAATGTTTTTGGTAAATAGCTGATTTTGAAATAGATTGCAAAGAAACAATTTTACGTATCCCTAGATGCCTCTAGGGGCGTAGCCGCTAGTCTAAAACAGAAAGTAATAGAGTTTTAAGATCACAAAAACCCTTGAATCAGTTTGGCTAGTTCTATATTTTAAGTAAGCTTCAAATGGTCCTGGGATCGTTGATTCGGACGGACAGACATAATTCTATTTTGTATTTTAGTAATTAAATCCTATTACATTAAGTATGTTAATATTAGGTTCTCAGTTTTATGTAAGCTTTACATATAACCTCATTTATTTTCTGATATAAGTCTTAGTATGGTTTTCAGCTATTTTTCTATTCCTTCTCTGCCCCTTTGAAAACAGAGCTCCTAGAATCTAGGGGCGTATCTGCTAGTGTATGTATTTATAAAATGAAAAATTTAGTTATGTGATAAAATTAAAGAAGAAAAAGATTTTATGATTTCTTTCTATATGTTTATATTTCTTTTTTTTATTAGAGGCTATGCTTTTAGAGGGCTCTAGGGGCACTTTAAATTAGCTACAGTAAAGGAGAACCATATCAGTTCAGGGGTTAACGAGATCTTTTGGAAGAGACCGCCAGACTGTTACTTTCAAAAGGATTTTCACTTAGTTTAATTATATTATCTTTGGGACAGACAGACAGACTATCTATCTATCTATTATTTTCACTTTTTTCTCTCGTACTCTCACTTAGTATGACTGTAAAATCGATATATTATTACTTGGATGTTGCACCAGGTTTTTATGTTCTCTGATAAAGTGATGCTCTTAGATGGCTAAAATAACGATACTTTCCACCCCCTGTACTCTATCCCCCCCTCAAACTGGATGGGATAACCAACCAATAAATGAGGTCTATATTAGCAAGCTAAATTGACAAAAACTATTCCCTGTCAATATATTCACGTATATCCTATATCCATTGACTGTAACAAGGCAAATATAACTTTGTCCTAAAATAAAAAATATACTATTAGATTATTTAGGTCCATTGGTGTATATCCCCAATGATGATAATCAAATTTACCTTTTAAATTGTCCTTTAAGATTATATAAAGGTGCCCAAACTTTTTAAGACAACGAATGAGAAAAAGTGTAAATTAAACTTTGTGCACTAGTATAATTAACAGTACAATGTTCCCCCCCTCTCTGAAGTCATCTATGATTAATTGATTGCCTTAATGTGCTTAATTGTCATTGGAATTAGCATTGCAATAGGATATTATTGCAAAAGCAAAAATATCACAAAAATTGGCCATGCGACGTCATAAAAATGAGGAATCATCCATCTGTTTTTTAGGGATTTTCTTTCCCACTTCTCCCCTCATCTCCCTCATTTTTATGACGTCGCATGGCTGATTTTTGAAACACTTTGTCCAGTTACTGAAAATACCAATATGAAACTATTGTGGACATTCAACTACCATAAGGGGAAAAGTGTGGATATTAACAACTTTTTTATTAAGGGAAAATATGCGTGGATACTCAGCTACTATTGGGGAATTGGTGGATAGTCATCTACTATTGGGCCCTCTATTCTTATAACGACAGACATAATAACTATGGTACAACAAACAATTAACTAGACTGCTTATCTAAACTAAAATTCTATTGTAAAAAGTTTGACAATGCACCTTTCTCCTTTTTTCTTCAGTTCTTTGTCCAAGTTAGCTCAGGTGTATAAAGCTAAAGTAGATAGGATGAATTGATTTATAGATAGATAGATAGATAGATAGATAGATAGATAGATAGATAGATAGATAGATAGATAGATAGATAGATAGATAGATAGATAGATAGATAGATAGATAGATAGATACATACATAGATACATAGATAGATAGATAGATAGATACATACATAGATACATAATACATAGATAGATAGATAGAGAGATAGATAGATAGATAGATAGATAGATACATAGATAGATAGATAGATAGATAGATAGATAGATAGATAGATAGATAGATAGATAGATAGATAGATAGATAGATAGATAGATAGATAGATAGATATATAGATAAATAGATAGATAGATAGATACATAGATAGATAGATTATAGATAGATAGATAGATAGACAGATAGATAGATAAAAATGAATAAACTGTTATGCAGAATCAATAAATAGATGGATAGATAGATAAAAATTAATAAATGGTTATGCAGAATCAATAGATAAATAGATAGGTTAAAAATGGATAAACGGTAGTGCAGAATCAATAGATAGATGGATAGATAAAAAATGGATAAACGGTTATGCAGAATCAATAAATAGATGGATAGATAAAAAAAAGGATAAACGGTTATGCAGAATCAATAGATAGAAATGATCATTAAAATATGCTCAGAGAGATAAAGATAGAATTTAGATATATGTTTCTTCAATACTGCCAATTTTTTAAAAAGCTAAGTTTTTCTATGATTAGTGTCGGTACGTCCGTCTGTAACTTTTAGTTCTTTTCATTAATTTAGACATGTTAGAATTTACCTATCAATTTCAAACTTTGCATAATAATTCATATTACAGTTAGGTACGATTTTGGAAGTGTAGCAACTCCATACTCGTTAACAGAAAGTCCGTATGTCAATTTCAAACATTGATTTTTAACTTTTTTAACAACAAATTATTATAACATATAATCATTCTATTGAAATGATTTTTGTGATACTGATTCCTAAGACAACAAAGCACAATTTTATAAGCGAAGCATCTCTTTAATCAAGTACTAAAAAATTGAGTATGCCCATAAACAGTACAACTAAGCTTTTTAAAATTTCATAAGAATTACCAAGGAGGGAGGGGACCTTCGGCTGTTTATTACACTAGTCCCCAAAGTACTATAGTAACGTTTTCTAATTCGTTGGCTTAAAAAATTTCGGGACTTTTATTGAATTTTGGTTGGTTGATTCATTAAGTTTAGTGTCCAAACGTTTTTAACCACTAATTGTACTCTACAGAAGGGATAATTTTGTGTATCATCATTGGGGATGTACTTCATTTCATCAGCCACTATATTATCCCTATAAAATTATTCTTTACAGGAAAGGAAGTAATATGAATCTGTAGCGGGAAAAATGTTTTAAAAATCAGCGATGTGACGTCATAAAAATGAGGGATTATCCATCTCTTATTTCTTTCCCACTTCTCCTATCATCTCCCTTATTTTATGATGTCACATGGCTGATTTTTTAGAGACTTTGTCCCGCAACTTAAAGGGAAACTGGAATAGTTATTATGAAAATAATTTTGACAACATCCATAAGTTGTGAAGCTCATGATTTTAAGTCACAGACTTATAGGACACAGTTGATATTAAATGATCAGAATTTTAATATAACTTTAATATTCCTCAGAGCATGACAGATGTTAGGAAAGACCAAGTATATTAGAGAGCTTAGCTTATAAAGTAGTTTCGCTATTAATTACAATAATGTTTTGAATTGTCACATTTCATTGATACTTTTATGGCTCAATTTTTGAATATTGCAGATTTTGTAAATAAATCACTGAATACGAAACAAAGGGATACAATTTAGAAATAAAAATTGAAAAATTTGTAAATTAAATTTCTAAAATTATTTTTTGTAGATTTCAAATGAACACTAAACTCGATAGGATATCATATTTCAATAAATCATTTTTATATAAAATTCTTCTGATAGAAATGCACCTTTTTAGAGGAATTTTAGAACACCGATTAAGGGAAAAGGGATCAGGAATCTAAAAGGATAAGACAATGACTGATAAATTGATGTAATTTCCCAAAATTATCTCTTCTGTAGATTACAATTAGTGGTTTAAACGTTGTGGCACTTAAATTAATGAGCCAACCAATCAAAATTTATTAAAAGCACCCATAGTTGTTAGGCAACGAATAAGAATACTTTGGGGACTAGTGTAATAAAAGTGCAACGGCTAAGACAAGTATGTTCATAGATAACCCAGCTATAACTAGCTATCAAATTTTGGGTGCTTTTCGAGTACACCGCTCCTTATTTTGAATACAATAAAATAAGGGGGGTACTTTCTGCTCCTAAAAAACTGCAGAGGGGCTCTAAACCTAAAGGCCCTTTAACTGCGGTGTCCTAAACCTCTGGAGGTTTTCATACTACCAAATATAATCTAACCTAACCTACCGTAGAGTAATAATTAAACAAACAAAAAACTGTTTTGTCCTAGTACCCTCTCCTTGAACTATTATTGAATGATCAAATATAAGAAAGGTATATGATAACTTATAGTTAATGATGCACTATATTAGAGTACTAGCTGTGTCCCTAGCATTTGAGAACTTCTAAGTAGCAAAACTTCTCTTTAACTAGAATATTTTTGGTAACTATTATTGAATAATCAAATATAATAAAAGTAAATGATAACTTAGAGTTATTGATGCACTATATCAGAGTATTAGCTGCGTCCCTAGCCTTTGAGGACATTTATTAGCAAACCTTCTGTATAACTAGGATATATTTGTCACCTATTATTGAATTATAAGATATGATAAAAGTATATGATATCTTAGAGTTAATAAGGCACTATAGTAGAGTAGTAGCTGCGTCATTAGCCTTTGAGGGCTTTTTAGAAGCAAAGCTAACTCATTTTGATTATATGTTCGATTTGTTGTTTGTATTTTTAATTTTGTGCTTAGCTACTTATGAATGTTGTCATCCATGTTTTTATGTCTTTTAGGTTTTATCTTTTTTTCCATTGAGTTTGTATGTAAACAGAAAATGGGACAGTAAAGAATGTTGGAAAAATCTTTCGTTTTGCCAGTAAATCACTTGTTACCATCCTTCACTTAAAAAAAAGTTTAGTCTGTCTGTAAGTAAATTATGGATAGATTATATCGTTAATTTAAACATTTTATAATTGTCCTATCAATTTCAAACTTTACATAATGATATTCTAATTCCTGTAAGAGTTAGATACAATTTAGAATGCGTAACAACTCTATAATCGTTAAAATAATATCCTTAAATCCATTTAAAACATGTTGATTCTTATGTATAGTTTAAACAACTTTTTGTAAGATATAATTATCATATTCGTCAGATTATTATTGGACTTATTTGGACACTTCAAGTTTGGAAATAACCAATCAAAATAAATTAAATGTACACTTATTTTTATGGGCCAACTTCCAATGGGGTTTTTGGAATGGGGAGGGGGGGATGGGTCCTAGATGCAAATAAGGTGATTTTACCAGAAAGTTAAAGAATGCAGATTAAGGGTATAAATATTCAGATAGAAGGCATTTTAACCAGATATAAGGTATAGCCAACAAGAGAAATAATCTAAAATATTTATTAGGGTAGATAAAAAGTTCGTTATTTCTATTAAGCGTTTGCCCCCATTTTTTTATTTAAATTATTATTTTTAAATAGAATTCAATAGAGCGTCGAAAAATATGGATCTCATTTATTGGTTAATACGTTTATCCAGTATAAGAGATGTTGGGGTAAAGGGGTTGGATGAGGGAGTATCTTTATTTTGGCGAGCTGCGTGGACATAATGTGAGTACATGAAAATCTGGTGCAACATCCAAGTAATAATATATTGTTTATTTTATCATCCATTGAAAACTTTTTAAAATCTTCAAATCCCTGATCTAAAGTGTTTATATGAAAATAAACAAAAATAATAAGTTAACTTTATTTTGAATTAGTTTACCTATTTTTTTAATGGATTTATTATTACAGGGGCTTACACTAGATTATCATATACTTGTTTACAGGCGAAACTTGTAGATGACTGAAATAATGATATCCCCATCCACCCCTTTACCCTCTCCTTCCTAAATGGATGAACAAACTGACCAATCCAAGTTAGCAAGCTAAAATGATTTATCCACGTATATCCCATATCCATCAAATAACGTAAATATCTATTTTAACCTATTTAAAAACATATTGTTCCCTCTTTGAATATGAATAATGTTTGCAATATCGTATTCACACTAAAGGCATTGAAATGTGTAAATTGTAAAGAAAACTGAATAAATGATGGACATACAAAGAGTTTACTTTTTATACCCTCCATCAAAGACAAAACCCAGGGACAAGTAAAACTGTCTATAATACGATGCAGTGAATAACTAATAAACACGCTCTCTCATTCGCTGGCCTTGAAACTGCATTGGTTTTGTTAAATCAGGCAGTGTTTATTTATTTAATCTGCAAAATAAAATGGTTATTATTTTTTTAATTACCGGGAATGTGCATAAATTAAGAGATAGAGGGGATAATATGCTAATATTCTATTCTCCAAAGTTTTATATTAACGTTTTCTTATTTGTTAGTTTAACAACTTTGGGGACTTTTGTTTGGTTGGATCAATAAGTAGAGTGTTCAAACGTTTCTACCACTAATTTTAATCCACTTAAGATGAAATTTTGTAATCACTATTGGGAATGTACATCAATTTATTGGCCATTGTCTTATCCCCTAAGATCCCTGATAGTATTTGAAAGTTGAACATAATAGTAAATAGATGTTGTATCCACTGAATAAATTGTATAAAAGGAGGTGGAGGGATGGGGATACAATTGAATTACACGAATAAAATTCAAATATCTTTTCACAATAGACACCAATATATAAGCTGTGAACTCTAAGTTATTCTGAAAGTTTTACAATATTTCATTTTAGTAATACAAATTAAATGTAATATCTGTTTTTTTCTCGTATCCATTCGAATCCGGTGGAAAGGAACCGGTTCTCATCCATACGAAAAAACTACGTCTAGCATCGTATTATATCCAGCTTTCTATGAATATAAAAAGGTACAATTATAAGATTAAAAATAGTTTTTAGTCTATGCCTTTGGCACCTCAGGGCTAAAAAAACTGGTTTTAATCTTACAATTGTACATTCTATGTCCGCGGAAAGCTGTTTATAATACGATGCGAGAAATAACTATTATAAACCTAAAATTTAGGAGGTCCTAACTTTACATGCTTACAGAAAATATTGGAAGCTCTTTTTATTACCTATAAAAAAGGGTATAGATTAAAAACTTTTGTCAGAAGTATCCTGAATCATGTCATATTAGAATAATGGACTATTCTAATATGACGTCATTTGGATACTTCAGTCAAAAGTTTGTTTATTTTTATCCCCTTTTTTTAAAAATGTATATCATACAAATAATAATCGATATATAAGCTGAAGTGTATCGATAATATTGAATATAAACTAAATTTTCTTTGGCGGCAGTTTTTAACATACAAGAAATATTATTTTGGTACTTATAAAATGACTTTGATAAAAGACATCAATATATAAGCTGTAATGCGTCCATAAAATTGTATACAAACTTGACAATTATTCTTTTCATTTATATTTCTTCCTAGAAGTTCACCCCTAGAATAGGATTAGAGAGGGATGTCAACCATTACCCCCCCCCCTCCTAGGAAGAAGTCTTTTATATTTTTCAAAACTTTTTTTATATTCATAGACAGATTTCCACAGATATTATAAGGAAAAATTATATGATTAAAACCTTCGGCCCATAGTAGGCTAACAAAACTGGTATTAATTTTATGATTTTCATTTTAATATTCATGGAAAATTGTCTGTAATAGGATGATGTACATGATTTTTCAGTGTGAACTGTTTCTAATCCAGTGAATATTAATCGTTTGAAGCCATACTGGGGCAATTATTTATCGCATCGTATTATAAACAGTTTTCTGCGGATATAAAATGTACAATTATAAGATTAAAACCAGTTTTTTTAGTTAAAGACACGGGCTAACAGTAATCCAATAATGAAAAGTAGTAAGGATATTTATTGTTTGAAGCTAAAGATCTCGGATAATAATGATCCAAGTGAACTTTACTTTTAATGAAAGCTTAATATAATCTAGTGGTGTTGTGATCAAATCAGACCTCTTGATGCCAGGAATGAAACAACTAGTACTGAAGTAAATACATCGTTATTTAGCCATCTGCGAGAAGTACTTTATTAGTACATGAAACTCTGGTGCAACATCCAAGTAATAATATATTATATAATATCTAATAGACATAATCGTTAAATTATTAGTATTACCTATTGAAATTCCATATGTATGACAACATCATTCCCTAACCTAAACTTAACCCGCAGGGCTTCATACAATCCCACCAATTTTAAAATATCTACTCATAAAGATAAAACTATTTTATGGTACAGATAGACAGAAACATAGACATCCTGTTACTTTTTTTAAGGACTAGCGGCTTCGCCCCTAGAGTCTAGGGGCTTTGCCCCAAGGGGTTATTTTAAAAAATATTGAGGTTTTTTTTTTGTTTTTTGGGGGGTTTGGGGTGTCCTATCCCCAAGAAAATAGCTTAAAACCACCACAGAACCAGTAAATACATATATTCCCTAAAGAGTAGAATCCAATTGGATCAGAGGTTACTGAGATCTTAAGGGACAGATAGACGTATGGACGGACAGATATTAAGCTACTTTGTATTATTGATAATAAAGATTCATGTAAAAAAAAAGTATTAATACGCAAAAAAGTATTAACACGCAATGATAGATTGACCGTTTTTGGCATCTTAAAGGACATATTAGTTGGTTTAACTGCCTTCTCTCAAACCCCCTCAAACATCTCTTTCTCGTTAAAGTTTGAAAAGAAAACTTAGATAATGAAAAGTTAGAAATTAGTTTGCTCCACGTACAGATAGGGTTGCTTCGGTTAGTTGCAAGATTAGAAAAAAGATTATCTTTATGATAAAGTAACAGGATGTCTGTTTGCTGAAGTAATATGGTTCTCCATTACAGGTTAGCTTCTCATAGGTTCTGAGAAGGTTTATAAATTTTTGAGGGAGAGTACAAAAAAGTCCCCCCCCCCCCACAAAAAATGGAAAGGGGAAGGTCAACCCAGCCCCTAAAAAATCACACCTCTACATTTTTTTAATTTTCTTTTTAAATCTAAAATAAAAAAAATAGTTATCAAATTTAACTCCCCCCTACTCAAGTGCCCCTAGATGCCTCTAGGGGCGTAGCCGTTATTTATATAAAATAGCACTAAAATAAACAGACAATACTTTCGAATTGAGCAAAATATCCTTACTAACCCTAGTATATAGTCTAAGTATACTATACATAGAAATATAATTATATGAAATATCCTTACTAACCCTAGTATATAGTCTAAGTATACTATACATATAAATATAATTATATGAAATATCCTTACTAACCCTAGTATATAGTCTAAGTATACTATACATAGAAATATAATTATATGAAATATCCTTACTAACCCTAGTATATAGTCTAAATATACTATACATAGAAATATAATTATATGAAATATCCTTACTAACCCTAGTATATAGTCTAAATATACTATACATAGAAATATAATTATATGAAATATCCGTACTAACCCTAGTATATAGTCTAAATATACTATACATAGAAATATAATTATATGATATATCCTTACTAACCCTAGTATATAGTCTAAGTATACTATACATAGGAAGAAAGATAATTGCCCTGTTAAACTTGTCTGTCAGAGTATGACCACAAAACGACAAATTTGAAAGTAATAAAAAATTCTATCATTTTTTTCCAATGGAGATTTCTCGTAGTTGGACAAAGTATATAAAAAAATCAGCCATGTGACGTCATAAAAAAGAGGGAGATGAGAGGAAAAGTGGGAAAAAAAACCCTTAAAAAGAGATAGTTAATCCCTCATTTTTATGACGTCACATGGCTGATTTTTGAGACACTTTGTCCCACTGCGAATTATTTTGGGAGGGTGTTGGTACCCTCTCTCAAAATAGTTATGTGCCTATCCAGGTCCTAAGAGAAGCAATATATCATTCTAGCGGTAGGAAAGATCCTTTTTTATAGACTAGCGGCTACGCCCCCTAGAAGCCTCTAGGGGCACTTGAAGAGGGAGGAGTCGAATTTGATAACCCAATTGGCAATTTCATATTTTAGATTTAAAAAGAAAACGTGAAAAAATATTTTTGGGGGTGAAATTTTTTTTATATTTTTTTTTGGGGGGGTGCCCCCCCAATCATTTTAAATTTTATTTAAAAAATGTAAAAAAAAATGTTTTCGGGGGGTATTTTTCATTTTTTGGGGGGATGTGGGTTTCCCACCCCTTAAGAAAATAGTTATAAACCTTCCCGGGACTTATGAGAAACTACCCTGTTAAGGAGAACCCGATCGGTTCAGCAGTTAGGGAGATCCTTCGGTACAGACACACAGACAAACAAACAGACAAACATCATGTTACTTTAGTATAAGGATAGAAAGTCACATACAGATATCCTGTTACTTTTATCTCATGATATTTTTACAAAAGTAAGTTTTTTAGTTGTTTTATAAAATACCAAATTGCTTTCTAGTCTGATAAACTTATATTAACCCAATCACTTTGATTAAGTGTCTAAAAATTTGCAAAATATCTTTTCTCTTCGTGTTATAGACAGCTTCCCGCGGATGTTAAAATGAAGACTAAAACCATTTTTTAGTCTTGAATGTCCGAAGGCCCAGGCTAACAAAACTGGTATTAATTTTATAATTTTCATTTCAATATTCGTGGAAAATTTCTGTAATACGAAGCTATACATGAGTTTTTATTATTGCTGAGAACTGGTTCCAGTCCATCGGATTTTAATCGGTTTCGAAGCCATACTGGAAATAATTTATATGGATCTAGCGACTGCACCCATAGCAATTGGGACTCTTTCTTCAAAGGATCAAATGGGACTGAAAATAGCGTAAAACCATCACAAGGCTTAAATATCAGCAAATTTAGTGTAACCTCCAAGTAATAATTTATAGAGTAGAGAGTGAGCTGCTAAGCGAATGCTATTTATTAGAACAATATTTAGAAGCATTTTGACTTTTGAATAACATTTGAAACTTTAAAAAAAAGTTTGTCTTTGCGTAAGGTCGGTCCATTCGTTCTCTTTCCTTGCGTCCATAACGCTTAGCTCTTTTATTAATTTAGACACTATAGAATAATCATAGCAATTTCAAACTTTGCATGATGACAATTAGGTCTCATATCGGAAGCGTAGCAGCTTTGTAATCGTTACCAGAAAGACCCTAGATATAAAACATGATCTTTTTAACTTTTTTTTGAAAACAAATTTTTTGTATGTTATAATTATACTATTCTTTTGTTGTTTTAATAATTATTCCTAAGACTACATGGTGTAATATTATAATCGAAGCATTTTTATAATTAAATCATAAAAAATAAAAGTATGTCAGTTTTACTGCATTTACGCAAATTTGCAACAAATATGTACTATCATGTTTAGACTTACAATAGGCAAATGGACGCTATACACCGCAATCATATATAGGGCTTAGGGCTGACAACCCTTTCCAATATCCATAAAAAAGCCAAAATGTTACAGAAACACTGACACATTGTCAGCGGCCTATGCTCCCACTGTGAAGTGAAAGGGCTTGTTACTGTTACTGTATGTTTAGACTTACAAATTAATGTTCTGCTTCTTAAGTTTTATTAATTTCTTGATACTAATTAGATAGTTTAACTTAGGTTTTACATAGATGTGTTTACAAGCAAAGATCTTCTATCAGTTTTTCTGTCCGTCTGTCTCAAAGTTTTATAATAACGTTTTCTTATTCGTCGTCTTCACAACTTTTGGTTATTTTGATTGGTTTGGTTCATTAAGTTAATTATCCAAGCGTTTCGACCACTAAATGTAATCTATATAAGTGGAAATTTTGTCAATCAATTTATCAGCCATTGTCCTATAACTTTAGATCTCTGCCAAGTATAAGTTGTCTAGTCTAAAAATCTAATGTAAAGATAAACTTTGTATAAAAAGATTTCAAGTCAAACAAAACTTGACCACAGACATAAGAAGAAGGAAGGGATACATGATCTGAAAAGAAGAAGTTTTGTCTCTAAATTTACCACAAGTCTAAAATAGAACATTGTCCTGTAAAATCTTGTAAGCTGCTGTAACAATTAGTTTAGACAAATACTTTTAAAAAATTGAAATGAAGTAGCTTATAGTGCCTATAAAAATGACGTCATACAATGCAAGTGACCAATGCTAGGTCAGTATACATTTTAAAAGACGTAATTTTAAAGTCTCCAACCAAAATTTTTAAATATATCCGAACCCAGTAAAAGTGTTTGACTATGACGTCAGAAAAAATTAACAATTAAGCAATGAGAGACCGCTATATATTTTACCATTGTTGGTCAATTACAGTGAATACTGGCTTTTATTGGTTAATTGCTATTTTTTTCTGACGTCATAGTTCGACACTTTTACGAGGTTCAATATATCCCCTTTTTCTATGCACTAAAGGCCGAAAAATCAAGAATTACGTCACATAAGAATAATGGACTATTCTAATATGACGTCTTTTTTTTATATACACTATAAAGATCTTCACACATAAGTGAACACAGTAATAGTGTCTGACTGATTATGACGTAACAAAAAAAAATTAGCCAATGAGAGGCCATTATTGACCAATGGTAAAATTTATAGTGGCCTCTCATTGGCTTATTATTTTTTTTTAACGTCATAATCAGTCAGACACTATTACTGTGTTCCACATAAGTAAATTAAAGCAATGCTATGCATTCAATAATAATGTATATACATAAATAGTAAATAAATAATAAAAGAAAATTTGTTGAGTCACAAAAAATGTGCGAAGTTTCTTTTCATAATTTGCAAATAATAAACAAGAAAAACACTTGTTATTGGCAAAGCTATTTTACAACTCATCTGTATCTGTCTGTCATTCTATAGTAAGTCAAATTTTTTTTGAAGTTATAATTTAGTCAAAAAGCTTGACCATTAAGGGTTAATTGTTCATGAAAATTGTCTGAAATATGATGATAAACTTGAATTTTCAGTATCACTGAGAATCGGATCTAATCCAGAGGATATTACTCGGTTTCGAAGCCATACTGGAAAGCTATTTTATGCCACTAGGAAGTAAAACAATTCATTTTAAAAAACATAAAAAGTAAAATATTGTTTGTCATAGAATATTTAATTTAATTTAAATTTCCATGTATCTTTTTAACACATGATATATAGACTTTATAAAACAACATCCATAAAAGCGAATCTCTATAATCAAAGAGGGAAAGAAAAACTTTTAGTAAACACCCTTCTAAAAAATGTAAGAGCACAAACCATCTTTTTATTCAGTTTAACCCTTAACGGTCGGGGGGGGGGGGGCGTTGAACGCCCCCCCATCCGGTTTTTTCTATCTCATTTTCTGTGTGTAAAAGATAAAGAGCCCAAACTGCGTGACTTTTTAAGTTTGGGTATGACACATAACTGAGAGTTGGAATTTTTTGAATATCTCTATCCTGGCGGGCACAGGATGCCAGCAAACCTGGCAGGGTCATCCAGGTAAAGAGCAAAAATATTTTTTTGACTTAAAAAAAGCATTTTATCTTACCAAAATACTAAAATATCCTCTAGTAGTACATCCTTATATTAAATATTGGTGTTCAAGTCAATTTCAGGTTCCAGGTATGATCCTACAGGTCCTGATCCTCCAGGTCTCCAGAAATCTTTAAATGGCTCCTGTGGCCGCAATTTTTGACTTAGAGACTTCAAATTTTAAACTTAAGCTTTTCCCACATGTCTACATAACGTATTAAAATTTCATAAATATCCGTCGCCGTTTTCCCGCCGACCGCCGACTGCGGCGGCTGGCAGCTGCCAAGTACAGCTGCGGCCGCTGAAATTTATAATTTGATATTTGAAATATAAAATTTACATAAAGATTAACATTTTCTGCAAAAAAATTTTATTCTAGCTTCAAAAATAAATAATTACAGCCGTTTAAAATTTTTAAGTAAAAAAGGACCTAAAAACAAAGGTTGTTAAATAAAAGGGTGAAGGAAGCGAAAATTGACCTTGACTTACTTAGGGTTAGAAATTCATCATAACACAAGGGACTTACACAAAAATTTGTAGCCCTCTAGCTCTAATAGGAACTGAGATAACATAGGGGGGGCGTTGAACGCCCCCCCCCCCCCCCCCCCTCCGACTGATTAAGGTGCAGCAAGGGGCCCGACTGTAAGGGGTTAATTTTGTAATAGTTACAACCCTGCCCTTCTTAATACAAAACTAGCAGCTACGCCTCTTCAGGCCTCTGGGGCACTTGATGTGGTGTGAGTTGAATTTGACTTCCCCCCCCCCCCCCATTTCTTTTGTTTCAACAAGTCAAAGTAAAATAACCCCACCCCCACCCCTCAAAAAATAGTTATAAAAGGATAAAAGTTCGCTTATCATTTTTTAACAATAAATTGTTATGTGATATAATAATCCGATTGATCTGATTTTTGGAATACTGATTCCCAGGACAACAAGGTACAATGTTTTAAGCGAAGCATCTCTATAATTAATTACTAAAATGTAAGGATGTCCTTAAAAAATATCCTGTATTATTTCAACAGATTTACTTACAATCTAGTTTCGACTTTTATACATTTATATTCTAAAGGGTGAGCAAAAAAAAATGCGTAGATTTTTAAAATTCAAATTGCGCGGCTTGTGTTAATAGTAGAAAAATGTTACGCATACCATTAGAACCGTTAAGAAGTCAATTTTTTGGAAATATAAGAACGATTCCTCTGCTACGTATAGTTAGGGAGCTACATGTTAAAATGTCCCAAATGACTTAAAACTTGACTTGCGAGTAAATTTTGGGACATTTTACTACCTAGCTCCTAGATTATTTGTAGCACAGGAACCGTTCTTATATTTCCTAAAAATACAGTTCATAGCGGTTCTAACGGTATGCGTAACATTTTTCTACCATTAACACAAGCCGCGCAATTTGAATTTAAAAAATGTATGCACGTCTTTTTGCAAGCTTTATTGTCTAATATTTACTAATATACTCGCAAGTCAAGTTTTAATTCAGTTGGGACATTTTAACACGTAGCTCCCTAACTATACGTAGCAGAGGAATTGTTCTTATATTTCCAAAAAATTTACTTCTTAACGGTTCTAATGATATGCGTAAAATTTTTCTACTATTAACACAAGCCGCGCAATTTGAATTTTAAAAATCTACGCATTTTTTTTGCTCACCCTTTAATTATTTAGTTCTGGCACTTTACAAGTGTTAATATTCGTTTGTCCTTCCTTTTTATTTTAGAGCTTCGCTTTTATGGTTGTTGTCATCCTTGTTTTTTTTAAAGAAACATATGTTTTTTTACATTTCAATTTCTTGCTTATTTATGAAAATTAGAGGGCTGAATATTTGCCTTAAATACATAAAATAAACACACAAAAATTGTAAACAAATCATTTCAAACAACACATATGTACATATTTATTTTTTTTGTTTACTTATTACAGCATTTCCCGTATTTTGACTTTTTTTTTATCGTACAAAAGGTATTCTATAATGTGGAATGTCTGTCTATATGTCCGTCTATCCATTTAATACGTTTAACGGTAAATATGTTTTTCTTCTCGGCTGTTATTCAAGATTCAAGACAGCTGAAACTATTCATTTGGAGCATATTTGATATTAGCGGCAAGGCAGGCTCCTAGAGGCATCTAATATTTTCTTTTAAAATATCTAATTTGTCTTTGTGAGGATCTTATTTCTTATTTTTGTTTCTAATCAGCAACTTTTAGATATTTTTGGGCGATTTTTCTTCATAAACCTCCTAAGGACCTATGAGAAGATACCCTGTAAAGGAGAACCATATTAGTTCAGTGGTTAGCAACATTCTTTGGTTTATAAAGACAGTCAGAGATACTGTTATTTTATATAATACTAGCGGCTGCGTCCCTAGTATCTAGGGATATTAGAAGGGACATGAAAGTGTAGAAAAATAACTTAAAACCTTACAACGACTTTTGTTTATAAAGATTAAACAACCTAAAACCACCCTGGGACCTATAAGAAGCTTCACTCTAAAGGAAAATGGATCAACATTTCACCCTCTTAGTCATTTTACAACATACAGAAAATTGTAGAGTAGCCTTGCAAGGGAGAAAAGTAGATCCTAATTTAACTTCTATATTATTTTTCAAAGAAACATCAAATAAATAGATAATCCAGATAAATCTAGTTATGTTTAAACTGATTAATAATTATGTGCCTATAACTTTTCCACCAATAGAATATGCTTATTAACTTGCCTCCTTATTTATGATGAAATTATATTTAAAACAAAATAATTCTTTCAAAAATAAAGATTTATAAAAACATCTGGTAAAGTACGAATTCAATAAGCTGAAAGGCACCATAAGAGTTTTCCACGAGTTAACACATGAAAAAATAAGCCTTCCCCCATGTCATAATTTTACCCACATATGTGCAAATTAACACTTCCCTTTAAAGATCTCTCCCTTATGCATTTACTCGTTGAATCAAAACTTAATCCTTTTTATGGTATTTCATACAAAACCACGAAAATAGTTAAATCAATAGTCAAATATTTTCTAGTATAACAATAACAATGGTGTGGATTTTCTGGTTTCAGAGAGTTTCTGCTTGTGATATTATATAAATTTAATAGTTCTTTAAGACCACGAGAACAGTTATTGGCTTAAATCTCTCAAGCATAGGACTCGTTGAAATCACTGATTCCATATTTTCATGTTTAACATGTGCAAAAATACAATGTGATCACTTTGCAATCTTTAATTTGTTATCTTATCACTTTGTATAAACACTCAATGATTTTTCAAATGTCTCAAAGAGAAGTTAAAAGAGAAGCATTTTGGTGATACTCTCTAGGCTCTGCCAAAGAGAAGTTAAAAGAGAAACATTTTGGTGATATTCTCTAGGCTCTGCCCAGTTAGCTGGGAAGTAAGGCCTATAAAAGGTGGCCCATTCGGGCTATACAGTGAGTAGTGATATAGCAAGACAAATCACCAGTCGAATTTCTTAAAGGGATAGGTCGGGTTAAATCTTTGACTAGAACTTAACTTGAGTAAAACTTCTCTCTGAGATCTTTGGCCATAACATACCTAAAATAAAATAGATTTTGTTAAATAGAATTATTTAAATTTCCTTAAAAATAAAGATCTGAGATATTACAAATTTTGTTTATACTTTAGGTATAGGGGGGAAATAATAGGGTTTAAGCCCCTGTGGGCTAATATTAATAGGTAGCTATTAAGATTAAGTAAAAAGAATAATATTTGCTCGGACCTTAAGATACCACAATAGACTCCATATTCCGGAATCGCCTGATGGTTTCTGAGACTCTGACAGATTTTATTTCTTTAGCAGTATAAAATTCCTATACCATAAGATAACACCAAAGGCTAACATATAGTGGTCTAAAGGCTGGTTAGTGAACCCTAGCGGGGATCTTACTCTGAGGTTGGACGGAATTTTACTTCTCAATAATTTGTATTAAGTTTCTGACATAACACCTCAGGCGACCTAGAGTTGTCGAGGCTGGTCAGCCGGGTCTGCACTCTCGTGATTATCTTTTCGAAGGTAAATAGATCTGGCTTGTTCGACGAACCTTAGTATAAAAAATTAGGGAAATTGGTATATTTTTGTATATTTGACGCCAAGACTTTAAGATAACACTGTAAGCCGGCCAAATTATCGTGGCTGCAGGTTGGTTTGTGAGACCGCACCATATATCGTGTAAGTCGGTGATAACTTAATCTATAGATCTTGGTCTAAAATATTTAATCAAAATTCATATAGGGCATCAATAACTTAAAAGTTTGATTTCCAATAGACGTATGATCGTCGATATACATTCCTGAAACCGCTGATAACACGTTATTTTCGGAATAGGGTTTTAAGACAAATTATATATCTACTGATTAGTAATCTATTATCTAGTGATTTGGTTTTAAGTATAAATAGTCATTTCATTGGATGGTATTTCTAAACAGACAGATATTAGTGTTTCGCTGAATCGAGCTTGGACCGGGAGAGGAGGTGAGAGCGCAGCGCCTTGGCCATAGTAGTGTGACAGAAGGACGCGACTGTTCCGGGAACCAGGTAGTGAAGCAAAAACCATATCGGTTTAACGGTTAGCGAGATCCTTTGCTACAGACAAAAAAAGCTTACTACTTTATGTAATAGGACATACTGAAAAATACTTATATTTGAATGTAGACTGACGAACGTCACAGATAAAGCGTAACTTCGCTACTAAGAAAACCATTCATTATTGTCCAACCTCAAGAATAAGCGGTTGACGATTCCTGTAATCTTCAGATCAACTCTTTAAGAATTCATACTTTTTCTTTGACTTGGTAATTTCATCACTGAAAATCATCCTGAATTTTTATGGGCTTGCACGGATCAATGGATAAATCCATTGTAGGGATTAAAAGGATTTTCCCATGGACATCCAAGCTTTTTATTTTAAGATCTGGGAAATGAGGGGTTTTAATAGTTTGAAGGGGATGATGTAATATTTTTTTTATGGTATGTTTTTGGTCCACTCATTCTTGTTTAAAAGCTTTCCTTTTACACTTTTTTGGTTTGCTCTAATCACCTTAAGAACATCACGTGTATTCCATGTTTTAGGAACAAGAATGGTTATTTCGTACATTTTCTGCCTTTTCAGGGATCTTAAGGGATAAGACAATAAAAGTACCATACAGTTAGAAATCTATCTCAACCAAATTTAAAACGAAAAAGTCTATTTAATCATTCTGAAATATATTTCAAGTAAAACATACTCATTATCAATCGGATCTGAAAAAAACAGTATATGATAAAACATTATTAAAAGGTGAAATATTTAAAATTGATCTTTGATAAAAAAAATAATTTTGGTAAAAAACCATTAAATAGGTACTAACAATTAACTTAAAAAAATATATTTAACTTTAAGATTGTTGTACAAAAAATGAATTTTTATGGGTTGTCCAATGTCTATAGGAGAACGTAAATAAAAGTACCCAATGTTTTTGAGCCAATGAAAAATTCACCGATGATATTAAGCTTTGGGTATCTTTGTAATCCACTTCTTTACTTATAAATTTTATTTTTAATGATTAATTTAAACGGTACACAAATGAATATAGAATATATGTGGATATTATTATATAGGGGAAATTTTATTTAATTTAGGTTGCTAACATGAATATCACTTATTGGTCTTTTCTTACATCCAGTGGAAGTCGAGAGGATAAGGTAAAGATGGTGAATGGGGGGAACGTTCATTCCGACAGCTATAAGTTTCACTTTATCAGAGTACATGATAATCTAGTGTAAGATTTAAGCAAAAAAAATCCATTGGTACAAATTTATGAGGCCTTTTTGTTTATAAAAATAATTAAGGATAATAAATCAAATTTCTGTAAAAGATATATTTATTGAACATTTGTTGTTAACACTGAGTATTGGCATCCTATTATTTATAACATTAAATTACGTGTCCGCGTACAATGTTGCAAATATAGAATCAACTTGCAACTGATGTAGCAACAGATCTATAGAGTATATGTGTATATACAGGGTGCACCACATAAATCCGGACTTTTTCTTATTTTTAAACAAATAAACATAAAATCGTCAATTTTAAAGATTTTATTGAATTTTAAAAACTGGAAAGGAACCTATGTGTATGACTATTAGATTATTTAATAAAATCGCCACCAGCCTCAATCGCCGCCTTTACCCGCTCCCTGAACCGCCCGCCGACCCTGGTCACCATGTCCCTGTTCAAGCAGGCGAAGTTCTCCAAGTTCTCCAATTTAGTAGGCCCAAGTCATAAATCCACGGTAATTTATCTGCGCGATTCGAATCTGCCTTGTTGAACATATGCGCGGCCAGCTCGGCGTACACGTCCTCCATCGTCCAAAGATTTTCATGGGCAAAAAGGTCATTACCTAAGCTTTTTATAGTGGGGCCAAACGTCCTGATTGGTCAAGTAGTTTTGGCGCTATGGCCGTTTAAAAAAAGTCCGGATTTATGTGGCGCACCCTGTATATATACAGACAACTACCTCCCTTTCTTTTCCAAAGACCTTTTACGTCTGCTTCTAAATTATTTTCTGCTACTTGGCTGTGTTAATATAAGCGATAATATTGTTTGATTTGCAATGACCCCATAGGAAGGTTGCACAAGTACATTGCGATGGGGAGATACAGTTATTTAACCCTTTCTCTCTCTAGTGTTTTACTCTAATCTTGTAGCAATGGATAAAGCATACGTGATTATATTGACAGGGAAAAATTTGTTGTCAACTGTTGCTACAATGGACCTCATTTATTGGTCAATTTGTCCTAGGCTGCTACAGTGAACCTCCTTTATTGGCTAGTAAGAGAGGAGGGGATGGGGTAAAATGGGATATCGTTATTTAGCAAGCTGCTAGAGATGCTTCGCTTATCATATTGTATATTGTTGTCCTAGGAATCATTATTCCATAAATCAGTTCAAAATCGGAAAGGAATTCAAACATGCATAAATTATTGAAAAGAATTATCCGTTTCGAAGGACGGACAATCAATCAATTTTACAAATTACATAAGTATACAGACTTACAGTAGAGTAGCTATTCTATTGATAATAAATTTACGACAAAATGTGAACACTTTTATATATTTGTAATCATTTTTACATTACAGATTTTCAATTTGTTTTAAGAATTATTGCTTTTCTTCCCCTTGTTTTTACAAAATTCGGGGAGGGAGGGGATATCGGGCTGTTTATTACACTAGTCCCCAAAGTTTTCTGATAATGTATTATTCTTTTATTGAATTTGATTGGTTTGTTTATAAAGGTTAGTATCCATACGTTTCAATCACTTCATAAGTGGAAATTTTGTGCATCATCATTTGGGATGTACATCAGATTATCCTCCCATTGTCCTATACACGTATTCCTGAAAAATAGTTTTATAAGAAATAAATCATTACATGACATTGTACTTAGAAAACTCATACCTCAAGTTTAGTGTTTGCGTTCACCTTTGCAAGTGCCAAGAATAGTTATTTCTTTCATCGTATTATAAACGGCTTTCCGCGGATATAGAATGTACATTTCTATATTCGTAGAAAGCTGGATATAATACGATGCTAGACATAGTTTTTTCGTTTGGATGAGAACCGGTTCCTATCCACCGGTTTTGAATGAATACGAGAAAAGATATATAATTACTTGGATGTTATCCCAGATTTCCATGTTCTCTAACAAAGTTGTAGCAGGCTAAAAAAAACATTTCCCCCTTCCACCACCTTTAACCCATTCCCTAACCTCTTACTGGATGAAAGAACTGACCAATGAATTAAGTCCATACTAGAAAACTAAATTGACGACTTATTTTGAGAAAAAAAAGTTGTATATTTGAGAATTGTTTTAGGTTTGGTTAGGGTAAAGGTTATGAGAGCTCTGCAGTAATAGAGCCTCGCAAGGTTAGAGGATGTAGGATGGTTATGGTTTTGGTGTTCAAGAAATAGGTTTAAGTGAAAACACTGTAAAATATATTACTAACTCTTCCCTGTTGCTTCTTTTTCATCATAGAATATCCCTTCAAACTTATTTGCCATTGTATCTTTCAGAACACAAAAAATGCGAAAATAATAGCACACCTTTTTTTATATATCTTACTTTGATTTGTGATTCTTTCAATTCAGAATTGTAGTCTGGTTACATGTTAATGTAAAAAAAAGTATTTGGTTGTTTGTGTGTCCGTTTGTCTGCTAGTTGCTAAATATCTCAAAAACTGAATTTATTATATTATTACCGTCTACTCATAATTTTGGACTTATTATATTTGACATGTACAAATATTTTATTTAATTATAACAATGGTTTATATTATCACTTGGATCTTACACCAGATTTTCATGTTCTCGAATATTGTGAAACATGTAGCGGGCTAAAACAACAATTATCCCCTTTAACCCCCTCTACCCTGTCCCCCCCCCCTTCTACTGGATGAAGGAACTGACAAATACATTGACGACATATTTCCCTTTGTAAATATATCCATGTATTCTATATCCATTATCATAGCCCTACTTTGGGAGGGTAGGTGGTACCCTCCCCTAAAATACTTCCAAACATCTCAGGACTTATAATAAGCCACTCTGTAAAGGAAAGCCATATCGGCTAAGTGGTTGGCAAAATCCTTCTGTACAAAAAGACAAAACATCCTGTTACTTTATTATAAAGATAATCTGCAAATTAATAATTGACATAAGAACATCCAGAAATTAGCTAAGCGAAATAAATTTGATAATAATTTGCAAAATTTGAAATAAAATGAAACAAAGTCAACACAAAAAGTTTTTAACATATAAATCCTGATTTGAAATGTTTCAACATCCATAAGTTAAGTTAGATAACAGCATTCAAATTTGAACAGGGTGTCAGAAGGACAGCTTTCTGTGGATATTATAATAAAATATTATAAGATTAAATACAGTTTTGTTAGCTACAAAGGGCCGAATGTCGCCAATATGTAAAGAAAACCTTTGCTTGTAAATTGAATAGTATTTTTCGCATTGTATTGTAGACAGTTTTCGCGGATATTAAAATAATATATCATAATACTAAAAGTAGTTTTGTTAGGCCCGAGGAACCAAAGTCGTGGGCTAACAAAACTGTTATCGAATTTATGCTTTTTTATTTTATTATACAAGGTAATTTTCTTTAATGCGATGCTATACATGATTTTTCAGTACGGCAAAGAACCGGTTATAATCAAACGAATATTATAAGTTTTCAAATCGAAATACTAGAATAGTTATTTCTCGTATCGTATTATAAACGGCTTTCCTCGGATATAGAATGTACAATTATAAGATTAAAACTAGTTTTTTTAGCCCCGTGGTGCCGAAGCCCCACCCATTTTTAATTTTAGGTAATAAATTGAGAAAAAAAAATTTTTTGGGGTTGGGAATTTTCTTTTCCCCAAAATAGTAATAAACATTTCCAGGACCTATAAGAATCCACCCTGTAAAGGAGAACATGATCGGTTAGCGAGATCCTTCGGTACAGACAAACAAACATCCTGTTACTTTATTATAAGGATAAACTCCAGGGAGGAAAGAAACATTTGGCTTTTAATTAAACTGATACCTAAAGTTTTAAAATGTCGTTATTTTTTGTACACAAAATATTTTAGGTACTATTATTAGATTTTGATTGGTTAGTTCAAAAATAATTGTATCCAAACGTCTAAACAATTAATTATAATATCCAGAACGCATAATTTTGTTTATCACCATTGGAAATGACTTCTGATTAATTCCTATCTGGCACCCGTGTTGAAAAATAAAGAAAAGTTAAAGGTTGTGAATTCTTCAACTTTTATTTGAAAACTTTTCTCCGACGTTAGCTTAGTTTTTATTTTTTTTTTATCTCTGTCTACATTTAAACTTATATCAATCTATCTAGCCTTAGATTAAAGTAACAGGATGTTTGTCTATTTGTCTGGCTAACTGCTAAATCGAAATGGTTCTCCTTTACAGGGTAGTTTTTCATAGGTTGCGGGAAGGTTTATAACCATTTTTGGAAGAATGTGTACCGCCACCCTCGCAAAAGTTATAAAATAAAAAAGTAACCCCTTCCCCCCCAAAAAAAAAATAAAATTTAAAAAGGGGTTGTCGAATTCATCTTCCCCCCCCCCCCCTGCCAAAGTGCCCATAGAGGCCTCTAGTTTATAAATACACTATTTATTAATAGCAATTATTAATAGCATCACTTGAGGTAGGGGGGGAGGAAGTCGACCCTTCTCTATAATCAAAATTCATTTATTTCTCTTGGGAGGGTTGTGGTACCATTCCCTAAAACAGTTTTGAACATTTCCAGGACCAATGATGAGCTATATTGTAAAGAAGAACCATATCTGTTCAGCGGATAGCAAGATCCTTTAGTACACACAGACAGTATTATTATTTCCATCAAATATGGAAACAACATGAGTATTACTCATGGAGGGAGATGCCATTTATCCTGTAGATTACACCCAAAGTACCCAAAGTTTTATAAATCATTGGTTAGCTTGAAAACTTTGGGCACTTTCATTTAAATTTGTTCCAAATTATTAGTGTTCAAACTTTTGAACCAATGATTTTAATTTAATGAAGGGATAATTTTGTTTATCATTATTGGGAATGTGTTTCAATCTATTGTCTATTATCTTATCCCTTTATGTTCAAAGAAATTATAGTAAACGTTCTTTTGTTCGATTGTCTACTTTGTTCAGTATAGCTCTTATGGATGGTTTCATTCTTGTTTTTAGACAAATACAAATAAATTTTTATTTTGTAAGATCAAGAAGTGAGAAAAAATATCCGTAATCGTCCAATTTAGTTTTAATCCAACCAATTTTATACAGAGTGGCCACACAAAACTGTTAATAATTTAGTTTTAATCCAACCAATTTTATACAGAGTAGCCATACAAAACTGTTAATTTAGTTTTAATCCAACCAATTTTATACAAAGTAGCCATACAAAACTGCTAATTTAGTTTTAATCCAACCAATTTTATACAGAGTGGCCATACAAAACTGTAAATAATTTAGTTTTAATCCAACCAATTTTATACAGAGTGGCCATACAAAACTGTAAATTTAGTTTTAATCCAACCAATTTTATACAGAGTGGCCATACAAAACTGTAAATTTAGTTTTAATCCAACCAATTTTATACAGAGTGGCCATACAAAACTGTAAATTTAGTTTTAATCCAACCAATTTTATACAGAGTGGCCATACAAAATTGTTAATAATTTAGTTTCAATCCAACCAATTTTATACAAAGTAGCCATACAAAACTGCTAATTTAGTTTTAATCCAACCAATTTTATACAATGCAATGTAGCCATACAAAACTGAAAATAACTTTGTATAAACGAATCTTTTATATAATTAGGGTTAGTCCGAACGTCCAGAACTGTTAGCTCTTCAACTTTATAATTGATACCAAAAAGTCCGTATATCCATTTAAAACATGCTTATTTTTGTATAATGATTCCTTTTACAACATGGTACGTTATCATAAGCAAGGCATTTCTATAACCAAATCCTAAAAATGATAGTATGTCCTATTACTGAATACTGTTTTACGCAATTTTGCAACAATTTTGCTTATTCAGTTAATTTGCTTTTATGGAGGTTGTCATCATTGTATTTGGGAGGGGTGGGATATTGCACTGTTAATTTCACTAGTACAGTACCTACAGGTTTATAACGAACTTTCTAATTCCTTGGCATAAAACTTTGAACAATTTTATCAAATATATCCATCATCATTTGGGATTTACATTAATTTATCGCCATTATCTTATCACAGCCGATTTATTTGGACACTTTTCTTTCAATCTTCCTATTTCGTTTTTTTCATGCGCAATTTTAGTTTCAACTATCATTGTTTATTTTATTAAAAACTAGTTTTTAGAGACTAGGAAAATAGATTTAAACCATCCCAAGACTGAAATCTGAAAATGAAGTAGCCTAAAACCACCACCGGACCTTGTAAAGCTTACCAAAAGTAGAGACCCAAATTAGTTCATTAGTTATTGAGATGTTAAGCTTCAAACAAAAAATACTATTTTGTATAATAAGATATAAAATTTGTTTTGTTTTTCCAAAGCTACTATAGCACTTTTGGCCTTGTTTCTGTTTAAATATGTTTCTAAAATTTAGGGGGAATGTAGGCACATCAAATTATGTTTGGAACCAACAACGACAAGAAATAGAAGGTGTGTTATCACATCTACAATGTACAACTTTGTTCCTTGTTTATAACCGCAAATTATTTAAACAGCACAAGCTTTCATCTTTTCCCCCCTTCCTTTGAAAAGCGAATTATTCCTATAATAAGGGTCGGTCCATCCGTCCGAACATCTGGAACGGTTAGCTGTTTTTGTTAATTTAGACATGTTTTTATGCCCTATCGATCTCAAACTTTTTATGGCGTTTATTAATACAGTTAGGTACGATTTTGAAAGCAAAGCAACACCATAATAAAGTACTAAAAATGTAGGTTCAAAACAGTATCCTGTATTTAAGCAGTTTTGCAACAAATTACTAACAATTTTATTTAGACCCCCTCTTGAAAAGTTGCTATTGTTTTGTTGTTGTTTTTTTGAGGGGGTGGGGGGGGGGGGGATTATGACACCCTTTGAAAATATAAAACTAGCGGAAATGATGACGTCACGCCGAAGTAGAATTGATGTAATAAAAACTTTTTATCCGGGTAACAACTTTTAGATACAGCGAGGTATACAGGTATGGGGAAATGAAAGGTAGATTTAACTTCCATGAAATCAAGAATTATATAGTATAAACTAAAGTGACTTTGCTAAAAGACAAGAAAATAGCCATAAATAAACCAAAAAAACAGCTAAATGTAATTTCTCTGAAATGCATAATATTGTTTAAACTAAAAAACATTTCTGCTTAATTTTTAGATTTTCTAATGCCCTTTAATATAAAGTAGGTTTTTTTGTCTGAAGCTAAAAATCTTGTCTAGGTGATTGCTTTAGAAAGAGTACCTACAAATAAGTCTAAAACCACCCTAAATAAACTATAAAACTAAATGGAAAACTTTGCTATTTTTAAAGTTAAATAACTATTTATCCTAAATTAGAACTCTAAATAATGTTAGTTACATTCTGAGAATAGAATAAATGTCGTCTTAGAAAGTTTACCATCAAAATATTTTTCCCAAAAATTTAATATTTATAATCAATATGATTGATACTTGGATGTTGCACCAGATTTTTATGTACTCTAATAAAGTGATGCTCGCAGCTGGCTAGCATAACAATACCCACTCTTTACTCCAACCCCTCCCATTTTACTGGATAAACGAACTGACCATTATAGGAGGTACTTAATGGCAACATAAATTGACGACAAATTTTCCCCTGTAAATACATCCACGTATATAAATATATCCATTACTCTAACCTTAGTTTAGTTAGCATACTATGTGAAGAAAATAAGAGAATAAGGAAAAAAAGATAGATTTTCTTTATTTGAGCCCTCTAAGCATAACCAACATTTGGGCAAAAGACAGAAAACTCAAATCTGTAAAGAAGTTTAGAAAATCTTGACTGTGCTAAAAAAACTAAAGCACAGACAGATTGATGGATAAAAAACTAATTAGATTGGGAGTTATACAACCTTCTACTACAAACCTAAAAACAATTGGAGGTTTTGATTAAATCATAACTAATAAACCCCCCCTCCCCTTAAAAAACTGTCAAGGAAGAGGAAGTGGGTATGTTGCGCTAACAAAAAATCTATACCTGAGACAGCGTCATAACTAAAGACGCTAAAAATGGTTTCTACTGCTTCTAGGTCAGGTGCGCGACATAGATAGTTAGAGTAGAGGGAATTTCTTGGCCTAAAAACAGGCGCATCTCGTTAGCATGTACAGTTAAGTCTTCCCAAACAAAGGTCGTACAAACAAAAGGTTGGTTGTCTGTTGGATGTTACTTTACCAAATATCACAAGAAGACCTTAGAGTATTGCATCCCTTTACAAGCGGATGATGCCCTTGGGTTCTCTATATGATCGAAAGAAAATCCCGCCCCAATTGGATAATAGGTAACAATTTTAGAAGGTAGGGGTGAGTTGATTTCCTAATGACGGTATAAAAGAACTTACCAAATTATCCATTTAGGAAAAGAAAAGGTTTTAAGCAGAGATAATTTGTCTTTATAAGAATAGAAATAGATTTATTTGTGTAATAAATATTTCTAGTTGCGTTGGTAATTTTCAACTATGTCTGTCCGTCTGTCTAATGTTTAAGATCTTAAGATTTTTGAGAGATAAGACAATGGGAAATACTTTGATGTATTAACCACTAATCTATATTTACAGAAGGGGTCATTTTGTGTATCATCATTTTGGATGTACATCAATTTATCGCCATTTACTTATCCCTTTAGATTCCCGATTAGAAGCCATTACCATGAAAAGGGTTAATCAGTAAAAAGATCTATACTACTGGGTTATATTCACCAATGGATATAGAATATACGTGGATATTATAACAGGGGAACAATTGTCGTCAATTTTGGTTGTCAACTAGAACATCATTTATTGGTCAGTCCGTTCATTCTTTAGGTAACATTTTGCCAAAAATACATCTACTGTAAATTTGCTGGATTTTAAAATTATTTTTAAAAATGTAGTAGGAAATTCATGAAAAAAGCGTTTTTTTAGATAGGTGTCTTCTGAGATGGGCGTTTTTTGAGATAGGCGTTTTCTGAGATGACCCATTTAAACATATAAAAAAAATTGGATGTCCTTGAACACATTGAATTATAACTTTTGTATAAATGATTTTCAAATTAATCATTTATATCACTTTTCTCAGCTATCATTTATTTTCTGTTTGTTTATTATCACAATTAGTTGTTGAAACGTTTAGACGCTTAATTTAATGAACCATCCAATCAAATTACAAGAAAAATCCCTAAAGTTGTTAGGCTAACGAAAAAAAGTCCTTAAAAATTTTTTGGGACTAAGTAATAAACAACCAAAATTCCCCTCTCTCCTTGATGATAACACCTGGCAGTTAAATAAAAAGCTTTACTATTTTAAACAGTCATGCATAAAATTTAAAAAAAAAAGATTTTAATATCTATTCTCGTATTTATTCGAATCCGGTGAATAGGAACTGGTTCTCATCCATACGAAAAAACTATGTCTAGCATCGTATCATATCCAGCTTTCTACAAATATAAAAATGTACAATCATAAGATTAAACCCAGTTTTTTAGCCCCGAGGTGCCTAAGGTACATTCTATATCCACGGAAAGCTGTTTATAATACGATGCGAGAAATAACTATTATTTTCTTTGTTTTTTCATGAATAAGGCACACATATACCTTCCCTCTCATATATTTACTTAGTAAGAAATGAGTGTTTAAAAATGGCTTCTACCATGCAATATATATTAGGGATCTAAAGGGATAAGACAATGGCCCAACAAATTAATATTCATTCCCAATAATAATACACAAAATTACCCCTTCTGCATATTAACCAACCAATCGAAATTCAATGAAGCTCCCCCAAAATTATTCAGCTAAAGAATAAGAAAACGTTGTTGAATAAAATTTTGGGACTAATGTAATAAACAGCCCATTGTCCCCTCTCTCTCTCTCCGGTTGTATATATAAAGAAGATCAGAAAGGTTAGAAAATAGCCTAAAGCCATCCTAATATAAGTTTTGCTTATAAATATCCCTGAATAATGGATATAGAAAATATGTGGATATTATGACAGAAAAAAAAATAGTTGTACATTTGCTTGCTAATAAGAAACTCATCTATTGGTCAGTTCGTTCGGGGACAGGGTAAAGGGGTTCTTCGTTATTTTAGTTAGCTGCAAGTATTACTTCATTAAAATACATGGAAATCTGGTGCAACATCCAAGTAATTATATATCGATTCTTCTAAAAATCTTTTTACTTGAAATATCTGCTAATATACAAAGCTCACGAAACAAAATATATTCTATAAGATTTCTTTCTGTATTGATGCCGTTTCGACATACACTCTAAGATTTCATAAACGGCTAAGTTATTTACCTTTTCGATATTAATATAAATCTTATTTCATAGTGTTTTTGAATTAGTTGCTTACTTATAAAAATGACGTTGGTCAATATACCAGAGCTTTTACATAACTAATACTATGCTTTTCTGAAAATTATCAAGCAGTTGGATCAAGCCGTTTGTAAGATACTACTAAACACAAACATACAAACATACATCTACCTACTTCAATTGTTTCAAAAACAATTTTTGGATAATTGGAAAAAAACGAAGTAGAGGGTTTCATCGTATTTTCACAGTATTTTTTACTTAACCCAACCTACCCTAAAATCACAGTATTTTTTACTCAACCCAACCTACCCTAAAATCTATCAAAAGCTGCTGTGAAAATACGACGAAACCCGCTACTTCATTTTCTTTCTATGATCCCAATTTTTATTTTTAAAGAGAAGCTACTTTGTAATTAGAGTATGTCCATATATTTAGGATATGTCTTTTCGTACGTCCGTCATTCTGTAACAGATAGCACCTATTGTTGATTTAGACATTTTAGAATTGTCCTACAGATTTCAAACCATAATTGAAATCAATAATATATTTTTTAAATTTTGTATTACTGCGCTAACTATTGAAATACTTGCTCTTGTTTTATATTCCCCAACACCCAGGGATCTAAAGGGATAATAAGACAATGGCCGATAAATTGATGTACATCCCCAATAAAGATACACATAGTTAACCCTTCCGATAATATAATTAATGTTTGAAACGTTTGACACTCAACTTAATGAAACAACGAATCAAAATACAAAAAAACCCAAAGTTGTTAAGCAAACGAATAAAAAAAGTTTAAAATCAACTTTGGGACAAGTGCAATAAACAGCCCCAATGTCCCCTCCCTGCCAGCTACATATAACACCTTATTATGACAGGTATATGATTTACATATTTCAGTTCTAGTAACTAAAACATCATTTCTATTTGATTTGTAAACAAAAGTAACATATAGGGGAATTTTATCAATCATAGATAGATAGATAGATAGATAGATAGATAGATAGATAGATAGATAGGTATATAGTTAGATAGTTAGATAGATAGATAGATAGATAGATAGATATATATATATATATATATTTTTACATTGACATCTGAAGAGTGCAAACATGCATGAAACAATTTGTAATGTCTGAATAAATATGTAAAATTCATATTTTGTTTGTGAGTTAACCTCTTATATATATATATATATATATATATATAGATAGATAGATAGATAGATAGATAGATAGATAGATAGATAGATAGATAGATAGATAGATAGATAGATAGATAGATAGATAGATAGATAGACAGATAGATAGATAGATAGATAGATAGATAGATAGATAGATAGATAGATAGATAGATAGATAGATAGATAGATAGATAGATAGATAGATAGATAGATAGATAGATAGATAGATAGATAGATAGATAGATAAATAGATAGATAGATAGATAGATAGATAGATAGATAGATAGATAGATAGATAGATAGATAGATAGATAGATAGATAGATAGATAGATAGATAGATAGATAGAAAGATAGATAGATAGATTAAAAATTAAGGCATGAAAAAGGGAAAAGTTTAGATTAAACAAATAAACTTTGACAAGTTAGCTTTCAATCAAAATAGCAGATTTAAATAATTTTTATGAAGCTTTTTATAATGCCAATAAAAAATTACGTCATACTGCCTAAAGCATAGCCTAAAACCAACCTAACGCCAAAATCAAAATATCCCAAAACCGTCCTAGGTCCTATAATAAGCTTCTCTTAAAAGAAGAATTTCAATTAGTTTTTGAAATATTAAGCTTCAGACAAAGAGACTTTACTATAATAGGATTATTAGCCCTTGAATTAGGGGCACACACCTACTGGGCTTTAGGGGCAGTATACCTACAAGGCTTTCCTAACATAATGGTTCCTAGGACAACAAGGCACAATATTATCAGATAGGCATCTTTATAATCAAATCCTAACCATGAAAGTATTTACGCAATTTTGCAGCAATCATATGAACAACTTTGTTTAGACTTACAAATTAATGTTATGCTTATTAAGTTCTGACACTAAACAAGAGTTATTGCTCGTCTGTTAAGACTACTGTTATATAGCTTTGTTTAATTGATGTTGTCATCCTTGTTCTTTTTAAAATTTATAAGTGGTCAAAAAAAGTGACGGTTTTACATAAACCCTGTTATGTTATGCAGCTAAAATTCGCCGCAACTTTTTTTTAAAAACTTTAAATTTTAACTTTTTGTTTCATTTCAATTTTGCTTCAAGTTTGCCTTGCGTGTTAATTTGTTAATTAAGTTTTTCTATAAAGACACATTTCTGACAGGGGATGTTATTCAGGGAACTAAAGGGATATGACAATGGCTGATAAATTGTTGTACATCAACAATGATGATACACAAAATTAACCCTTCTGTAGATTATGATTAGTGGTTGAAACGTTTGTAAAGTCAACGTTATGAACCAACCAATAAAAATTAAATAAATGTCTCCATAGTTGTTAAGCCAACGAATAAGAAATCTTTTTATAAAACTTTGGGGACTAGTATCATAAACAGTCAAATATCCTTACAGAATGTTACTACAATTGAAGATTTTTTTTAAAAAGCGCAGCTTTACTATATTTTGTAATGGATAACTCGTAATTAGAATTGATTTACTTATATCAAACATAGCAAAATGATTGCTGTAAGCCTTTTCTTAGTTATCAAAGTAATATGCTGTCTAAGAGACTTTCTGTTATACCCAAATTTATCACTAACCACTTAACAGTTATGGTTTTCCTTTATAGTGTTGTTTCTGAAAGGTCCGGGGAAGGCTTGTAACTTTTTTTATGAAGGTACATCCACCCCCAAAAAAAAATTATAATCCCCCTCAAAATTGTTTTGTTTTATTTTTCTTTGTAAAACCTTAAAGTTGAAAGTTCCTTAAGTGCCCCTAGAGGCCTCCAGGGGGCGTATTTGCTAGTACTAGTAAGGTTCTTTTTTGTCTGTTAAAATATCTATAACTTAACTACAGGACTGATTGATTTCTTACTTATAAGGAAGCTTCACATAGGTCTTGGCATAGTTAACGTCTATTTTATATCTGATTTAAGTCTTGGGATTCTTTTAGGCTATTTCAATACCGTTTTTTCCTTATACACTGGGGCGCAACAGTTAGTTAAAAATAGACCTACTAATATGGCGACTGTAAACTAAATACCAAATGATTGAGTAGAGTAGCTTTGTTATTATTATTTAGCCACACTACATATAAATAATTCCATCCTTGTAAATAATTTGACAAATTTTAATGCAGATGTTTTCAAATTAACAAAGTTCAACTTTTTAGTAGCAAAGCTTTTCTATATTTACAAGCCGTTGGATGATTTCTCAGAAAGTGTCTTTAGATCACTACCACACTTATTCCTTGTTCAGCACTTTTGTTAAATTCTCCTAAAAAATTGAGATACATTTAGTAGCAGCTGCGAAAATCATATTTGTCGTATTCATTTGAATCCGGTGGATAGGAACCGGTTCTCATCCATACAAAAAACTATGTCTAGCATCGTATTATATCTAGCTTTCTACAAATATAAAAATGGAAAATCATAATATTAAAACCAGTTTTTTTAGCCCGTGTCCTCGGCATCTCGGGGCTAAAAAACTGGTTTTAATCTTATAATTGTACATTCTATATCCGCGGAAAGCCGTTTATAATACGATGAAAGAAATAACTATTCTTGCCTTTTACTTTGAATAATGGATATAATTTTACATGGATATTACACCAGATTTTTATGTTCTGTAATAAAGTGAACTATGTAGCGGGCTAAAATGAAGATCTCCCCTATCACCTTCCTTAACCTCATTCCCTCCCCTCCTTATTGATTAATGGTCTGACCAATAAAAGTGAGGCGAAATTGCAAACTAAATTGACGACAATTTTTCTCCTGACATATTATCCACGTAAATTAAAATGAGTGGTTGAAACGTTTGAACACTCAACTTAATGAAACAAACAATTAAAATTCATTAAAGTCTCCATAGTTGTAAATCCAACGAATAAGAAAACGTAAATATAAAACTTTGGGGACTAGTATATTAAACCGCCAATTGTCCTCTCTTCCTCTCTTTTTGTTTTTCTTTCCTTTTACTTTGAATTAATTTATTCTTGTTGATTATTGCAGATTGACACCAAAGTTCTATCAAACTTGCCAAAACAAATTTGCAAAGAGTAAAACTATTTTCATTTATATCAAGAATAATAATGTCCAATTGTCGCACAACTATTGATCTGTAATATATTAAAATATTAAACAATTTTAGGGGTATTTTGTAATAAATGGGTTATATTTGGCTGTGCTTTCCGTCAAGATGCCAACCGAACACCGGATTCCTTTCTCCCTTTTCTATGGAATAAAACCACGCATATAAAAGTAACAGAATCTTTGTCTGTGTTTGTCTGTACCGAAGGATCTCGCTAACTGCGGAACTGATATGGTTCTCCTGTACAATGTAGCTTCAAATAGGTCCAAAGAAGGATTATTAGTATCCGCTGAATTAGAACCAGTTCTCAGCCATACTTAAAAATCATCTATAACATCGTATTTCATATAATTTTCCAAGAACATTGAAATGAAAATCATTCAAATAATACCAGTTTATGTAATTTTTCATTTATATATATCCGCAGAAAACTGTCTTCAATACAATGCAATAAATAACTATTACTTTTAAATATAAGGATTACAGTTTTCTGTTGTGTGACAAATTTCTTATTCTATGGACGAAATTATCCTTGTGCCTAATAATAATCGATATATTATTACTTGGATGTTACACCAGACTTTCATTTATTCTGATGATGCTCGCAGCTGGCTAAAATTACGATTGATACCCATCCATTCCACCAAATAACTGACCAAACAAATTAGTTCCATGTTAGCAATCTACATTTTCTCCTGTCAATATATATGTACACGTATATCCTATATCCATTGCAAGAATATATATGTATATTTTTTTGGTATTAAAAATTTTGAAAGATGTAGTCTGGTCAAAGAGCAAAAGTTGGTCGATATCCAATATTGGTGTCCACACACCTCCGCTTATTATTCAGGGATCTAAATGGATAGACAGCGACTGATAAATTGTTGTACATACCCAGTAATGATACACAAAATTACCCCTTCTGTAGATTGAATTTATTGGTTGAAATGTTAATGAATTAACCAATTAATATTCCCTAAAGTCTCCAAAGTTGATAAGCCAACGAATAAGAAAACGTTATTATCAAACTTTGGGGACTAGTGTAATAAAGAGACCAATATCCCCTCCCTCCATGCATATTATCACATCCATAATTATCCAATCACAAAATGAATTATGGATGGACAAACAGACAAAGTGATTCATAAAGCAGATGTTTAGTCGTCATAAAAAAAAAAGATAGGGAATATGCAGGGAGGGAGAGGACATTTGGCTTTTTATTACAGCAGTCTCCAAAATTTTATATTAACGTTTTCTTATTCGTTGGCTTTACAACTTTGGGGACTTTTAATGAATTTCGTTTGGTTGGTTTCAAACTAGCAGTGTCCAAACTTTTCAACCAAAATTCTACAAACCGGAAAATTTTGTTTTTTATCATTGGGATGTGAGTCTAAAGATCAAATAATGTGAGATGCACCTGTGGAGTTGAATGCACACATCCCAATATTCCATTAAGGAACAAATATTATAAAAGTTCCAAATCATAGACAATTTATTTTACTTAGTAAGGAAATCATAATAATGTTAATAACCGCTGGACCCATATGGTTATCCTTTACAGTGAAGATTCTTGTATGTCCAGCACAGCAATAAAAATAAAAAAAATCTTTCTCGTATTCATTCGAATCTGGTGAATAGGAACCGGTTTTCATCCATACGAAAAAACTATGTCTAGCATCGTATTATATCCAGATTTCTACGAATATAAAAATGTACAATTATAAGATTAAAAACAGTTTTTTTTCGCCCGTGCCATCGGCACCTCGGGGCTAAAAAACTGGTTTTAATCTTATAATTGTACATTCTATATCCGCGGAAAGCTATTTTTAAATACTATTCTCAAACAAATTTTTAGCAAGAATTAGAATTAAAATAAAATATACATAATCCTTTTTATGCAGAGAGGGAGGAGACATTATCTTGTAAATTTCACTGGTACCCAAAGTTTTATAAACAGGATCTGCATTTCTTGGCTTTGAAAATTGGGATCATTTTTAAGAAGAGCAATTTTGAACCAATAGAATAAATTTAATGAAAGTGTAATTTTGTTTGTCAAAATAGGTTGTAAGTAAATTTATCGTCCATTGTCTTATCCCTTAAGATCCCTGCTATTTTGCTATTTTTATTCTATGAAAAGCAAATACTTCTTGTTCCTTTTAGTGAAATGATTGGTTTACATGCTCATATCATCATACAGGTCTAAGTATTTTTATACATGAAGCTTTTCTTAGTTATAATTTCATATTCCTGTAACAATTAAGCATAATCTGTGTACATACTCATATCATCATACAGGTATAAGTATGTTTACACATGAACCTTATCTTTGTTATGATTTCATATTCCTGTAACAATTAGGCATAATCTGTTTACATACTCATATCATCATACAGGTATAAGTATGTTTACACATGAACCTTTTCTTTGTTATGCTTTCATATTCATGTAACAATTAGGCATAATCTGTTTACATACTCATATCATTATACAGGTCTAAGTATGTTTAAACATGAAGCTTATCTTTGTTATGATTTCATATTCCTGTAACAATTAGGCATAATCTGTTTACATACTCATATCATCATACAGGTCTAAGTATGTTTAAACATGAAGCTTATCTTTGTTATGATTTCATATTCCTGTAACAATTAGGCATAATCTGTTTACATACTCATATCATCATACAGGTCTAAGTATGTTTAAACATGAAGCTTATCTTTGTTATGATTTCATATTCCTGTAACAATAAGTCATAACCTGAAAGGTGTACATTAGTTAGGATAGACAAAATGGACCCTTTACATATTGATGTTAAAAAGTAGAAATGTTTCGACAATACTAGTTTTTACCAATCAATAAATATTTAACCCTTACAGATCGGGGGGAGGTCATATTGACCCCCCCCCCCTCTAGTTTTTTTCAATGTCATTTTTTTGTAGGTAAGATAGAGAGTTGTGACTTCATGACTTTTTAATTGTAGTAATTATACGTCGGCAAGAATTGATTTTATAAGGATATCTGGTCTGTGTCGGTCGTAGTGTCCGGTCAAAGTCGGTTGGGTAGCACCAAAATTAAAAAACGTTATTATAAAACTTTGGAGAATAGTGTAATAAAAAGTCCATTGCCCCCCCCCCCCCCACCTCCTCACCTCTCTCTCTCTCTCTGTAAATCGGCGTAAAAAATTATCTAGCCTAATATCCACATATACTATATCCGTTACTACAAATGGATATTGAAGAGTTATAACAAAGAAATTATGAGAGCGTAAACGGGGACAGAGAAACGTATAATTATAATATTTTACTTTTAAGTACTTGGATATGATCATGGAAAGAAAACCAAGTAGAGGATTTCGTTCCCTTTTCTCCTTTTTCTAGCCCCTCTGGGAGGGAGGCTCTAACCTTGTGGGGTATATTTTCTAACCCTTCGGGGAAATTTTTAACATTTACCTAACAAAATCTAAAATAGCCTACTGAAAGATTCTGTTTTCGAGATCATTTTGTACATACAGACAGACAAACATACAGACAAAGGATAGACATCATGTTACCTTATCATAAGTATTATAATCCTTATTTTTATATTTATCCTTTTCCATCCAAGAAAGGAAATACATATCTATAAAGAGGTATAGATGTAAAGAACTTTTATTTCAGAGACAATATATTCTTATATCACTCAGAGATAGATTGCAAGTAGGCAGGGGACATTGTGCTGTTTATTACACTAGTCCCCAAAGTATTATGATATTTTTTTTTTAATCGTTGTCTTAAATTCTTTTTCCGTAAGTCTGTCAGTCACCGTACAAAATATAAACATACATGAAAAAGGTTTTGTGATTTTGTCTCATATAAACCTACTATTATTGATTTTGACAAATGCTCTTTAAATCTTCTGGTCCATATTTCCATGCATAATTTACTTTGCTACTTATGGATGTTGTCATCCTTGTTTTTATGTAATTTTAAAACAACACTCTAATACCCATAATGTAGCGTCTATTAAAGAGGTGTTCTTTTTCTTTTAGCCTTTTTTCCCCTACAAATATAAATGCTCCAATTAAAATGAAACTTTTCTTTGCCTGAAAATATTTATCTAAAATCCCTAGTTACAAATTATCATAGATACTGTTTTATATTCGAGAAAAAAAATATAAATAAGGAAAAGCTTAATAATAAAAGTGAATCAGGGAAAAATCTATTTTGTTGTTGTTTTTCCCTAAAGATATTATTAAAATGCGGGAACAGTCGCACACCATCGCAAGTATTTGATAGATAGGTGGAACTTTGTCAACTGAATAAAACATAACACTTAATGTTTTTCCAATACAGAAATAAAAAAAAGGATGACAACATCTATAAGTAGCGAAGCTTAAAAATTATGGATAGACATCCGTAAAATTTTATATAGTTCATTGTCATAAAACACTCAAACAAAATTTAAAATGGCCTTTTAATAAGCATTCAGCTAAAAGGAAAACATGAAAATCTAGGAATCGATTTATCACCCCAACCAATAAACAAGTCTTTATAAACTTACTTGGTGAAAATATGTAGAATTTTAAATAATTTTACCTAAAAAAATTCCAGCTGTCTATCTTGAAAGAGTCGAGAAAATCACGAAAACTTGAAATCTAGCAATCGACACATCACCCCTTTAATAATTTAATCCCTAATTTTAGCCGTCTATCTTGACGGACGGACAGGCAAAATAAATTATAGAGTAGCTACATAAATATCTTTCTATCTATATATCTATCCATCTATCTATCAATTTATCTATCTATCCATATCTCTGTCTATCAATTTATCTATCTATCTCTCTCTTTCTTTCTCTCTATTCATCACTTTCTCTATCGCTCTTTCTAAATATCCTTATTTGCTTTTTTATAAGAACACCAAACAAAGAGTTCAGAGTTTTGATGTTCCGAACGATTAGATACAAATATTACAAGTAAAGTTATATGTCATACAGAGTTTTAAAACTTTCTTTTCTGTTCAGTTTATCTTAAGTTCTGTGTTGATCTTTTTGATTGGTTGCACAAATAATCCTTTTTAGTGGTTGCTCCCCTAGTATCTAGGGGATGCGTTGGCTTAAAAACTTTGGGAACTTTTATTAACTCTTTATTGGGTTATATTTGCGGTCCCTTAACCCTGGGGTGCCCAGTGCCCAATATAACCTAACCTAACTTACCTAAAGTTGTAAAGAAGTAAACTAAAATCTATCCCTTTTACCACCTCCTTATTTTCAATGTATTTAAAAATAAGGGAAAGGGAATTTCTTATTTGTTTATTGTTATTTTAGGTCAGGATAAGTTAGGTTATATGTATAAGTAACAGGAAGCCCTGTAGTGTTAGGACACCGCAGGCATAAGCCCCGCAAAGGTTAGGCACATGAACTCCATGGGGATATGCATATAAAATACACGTGGATATTATGACAGGGGAAAAAATGTCGTTATTTTAGGTTGCTAACTTGGAACTCACATATTGGTCAGTTCGTTAGTAGGATCCAGTAGAAAGAGGAAGGGGGGAGGTGTAAAGGGCAGGTACCTAAATATTAGCTCGCTGCGAGTTTCACTTTATTAGAGAAAATGTAAATCTAGTGTAAGATCTAAGTAATAATATATCCTTTTCTCGGGAGATGGTATGTTGAATAATATAAGTTTTTTTTCCTCTAAATTGCCGTGCTAATAACTGTTTAGTAACTTATAATTATCTGTAATTATTATTGTTTGTATATGATTTATGTTAATATTTCAGGGATCTAAAGGGATAAGACAATGGCCGCTAAAATTATGCACATCCCCAATGAAGACACACAAAATTACTCCTTCTGTAGATTAAAATAATTGGTTTGAACGATGAACTCTCAACTTAATGAATCAAACAATCAAATTGCATTCAAAGTCTCTAAAGTTTTTCAGCCAACGAATAAGAAAATGTTAATATAAAACTTTTGGGACTAGTGTAATAAACAGCCCATTGTCCCCTTCCTTCCAGGTTATTTATGATAATAGTTAGTGTACATTATATAAACAAGGATGACAACATCCATAACTAGTGATATACAAAACATAACATTGTATGGACAAGCAGACAAAGTGAGTTATAGAGCATGACCGACAGACATACAGACAAAAATGTGTATGGACTAGATGTGCACATGCCATAGAAATCTTCACTAAAAACTTCAGCTGTCTATCTTAAATATTAGCCATGAAAATCACAGTGGACTGACTGACAGACAGATAAATTAAATTGTATAGTAGCTTCGCTACAAAAATAACAATTATGTTCATTATATATTACTGCATTATAAATAAACCGATAAATATCCGCTGGATTTGAACCGGTTCTCATCCATACAGTTTTCTACAACTATTAAAATGAAAATAATAAGATTAACACCAGATTTTTTTTATTAATATCCGCAGAAAGCTGTCTATAATACGATGCACTGAATCACTGAATGCTGGGAAGCAGCCGTTTGTTTATATATACAGAGCAAAGAGACCAATACTTGTGTGTTAACATGAGACAAATCATAATTAGAACCTACAGCCATAGTTTATATATACAGAGCAAAGAGACCAATAATTGTGTGTTAACATGAGACAAATTAGAATTAGAACGTACAGTCATAGTTTATATATACAGAGCAAAGAGACCAATAATTGTGTGTTAACATGAGACAAATTAGAATTAGAACCTACAGCCATAGTTTATATATACAGAGCAAAGATACCAATAATTGTGTGTTGATAAGAGACAAATTAGACCTAGAACCTACAGTCATAGTTTATATATACAGAGCAAAGATACCAATAATTGTGTGTTAACATGAGACAAATTAGAATTAGAACTACAGCCATAGTTTATATAAAGAGCAAAGAAACCACCTCTGATTACTCTATTGATAACTTTAAAGAAACCATATCTAATTGTTCTATGGATAACTCTAAAGACACCACTGCTTATTACTCTATGCTTAACTCTAAAAAATCCACCTCTGAATCCTCTTAGGATAACTGTAAAGAAATCACTTCTGATAGCTCTATGCTTAACTCTAAATAATCCACCTCTGATTGCTCTATGGATAACTCTAAAGAACTACCTATGCTTGTTCTATGGATAACTCTAAAGAAACAAACATTGATTGTTCTATGGATAACTCTAAAGAAAAACCTCTGTTAGCTCTATGGATAACTCTAAAGAAACAACCTGTGATAGCTCTATTGATAACTCTAAAGAAACCACCTCTGATTGCTTTATGGACAATTCTAAAGAAACCAATTTTTATTGCTCTATGGATAACTCTAAATAACCACCTTTAATAGCTCTATGGATAACTCTAAAGAAACAACCTCTGATAGCTCTATGCTTAATTCTAAAGAATCCATCTATCATTGCTCTATAGATAACTCTACTACCTCTAATTGCTCTATGGATAACTACAAAGAAACCACTTTTAATTGCTCTATGGATAATTCTAAAGAAACCACCTGTGATTTCTATTTGGATAACTCTAGAGAAACCAACTCTGATTACTCTATTGATAACTCTAAAGAAACCACCTCTGATTGCTCTATCGATAACTCTAAAGAAACCACCTGTGATTTCTCTATTGATAGCTCTAAATAAACCACATCTGATTGCTCTATGAATCTATAGACACCAATTATGATAGTTCTATGGCTATCTATAAAGAAACCACCTCTGATAGCTCTCTATGCTAAACTCTAATGTTTGTGTGAACCAATATTTGTTATTATTTTCTTTTACCTACTCTTTTTTCCAATTACCAGTTTGTTTATTTTACACTATTTCTATGGAGAAAACATACTCTATGTTACAAAGTTGGGGAGTTGAATCTATTTTTTATAGAAGCAGAAATATAATTTATGATAATAGTTTTGACCCTCTAAAAAACGTAATCTACCATTCCACTTTTCCCTCTCTTGGTGATGATATCATCACGCAGATATGATTTTTGTAATCTACCATTCAAATTATAGAAGCAGAAATAATTGAAATCATACATACTATTTTAAAATTATGTTAATCGTATGAATGTATAAAATACTATTTATAATTAAAGAATTTTTATGTAAAAAAAAATAATAAGAATATACTATTACTATTGTGTCGATTTAAATAAGGAAATCAATGTTTATGAATACGCTGATATGTAAAAATGTACTAATCCAGTTTCGCCTCTATTAAAAGTGGAATGGCACATTTCAAAAATCGTATCGGCGTTGGTGATATCATCACCAAGGAAGGGGAATGGTAGATTACGGTTTTTAGAGGATCAAAATAGATTATACTTCTGCTTCTATGAAAATGGATTCAACTCCCCAAGTATTACATATATTTATAGAAAGCAATCCTTTTAACCAATAAATGTGATCTACAGAAGGGGTAATTTTGTGTCATCATTTGAAATGTACAATATTTTTTTATTCGTTTAGATCCCTGCAAATATGCAACTTTTCTTGATATCGTTTTTAATCCGGCGGGCATAGGAGCCATCAAAATCTAGGTAAGTTCAGATACATTTTAAAAAGAGAATTAAAAAATATCAAATCATACCTTTTTTTGCTCTAAACCCAAAGTAACATTGATTATAAACTTACTAAAGACTATTTTGACCTCAGAAAGGCCTTTATACATAGCTTATTAAAGAGCGAAGCAAATAAAACATGGATTGACAAACAGTCAAAGTGATTTATAGAGCAGATATTATAATAACTATCTCAATATCTGATCATATATAACAGCAGACGTAATCTTACCTACATCGCAAGTAAATTCACAAAGAATTTTTGTGCACCAATTTTTAAATTCCTAAACTTCAAATTTGTGCACATTGTAATGATTTACTTACTTTTGAAAGATGATTAAAGTCCCTCCACAGATTATGACATCATACGATAGAATAGGCAGTGAGAGACCAGTATACACTATAATTGACCAATGGTAAAATTTATGTGGTTAATCTATCGTATGACGTCATAATCTGTGGAGGGACTTTAATCATCTTCTACTTTTGTAAAGTACACAAGAGCAGGGAGGTAGGGGACATTGGGCTGTTTATTACACTAGTCCCCAAAGTCTCATAATAACGTTTTCTTAGGCAGAATATCTAATATATAAGTCTAAACAAAATTAAAAGTAAATTTGTTGCAAAAATGCTTAAATATTACATATTTACATGTTTAGGATTTAATTATAGAGATGCTTTATTTACAACGTTGTACCTTGTTGTAATAGAAATCAGTATGTCAAAAATCAGATGAATAGAACATAAATACCACATCAAAAATTTTTATTAAATTCTTTTTAAAAGCAATATATTCAAATATACGTACTGACTTTCTGGTAACAATAATAGAGTTTCGATGCTTCAAATATCGTAACTAACTGTTTGAAATCGAGAGGACAATTCTAACATGTCTGAATTAACGAGCTAACCGTTCTGGACGGTCTGACTTACCGTTATTTTAAAAAAAGTGTCGCTAATTTGGAAGCTAGATTTCATCGGAATTACTATTAACTTTAGTCTGTCCGTTTGCCGTACGTCGTACGGAAGATATTAATAATGTAAAGAGAATCATTTTGTCATTTCATTTTAAAACACCCAAGCAGTTAACTTAAGATATAGGCAACCTACCCTTTAATTGCACAACCTTTTTCTGGAAGTCCAAAATATTAGTGATATTTTATACAAATAAATTACAAAAAAAACATTAAAACTATTTTTTTTTAAAGAAATGGTAGTTCAAACTTCTTAAGTAAATTATTAAACTTTATATTTTTACCTAAAACTTTAATTATCGTAATAAAAATCTACCGGCAATTGGCGAAATAAATCCCCGAAAACAAAAATATCTCCGCGAAATATGTCTTTCAGATTGTTTAATTCCCCTTTCCTTCTCCTCCCCCCCCCCCCCTCCACATCTCTCTCTCTCTCTCTCTCTCTCTCTATCTCTCTCTCTCTCTCTCTCTCTCTCTCTCTCTCTCTCTCTCCCTCTCTCTCTCTCTCGCCTAAAAGAAAAGAGCAACCTCTAAGAGTAAACGGAGGTTAACAAAAATAAAATCACATCACTTCGGAGAAATCATAAAAATTCGGATTTTAAACAAAATTTTACTTTTGAAATAAAAGAAAAACTAAATTGTAGTTTACTAGATCGATGTATTTCAATGTTCAAATTAAAATCTTGAAAATGGCTGAATGAACCTTTTTTATTTTAAGGTATGTTTTGTATTGGTCTAGGGCAGGTTTTAGGCTCTAACAGACCCTCAAGATATAGTATAAGAAATGTTTATGTTCTCAAATTATAGTTTTTCCTCTATCATATTAGGAAGAGTGTACCCAATATTTTTTTTAACTCCGTTTAAAACTATGCAATGGCAATTTGCTAATTTCTTAAAAAGCATCACTAAAAATATAATAAACAATCGATATATTATTTTTTGGATAATGCACCAGATTTTCATGTACTCTAATGAAGTTATACTCGCAGCTGGTTAAAATAACGAAAACCCAACCAATAACACATTTACCCCATCCCATCCTACTTGATGAACAAACTGACCAATATATAAGGTCTATGTTAGCAACCAAAACTTTCAATATATCCACGTATATCCTATATCCACTGTTGTAATTAGACTCACTGTCCGAAACAACATCTAAACCCGACGGTATAGTGTAATTATTATACGTTTCTTACGTAGCTTTTCTTATACAGTTACAAATTATCCTTCGGTGGTAAAGTATACTATACCAAAAATATCTTAAAATGGAGTGATTTAAAAGTGAAAAAAGACATAATTTATTATATAATAGAATTTAAAAGAGAAAGAAATGAAGGACTCTTCGAAAAGGAAAATCAACAAAAAATATAATCTTTTTTAAACAAAACATACATGTATATTATATAGCAGGGATAAGGTATAGCCAAGAAGCGAAATAAATCTAAAATAATATTTGGGGGGCATTGGAAAGGTCGCTCCCTTACCACAGCTGAAAATCATGTATAGGTTTTTGGATTTTATTCGAAAATTTCATTGTTGGTAAAAGCTGATTCTAACAGGTAACAGGTTGTATGTATGTAAGTGTGTCCAATAAGATCACAAAAACAGCAGAGTCGACAGATATATGAACTATAGGTCTACAACTTTTTAGGGAAGCTTTCTATTTGCATCAGGCATTTATAGTTACTAAGATAAATAGAAAGAACAAACGAACAAAAGCTCTTGTAGAGTGTCAGGATTTGATTATAGAGATGCCTCGCTTATATTATTGTTCGTTGTTGTTCTAGGAATCATTATCCAAAAACCAGACTAATTGGATGATTATATTACATAAAAAAATGTTGTTAAAAAATCACAATGTTTAAAATGGACGTATGGACTTACTGGTTACAGTTATAGAGTTGCTACGCTTCCTAAATCGCACCTAAATTTTTTATGAAATCGAAATGAACTATCTGTATCAGACTGACGGACGTACAGACTGACCCATCTTAATTATAGAAAAGCTTTCTTTAAAGAAATAATTTTATAGTTTGAAAGGTATAATTTCATTATTTGTTTTGCTCTATAAATAAAATGTTATTCATTTATTTTATAATTTTTAGCTACTCTCTATCTATTACCTATCGGTACGTCCGTATTTTCCTTTTGTGCGAACAGATTTGGTAAATCAAATATATGAGTTTTGTTTATTTTTAAATGGATTTTGAAAGCAAAAACATTTAATTAAATCTTTAAAAAGATTTTACAAATTTTACTTCATGATTTTACTTTACTGTAAAGGAGGACCATATTGGTTCAACAGTTAGCAAGATCCTTCTCAACAAACAAAATAAACCTTACTACTTTAAATAATAGGAAAGAAAAGACAATGATACTTTATAATTGTGAAAAAGCTATATAAATGTTACAAAACTAATTTCAGTATTTTCGCTTTTAGCTAACAAAGTAAAGGTCATTTTGAATATAAAACATATTAATTTAAAAAAGTAAACTTAAACAATGAGTTTCCTAATCCTTATATAAAAGTAACATGATCTCTATGTGTGCGTTTGTCTGTACCGAACCTATATGCTTCTCCTTTGCAATTTAGCTTTTTGTAGGTCCATGGAAGGTTTTTAACTATTTGGGGACGGTACCACCACCTTTAGAAGAGAAATCGCCCCTGGATAAAAAAGAAAGAAAAAATTAAAATGAAGGGGGGAGGGGGGGGGGGGTAAGAATTCAACCCTAGTTATAATATAAAATACGATGCTTCTCTATAATTAATTACACCTTTAATGTAAGTAAGTCCACTATTTGTTTGTCAGGCAATAACTTTAATTCGACCTTTAGTTAGACATTTCATTTTATAGTCACAGTATTATGTCAGGGAAGGAGGAGACATTGGGCTGTTTTAATACACTAGTCCTCAAAGTTGTAAAACAACATTTTCTTATTCAACAACCGTAGGATTTAATACATTGGTTGGTTGGTTCATTAGATGAGTGTGTAAACATTGAATCCACTAACTGCAGATTACAATAACATTTTCTTATTTGAAAATTCTATAATATTCTGATTGGTTGCTTCATTAAGTTGAGTGTACATACGTTTCAACCATTAATTGCAAACTACACAAAATTTATGTACATTAGGAATGTAATCAATTTATCAGCTTTTGTCTTATCCCTTTAGATCCCTGTTATTATATGGTTTGTTTCTTTGGAGTTAGTCATTCTTGATGTGATTATATATTATGTTTCCCTTTAAACATAATTAAAACATTTTTAGCCTTTCAAACTTTTAATTAATATGGAAGTTTTTTTGATCTAAAAAATATCATAAAAACTGTAATTTTGTAAACAAGAAAAACTATCTTCATATGTATTCATAGAGGAGCTACTTATAAATTAGCTAATATGTGGATGTATGTATGTCTGCCTGTCTGTTTTATTGAAATACCTGGATAAACACTGCAAGTATGGAACGCTAAAAGATTTCTCCCATGTCACTTCGAAACCGATTAATATCCGGTGGATTAGAACCGGTTCTTAACCATACTAAAAAATGATGTCTAGCATTGTATTATATCAAGTTTTTTTTATCCCACGCCTTTGGCATCTTCGGGCTAAAAAAAACAGGTTTTAATCTTTAAGTTGTACATTTTATATTCGCGGAAAGCTGTTTAAAATACGATGTGAGAAATAACTATTATCTGTTTTGGGGAAAGAAATCTTAAGCAAAAGTTATCCCTCCAAAAAATGCCATCTTTATTTCGTTTTTAATATTATCCTTCAATCCATTTATATTGGCCTTAGAAGGGGGCAGCCGATATGTGTATTTTATATGTAGGGATATGGTACCTCCACCTTCCAAGAGAATTAAAATTTTTTTTTAAATATTGAGGGTCGACTTTCCCCTCCCCCCTTTAAAATGAACTCCAGGAGCGCATCCGCTATCTTATTATATAATTAAGTAAGCTTTTTTTGTCTGTAGCAAAGGATCTCGCTAATTACTTAACTGATATGGTTCTTCTTTAAAGAGAAGCTTCTTATAGGTCCTGAGATGGATTTAGGCTATTTGATTTTTATATAAATAAGTCATGGTATTGTTTAGGCTATTTTTCTGCCCTTTCTTATCCCTACGTACATAGTTATTTATATATTAGCTACACATCATATATAGTTGACAAAATTAGCTAAAATATGAAAGTATTTCTAATAAAAAAGGTGATATTCATCAAAAGACCGGAAATTAACCTTTCTTAGAAAGGGTTTTTACATAATATCTGAAAGTTTTTAAAGTTTTAGCTAGAATTGGAAATTTGCTGATGGAGGAATCGACTTAAAAAAAAAGCTTTTAGGTACTTTGGCACTTTAATTAAAGGCATTTTTTATAGTTATTTATCACTAATGTATTTGGAGAAAAGTAATATTCTTGTCTGCTATTTAAGATATATTGCTCATTTTTGGTGAACTTAGACTTTTCGAAAGAGAATCCAGTGAAACCTTACTTGTAGCAGGAGGAACCATTTTTACAGTATGGCTTCAAAAAACATTTCATATCCACTGGATTAGAACCGTTTCTCAGTCATACTGAAAAATCATGTATAGCATCATATTAGAGACAATATTTTAGGAATAAAAATAAAATTTATAAGATTATTTCTGCATAAAGTTGTGTATAATACGATGCCGATTTTGTTATATGTAAATTTAGCTAAAATAGTTTTTTGTTTGTTTTATAGAAGAAACACTTATTTATTTTCTTTTTTTCCAAGCTTTATGTGACATACACATTATATGAGAGACATTGTACTTTTTTTATAAAAAAAATATATATTATTCTATATGGTAAACTAGTGAGTACACCCCTGGCATCTAGGGTTTAGAAAATTAGCCTAAAACTCTCCCAAGACTTAAATTTAAAATTTGAATTGCTTAAAACCATAAAGGAACCTATGAGAAGCTTACCTAAAATAAAGAACTAAATATTTTTTTTTATAATAGGATTAAGTTGCGTTACTACTTAATAAACATTGTATTTATGTTCGTCTGCCCATCTGTCAGTCAGTTATTAGTGCTCCGGGGGAAATGCAATTTTCACGGCTGATAATTGTCTTTGGTAAAAACTTAAAACTGACGATCTGTTATACTGTTTTTTTTATTACCTCAGAAATTCTTCTCAATAATTTACTTTGTCCGTTCCTCCTTCAAAAATGGTACTGTACTTCAAAACTTATGAATGTAGTATTTTAACAAAAAAATTTGGTCTCGTTATTGCCATCTATGGGCATAATTTTGTATGTTGATCATAATATACAATTTTAGATTAGCATTCAATAAAAGACACTCTAAAATAATTACATTGACTTTACATCCATAATTCTTACTATTCAACAGAAGGGGTAATTGTGTTATCATAATTGGAGGTGTACATCAAAATTTTCCCGTATTGTCTTATTTCTTGTGATCCCTGTAAATTTTACAATATCTGCAATCAGACAATTTATAATGACTTTTTTTTACAATTTCCTCAATGATTTACGATTAGCCCTATTTTTCCCTCTCCTACCTTTAGTTTTTTGGTTGGACAGAAAATCTTTTCAAGTAAGCATGCAATTGAAATTGTTTAAACTGGACGTACGAACATTCTGGTAATGAATATAGACTTTTAAATTGTACCTTACTACTACAGGAATCGCCATGCAAAGTTTTAAATTGACATGTTAATTCTAATATACCTAAATTAACGAAAAAAGCTATCCATTTCGGACGAACGGACTGACCGACCCTAATTTTTAAAAAAGCTTCACTTTTAGAAAGAAAAAAAAATATGTTAGCTAACGTAACTTAATGGGTGTGCGTGTGCATTTCAGGAAACAATAGATTCACTGTACAGGTTTCAGGCTACTTTCTTAAGTTAAGAGGTTACCCAACCCATTTAAAAAATAAGCCAACATCATGTTTAAAGGAAACTAATATTTTAGTACTAAAATTAAACTTTAGGTCATGAAAACTTAATATTAGAACCAGAAATAGAGACAGTTGTTTAGTTGTTTTGATCTATGAAAGCTATACATAGTAGTTATTTTCATATAAGAATTATTTTGATTTCATGGCATTATCAACCAATTCTGCAGATTACAATAAGCGGTTAAAAAGTTTGAACACTTCAACGATTAATAGAGTGTTATTTAAAACTTTAATACAATCACCATGTAAAGTTTTAATTCGATAGTACAATTATAAATATTCCATGATAAAACCTTACATAATGTCTATCCATATCCCTATTATATAGCAGTGCACTTAGAAATAAGATATTGGGATTTTCATTTACTTTCTTTTTTCTAGTATTTTCATTAATGTAAGTATATTATGAATAACAAGGATGACAACATCCATAAAAGCAAAGCTCTGAAATGGTAGGACAAACGAACAATAACTTTTGTAGAGTGTCAGAACTTAATAAGCAGAACATTAATTTGTAAGTCTAAACAAAATTGTTCATAAATTTGTTTCAAAATTGCATATGTACATTGTACATGATGCATTAAAAGGACAATATTTCATATGTAGGATTTGATTATAGGTATGCCTAGCTCATAATATTATACCTTGTTGTTGAAAGAATCATTATTCTAAAAATCAGATGAATATGATTAAAAACATGTTTTAAATGGACGTATGGTAAGGATTATAGAGTTGCTACAATTTCTAAATCGTACCTATATGTTATAGGAATAATCATGCAAAGTTTGAAAATGATAAGCCGATTTTAACATGCCTAAATTAATGAAAAAAGCTATCCATTACTGTCGAATGGACGGACATACCATAATAAAAGGAAAGTTTCGCTTTATAAAGATTATTGGTAACATACATAAAAATTCAAAAGAAGAATAGTTATTTCTCGCATCGTATGAAAAACAGCTTTCCGCGGATATAAAATGTACAATTATACGATTAAAACCAGTTTTTTAGCCCAGAGAAAACTGAATATAATACGATGCTAGACATAGTTTTTTCGTATGGATGAAAACCTGTTCTAATCCACCGGATAGTAATCGGTTTCGAATGAATACGAGAAAATAGTTATTTTTAATTTATATGACATTCTCACAACATCCATATGAGCGAAGCTTGTGAAATCAAACAAAGGAACAAACGGATATCAACGATTGAAGAATTGCAGTACTTTAATATAGATATAAATTATACCAATTTATTCTAAGAATCAATAATTTAGAAACTGCGTAAAGTGCCTCCCAAAAAATGACGTTATACAATAAAATGACCAAAGAGAGGCCAGTATGAATTCTACCATTGGTCAATTACAACTTATACAGGCCAATCATTGGTCATTTTATGAATGACGTCATTTTTTGTGGCAACACTTTATGCTGCTTTATTAACATAAACTTTAAATCAACACGATGATTATTAAGTTTTATAAAAAAAACGGAAACTCAAATTTAAAAAGGAATCGCTACGAAATGATATTTATTAAATTTTTCTTTGGATATGGCTTATTCTTGACACAACTTGCTAACTTTAGGATGCATTAATTGACTAATCTTAGACAGGGATCTAAAGGGATAAGACAATGGCCGATAAATTGATGTGAATTCTTAATGATTATACACAAAACTACCCCTTCTGTAGATTATAATTACTGTTTAAAACGTTTGGACACTTAGTGAACAAACCAATTAAAATTCAATTAAAGTCCCCAAAGTTGTTGAGCCAACGAATAAAGTAACGTTAATGTAAAGCTTTGGGGACTAGTGAAATAAATAGCCCATTTTCCCTCCGTCCTTGTACCATAGAGAAACTTATATATATATTGTATCACTAATTGAGCAACCCTTAGCATCAAGGGGAAGAGTCTCTAAAGAAATTTATTTAGACATAAAAATGGTTTGTATTTTCAAAAGCATAGCTTTTCTATAATTAGAGTCGGTCTGTCCACCAGTCACGGTTAGCTATATTCGTTAATTTAGACATTGTTAGAATTGTCCTATCGATTTGAAACTTTGCATGATGATTCCTTTGACAGTTAGGTACGATTTAGAAAGCGCAGCAACTCTAAAATCGTTACCAGAATGTCCATACCTCCTTAAAAAATTTGTTAAATTTTAACCTGTTTTGGCAAAAATTTTAATTTGATATGATTATGCTATTCGTACATTTCATTTTTTAAATATAGATTACTATTATAACAAGGTACAATGTTATTATGAAGCATTTTTTCAATCAAGTCCTAAAAAGGTAATAAACAGAAACCAGTATTTAAGCAGGTTTTGCAGCGAATTTGTGTATGTATTCATTTATATTTTGCTTATTTAGTTTTGACACTCTATTTTGCTTTCATGGATGTTGTTATCCATGTTTTTTAAAAGTGATCTAGACTTTTTATATGCTTAAACATTAAGTGAGAAATTGAAATAAGACAGACACATATACAAACATCTAGGTTATGAATATGCTTCGCATAAAACAATAATTGAAATAGAATAAATATTTAAACATCGACTTTCTTTATGTAAATTATGCATTATAGTTAAAGGAATCACCACACAAGGATTGAAATCAATAGAAAGATTCATCGCATCGCATCGCATTACAAATGATTTTCGGTGATATTAAAATTAAATCATAACATTAGTACTAGTTTTGTTAACCCGGTCTTCGGTCTCTTCCCCTATGTATTTTTATCTTGGCATTTTTTTGCTTAACTTGTAGATTCGCAAGTAAGATAGTTTCAAAAAGAATTCGTTCATTCTAGTAAACATTTTTTTGTAGCCATGGATTTATTATTTCTTGGTTTTTACACCAGATTATCATGTACTCTAATAAAGTGAAACTTGTAGCTGGCTAACATAATGATACCCCCATCCCCCTTCTTAAAAATGTCCCCTTCCCTTCTTCTAATGGACGAATTGACCAATAAGTGATGTGCAGGTTAGCAACCTAAATTGGCGACATTTTATCCCCTGTCAAAATATATCCACGTATATTCTATATCCATTTTTGTACAGACTGACAGATTGACATATAGACAGACGGACATACAGACACACAGACGGACAGACTTACAGCTCAGGCAGATAGAAAGAAAGACAGACGGACAGACATCCTTATATTATATTATGTAGCATTGTATAAACAACGTATAGTTTATAAATTGAATTGAATGTGCGAATAAAATGTGTTCTATCTATTTTGGATGTATACAAAAGCATTTTACCAATTTGTATTAATCTTGCCTAGTGATCAAATTGGATATATAATATACGTGGATATTATGACAAGGGAAATATTTTGATCAATTTAGGTTCCTAAAATGGACATCACTTATTGGTCATTTCGTTCATCCAGTAGGAGAGGAGGTGATGGGGTATTTTTATTTTAGCCAGCTACGATATTCACTTTAACAGAGTATATGATAATCTTGTGTATGATCCATTTTATAATAAATCCATTGTAAAACAATTTTTTCTCATACTTTACATATAATGCTTGTCCATAAAATAAGCAAAACTCAACCGATTGAGTTTTTTTAAGGAAGAGTTCTAGAGGCAGTTTAAGACTATTTCTCTTTCTCTTTTATTTCAAGTTCGAAGGGGCGAATCCGCTAATTAGTACAATATAGATGCTATTGAGACTAAATTTTAAAATAATTACTGACAAACCAACAGATCTATAGTATAGATAAATATACAGACAACTACCTCCCTTCCTTTTTCAAAGACGTATTTCGTCTGCTTATACATTTTTTTCTGCTACTTGGCTGTGTTAATATAAGCGACAACATTGGTTGATTTTCAATGACCCAATAGAAAGGTTGCACATGGCGGTTGCGATGGGGAGATACAGTCATTTAACCCTTTCTCCATCTAGTGTTTTACTCTAATGACACTTTATGAAGCTTTTAGCTAAAATCACATGTACGAATAAGTAAAGTTGGTTGTAATCGCTCTATTTTATTGAAACATTTATAGCGTCGAGGAAAAAGTTTAAGTATAGGACTGATTTATCTGAAATACTATGGGATAAAATATCAAATTCTGGACATTTTTCTGGCATACTATGGGATAAAATATCAGAATATGGATATTTTAGTACATTAAATACAAAGAATAAATATTTCAATATAAAGTAATATAAAAGTGTCTGTCTGTTTGTGTGTTAGAACAAGAAATGATGCTGTACGTATTGTTGCAAAAAATGGGGACAAATTTCAAATTGTTTTGGCGTGTGACGTCATACCCCCATCTCTTTTCTAGGGGGTTTCTTTCCTCCTTCCCTTTTCTTTCCCCTCACTTGTGACGTAAATAAACAGCCCCGTCAAATCAATTTAAAAATTGTCCCCATTTTTTGCACCAATACGTACAGCATCACAAGAAATATTAGGTTAAAAATATACTAAATTTAAGAACAATGTAATCCTTATATGAAAGATTTTTTTAGCTCAAAATCTCGATAACCGCGGAACTGATATGATTCTTCTTTACAGTGAAGCTTCTCATGGGTCCAGGGGAGGTTTAAAACTATTTTAAGGGAAGGGTTAAACCACGCTCTTAAGATAAATTCACCCTAGACAAAAATACTCCCGACCTTTGCCTTTTATTTTTATTAACCCCCTCCCCAATTTTGTGCATATTAGACTATAAAAGTTGGAAAGATTTTTAATCAATATAATAGATTTGAAATCTGCATAAAATTTTAAGGATTTATTTATTAACTTAAATCGTATTTGCGCCTTTAAATAAAGAATTATATAAAAAACGAATTTTATAAAAAATCCTTAAAATTTTATGCAGATTTCAAATCTATTATATTGATTAAAAATCTTTCCAACTTTTCTAGTCTAGTGCATATCCTTTCTAGGTATCAGGAAGCTAAAGGGTTAAGACAATAACTGATAACTTGATGTTCATACCCAATGATGATACACAAAATACCCCTTCTGTAGATTATAATTAGTAATTAAAACATTTAGACAATTAAATTATTGAACTAATCAATCAAAATTATTAAGTTGTTTAGCCATCAAATGCGAAAGTATTATTATAAAACTTTGGGGACTAGTGTATTAAACAGCCTAATATCCCCTCCCTCATTGCTAGGTATGCATATCTGATAAGGGTTTAATGTTTATGGAGTAAAAAAAGAAAGGAAAGGAATTTTACAATTTTAAAATTAACAACTTGCTCTTTTATAACAAAATAATAAGAATAATAGTTATTTATCGCATCGTATTATAGACAGCTATCCGCGGATATTAAAAAAGGAAAAATCAAAAGATAAAGAACCAAGGCTCGGTCTTCAAAACTGGTTTATTTTTATGGTTTTTATTTAAATATTTTGTAAAATTGTCTGTAATGTGATACTTAAAATAATGTTTTCAATATTGCAGAGTACCGGTTTTAATCCAGCGGATATTAACCGGTTTCGAAGCTATACTGGAAAAAGTTTTAATTTTTAGAGAAAATTACTTTTTCTAGTCACAGCGGTCAGACCGCTCCTTAGCCGCATTTTAGCGGCCAGTCGCTAAATTTTAAAACAGCTGTAGAGCGGCCAATTTTGCAGCTAGGATGACCAAATTTTAGGACGAACTTTTATTTTTCATAACAAAAAAAAATACTATTTCTGATCATCGACGAAAAACGGCAAATAACGGAAACCGCCATTTTCGGCGGTTACGGCGGTAAAACGGCGGTTGGCGGCGTCAATTAATATTTTATCTGTTTATTGTTGCTCAAGGATTTACCAAAAAATTTATAGGTCTCTAGCTGTAATAGAAGCCACGATATTCATGATATATGTCTCTAGTAAAAGCCGGACAAAAAATCGGTCATAAAGTCGGTCAGGGAGCGGTTAACGGTCATAACACCACTTTTCTCAGAAGGTCATTGATATCTAAGTATTCACCAAAAAAAATTTTAGGTTTCTACCTTATACACAAAAGTCATAATGTAGAAATTAAGATTTACTAAAAAGTCATGAAGTCACAGCTCTCCATCTTGTAAGGGTTAAAGGATTACACAATTTATATCTAGTATACATATAATTATGATAAATAAAATAACCCTTCTGTAGATTGAAATTACTCGTAGAAAAGTTTGGACATTTCCCATTTGTACCAACGAATCAAGATTGATTGTGTTTATAAAAATATATGTACAGTCCAATGTCCCCTTTGTAAACACCTTACATGATTGATTATGAAAACATCTTCATACAAAACAATCTAATTCGACCTGGAAAGTCAAGTTTAACTTAACCCTTAACTTAACAGTCAAAGTAGCCTGGAGGATCATATCTGGAACTTGAAGTTGACTTGAACACCTATATTAGGATGTGTTTCCATAGGATATTTAAGTAACAAACTTTGTTTGCACTTTACCTGGAGGATCCTGCCAGGTTTGCTGTCATCCTGTGCCCGCCGAGACGGATGTATTCAAAAATGTGTAAGAATGTTATCACACTCTAGAGATGAAGTACCACAATCATAGAAACACATTTATTCTCTTTTCAATTCTCAACATTTCAATATCTGGGTGTTCAAACATTTCCGCCATTGTTTTCTGAATTATTTGCACAAAAAAATCATATTCGCAAAAATGGATGTATATTATGACATAGGGTGAAATCATCGTCAATTTAGGTTGCTAAAACGGGCATCATTTATTGGACATCCGCCTTGGATGGGAGCGGATGGTTAAAGGGGGTAGATGGGGAGATCGTTATTTTATCTAGCTACAAGTTTCACTTTATTAGAGTACATGATAATCTGGTGTAAGATCCAAGTAATAAAAATATCATTAATATAAAGATAAGTATTTGTTGCTTTAATAGTAATTTTCAATGTTAAATTTTAATATTGCAAATTTTTTGTGGATATGATAGAACACTTAATTTATTTTATGCATTACGTTCAAGTAAAGGGTCTTATATCATTTTCAAATAAAATCTTTGATAAAAGATGTATGCAACAAGCTTTGTGATGTCATAAAATGTCATAAAATGAGAGATTATCCATCTTTTTTTAGGGGTTTTCTTTTTAACTTCTCCTCTCATCTTATGGCTTATTTTTGAGACACTTTGTCCAGCTACAGTGTTGGCCCGCCCGTTAGTCCATAATTAAAGGCAAAGTATTTGTTTCATATTACAATATCAACATATGATATTGAAGGTTTTAGGCTATTTCATTTTTTACAATTAAGCCTCTTTTTGGATTTAGGCTATTTTTCTGCAATATTTTGAACAATTTATAATGATGGTTTCAGGCTATTTTATTTCAGATTTATTTAGTATATTTTCGGAACCTATTATTATCCGCTGGATTAGAACTGATTCTCATCCATACTTAAAAATCATGTATTGCGTCGTATTACAGACAAATTTCTACGAATATCAAAATAAATATCAAAAGAAATAATCATTTTAATCTTTTAACGTTTCATTTTAATATCCGCGGAAAGCTGTATATAATACGATGCAATAAATTACTATTATTAAATTGATTGACCAATCGTCTGCTTTGTTGAGCTTTGCTTTCACTTTCGATTCTTTGGAAATATTGCCCCTTGTTTTGTTTGCTGTAAAACAGTACTTTACCTCATAAATAGCGAAGCTTTTTTATAATTCCAAATGTCCTTTCGTTTGTCCGTTAGACGTGAATTGGGGAAAACTTGATTTTCTCGGCTCCTATTCTGATCCATAATTATTATGTGTTCGCTACTTATGTATGTTGCCATCCTTGTTTTTAATCTGTTTTAGCTTGATATTGTTGCGCTACTCATAAACATAAAAGTTCATGTTATTGTATAAATCAGGGATCTAAAGGGATAAGACAATGACATATTAATCGATTTACTTCCCCAATGATGATACACAATTACCCCTTACATAGATTAAAATTAGTTATTAAAACGTTTGAACACTCAAATTAATATACCAACCAATCAAAATTTAGTGACAGTCCCCAAAGTTGATAAGCCAACTGATAAAAAAAAACTTTATAATACAATTTTGGGGACTAGTGTAATATAAAGACCCATTGTCCCCTCTATTTCTCTGTGTATAAATACATTTTATATTTAAATTATATATTTATAATTTATAATGCGAAAAAAAAACTGAAAATTGCTGTAAAATTTGTCCTATTACTTCTGTATAAAACGTAGACATAAAAACATACAATCCTTTTTATAACAGTAAATGGATGACTATCTATCTATTTGTGTGTACCAAAAGATCTCGCTAACCGTTGAACCGATATAGTTCTCCTTTACAGTAAAGCTTCTCATAAAATTAATGACTAACATCTATTTGGGGGGAGGGTACAAAACACCCTTTTGAAAATGAATTACCCCTAGAAAAATAGTTTTCCACCTAAATAATTCTTATTTTCTTTAAATCTAAAACTAAGTGGATGGTCGACATGTATTCCCCGCAGCCTTCCCTCAAGTGCCTCTAAAGGCCTCTGATGGTATATCTGCCAATAAATTGACAATGGTTAATTTGAAACAGTTGCGAAAGGGAATACACACCCTGTGGAAATTGTGAAAATTAGACCTGTCATAAAAACATATTTTTCATAAATATGTATTTACTATTTATTAGGATAAAGAAACAGTATATATAAAAAGGTTTGTCAGCATATAGGGTTTGTCCCCCTTTAGGGGTTGAACAAAAATACGGTTAGTCCCTTTTTTGGGTTTCTCTCACTATAGGGTTTTTCCTAATAAGGTTTATCCCCCTACATAGGTTGTCATCTCATAGGGTTTGTCCCCTTTATTAATTTGCCCTCTAAATGGGTTCCCTTTTTAGAGTTTATCCCCTTATAGGGTTTGTCCCTCTTCAGGGTTTGTCCCTGTATAAGTTTGTTCCTGTAAAAGTTTGTCCCCTTATAGAGTTTGTCCGTCTAATGGGTGTGTTCTCCTATATGGTTTTTCACCTTATAAAGTTCGCCCCCAAGGGTTTATCCCCCTATAGGGTTTGTCCCTCTATAATTTTTGTCTCCTTAGAAAGTTTATTGCCCTTATAGGATTTGTCCCCATTTAGGGTTTTTTCTCTATACAGATTACCAACTATAGAATTTTTCCCCTAGAGGTTTTGTCCCCTTATAGCGTTAGTTCCCTTATAGGGTTTGCCTCTTAGAATTTTTCCCCTCTAGAGTTTGTCACTCTAGATATAAGCCTAACTAAATTCAAAAAATGTTTTTTCAGTAACTAAATCTCTATTCTAACTATTTATGTTTATAAAAGGTATCAAAATATGTAAATAAGGTTACTCAGTATACAAAACTATGTTTCATTTTAAACATAAAGCTACTTTTAAACTTTTTTTATAGCTTTGGAAGAAAAATAAATTGGCTTCCCTGAAATTTTAAATATTTTTCTGTATTAGCTGTTTAAAACATCTATGAATTTTATAGGCTGCTAGCTGCCAAACCCGCACACCATTTTAAGCGGCATAAGAAGGCCTACAAATAATCTGGAATAGCCAAGATCCAATGATGCACAGGGAAAGCTTCACTGAAGAAAAAACACGTAAAATAGGTCTTTTTCGCGCATTTCTCTGCACTGCGAGATAATTTTGCATTAATGATTTATGGCTATTCCAGATTATTTGTAGGCCTTCTTGTGCCGCTTATAACAGTGTGCGGGCATGATCTGTACGTTCAGCCGTTTGGCAGCTAGCAGCCTTTAAAATCCATAGATTTTTGGAAATATTCGTTACCAGCAATATTTTACCATGAACTGCAGTAGATCCAGACATTTAATTCTTCAAGCTACAATTTTTAAAGAAGAATAGCCTTAAACCTTACCAGAATCAATACGAAGCTTGCATAAAAGTTATAGAAAATGTACCACTAATCAATGATTAATACATTTATCACATCGTGTTATAGAAAGTTTTCTGATGATAGCAAAATGTTAGATTTTATAAATAATACCTGTTTTGTTGGCCCCGAAGTCCCAATGGCTCGACCAAAAAAACAAGGAACAATTTCATGATTTTTATATCATTTTATTCGTTTTTTGGTTTGGCTATAACCGGTTCTAATCCAGTGGATTCTGAAATAATCTTGTAACTAAATCATAGATTAGCCGTGCTATTATTAAAGCAAAAGAATAGTGAGGACACGAGCCAATAGCGTCGGAAACATAAACACAGCCAAGTCGTTACAAAAGAGCAGAAAGCAATTTGCAAGATGCCGAAAAAGGTCCCAATTACTTGGGCCAGGTGATTGTCTGGGTTATATATCTATACTTATACATTTATTGTGCTATTGATAAATTAATGCATGAAAAAAGAAACTTGTTTAGTAAAAGGCGAAAAACCATTTATCAATAATTTTAACAATTACATGTGTAGTAGTATAACAACTTTAAGTATTACGAAAATATGATTAATAGGAAAGTATGTACAATTTATATAAAACTAGTGGCTCTTGAGGAGGGCAGAGTCGAATTTGATAATTCAATTCATTATTTTAGATTTTAAAAGAAAAAGTAAAAAAATAATTGGAGAGGAGATTTTTTTCTAGGGGCGATTTCTGTCGGGAGGTTGGTGATACCCTACCCTAAAATAGTTATAAACCTTCTTGGGACATATGAGAAGCTACCCTGTAAAGGAGAATCCGATCGGTTTAGCGGTTAGCGAGATCCTTTGGTACAAACAAACAAACAAACAGACAGACAGACAGACATCGTTCTACTTTGTATTATAGATTAGAACAATCGATATATTAATACTTGGATGTTGCATCAGATATTCATGCACTCTAATCAAGTGATACTTACAGCTGGCTAAGAAAAAGGGACCCTCATCTGCCCTCTTTACTTTACCCTTTTACTTGCTGTTGGATAAATGAACTGACCAATAAATAAGATCCATATGAGTCAAGCTAGATAGGTGAAAACTTTCCCGTTGTCAATATATCCACGTATATTCTATATCCATTAATACAAATTTATAAAAAAAAGAATTAATTGTTAGTTTGTTTTAGCTACGCTATTTATTGCCATAATTCTCCTTGTATCCGGGTAGGGAAGGGACATTGGACTGTAAATTACGCTGGTACCCAAAGTTTTATAATTACGATATCATATCTCTTGGCTCAAAAAATTTGGTACTTTTTTTAAAATTAGATCAGTTCCAAACTAAAAGGTCAAAACTAGGGTTAATTTTGTTTAACTTCATTGGGAACTTACATGAATTTATCATCTATTGTCTTATCCCTTAACCTGCATATTTTATTGTTATTGTATTTTTTCTATAATAAAGTACAAGCCCATCTTTGCATGGATAGAGAGATAGGACAATGTACGGAAAATTATTTATCCCCCATAATGTTTTAAATATTGTAAGGGTTATAATTTTTCTTATATTGTCATATATTTTCAGTTTTAGTAATGAGGCTACTCTATAAGTAGCTGTATCTGTCTGTCTGTCTGTCTGTCTCTCTCTCTATCTTTCTCTCTCTCTCTCTCTTTCCTTCTCTCTCTCTCTCTTTCTCTATCTATCTATCTATCTATCTCTCTCTCTCTCTCTCTCTCTTTCTCTCTATTTATCTCTATCTCTCTCTCTCTCTCTCTCTCTCTCTCTCTCTCTCTCTCTCTCTCTCTCTCTCTCTCTCACTCACTCTCTCTCTCTCTCTCTCTCTCCCTGTTTTCCTTCTATTATGGCATCGGATTCCGCTGAATTAGAAACGGTTCTGAGCCATACTGATAAATCGTGTTCCGTAGTTTTTCACGAATATTAACATATTGCTCATTATATTAATAACTTTATCTTATATTTTTATTTTAATATTCGCGGAATAAAACGATATAATACGATGCGATAAACAACTATCAAAATTTTTCGTGCAATAGCCTATCCCTATAACCGTGGACCCTAGAAGAAAAAAACAATTACTCATATAAAAACAAATATTAATATGAAAACTGTCAAGTTACCATTTGCCTAGAAAATATCACTTTGCCCCGTCAGGGATACAGGGATGTGGGTAACTTGATTAATTTCTGCGGATATTAAAATAAAAATCTATAAGATTAAAGCCAGTTTTGCTATCCCTGAGCAGCCAAAGAACCAGGCTAACAAAACTAGTATTAATATTATGATTTTTATTTTAGTATTCTTGGAAAATACGATGCTATACATGATTTTCCAGTATGGCTTAAAACCAGTTATAAATTGGTTTCAAAGCCATACTAGGAAATAGTTTACAAGTCCTTTATATTCTAAAAGACGATCTTCATATTGATTAAGACACTAAATAATTATGCGCTCCCTTTTACTTGCTTGCTAGGTAATTATAAAGAACACAGTAATAGTGTCTGACTGACTATGACGTAAGAAAAAAAATTAGCCAATGAGAGGCCACTATAAATTTTACCATTGGTCAATAACGGCCTCTCATTGGCTAATTTTTTTTTGTTACGTCATAATCAGTCAGACACTATTACTGTGTTCAATTATAAAACTTACAGGCAAAATTGCAATAATGTAAAAAAATAAGTTTAAGGAATCTAAAGGAAAAAGACAATGGTCGATAAATTTATGTACATCCAACAATGATGATACACAAAGTTACTCCTTCTGTAGAAAAAAATTAGTGGTTGAAACGTTTAAACACCAAAGCTATTAAGCCAACAAATAAAAAAACTTTACCAAAAAATTTTTGGGACTAGTGTAATAAGCAGCCCATTGTCCCCTCTCTCTCTCTCTCTCTCTGGTCTAAATTAGTCAATAAAATTTATTCTAGATACAATGTCCTATCCATTGATTCCCTGAATTTTTGTGAGCCATAATAACAACATGTTAACTTGGCATGTAAAATGTATTAAAACAAGTTGTTACGGAAAAAACAAGAACAAAATTTTCCATAGAAATATCAGAGAGAGGAATAGAAATAGAAGAATAGAAGCATATTCTGAACCCTTTTTTCGTCAAATCTAAGAAGGAAAATTTCTAGCAGACAAAAGTATTGTTTACTTTCGACTCAAGCTGATGTGGATTCTTAAGAAATTATAGACTCGCTACTCGATAGTGAGGCAAAATTATTTTTGTGAAAAATCATCCAAAAGCACATTAAAAATCTACAAAAATTAAACAAAATCATATGTTAATAACCCTTTTAAGATTTTATTTAATTTTTGTAAATTTTTTTATTCGATTTTGGAGGATTTTTCACAAAAATAATTTTGCCTCACCAGCGAGTAGCCAGCCTAACTTTTTTTTTAAGAATCCACCTCGTTACTAAGCTTTCAAATTTAAACGAAATTTTTGGGCAATTAATTCTGATTCCGCAAAGCTTTCTACTAAGAAAATATACTGTTTACAGCTGACTTTTAACTATGTATGAAATGAAAAAAACATGCATTCGTAACAAGATGTGTACAAAATTTTAACCAATGAAATTAAATGTATGTACCGATGCGATTCTCAAATTGGCTCAATCAGACATTCCTTGTCTTTCTTAGTACCTTTATTGAGAAAGTGGAAATTGGGCTGTTTATTACACTAGTCCTCAAAGTTTTGTAATAGCGTTTTCTTATTTTTAAAATAAACAACTTTGGGGACTTTCATTTTTTTTTATAGGTTGGTTCATTAAATTAAGTGTAGAATCATCCACTTATTTTAAACTACAGAAGTGGTATTTTTGTATAAACATTGGGAACGGACATGAAGTTATCGGCCATTGTCTTATCCCCTTAGATCCTTGAATATTGATGTTATAAAGTAAAATTAAATAGATAAGTTCCTGACCTATTTTAGATATTTTCAAAAAGTTGAACTTTTCTATAATTAAAGTCGGTACGTCCGTTCATCCATAAGCATGTCAATATCATGTATTTATGCAGTTTTGTAACAAATTTACTTTAAAAGTTCTTTATTAAGTTAAGATACTCTATAAGTGTTAAAGTTCATTTGTTCTACCGTTTCAGAAATTCGCTTTTGTTGATGTTGTCATCCTTGTCAAAGAGTAAAATTTGAAATCGAGAAATATTAATTTGTTGATTTGTGCTCAGATTTATAAATGTTCATGAGAACTATTCCCCACTTCAGACCATCAGACCAAATGTGGTAAGTTCATTTCCAGAAGATGATTAAAGTCCCTCCACAAATTATGACGTCATACGATAGAATAAAGGTCAGTATACAATGTAATTGACCAATACTAAAATTTAGGCTGGCCTCTTATTAGTTTTTATATCGTATGACGTCATAATCTGTGGAAGGACTTTAATCATCTTCTCATTTACAGTATGGCTTCGAAACCGATTAATATCCGCTGGATTAGAACTGGTTCTCAGCCATACTGAATAATTATGTACAGCATCGTATTATATCCAGTTCTCTAAGAATATAAAAATATACACTTATAAGATTAAAACCGGTTTTGTTAGCCCGTGCCTTCGGCATCACTGGGCTAAAAACTAGTTTTAATCTTATATTTGTAGATTTTTATATCCATGGAAAGATGTTTAAAAATACAATACGATAAATAACTATTTAATCATTTCTGTCATGAGAGATTTATAGAAATGTTTGTGATGATTCCCAAGGGTTCAAGCCTATTTGTGATTAATTGGGGAAATGTGATTCATATAAATTTGTAGGTTAGGTCAGATGTTCCTAGAGGTCAAAATTGTACAGCTACCAGCGGTTAAACTATATTGTCAAATTAGTCTTACTTTGTAGGTGAGGTCAGATGTGCCTAGAGGTCAATACTGCACAGCTACCAGCGGTCAACCTACACTCTCTGATTATTCCTATTTTGCTTATGCAAACCAGGAATGTTTTTTAATTTTATTGAAAATCATTTTGAAACTTTCAAAATTGTCTGATAGCCGGCAGATTTCAATAATAAATAATTATAAGATTATATAAAGGAGTAAGTTCTTTTTTATGTATATTAATATCTCAAAAAGAACAAAACTGATTGGGTCCTCTGCTTTAAGTAAACTTCATATAGTACCCGTGATGGTTTTAGGGAATTTCATTTTCGGATTTGATCTTGAATGGGTTTAAGCTATATTTGTAGCCACTTTGATACAAAACCTCTATATGATAAAGCCACAGAAGATAATAAAAAATGGGAAAATTACTTTTTCATCAAAATCATTTTAAAAATACAAAACATCTAGTTACCTGAAAAAAATTCTTTGGACCTCACATCATTATTTTCTCAGGTCTGTTTTAAGTTATAACAATATTAAAAAGTTACTTATCAAAGCTTAATTTTTTTTTTTGACACCTATTTTTGTGAATAAATTGCTTTTAGTTATGTAATTTTTGAGGGAGGAAGAAGATTTGATGGAATTTAAGGAATTGCTTGTCTTAAATAAAAAGTTTCTAAATTACACTTTTCCAAGAAACCAAGAATAAATTGATAATAGTTGACTAAAAATAGTAATTTAAAAATAATTTTTCTTTATCCTTACAATTTTAGAGCCTACAGCAACAGAGTGGGGGTATAGCTGGTATACCTGGGGGGATTCATCATCACCAGCCAGGAACAGCTGATCAACCTGCTGACCCATCAGCTCAGATAATCAGCCTCCAGCTACCATATCATCATTATAATCAGGTAGGAACAGTTGATCAATATGCTGATCCATCAGCTCCGATAATCAGCCTTAAGCTACCAAATTATCATTAAAATCAAATATCTTTACAGCTAGGACAATGTAGTTCATACGTAGCACAGCTATAATCAGTAAAATATATGAATAACTTAATATGAAAATCATACAGAAAGTACAAGTAAGGCTCCTATGATTCCTTAATCTAGGTGAGAGGGGCGGTCGCTTACTTACCTGTCTTTAAAAAAAATTCTGAAACCTTAAAAGATGCATATTTAGCTCACCCTATCTTCACCATATTCGAATATGATGAACAATTATGATGTCGAAAATTTATTCCCCTTTTAGGATGTAAAATGTAAAAAAATTATTATAAGTAATTTTATTTAGGATAAAGTACATCTGTAAACATTCTTCTATAAGAATTTATCCTATTATATAAAGTAGCAAGATTTTTTTTGTTTTTAGAGAAGGATCTCGCTAACCACATGACCTATAAAGTTATCCTTTACAGTGAAGCTTCTTATAGGTCCAGGGAAGGTTTCAAACTATTTTGGGAGGGTATCTCCACACTCCCAGTTAATAATGACTCCCACTTAAAAAATTTTTTTTTTTTACTTTTTCTTTGTAAAACTCAAATTGAAAATGTGGGAGGGTCATTTTTTTGGTCCTATCTTAAGTGCCCCTAGATGGTTCCAGGGACGTAGCCGCTAGTATAAATAAATAATAAATGAATAAGATGGATTTATTTATACCTTATAATTTGTATATGTGTATATTTGAGGTTAGGAATCTATAGGGATAAGACAATGGCAGATAAATTGATGTACGTCCCTAATGGTAAAACACACAATTACCACTTATATAGATTACAATTGGTATTTCAAACTTTAGGACACTCAAACTAATAAATCAAAATTCAACAAAAGTCCCAAAAGTTGTTCAGCCAAAGACTTTGGGGACTAGTGTATTAAACAGCACAATGTCCTCCCTGATTTGAGGTACTAAATATATTTATAAGATTGATCTGTATGTATAATTACTCAGAGAGGGAAGGGACATTGGCCTGTTTATTACACTTGTCCCCAAAGTTTTATTATGACGGTTTCTTATTCTTTGGGTTAACAACTTTGGGGACTACTTTGAATTATGATTGGTTCATTCATTTTATTGTCGAAACATTTCAACCACTAATAATAATAATATACAAAAGGGGTAATTTTGTTTATCATCATTGGGGATTAACATTAATTTAACGGCCATTGTCTTATCCCTTTAGATCCCTAATAATTACTACCTTATTTATATTTAATCACACAATTTACCAATATAGTCTCAAATATACTTACAATTATCTATAATACAAAGTAGAACGATGTCTGTCTGTCTGTCCGTCTCTTAAGATCTCAGTAACCACTATACCGATTAAATTTTACTCTTCAGGGAATATACCTACAGGTCCTGTGGTGGTTTTAGGCTATTTTTTTGGGAGGTAAGACAACCCCAACCCCTCAAAAAACTAAAATATCCCCTTTCAATTTTTTAAAAAAATATGTTCGAAAATAGTGGGTGCATCTCCATTTATTTATTTAAAATTTTTGAATATGTTCGAAATAAGTGGTTGCATCTCGATTATTTTTATTTACCTCTTGCGGCAAAGCCCCTAGTGGCTAGAGGCGAAACCGCAAGTATTATATAAAGTACCATAGAGTGATCAACACAGTTTTATAAACATGTTATTTTCATTCCGTAATTGCAATACACAGTGTTTCATTGTCTAATTTTAACAAATTATCAGTTAGTTTATAAATCCTTATAATAAAGTAACAGGATGTCTATGTGTATTTGTGTTTTTTTTTCTCTACTGAAGGATCTCTGAACCGATCAGGTTCTCCTTAACAGTGTAGCTTCTTATATGTCCCGGTAAGGTTTATAACTATTTTGGGGGAGGGTAACACTACCCTTCCCAGAGGAATCGACAAAAATAAATTATCTAAAAACATAACTAACACCATTTTTCGGTGAAAAAAATATTTTTGGTAAATAGCTGGTAAATAGAAGATTGAAAAGAAGATTTTACGTGTCCCTAGAGGCCTCTAGGGGCGAAGACGCTAGTAAAGAGTTTAAAGTAGTAAAGTTTCTTTGTCTGAAGCTTAAGATTTCAATTACTACTGAACCAAATGAGGTTTACATAATTTGTGAAGCTTCAATTAGGTCCCAGGATGGTTTTATTCTATTTACTTTTTTTATTTGAGCTATGGGATTGAGTCCTCAATTAGTGGTCAGTTAATTTATCCAGTAGGAGGGAAGGGGATATGGCAAAGGGGGTGGATAAGGGTGTCTTTATTTTAGCGAGCTTTGAGTATCACTTTATTACATGAAAATCAAATTAATTTTAAATCGATGATTAAAATTTGTGTTTTAAAAAACAATGAATAAAAAAATGTTTACTCTTTAGATGAAATGAATTTGAAGATTGAAATCTGTAAGTTAATTCTTTCCAATTATAAACAATGAACATATCTTTCTGAAAATAGTAAATCTACCTTACTTGCATATATACGTTATCAGGGATCTTAAGAGATAAGACAATGGGAGATAAATTGATGTACATCCCAATGATGATACACAAATTTTACCCCTACTGTAGATTACAATTAGTGGTTGAAACATTTTGATACTCAATTTAATGAACCAACCAATCAAAATTCAATAAAAGTCCTCAATATTGTTAAGCCAACAAATAAGAAAACGTTATTATAAGACTTTGGGGAACAATGTCCCCATCCTCCCTCAGGATTTACAGTCCAATGTTCCCGTCATCCCTGCATTTTGGATATAAAGTACATTGTATATATTTGTTAAAGATTATATTTACTGTATAAAATGCACTTTGTTAAAGTAAAGCTTTTCTACAATTAGGGTCGTTCAGTACGTCCGACGGTGACGGTTAGATCTTTTCATTAATTTTAACATATTGGAATTGTCTTATAGACTTTAAACTTTACATTATGATTCCTATAACAGTTAGTAAGATTTGGGAAGCGAAGCAACTCTATAATGGTTACCAGAAAGTATTTAACACATATTGATTTTTTACAAAACTTTGTATGATGTAATTATCCTATTCATTTGATTTTGAAGTAATGATTCCTAGAAAAACATGGTACAATATTATAAGCAAGGCATCTCTATAATCAATAACAAAAATTAAAATACATCCTTTCATGTAGTGCATCATCCTGTATTTGCGAAATTTTTCTACAACTTTATGTACAATTCTGTTTACACTTACAAATTAATATTCTGCTTATTAAGTTCTGACACTCAACAAGAGTTATTATTCCTTTGTCCTTCTGATTGTAGAGCTTCGCTTTTATGGATGTCGTCATCCTTGTTTATTATTACCAATACATATTTTCTGTCAACAATTTGTAAATATTTTGTATTTAGCAATGAAACCCTTTTAATTTTAATTAACCTTTGAAAATATATCTGAACATTTTATCAGGATATAATCTTAAATATTATAGATATTGTATATAGATTGTTATAAAAAACGAATTTTGTTCATAATTTGATTTAAACAACAGCTATTCTTAAATTAAAGCCTGTAAGTTTTTTAAATGATCAATCATATATTTGATCATAAGTCTGTCAAAAATACTTTCGAAAGAGACCTTTTTCGACATAAGATACTGAAATAGTTCCTTAATAAGCCAAAATTAAGAAAAAGTCTAAAAAAAAGATTTTATGGTTTCCATACATATAAAAACTTACACCAAAATTTGCATATTTTTAGTATTTCCATGAAATAGAAAGATATTACAAAAGTGATTACTTGGGCCTATAAAGGAATTGTTTCAGTATCTTAGGTCGAAAAAGGTCTATTTTGAAAGAATTCTTACAGAGTTATAACCAAATACATGATCGAACATATAAAAAAAAGACTTTATGGTATGTTCGTTTGTTGGGTCATCCAATTGTCTGAATCATAGACGCATTATCACTTGCGCTACTGCATAATATAGAAGAGCTTTTTTTACATAAAAAATTACTGTTCTTAATTTTTTCTACTAAAACCTTTTTTGAATAAAAAATTAATTAAATAATTTTTCTGTTTTTTTTAAAAAAAAACATGTTATCCTATTAGAAACCTAATTTGTAAATGGAAAAATAGAAGAGCAAGATTTATTTTATTTTTACATGTATCAAGGATGACAACATCCATAAATTGAGTCAAAAGGAAAAAAATACAAGATAAAATAAGCATAAGATTAAACCAGTTTCTTAGCCCTGAGGGTAAACAAAGCTGGTATTATTTTTTACGATTTTTTTTGATAATTGTGTAAAATTCTTCTTTAACCCATTAGTGCCAAGCGCCACTTTTATGGGCCGATCGAGCTGAAAATCTCAGGGAAGCTTTATAATGGTCAAAACTGAATTCGTATTTTTTTGTTTTGCTCTAGTGGCGTGCACAGGAAAGTTGCAAAAAAACCCGGTTCGGCTCGGCCATAAATACCAACCAGGCATTATTACCCGTTTGGGCGGTTTCCACCTGCGTTAAAACCCAGTTTTGCTGTAAAAACCCGGTTATTTTGACCAAAAATCGAAAAATGTAATTTTTGAACGCCGAAAGTGAGATGAACACTTTTTAGAACTTTGATACTATCCATAATTGAAAACTACACAACCTCATGTAATCTATAGAGCTACAAGTATAATACAAAGCGATTTATTTCAAATTCAGTGTTTCGGCTATAGGTGCCGCCGTTTTCGGGTAAAAAAACCCGTTGCTCGAAGTTTTAAAAGACACACACTACAAAAAAAGAACATATCAAATTTGGGTGTTATATATCAGAAAACGAGCATAAAACTATTGGGTGACACCTATAGAGATTACTTGGGTTATTAGGGTGGCTCAAACCCTTACTAATGACGTAAACTGTTATTTTTATTGGTTGAAAAGTTAAAACCGGGTAATAAAAACCGAAACCGAGCCGGGTTTTAAAACTGTCGGGTATTTATGGCCAAGCCGAACCGGGTCATAATAGGGCGTAAAAAAACGATAAAAAAATCATATAAAAAATAATAATTTGAATAAAACGAATTCACAAATAGATGTACTTGTCAATAAACATTAGATTTCACGAAAAAAATCAGCGACTTTACTATAAAAACAAAAAAGTTAGAAGGGGTATTTTGAATTTTCATGATTTTCAAATTTTGTTGAGCTATACCGGCAAACGGAAGTAAGCTAAACTGCCTGCTCCAGGGGGAAATGAAAGCCAGGGTAGTAGAGAGGGGATTCATACTAAGAATGATGCAATTATGAAGCCGGAAACCGGTTTTTTTCCATTTTTCGGAACCGGGTTTTAATGCCCGGTTCCGCACTAATGGGTTAATACACTGAAAAACTGGTTCTTATTCACAGGATATTAATCGGCCTCGACGACATACTGGAATCAAGGACGTCCAGGGGGGGGGGGGGGGAGGGGTAAAGGGGTGATTACCCCCCCTCACACGAAATAAATATTTTACATTTTACCCCCCCAAGTAAAATTTACCCTACCTTAAGGGTGCCGTAGGCACCTCCAACTAATTAGAAGGGGGTAATTACCCCCCCCCCCAAAAAAAAAAAATAAAAATCCCCATGAAAAAAATTTTACTACTAAATATTTAATAGTATTTCATGATTAGGTAGGTACATTTTTACATTATTTAAATTACCCCCCCTCAAAAAAAAAAAAATTTTACCCCTGGGGTAAATTAAGGGGGGGGGGTAAAATTTTTTTTTACAGATTTAAGGGGGGGTAATTACCCCCCCCCCCACCAAGCAAATTTTACCCCCGGAGTAAAAATTTTAGGGGTAGTAAAAATAATTTGTGGCCCGCTTCACGCTTCATTTTACCCCCCTAAATACAAATTACCTCCCCCTTAAAAAAATGTTACCCCTCCCCCAAATAAAAAAGCTTGGACGCCCCTTACTGGTAAAGTTATTAATTGGATCGTATTGTAAATGTACAATTATATGATTATAACCATTTTTTCAGCCCCAAGATGCGGATATAATTCGATGATATGCATGATTTTTCAGTATGACTAACCGGTTTTAAAGCCATACTGGAATTCTTTTTACATAATTTTAGACTGGAGGAGGATATCAGTTACTTTCTTTACAGACAGCCACACCACCAACTTCTACATCTCATGTTTTAACTCAAGGACTGTTTCTTTGTACTTTAAACTAGCAGCTACTTCCCTCGAGGCCTCTAGGGGCACTTGAGGGTGTAAAAAGAAAGGAGTCGACACACCCCACTTTCGATTTTAGTTTTCATATTTTTTGGTGGGGGAGAGAAAATAGTATTCTAGGTGCCTTTTCTCTTAGGAGGGTTGTGGTACTCTCCCCTGAAATAGTTATATACCTTACAAGAAATACCCAACAGGAAACCCAATCCTCCAATATGCCACAGCAATTCACCCAGAAAAACCAGTTCTAACATCACCAACCTACAGCCACCTCATTACAGCTGGCCAATCAGAGCCCAGTATTTCACCAACTGCCTTGAATCAGCTGATTTCTGGCCAATCAGAGGCCGTGCTCGCACCACCATCCACTGTGATAGGTATGAAAAGTGGCTTACCGCATCTTGCAGGTGAAATAATAGTTTATTTATCGCATCGTATTATAAACAGCTTTACGCAGATATAAAAATGTACAATTGTAAGATTAAACCAGTTTTGTTAGCCCCAAGATGCCGAAGGCCATAAAACCGGTTATAATCCAGCGGATAATAGTCTGTTTCAAAGCCATACTGGAAAAAATGATTAATTGCTTATAAAAGTGAAGCAACTCTATAACTATAGATCAATCTTACTTAGACATGGTATGGATTACTTTCTAAATAAATGCAAGCTTTTATTGGACCTTGTTATATATAGCACAATTACAATATAAAGTTTTTATAAAAATTCTTATTATTGTTTTCTTATGAAAAAATGTTAAAATAATGTAGTGGTTTGCCATAAAAGATTGAATTTGCAAGTTTTCTATGTAATTGTATTTGTACAGTAGAGTATAACTGGATAAAGATACTTTTTCCTAGTGTATTAAAAAAAAATTTGTCTTACAAAGATCTAAAGGGATAAGACAATGTATTTATGTACATTTCTAATGATGATACACACAATTTTCTGTAGATTACAATTGGTTGTTGAACACTCAAATTTTTTAACCAACCAATCGAAATCCAATAAATCGTAATAAAAGGCCCCAAAATTGTTAGGCCAACGAAAAATAACATGTTATTATAAAACTTTAGGGACTAGTGTAATAAAAAATCCACTATCCCCTCCCTTCCTGGATTGCTTAACTTCCATAATGAGGTATCTTTAAATCTCATGCATTAACTCAAGACTTTTAGCTACAGAATTTATTCAAAAAATGGAAATATACAATACAGTTTTAGGTGGGTCAGGGTTGGGTTACGCCGGTACAGCCCCCACCCTGGATCTAAGTCAACTCCTGAGGCTGGCACCTCATCTACAGGGTGCTCTGCTCCATCATAATCAGGTACTTTAACATTTTGATGAATTCTTGCCTATATAGAACTCGTGGTCATTTCGTTCCTCCAGTAGAAGGGGAGAGAATGAGGGAAAGGGGGTTAAAGGGGTATCTTTATTTTAGCCCGCTGCAAGTCTCACATGAAAATCTGGTGTAAGATCCAAGTAATAATATATTCATTAATTTTGTAGACGCCTCTGATAACAGTGCAGCCCAGTACTAGTCCTAACACCAAACCTAGATCTGCCCTTCTGGAAGCTTTCAGGTATTAAACATCAGAGGGAGACAATGGGCTGTTTATTACACTAGTCCCAAACGTTTTATTAAAAAGTTTTCTTATTCGTTTGCTTAACAGACTTGGAGACGGGATTTTGATTGGTTGGCTCATTAAGTTCAGTGTCTAAACGTTCCAATCACTTTTTTTAACATTACATAAGGGGTAATTTTGTGTTCCATCATTGGGAATGTACATCTTTATTTATCGGCAATTGTCTTATCACTTTAGATTCCTGAAAACTCATACAAATAATTTTAGGCGCCTCTGTTCAAGGCCAGTTCTTTTTTAAAAATCCACATCACGAAAGTGGGTCCTTCCCCCCCCCCCCCCTATTTTCCTTCTACCCTCTCATAATAAGGTAACAAAGAGGGGTAGCATCAGCCACCATATAAACTGAATTATTCAAGAGTGGTTTCGGATGAAATACCATCAAACTTATCATTTACAATATTACCATCCAAAGAAATTGTATACTTGAAAATTACAAATGAAGGGATTTGACAATGGCCGATAAATTGATGTACATCCTCAATGATGTTTATTAAAAATAGTGGTTAAAAAGTTTAAACACTCAACTTATTTTACCAAACAGTCAAATTCACTAGGTTTTTAATCCAGCGAAGAAGAAAATGTTATTATAAAACTTTGGGGACTAGTGTAATTTCTCTCTGACAAATAAAACAATAATTTTTTCATAATACTTTTCCCAGTTTCTGGCGTTGAAGATAAATTGATTAAAAGGCTTAAGGTTGTGGTTTATTTACATAATCCACAGATGCTAATTTATATAAAATATTATCTTATGCACACACACACACACACATACATGCACACACACACACACACATACATACAAACACACATACACACACACACAAACATACATACTCACATACATACACACACGCACACACACAGACAAACACATACACACACACACACACACACACACATACACACACACACACACACACACACACACACACAAAGACATTCGTCTTCGACAAAAAACATTATTAAACATGGATGACAATATCAAAAAAAACCTCTGAAACGGTAGGACAAACAAACTTTAACAATTGTAGAGTTTCACAACTAAAAAAGCCGACTATAAAAGTCCCAAAAAATTGTAAGTTTTGCTGCTAAACTGCTTTATCACAGGATACTGATTAGGGACATACCTACATTTTTAGGACTTAATTATAGAAATGCTTCGCTTATATCATAGTACCTTGTTGTAATAGGAATCAGTATTCCAAATATCATAATATTGAATAGATTAATTATATCACATTATAAATTTTTGTTAAAAAGGTTTAAAAGCCTGGTCTTATCTTAACTGGTTTAATCTTTTAAAATCCGCGGAAAGCTGTCTATATAAAGATAAATGTTAATTTCTAAAAATTGTATTTAGAAGCAACAGATGTCCTATTCTGAACCTTGGTGATATAAGTCAACATGCTCTGGGTAAGTGTTTAATAAGATCTCATGAACGGCTACATACACGTCTAAAGTGGGTGTATATGCAGGGATCTAAAGGGATGAGACATTGGTCGATTAATTGATGTACATCCCCAATGATGATACAAAAAATTTCCTTCTATTTAGATTATAATTAGTGGTTGAAACGTTTGGAAACTCAACTTTATGAACCAACAAACAAAAGTCCCCAAAGCTGTTCAGCCAACGAATAAGGAAACATTATTATAACATTTTGGGGACTAGTGTAATAAATAGCCATATGTCCCCTCCCTTCATGGTATCTATGGATGTCCCCCCCCCCCTCAAACGTTGAAACACCTCATTTTACCTCCATAAAATAAAAAAAAATGTAGATTACCTCCCTGAAACCTTTTATACCCCTTAATTTACCCTCCTCAAAATAAAAGCTTGGACGTCCCTGAACAGCTAGAATAACACTTTATAAATACTCTTAAATATTTCTTACAATGAAGTTGCTTAAATAAGTAATAAGACTAGCGGCCACGGCCCTAGAGGCCTCTATAGGGGTACGTAAAATATTTTCTTTTCAATCTTGTATCGTTTTTTTGTCGATTTCTCTTGAAAGGGTGGTGGTACCCTATTCTAAAATAGTTATAAACCTGCACAGGACCCATGAGAAGCTACACTGAAGGGGAGATCCCTATAGGTTCAGTGGTTAGCAAGATCCTTTTCTACACACAGACATCCTATTACTTTATTATAAGGATTCATATTTCTTACAGCGTTGATGAAATATGTTATAAGATTATTCAAATTATGAAAGTTTGATTAGAGATTATCATAGATTTATCTTCAGAACAACTTAAGAAGGGTGTCCTGTTGGTACCGCAGATGAAGACGAAGTAAGTCCCTCAATGACGTCATAAAAATGAGGGATGAGGAGAGAAGGAGTTGAAAGAAAACTCCTAAAAAGAGATAGGTTTTATGACGTAACATGCTAATTTTTTAAGGGACTTTCTTCGTCTTCATAGCAGATCTTAATTATCATTTTTTTTTAAATGTATGAAAGTCGAAACAAACTTTTAAGTAAATTTGTTGAAAAACTGCTTAGATGAAGGATAATTTTTAATGACATACTTACATTTTTAGGACTTGATGTTACAGCTGTTTCGCTTATAGTATTGTACTTGGTTGTTTTAAGAATCAATATTTCAAAAATCAGATTAATCGATAACTATAACATATAGAAATTTGTTGTAAACAAAGTTAAAAATTATCATGTCCAAAATGGACGTACGGACTTTCTGGTAACAATTGTAGAGTTTCTATACTTTCTAAATTGTTGATTAAGTAACACCCAACGGTCAACCCACTCTTTGATTGCACGACCTTTGTCTGGATGTCTCTAACTAGCAATGGCGCGCATCTGACATAACAGCAGTAGAACCATTTTGAACGTCTTTAGTTTTGACGCTGTATTGAACTGAGATTCGAACCCTTTACCGCTCCAAAAACGAACAGATGCGCTTCGAGAATGGACTATTTCAGAAAGTTATGCTATTTTCGGAGAATTATTTTTAGTTTTTAATGTTTCCCTATGTCTACAATAAAACTTATATAAAAAGTTAAAAACTTGTAAGTGTAAGTCTAAGTCTAGAATTATAAGTAGAAACTCAAATTCATTCTTATAATAAGTAGTTGGATTATTAGTATCTAGATTCTTTATGTACAGTAGAAAGGTTTTTTGATTGTTAGTTAAGATCTCAATAAGTTTTAAGCTATTTTTCTCAATAAATTTAAGTCTTTCTGTTCAAATACATAGTTCCAAGACTTAATACAATAGCCTAAAACCATCATAGGGCCTGTATGAAAATTCCTTGAAATGGAGAACTCAATCGGTTAAGTATAGGTACCGGGATCTTAAGCTATAGACCAAAAGAACATACTACTGTATATCATTGGATTCAAAGTATATAAAAGAAAAGACAGTATTTAAAGATAACAGATCAATAAGAGAAAAAAACATTTTTTTTATAAACAAAGATGTAAAACTGTTTTTTTTTTTATTTTTAAAAATTGTGACGAAAATTTATGTAATAGATCGCGCCGGCTTAGAGATCTTTATATGACACACAAACAAACATCCCTCTACTTTTAATATATATAAAAGTGGCTACTTCCCAAAATGGCCTTTTGAGGTGATGGAAGTATTCGACCCCGGCATATTTTAAATTTTTTGGGTGGTCGATTTCTCTTGGGTGGGTGGAGATACTCTACCCAAAAACACTTAAAACTCTTCTCTGGAACCATGAGAAGCTACATTGAAAAGGAGAATCATATCGGTTTAGCGGTTGGCAAAATCTGTTAGTACATACAGACACACATATAAACATCCTGTTACTTAACTAAGATGCTAAGGATGCTAAGATATCCAAAGAATTCAAGGCTTCAATAAAGAGTGATAGCGATAGATTTATTATTACTTGGATGTTACACCAGATTTTCATGTTGTCTAATAAAGCAAAACTCTCAGCAGGCTAAAATAACCTTCCATTCTCTTTACCCCATCCCTCAACTCCTACTGGATAAACGTACCTACTAATAAATGAGATGCATGTTGGCATCCTTTTCCCCCTGTCATAATATCCATGTATATTCTATATCCATTGAGATAGCATTGTTGGGGAAAAAAGAAAAAGAGAAAAAATAGGGAAGATAAAAGAAAGTAAGAGAGATGGGAGGGGGGGGGGGCGGGGAGGTGATAGAAGGAAGGGAATGATGTAGTTACTCTAAAAAATAATTATACATATATTTTATAAATATTTTAAATTTTAGTTTTTAATTTATGATTTTCATATGATTTGATGTATACATTTATCCAAATATCAGAAAATTCTCTACACGATTTTTCAGAATGGATGAGAACCGTTTTTAATATCAAACGGTTTCAAAGACATACTAGAATTTTTTTCAGTGCACTATAAAAGAATGCATAGCAAGGAAAACAACATAGATATCTGTCAAAGTAATGTGAAATAATATCCTAGCAAATCAAATGTACACCCCTACAAATCATATTATCTAAAAAAGTAGTAAGGTTTTTTTGTCGGATGATATTATATTTTTTTTAAAGATTGAGATACTTAACTTAAATTTTTTTCATGTATATTAATATATTATTATTTGGATGTTGCACCAGATTTTCGTGTACTATAATAAAGTGATACTCGCAGTTGGCTAAAATAACTATATCCCAATCCAACCCATTTAACGCTACCCCTCCAATACTACTGAATGACCTACAGGGTGGGGCACATAAATCCGGACTTTTTTTAAACGGCCATAGCGTCAAAACTACTTGACCAATCATGACGTTTAACCCCACTATAAAAAGCTTAGGTAATGACCTTTTAGCACAAAAAAATATTTGGACGATTGGGGACATATACTCCGAGCTGGCCGCGAATATGTTCAACAAGGCAGATTCGAAATGCGCGCGGTGGTTTAATCTTGATTCTCGACTAGGTTTCACTTAATCTGACCTCAGCCCATCTGTAGGTGAGGTACGGTTAAAAAACTTGCTGGAGATACTCTTAGATACATAAGTAATACATTAGAAAAGACTAGAGCTCTTTATCTGAAATTGCTTGGCCGTAGTACTCCAGCAAAGTGAAACGTGGCAGATTTTGAGATGTCAAAAACGTCAAAAATCGTGAAAAATTGTGAAAATTTCTCGGTTCTCGATTTCAGCGACCCATATGGAACTTCAAAACTCATTTTAGACTATAGATTGCGTTGACAACCGTAGCTGAATTGTCATGCCATTTCCAAAAAGGTAAAGAACGTCGTTCTAGCTCAACTGTGGTCCAAATAAGAGCCTCCGTGTCTAAGGGTAGCTTGAAAGTTGGGTTACTTTGGATCCTGCGGTTACTCACGATCCTAAGGAAATGTGGCCTCCCAGCAGCCTGATTTTAATTCAATGGACTTTTGGGCCTGGTGCTACTTTGAAGCATGCACCAATAGAAGTGCCCATATCACAAAGACCTCCCTCATAGCCACTTTCAAGGAGAACTTCGACAGCTTAGAAAGGTACATTTTGACCTGGGCATGCTGGCGGTTGAGGAGGCGGGTAGAGGCGGTGAATGAGACTGGCGGCCATTTTTTTGAATAATCTAATAGTCCTATACCTATTCTGCCTCCCAGTTTTTAAAATTCAATAAAATCTTAAAAATTGACGATTTTATGTTCATTTGTTTAAAAATTTGAAAAAGTCCGGATTTATGTGCCCCACCCTAACTTACCAATGAATGAGTAACCTGGGTTCTAAAGAGATAAGACAATGGCCTATACATTGATGTACATCCCCAATGATAATACATAAAATTACCCCTTCTAATGATTTCAATTAGTGATTGGAACGTTTGGACACTGAACTTAATGAACTAACAAATTAAAATTAAAGTCCTTAAAGTTTAACAACTAGGAAAACGTTATTAATAAACATTGGGGACTAGTGTAATAAATAACTAATTAATAAAAACAACACCTTGTCCCCTTCCTTCCGACCAAAGACATTTTTTACTCTAAAAAGTGGTATGTAAATTGGATCAATTTTGAGCACCATAGAAATTGTAGATAGTGTTGTTGCCTCATGATAAATAACATCAATTTATGTACATCTTTCTTTTTATACATCTATCTATCTTTATTTTTTATATCTATCTATCTTTATTTTTTATATCTATCTATCTAGATGTCTATCTATCTATCTATTAAATGCCAGAGAAACTGAAGATAGTGTTGTTGCCTCATGATAAATAACATCAATTTATGTACATCTTTCTTTTTATATGTCTATCTTTTTTATATCTATCTATCTATTTGTTTTTTTTATATAGAACTAGCGGGTACGCCCTTGTGCCTCTAGGGGCACTTGAGAGGGGAAGCGTTGAATTCAACAAAAGAAAAAGCAAAACAAAATTTGGGTTGTGTTCTTTTTTTTTGGTTGGGGGTTCTTTTTGGGAGACTATTTTTCTTTGAAATGTGGTGTTACCCTCATCCAAAATAGTTATAGACCTTCCTTGGACCTATGAGAAGCAACCCCATAAAGGAGAACCATATCGTTTCTGCCCTTATAGAATCTATATCTGTGTATCTGTCTGTACCGAAGGATCTTGCTAGCTTCTGAGCCAACATGGTTCTCATAGGTCCTGGGAAGGTTTATAACTATTTTTGGTTAGGGTACCATCACCCTACCAAGACAAATCGTTCCTAACAATAAACATGATATTTTACTTTGTATTTTTAAAACTAAGATTAAAAGTGAGGGGATTTTCGACTCCCCCTCTACCTTAAATGCCCCCAAACGCATCTAGAGACATATCCGCTCGTTTCTATAAAAAGTTAAAACATGATAAATAACGTCAATTTACAACAAGTATATCTATATGGCAATAATATTTTTACCGCAACATAACATAACATAACACGTCTACTTTTACAAAAACAAGGATGACAACATCCATAAAAGCGAAGCTCCAAGATGGTTGAACAAACGAATATTAATACTTGTCGAGTGTCGGAACTGAATAAGCAAAATATAATAATATAGATTGAGCCGAGATTCAAACATATCACCTCCCCGACAATGAGCCGATACGCTATGTATTGAGCTACGGTCGTGGGTTTAGCTTTGAATAAAACCATTCTTGTTCTACTTGTTATGGTATAAAAGTGTTACATTAGACGAGAATTATAAATTATATTTCTACATGTTCCATATATATAGTAATGGATGTACAATATACGTGGATATTATGACAGGGAAAAATATTGTCGTCATTTTATACTGCTAACATGGAACACATTTATTGGCCAGAGTTTGCTCATCCAGTAGAAGATAGGGGGATAAATGAAAGGGGGTAATCGTTATTTTAGCCCACTGCTTGTTTCACATTATTGGAGAATATGAAAATCTGGTGCAAGATCCAAGTAAATAATATATCCATTATGATAACTTAGAATTATTAGCAAGAATGAATATATCCAATTGTAGCGAAAATTTGTGAAATTATACATTAGAATAATACTTATTATAATATATTTTAAGCGATTTTTGAAACAAGAAAATAAATGCGTTATTAAAAAGAATAAGAGAAAATATGAAAATGAGTGTATCTTTCAAGATAAAGAGATATAGAGAAAACGGTGAGAGACAGAGACAGAATAGAGAGAGAGAGAGAGAGAAAAAAGAGAGAGAGAGAGAGAGAGAGAGAGAGAGAGAGAGAGAGAGAGAGTGAAAGAAACGTATAAATACAGAGAGAGAGATTTTGAAGAAAAAAATAAAATGAAAAATAACCAAAAGAAAGCTTCCCAATGAACAGTATTGCAAACTGGGGTGGAAGATTAAATTAACGTCCAATGTTCTATCCCTGTATCCCTAGATTTTACATATTTTGTTTGGCGAACCAAAAAAAAGTTTATGACAAAGATTTGTAAAACTTGCAGAGCCTGCAAAATCCAGAGAGTGAGGGAACATTAGGCAGTTTTTAAATCTAGTCCCAAAAGTTCCACAATAAAATTTTCTTTTTTGTTGGCTTAATAACTTTCGGGACTTTTATTGTATTTAATTAAATTTTTTTTAAAGGGTAGTTTTGTGTATCATCATTGGGGATCTAGATTTATTCATCGGCCATTGTCATATCCCCTAGATCCCTGTGTCAAAACAAGTGTAAAGACAAGTATCCGAAAATGCAACCATGGTGGGGGGGGGGGGGGGGGTGGGGAGGTAGAGGTCATTTGGCTGTTTTTTAAACTAGTCCCCAAAGTTTAATAATAACATCTTCATTTGATTTGGGTTAACAACTTTGGGAATTGATTTTTAAATTTGGATTTGTTGACTCATTAAGTTGAGTGTCTAATGTTTCACCTAAAAAAGAGATGGATAATTCCTCATTTTTATTACGTCACATGAATGATTTTGAACACAATTTTAACACAATTTGGGCTTTGACAAATTTATCGTTTATTGTCCCTTTAGATCTCTGGTTTTTACCCCCCTCAATCTTTGAAACCCCTCATTTAACCTCCCTCAAAAAAAGCTGAGACGACTCTGACTGAAGTAAATATACTTTTCAATAAAAGAAGAATAATAGAGGGAGGAGCACTTGGACCGTAAATTATACTGGTACCCAAAGTCTTAGAAATATGTTCTCTTTATTTTGTTGGTTGTAGGCCAATACTTTAAATTACATAAGGGGTAATTTTGTTTAACATGATTGGGTTTAAAATGAAATTATCAACCATTGTCTTATCCTTAAGATTCCTGTGTACACCCCATTATCAGGTCAGCTGAATTCTAGTTTTCGATTGTGTACATAGCACCCTCATCCTATCTCAATATTTACTACTAGCTAAAAAAGCTTCAAACGTCAAAAAAAAAAAAAATTTTGAATGTATAAATCGTTTATACATTATAACGCTTTCCCTTTTGACTGGTTAAGCTGAAAATAGCTTTTGTAATAGTTGGGTTATCTGCTGTACAACTTCGGAAATTAGCGAAGAAATTGGCAATCAATTTTCAGTTGATCTTGCAAGCTTTCTTGGGTTTACAAATGTAAGAAATGGATAAAATATTTTGCATCTTGTACTCCGAGAAAATGGGGGGGGGATAGAGAACTAGAAGTGAATCTTCCACTTCAGGAATCTAAAGGGATAAGACAATGACCGATAAATTGATGTACATCCCCAATGATGATACACAAAATTATCCTTTTTTTAGATTACAATTAGTGTTTGATACCCAACAAAATAAACCAACCAATCAAAATTCAATAAAAGTCCCCAAAAGTTTTTTAGGTCAACGAATAAGAAAACGCAATTCTAAAACTTTAGGGACTAGTGTAATAAACAGCCCAATGTTCCCTCCATCCCTTATCTTCCCAGAATGTGGAGGGATAGCGAATTGTCTATATATTAATCTGAAGCTTTCCGCGGATATTAAAATAAAAAAATTGAAGATTAAAATCAGTTTTGTTAGCACCAAACAATTGCCACCTATACATAAAGAACTCTCTATTTATCTATATATCTATCTATCTATCTATCTATCTATCTATCTATCTATCTATCTATCTATCTATCTATCTATATATCTATCTATCTATCTATCTATCTATCTATCTATCTATCTATCTATCTATCTATCTATCTATCTATCTATCTATCTATCTATCTATCTATCTATCTATCTATCTATCTATCTATCTATCTATCTATCTATCTATCTATCTATCTATCTATCTATCTATTTATCTATCTATCTATTTAGAATTCAGCAAGGACCAACACGGATCAAGGTTTATCCAGCAGAAGTTAGAACATTCCAGTACGCAGCAAATACAGAACTTTTGGCAGGTATAGCCCTTAAATTGTAGAATTTAGCAAGGAAAACGAAGTATTTTATAATTAGGGATGTTTTGATAATGTATTGATATGATTCATGACTACTTATAGTGCAAAACTAGTTTATAATCTTTATAATAAAGTAACAGGATGTTTGTCTGTCTGTATTTCTGTTAGTCTGTTTGTTTGTACCAAAGGATCTAACTAACCGCTAACCCGATAAGGTTTTCCTTTGCAGGGTAGCTTCTCATAGGTCCTGGGAAGGTTTATAGCTATTTTAAATTACAGTTAGGTCTCAATCTAATACGAGATTAATACATTGTTTAAAATTCTTATATAAAAGTAACAGGATGTATGTCTGTGTGTACCAAAGGATCTCACTGAGCCAATATGGTTCTCCTTTACAGTAGGAAAGGAAAGTTTATAACTAATCTTTGGGAAGGGCATCACCAACCTCTGAAGAGAAATACCCCTAGATGCAATTAATTTAAAAAAATGGTTTTAAGCCTAAAAAACTATGTATTATTATTAATTTAAAAGAATTGGTTTGCTTCTATGGATGTTAATATCATTATCTAATTCCATTTATCCATTTAAGGGATAAGACAATTGATAAGAAATTAATTTACAGCCCAATTGTAATAAACAAAATTATCCCAGCATTATATTGAAATTAATGGTGGAAAAGTTTATACAATATAAGTGTTTGCTAACTCATCAATATTTGATAAAAGTCCCCAAAGTTTTAGCACAAATGATTGAAGACTTTCGGCATTAGTAGATTTTTAGTCTATTGCCCCCTCCCTTCCTCCCTGATGATGTTACAAGTGAGAGAGAAGAGACAATTGGCTGATTATTACAATAGTCCCCAAAGCTTTATTGTAACATATTCTTATTCGTTGGCTTAACAACTTTGGGGACTTTAGTGGATTATGATTGATAGTTTTATTTGGTTGAGTGTTTGAACGTTTCAACCACTAATTTCAATCTACAAGAGGGGTATTTTTATGTATCATCATTTGGGGATGTACATTAATTAATCGGCCGTGGTCTTATCCCTTTAGATTCCTGTGATGATGTTACCCTTTTGTTTTTCTAATGGATGTAGAATATACGTGGATATTATGACAGGAGAAAAATTGTCGTCAATTTAGGTTGCAACATTCCCTAGCATTTATTGGTCGGGCCGTTTATTTAATAGGAGGAAAGGGGATGGGGTTAATTAGGGGGATGAGAGAGATCGTCAATTTAGCGAGTTACAATGTTCACTTTATTATAGAACATGAAAATCTATTGTAAAATCCACAAATCATAAATCCATTGTTTCTCTCTCTCTAGGAGGTGGAGGTTGAGATATTGGAATTGATGAGTGATGTTTTTGGCAACTATGTCGTTCAAAAATTGATGGACTTTGGGGCCCAGCATATCAAACAAACAATACTTGACAAGGTGAGATAGATAGATAAACAGATAGGTGAGATAGATAGATAGATAGATAGATAGATAGATAGATAGATAGAGAGATAGATAGATAGGCCCACATCATATCAAACAAACAATTCATGACAAGATAATAACTTGGATAGATAAAAAGATAATGTTAGACTTTGATTCTTGCATCACATCGACCATAATGGATTTATTATTACAAGGATCTTACACCAGATTATCATATACTTTAATAAAGTGAAACTTGTAAATTTCCCAATATGCTATATCCATTCGACAATTGTTATTTCAAATCAGATAGGTATTCTTTTAGTATTGTAGAAAGCTGTTTTTCCTAAAAATAAATTTAATATGAGGGGGGTTGGGGCTAACCTTACAGGGTTTTTACTTGCTTTGCCATAGGAAATATTATAAGATTAAACGCATTATCATTGAACAATAATCATTTATATTTTTGTCCATAAAGATCTCGCTAACGTCTAAACTGATTGAAGCCTCCTTATAGAGAAGCTTCGCATAATTCATGATATAGCTTTTTACTATTCCATTAATTCTGAAGATGGTTTTAGGATATTTTCCGAACCCTTAAACTCCCTTCGAAAACAAAGCTAATTATGCAACTCTCTAATAATGCCCTATGAGTAGACCATAAAATAAATCATTAAAGTTTTGTATTTCAAAATCTTATGATAATGCTTTATTAGATAGAATAATCTACATGAAAAATCTAAGCTAATTGAAAATGACATTAAACTAATGTAATTTAAAATTGTCCTTAAGAACAGAAACTAAACACAACTATTTTGTTTCAAAGTGTAAGTTAGATTGTCAAGGAAAAAATAATCACCACTCTTAAAAATCATTTTTAATACTACAACGAAATTTTTCTTTATTTTCTTTACAAAAATGATTCTTATTTTCCAGGCTCTGAAAGGATAAGACAATGGCTTATAAATTTATGCACATCCCAAATTATGATACACAAAATAACCTCTTTACTTAAATATAATTTTCAAAAGCTTTTCTATAATTAGGGTCGATACGTCTGTAACTTTCAGCTTTTTTGGATAATTTAGAATTATTGTTCAAACTATTCTTACGATTTCAAATTTTGCATAATGATTCCTATACCAATTAGGTAAGAATAAAAAAATAAATCAAGCCTAAAAATATAAATGTCATTAATTAGTAACATGTTGATTTAGTTCTGACACTCTACAAATGTTCTTTTTCGAGCTTCTTTTTTGGATGTTGTCATCCTTGTTTTAATGAAAGTTAGAATGGTTAATAAATAAAATATTTTTGTTTAAGAAAAGAATCTATTTTTCCAAAGTACAATTTTTTAGGGTGTCTTATGTGTTTTCTTTTCGCCTTGACAGACATTTCCGGCATTCTTGGCATTCCATAGATAGATAGATATATAAAAAGATAGATAGATATATTAAATGATAGATATATAGATAGAGAGATAGATAGATAGATAGATAGATAGAGAGATAGATAGATAGATAGATAGATAGATAGAAAGATAGATAGAGAGATAGATAGATAGAGAGATAGATAGAGAGATAGATAGATAGATAAATATATTGAAAGATAGATAGATATATTGAATGATAGATAGATAGATAGATAGATAGATAGATAGATAGATAGATAGATAGATAGATATATAGATAGATAGATAGATAGATAGATAGATAGATAGATAGATAGATAGATAGATAGATAGATAGATAGATAGATAGATAGATAAAAAGAAAGATGTACATAAATTGATGTTATTTATCATGAGGCAACAACATTATCTACAAAGTCTCTAACATTCAATAGATAGATAGATATATAGATAGATAGATAGGTAGATAGATAGATAGATAGATAGATAGATAGATAGATAGATAGATAGATAGATAGATAGATAGATAGATAGATAGATAGATAGATAGATAGATAGATAGATAGATAGATAGATAGATAGATAGATAGATAGATAGATAGATAGATAGATAGATAGATAGATAGATAGATAGATAGATATAAAAAATAAATAGATAGATAGATATTAAGAAAGATGTACATAAATTGATGTTATTTATCATGAGGCAACAACATTATCTACATTATCAACATTATCTAACAGATAGATAGATAGATAGATAGATAGATAGATAGATAAATAGATAGATAGATAGATAGATAGATAGATAGATAGATAGATAGATAGATAGATAGATAGATAGATAGATAGATAGATAGATAGATAGATAGATAGATAGATAGATAAATAGATAGATAGATAGATAGATAGATAGATAGATAGATTGATTGATAAATTTTTTACTTGTTAAAAGAAAGATATAATGAGATAGATCATTACATCAAAGTGTTCCCTTTACAACGCTAACTTGAAAAATAGCTAGATAAATAAAAACATCTTTTTTCAACCTAATTTATGCCTTCAGATAAATTAGTACTTATTATTCCAATTTTTTCAATTCATATTTTCATAACTCATTATTAGATCCTCTAAAACGTTGGTCTCTAAAAGATCTCCCAGTTTGCCAAAAGAACATAAAAAATAGGTTCCACAGGGCTTGTTACAAATGAAGAAGTTTTTTTTTTAAATTATGTTACGAAATTGAATGTAACGTCCAGTCGCTCTAAAAGATAAACGAAAAGTTAGCTTTTATAATTAAAAAGAAATTACATTTTTAATTATGGTGGGTTTTAAAGGAGCACCTAACATCGTGATTAAGAAGAAAAAAGTATGTCCATCAATTAGTGCATCGCAGTGATACAGGGATAAAACCATGTATAGCAACGCTTTATAGACAATTTTCCACGAATATTAAAATATAAATCATAAAATTTATAAAAGTTTTGTTAGCCCTGGACTCCGGTCCCTCAGGGCTAACAAAAAAACTATCTTATAATTGTACATTTCGTACCTGGTTGTAATAACGATACCCTCATCCAATCTCTATACCTTATCCCTTTCCCTCCTATGGATGAATGGACTGACCAATAAATGAGCTTCATATTAGCAAGCTAAATTGAAATAAATTTTGCCCTGGCAATATATGCATGTATATCTTATATCCATGTAATGTTGCTTAAACAGTAGAAGAGTTTAATATGTGTCTTAAATTTTTGCAAAGATCCTTTTTCACAAAACATTTCCATGTTTCAAAAATGAGTAAATGAGTTTTTTCAAGGAGCGCAGCTTTCATATTGTTCAGTCTGTACATAATTGTATCTTTCCGTCAGTCACTCAACTATCGTCCAAAATTACCAAATGTTCTAATAAAGGGATCGAAAGAGATAGGACAACGGGCGATAAATTGTTGTACATCCCCTATGAGGATACACAAAATCACCCTATCTTTAGATTACAATTAGCTAATGAAACATTTGGACAATCAACTTTTAGAAATCACTAATCAAAATTCCAAATATGTCCCCAAAGTTGTGAAGCTAAAAAATAAGAAAATATCAGTATAAAACTTTGGGGACTAGTGTCTGGTTGATAAACAGCCCAATATCCCCTCCCTCCCTGCTAAAATAAAATTGCACTAATTTATTCATTATTAGATTTTAATGTTTTTTTTCAATCGATATATTATTACTTGGATGTTGCACCAGATTTTCATGCAGAAAAGTGATACTAGCAGCTGTCTAAGATGACAAAACCGCCCATCCAACCCCTTTACCTTATCCCCTTCCTTTTTACTGGATGAATGACCTGAAAAACAAATGTGGTCTATATTAGCAACCTAAAATGACAATATATCCACGTATTCTAAATCTATTGTTTTTAACTTCTGATCCTAAGCTTCTCATGGATATAGTTATACTTGTTTTGTTGCAATTTTAGCATAAATTATTCAAAAGACAAATAGAGTTGCACTATTCTGACCGAATATTTATCATTACTTACAAAAAGGGATCGGCATCCGCGCGTCAGCGGGAATTAAGCCTCAAATTTAAACCTGTTTACATGCTTTGACATTTTTTTTTGAAAAGAGGGATTGTCATATTTGGGTCAGGTTTAGACTTTCAGCTGATTTTTGAAGTTGTAAAAGGTTGTTTTCTCGCTTACGAAAGAAGAAAAAAGTTATAAATAAGAATAATTATGTTAATAAGTAGCACAACAATATCTATTTAATTAATGTTTGAGGCATGTGTAATCAATAAAACAGAAAATATTCATTTAATTGCTGCATTAATTATTTCTGATTTCACGAAAATTACATCCAGACAGAAAAAAAGATATCAAGAAGCGTTAAAAAGATACAACACTAACCAAAAATAACATAATTCATGTTCAAGCAATGGCAAAATAAGAAAACGATATTGGATTTTGAATCTACTCACCCTTCCAGACTACTACAGCTCAAGACCTAGCCCTTGTGGAGAATTTTTCTCTTGCAGATATAAAGATAGATAGATAAAATAAAATATATATAGATAGAAACATAGATAGAATATAAAAGATATAGTGATAGAAAGATATGTAAATATAAGATATATAGATTGATAAAATAACAAATATATAGATATAAAGATAGATAGAAAAAAATATACAATAATGATATATAGATAGAAAGATAGATAGAATGAAAGAAAAAGCTAGTTGATGCATCGGACATCACTCTCTAGTAGAATGTGCAACCAGACACATGGATAAAGGTTCTTAAATTAAAAAGTTCTTGGTATAGAGGTTTCATAACTACAAATACCATCCAGTAGGAGAGGGAGGGATATAGTATTTTAGCCTGCTGCGAGTTTTACTTTATTAAAGAACATGAAAATATAGTGTAACATCCAAGTAATAATAAATCATTTTTTGGAATAATTTTCTGTATCAATGCACGAGATGGTGGTTTGATTCATTGTCTGATTTTGTACAGATATTTTTTTGTACAAAAGTATTTTTCGAAGCAGCTTATACTGTCTAAAAAATGACGTCATATAATGTAAGTGACCAATGAGAGGCCAATATACATTTATATTGACCAATGTTAATATGTTTCTGGAGTTTTACAAATATTTTTGATAATTGTTGTAAGACCAGAAAAAATTTCAAAACAAAAATTTATTTCTTTGAGCAATATTTTAATAGTTATTTTATTTGCATTTTCAAAGCTTGCATACAATATCGGTCTACTGGATGACACCAGTAAGGGGAGGGAACAATGATCGGCTTATTACACTGGTGCCCAAAATTTTATAATAACTTTGTCTTATTTGTTGGCTCAACAACTAAGGGGACTTTTAATTGGTTTGTTCATTAAGTTGAGTGTCCACAATTTTCAACCACTAATTGTAATAGTACAGTAGGAGTAATTTTGCATATCAACATTTGGGATGTACACCAATTTATCAGCCATTGTCTTATCCCTTAAGATCCCTGGTATTGTGCACGAATCTACTTTTTGTGTACATCAATGTTTTTCTTGCACATGCGTGGCTGCTCTACAAGATAATTATATGGTCAGTTCGTTCATTCAGTAGGTAAGAAGAAAATGAAATATAGGATATGGATAGGAGATATCATTATTTTAGCCAGCTACAAGTATCCCATTATCAGAGTACATAAAAAACCATGTGCAACAATAACAATAATAAATCGATTTCTATAATAGTAGAACGTTTGTCCGATGGGATCTCACTAAATGCTAGACAAATATGTTTGTTTATTCCATTATTATTAAATTGCATTTGGATAAAAATGTTTTTTTTTATGACTTTTGAAAACTAACCGATCAAAATTCAGTAAGAGTACCCAAAGTTTTAGCAAAAAGATAAGAAAGCGTGGTTTAAAAACTTTGGGTAACAGTTAAATTTGCATTTCAATGTCATCTCCTTTCAAGAATAGTTATAATTCCATCGTATTATAGACAGCTTTCCGCGGCTATTGAAAGATCAAAAGTAGTTATGTTAGCCCCGAGGGGCGACAGTTCCGATCTAACAAAACTGGTATCAATTGTTTTAAATTAATATTTGTGGAAAATTGTCTGTAATACGACGCTATTCATGATTTTTCAGTATGGCTGAGAACCGGTTCTAATAAAGCGGTTTCAAAGTCATACTGGAAAATGTTATTCTTGTTGACTTTTGCATCCACATTTCATTTCAAGTGTAGTACATCAATCCAGGGATTCAAAGGGATAAGACAATGGCCGATAAATTGATGTATATACCCAATGATGATACACAATTACCCCTTCTGTAGATTGAAATCAGTGGTTGAAACATAATTACCAATCAAAATTCAATAAAAGTTCCCAATGTTGTTAAGCCAACGAATAAGAAAACAATATTATAAAACTTTGGAGACTAGTGTAATAAACAGCCCAATGTCCCCTCCCTCCCTGAGGTCATTGCAATAATAACAGGGATAAAGGAATAGGTCAATGGACGACAAACTTTTTATATATTGAATGTTTCATGTGATTGATAAATATTTTTAGAAAGGTATACCTTATAGTTACAAAAATCTTTAGAAATACAAATAAGTGCTTCATTGAATTCTCTATCCATCTTAAAAGATGCTAAAATCAGAGAGAAAGGGGACATTGGGCTATTTATTACACTAGTATTATAAAAACGTTTTCTTATTCGTTGCCTTCAAAACTTTGGGGACTTCAGTGAATTTTCATTTGTTGCTTCATGAAGTTCAGTGTTCAAATGCTTCAACCACTAATTTTAATCTACAGAAGGGGTAATCTTGTGTATCATCATTGAAAATGTACATCAATTTATCGGCCAGTGTCTTATCCCTTTAGATCCCTGTGTTAAAATACAATTGTGAAGTTTTTGGGTGAAGGATGCATTGATTGATACAACAGTCTAATTAAGCATTTTTTTAAAAGCGAAGCATTATATAATTAGGTTCTGTACATTCATACGTACGTCCATATGTAATGTTTAGATCCTTTTTGTTGATTTAGAATTGTAAACTCTAGAAGGTGATTCCTGATACAGATAGCTATAATTTAGAAAAACGTAGCAACTCAATAATCGTTAACAGAATGTCTGTACGTCCATTTTGGGTGAAGGGTACATTGATTGATACAACAGTCTAATTAAACATTTTTGAAGCGAAGCTATTCTATAATTAGGTTCTGTACATTCGTCCGTATGTAATTGTTAGCTCTTTTACGTTAATTTCGAAATGTTAGAATTGTCATATCGATTTCAAACTTTAAATGATGCTTCCTGAAACAGTTAGGTACAATTAAGAAAACGAAGCAACTCAATAATAGTTACCAGTACGTCCATTTATTTAATTAAGAGGGCGAACAGTTCCCACTTAAGAATCGCCCCCTGTAGGAAAAAAAAACCTGGAGGCTTGGGGCGCAGCAATAATGATTAGGAAACCTAATAGGCACAGTTTAAATACTTAGTTATGTCAATCAATGTTAAATGTATTTCCCCTAAAAAACGACGTCAATATAAAACAACTAATAAAAAAACATATTATCCTTATAATAAAGTAACAGGATCTCTTTGTGTCTATGTGTGTGTGTATCGAAGTATCTTGCTAACCACTAAACCGATATGTTTCTCCTTTACAGGCAGCTTCTCACTGGACCTTGGAAGGTTTATAGCTATCATAGTTATCACCACCCTCTCAAGATAAAATGCCCCTAGAAAAAAGTGACCCGTCAAAAAGTTTCTTTTTTCAAATTTCTACTTATAGATTTGAAAGTGGCGGAGTTGACTCCCCACCCCCATTCATAACCTGAAGAAAAATTGCCAATAAAAAGTTTTGGATGGGTGTTTATTATTCTTTTTTCTGGTATATTGTATGAACATTAAGAAATGAAAATAATACTCAATAGAACAATAGAAACTTTGTTGCATAATTAGTTACTGGATATTCTATTGTAATGGATATAGTATATGTGGATATATTGACAGGGGAAAATTTGCCGCCAATTTAGGTTCCTAATATGGATTTAATTTATTGGTCATTTCGTTTCTAATCTAAGGGGGATAGGGTTTGGATGTGGGGGTTAGCCAGCTGAAAGAATTACTTTATTAGAGTACATGAAAATCTGGTGCAACATCCATGTAATTATAAATCGATTATAGCATTTAAATATATTGGTCAGCATTTTACTATCGGCTCTGTGCATATTTAAACAAGAATGGCAACATTTCTTATTCGTTTATTAAAAACTTAAGGATACTTTTATTGAATCTTAAATTAACAGTTTTAACCTTTTTATCCAGTAATTTTACTCTAAAGTAGGAAGGATTTTGTGCATTAATATTGGGTATGTAATGTATATCAATTTATCTTCTATTGTCTTATCCTAATAAGAATAAAGTTTAATGCAAAAAGCAAGAACTAACAGAAACAGATCAAAATTAATTTATACCTTTTTTATATAAGTTTAAAATTAATAGCACAATTTTAAAATGGCAAAATTAAGACATTTAAAACTCAACTAAAAGTCCAAAATCTTAATATTAAATCGATAGGATATATCAAACTTTAAAACAATTTATTTCCCTTATATAAAAATTGAAATAGTATTAGATGTATAATTTGTTTTTAAATGAAATTTATGTGGTAATTTAAATATAGCCAAAAAATGGATATAATTTTACTTGGATCTTACACCAACTAATTATCATGTACTCTAATTTAGTGAAACTTGTAGCTGGATAAAATAACGATCCCCTTATCCACCCCATTTGCCTCATTCCTACTGGATAAACGAATTGACCAACAAGTGATGTCCATGTTAGCAATTAGCAAGTTGACGACTTTTTGCCCTGTCATAATATCCAAGAACAATCCTTAATTTTTTTCTGATTGTCATTTTTTGGCGCAGCTATTGACATTGCCATCCTTGATTTAAATTGTAAAACAAGATATTTGCATTTCAAGAAAAGTGGTAGGGAAACAAAATTTGAAGGAATCATGAATGCAGTTTAGGATGCGTAGCAACTCTACAATAATTAGGTCATGCAGTATTATTATATTAAACGAAAACTCAAGGTACATTAGAATCTTAAGCTTAAGGTACATTAGAATCAAGGAGGGAGGGGACATTAAACTATAAATTATACTAGTACCCAATATTTTATAACCACGTTAATTTATTCTTTAGCTGAAAAACTTTTTTTGGGAAATTCCAGTATGGCCTCTAAACTGATTAACATCCGCTAGAGTATAACCAGTTTTAAGCCATACTGCAAAAAGGGAAAGGTAAAACATTTTATTCCAACATGGCTTTGTAACTGATCAATATCCGCTGGATTAGAACCGGTTCTCAGTCATACTGAATAATCAACGTATTATAGACCATTTTTTCAATATCAAAATTAAAAATTATATAACTAATACCAGTTTTGTTAGCCCGGGCCTTTTGATCTTATATTTTTTTTTTACCTGCGGAAAGCTATCTATTATACGATGCGACAAATAATTATTCCAACAATTAAACCCATTTTGGTCGTTTTAATCCTTGTTTAATCCGAATGAAAATATTCAAGTCCACTTGTCTAGAAGTCAAACATTGTTGTACAATGTTCAACAAATTTGCAAATTTTATTTGATTTTTTCAACACGCAATTCAAGTTCTTTAAAACTTTATTTCCCGTACTCTGTCAGTTACAATGGATTTATTATTACTTGGATCTTACGCCAGAATATCATGTGAAACTTGTAGCTGGATAAAATAACGATACCGTCATCCCCTTCCATCCTACCGACCAATGAAAGATCTCCTTGTTAGAAACCTGATTTGAAGACAATTTTTCCGTTGTTTAATATCCATGTACATTCTATACCTATTTTTGTAAGTATGTAAGGCAGTATAATATTTTTATGAATATTTTAATCATTTATTCTTTATTTGATAAAAGAGAAAATAAGTAAATATATAATAAATCAAAAAAAAATACCTTTTTTCAAATAACAAAATTTCCCCAATAAAAGTTGTTTTTTCTTGTTCAAGCTAAATTACAATGAATTAAGATTTATTTTTAACACAAAATAAGTATTTCCGATTTCTTTGACAGCTGTAGAATGTATTTGCAGGGATCTAAAGGGATAAGACGATGCACTATAAATTATCAATAAACATAACATAACACAACAATGTTTATGACTAATTAAGATTTGATAAATGAATCCAAAAATGTTAAACGAGTAGGAGATCGTATTTATAAAACTTTGGGTACCAGTGTAATTTACTGAATATTGTCTTCTACAGCATACTTATAAACTACTTTTTAAATCTGAATTAGAAAAAATAAACTCGTCCTTCTTTATTTCTAGTTCGATAAGGTATAATAAGATAATTGAATTTATGATGTTGTAATATTAAATACTCTAGCGGCTACGCCCCTAGAGGCCTCTAATAGTACTTTTAATGTTTTTTTATTTAAAATATCTAATTAGAGAAATAATTGGTTTATGTTTCGTTCAAGTCTCTTTTTCGGGAGGGGTAATTTTTTTCTAGGGGCGATTTCTCTTGGGAGGGTGGTAGTACCCTCCCCCAAAATAGTTATAAACCTTCGGTACAAACACACAGACATCCTGTTACTTTGGTTTAAGGATTATTATTGTTTCCAATATAAAAATATGAAAACATTAGCTTTATTAAAATTAAGTCTAGCTTCTGTATGACAAACGATACATTATTACGTGGATGTTGCACTAGATTTGTATGTACTCTGATAAAGTGACATTCGCAGCTGGCTAAATTCATGATTCCTCATTATTCGACCCTCCTACTTGATGAACTAACTGACAAATAAATAAGGTCTATATTATCAAACTAAATAAACAGCAAATTTTCCCCTGACAATATATCCACGTATATTCTATATTCATTTGTATGGCATATCAGACATAAATTAGGTCTGCTTTTGCAGATATGTTACATTGTTATTGTTTTTCAGGTTCTGAAGGAAGTATGCACCCTATCTCTTCATCAATTTGGCTGTAGGGTGGTTCAAAAAGTTATAAATCTATATCCAAAGACTACAGCCGCTGTCATAGCAAAGGTAAGTGTAATTTAGGGTGGTTCGAAATATGGATTTAATTTGAAAATAACCTAAATCCATCTTTGGACCTATTTCTTCATCAGTTTGGCTGTAGGGTGGTTCAAAAAGTTATAAATCTATATCCAAAGACTACAGCCGCTGTCATAGCAAAGGTAAGTGTGTAATTTAGGGTGGTTCAAAAAATGGATTTAGTTTGGAAATAGCCTAAAACCAGCTTTAAACCTATTTTTTTGTCAATTTGGCTGTAGGGTGGTTCAAAAATTTTAAATTTATATCCAAAGACTACAGCTGCTATCATAGCTAAGGTAAGTGTAATTTAGGGTGGTTCAAAAATATGGATTTAGTTCAAAAATAGTCTAAAACCATCTGTAAGCCATTTCTTCATCAATTTGGCTGTAGGCTGGTTCAAAAAGTTATTTACTAAGTATATTTGCGATTACTTTTATTTAATGAAATCTTCCAATTTTTAACATGTACAAAACGGCCTGCTTAATTGCTTCAAGATCCATGTCAGATCTATATAGGAAATAAATATCTATAAACGAGCTCAAGTTTTCCAAGGAATATGTGATTAAAACTCATAGTGCTCCAATAATCCATAATAAACTCTCATTGCTCAGAACGATAAGACCCATTATTTTACTTTATTAAAAATAAATTCATTTTTTTCATTTCATGTTGCTATTTACCTTATATTGATGTATTTAATTTCTAATCATAAAAAAGAAAATTTAAATTTATAATATGATAAATTTAAGAAAACTATGTTTTAAAAGAATTCGATTGTGGCGACATTTTGTGTGTTCAAATATTAAACTAAAATTGTAATCATCATCATTAACCCTTTGGTGATGGTAATGTAAAGAAAAAAATATAATTTAAAAAAATCTTTTAAAAATCATTTAAATTATTAAATATTTACTTTCTTTTAGATAGTAATGCCGGGTGAGGAAAATAGATTTATTGAGAAATAGATATGCATATAGAAAACTAGCCAATAGGGAGATAATTATATCGAGCCAACTCTAGTAAATATATATTTAAAGACTACAACTGTTATTAACCCATTAGTGCCGAACTGGACATTAAAACACGGTTCCGAAAAATGGAAAAAAAAACGGTTTCCGGCTCCATAATTGCATCATTCTCAGTATGAATCCCTCCTCTACTACCCTGGCTTTCATTTCCCCCTGGAGCAGGCAGTTTAGCTTACTTCCGTTTTATGGTATAGCTCAACAAAATTTGAAAATCATGAAATTCAAAATACCCCTTCTAACTTTTTTGTTTTTATAGTAAAGTCGCTGATTTTTTTCGTGAAATCTAATGTTTATTGACAAGTACATCTATATGTGAATTCGTTTTATTCAAATTATTATTTTTTATATGATTTTTTTATCGTTTTTTTACGCCCTATTATGACCCGGTTCAGTTTGGCCATACATACCCGAAAATTTTAAAACCCGGCTCGGTTTCGGTTTTTATTACCCGGTTTTAACTTTTCAAGCAATAAAAATAACAATTAACGTCATTAGTAAGGGTTTGAGCCACCATAATAACCCTAGTAATCTCTATAGGTGTCACCCAATAGTTTTATGATCGTTTTCTGATATGTAACACCCAAATTTTATATGTTCTTTTTTTGTAGTGTGTGTCTTTTAAAACTTCGAGCAACGGGTTTTTTTTACCCGAAAACGGCGGCACCTATAGCCGAAACACTAAATTTGAAATAAATCGCTTCGTATTATACTTGTAGCTCTTTAGATTACATGAGGTTGTGTAGTTTTCAATTACGGATCGTATCAAAGTTCTAAAAAGTGTTCATCTCACTTTTGGCGTTCAAAAATTACATTTTTCGATTTTTGGTCAAAATAACCGGGTTTATACAGGTCAACCGGGTTTTAAAACTGGGGGAAAGCACCAAAAACGGGTGTTAATGCCTGGTTGGTATTTATGGCCAAGCCGAACCGGTTTTTTTTTTGCAACTTTCCTGTGCACGCCACTAGAGCAAAACAAAAAAATACGAATTCCGTTTTGACCATTATAAAGCTTCCCTGAAACTTACAGCTCGATCGGCCCATAAAAGTGGCGCTCGGCACTAATGGGTTAAAGCTAAGGTAAGTGAAATTTAGGGTGGTTCAAAAAAAGGTATTTACTTTTAAAATAGCCTAAAACCATCTGTAGGCCAATTTCTCCGTTAGTTTGGCTGTAGGGTGGTTCAAAAAGTTATCAATCTATATGCAAAGACTACAGCTGCTATCATAGCTAAGGTAAGTGAAATGTAGGGTGGTTCAAATATGTGGATTTAGTTTAAATTTATTATGTAAATTTAAAATCTGGGAATAGATGGATAATTGGAAGGAGTAGAAAGCAAAACATAAATTTTGAAAATTAGTATACAATCATCTTAAAGATCTTAAAGTTAAATATCCTAAAACCAACTTATGACTTTAATCTAAAAGTAAATTATCCTATATTCTATATCCTATGCAAGTGCGTCCAAGCTTTTATGTTTTTGGGAGGGGGGGGGGGGGTTGGTTGTAAAAAATCAAACTTTAAATTCATTTCGGGGTTGTAATCACACCTTTACCCCCTCCCCTCATTGTACGTCCTTGATCCTAAGACTAACCTATTAGTAAAAAAGCCTAAAACTACCTTTGAATCTAAATATTGAGAACACTATCAGTTCAGTAATCATGTATCATGTCATAAGCGTGCAGAGATCGGGTGCTAAAAAAATATTTACGTTAAAGTGAAATCAGGAAAATCTGCCTCTCCCTGTTTTCACCCAACAAAAGCAGCCCCTGGAAATACCCTGTGAACGCCACAGTTATGTACTGATACTTGTAGAGAAACTATGTATAATAAATGTAAGATTCTTTTATGTGTATGTAATGTGTGGTTAAGTGTTTGTAACAAGTAATTGGGAAAAATCCACCATTTTCCACCGGGTTTAAAAGCCCCCCCCCCCCCCCATTTGTTGTACCACCACCCTCCCAAGCGAAATCGCCGATAGTGGAAGATGGCGATCATAACTATTCTCAGATATCTTCAAACTAGTTTACCCCCTCTCTTCCCCCTCTCTTTTTTTCCTTCCCCTTTCAAACCTATAATTCTGGTGTTCATACAAATGCGCCAATTTTTGTTTTATAAAAATTTTTTGAAAATAACATCTGTTTGGTTTTCCTTTGCAATTAAGCTTTTTTTTAGGTACAGGGAAGGTTTTTAACTATTTTGGGAGAGCGTATCTCCACCCTCCCAATTTAAAATCCCCCACAAAATTTTTTTTCTGAATATTTCTTATTAAAACTCAAATTAAAAAGTAGAAGGGCGGTTGACTTATCCCCCTCCCACCTTAAGAACACTTAGAGGCTTCTTGGGGGCGTTCGTTGCCCCTAGTCTTTCTTAAAATAAGAGCTATGTCTTGCATTTTTTTTCAATTAGGTGTTTGATCACGAATTTCATATGGTAAAAATATTTTTCTTATTTAATTGTTATCCTAAAAAGATAAAAGTTATGCTTGAAAATTGTTTTAATAGCTATTATTATATGTTGCATTTTTATATAAACGTGAGAGTTGTGATCACAATTGGCGTAACATTTGTACTCTTTGGCGTCAATGCGTATTTTCAGATATCCATTACTCGCTATCGAAATCGCCTATGGAAACAAATGAACTTCAACTTTTTCTTTTTAAAACTACAATAGAAATTGGGAGGTCGACTTTCTTCCTCCCGTTAAGTGCCCCTAGAGGCTCTATCTTACGTACAATATTTTAGTTATGTTAACCCCCTTTTAAAAAAAACTAAAAAACTAGAGGTTTATTGGTGTTCTATGGTTTAAAGTATTGTACCAAAACTTTATATTCAGATTGCATTATACACAATTTACTTATATACAGGGTGTTTTTATTTAATAAGACAAAAGTTTTGCTTTATTTATTCCACTTACCATTGACAGAAGTTAATAATCAATATCTCATTTTCTTCATTGAAGTGAAGAGTTTTATATCGGAAAAAAATGTTTCATTGTTTTCAATAAATTAAAAATCGGTTGTTCCAAAGAGTCTAACTAAGGAATATATTTTAGTAATTATAATATTGTTACCATCCCTATGTAACCAAAGAATATATTTAAAGAATAATGTTACCATCCCGTATGTAACCAAAGAATATATTTTAAAGTATAATGTTACCATCCCGTATGTAACCAAAGAATATATTTTAAAGAATATTGTTACCATCCCGTATGTAACCAAAGAATATATTTAAAGAATAATGTTACCATCCCGTATGTAACCAAAGAATATATTTTAAAGAATAATGTTACCATCCCGTATGTAACCAAAGAATATATTTTAAAGAATATTGTTACCATCCCGTATGTAACCAAAGAATATATTTTAGTAAATATAATATTGTTACCATCCTGTATGTAACCAAAGAATATATTTAATTAATTAGAATATTGTTACCATCCCATAGGTAACAAAGAATATATTTTAGTAAATAGATTATTGTTACCATCCCGTATGTAACCAAAAAAAATATATTTTAGTAAATATAATATTGTTACCATCCTGTATGTAACCAAAGAATATATTTTAGTAAATAGAATATTGTTACCATCCCATATGTATTTAATGAATATATTTTAGTAAATTGAATATTGTTATCATCCCATATGTAACCAAAGAATATATTTTAGTAAATTGAATATTGTAATCATCACTTATGTAACCAAAGAATATATTTTAGTAAATAGAATATTGTTAACATCCCGTATGTAACCAAAGAATTGTGTTTACATACAATTATCTATTTATAGTTTCCAATATTTATGTGCATTAAAAACTGCATCCTTTTAATAAAGTAACAGGTTTTTTATCTGTCTGTCTGAACCTAAGGATTCCACTAACCACTAAACTGATATGGTTCTTCATTACATTGCAGCGTCTTATAGCTCGTGGAAAGGCAGTCATTATAAATATATGTTGAAATAAACAAAAATATTACTGAAAGTGTAAGAGTGAAATAATGCAAAGTACTTTGTAAAAGAGAAAGATTTTACAATAAGGGGACACAAAAGTTTTGCTAACAGCAAAACTTTGTTAACATGTGAGAATACTAATCTGTAATAACATGGTAAATTACCCTTTCTTCTCAATTTATTCTACGCTCCTTTGCTTGCCTCCTCTCTCTATCTACTTTACTCTCTCTCTCTCACTCGATTTCCTCTCCCATTCTTTTTCTCAATATATTCTACGCTCCTTTGCACTCTCTCTCTCTATCTCCTTCTGTTTTTTTTCTGGCTCTCTTTCTCTCTCTCTCTCTCTCTCTCAACCTCCCTTTCTTTTTCTCTCTTTCTCTATCTATCTCCTTTTAACTCTCTCTTTCTCTCATTCTCTCTCTCTATCTCTCTCTCATTCTCTCTCTCTCTTTCACTCTCTCTCTCTCTTACTCTCTCTCTCTCTCATTATTTCTTTCTCCCTATCTCTCTCTCTCTCTCTCTCTCTCTCTCTCTCTCTCTCTCTCTCTCTCTCTCTCTCTCTCTCTCTCTCTTCTCTCTCTCTTTCTCTCTCTCTTTATCTCCATTTTCTCTAACATTCTTTCTCAATATATTCTACGCTCCTTTGCATTCTCTGTCTATCTCCTTTTGTTTTTCTGGATCTCTTTCTCTTTCTTTCAATCTCCCCTTCTTTTTCTCTCTTTCTCTATCTATCTCCCTTTCTCTCTCATTCTTTCTCAATATAGTCTATGCTCCTTTTAACTCTCTCTCTCACTCTCTCTCTCTCTCTCTCTCTCTCTCTCTCTCTCTCTCTCTTTATCTCTCTATTTCTCTTTCTCTCTCTTTCTCTTTCTCTCTTTCTCTCATTCTCTTTCTCTCTCTCTCTCTCTCTTTCTCTCTCTCTCTCGCTCTCTCTATCATTTTCTCTTTCTGTATTTCTCTCATTCTCTCTCTCTCTTTTTCTTTCTCTTTCTCTTTCTCTCTCTCTCTCTCTTTCTCTCTCTCTCTCTCTCTCTCTCTCTCTCTCTCTCTCTCTCTCTCTCTCTCTCTCTCTCTCTATCTCTATCTCTCTATCTTTCTATCTCTCTCCCTCTCTCTCTCTCTCTCTCTCTCTCTCTCTCTCTCTATCTATCTATCTATCTATCTATCTATCTATCTATCTATCTATCTATCTATCTATCTATCTATCTATCTATCTATCTATCTATCTATCTATATATCTATCTATCTGTCTGTCTGTCTGTCTGTCTGTCTGTCTGTCTGTCTGTCTGTCTGTCTGTCTGTCTGTCTGTCTTTCTGTCTGTCTGTCTGTCTGTCTGTCTGTCTGTCTGTCTGTCTGTCTGTCTGTCTGTATGTCTGTCTGTCTGTCTGTCTGTCTGTCTGTCTGTCTGTCTGTCTGTCTGTCTGTCTGTCTGTCTGTCTGTCTTTCTATCTATCATTCTAAACGTTTCAACAACTAATTTTGATCTACCGAAAGGACAATTTTGTGGATCTTCATTTGGGATGTGCATCAATTTATCGGCCATTGTCTTATCCCTTTAGATCCCTGGATGTATCCCTTCTTCCTATCCTTATTATATATTTATGAATGAATCCTATTATATAAAGTAGTATGGGATTTTGTCTGAAGCTCAAGATTTTAATAACTACTGAACTGATTGAGTTCTCATTGGTCCCAGGAAGAGTTATTCTATACCTATATTAGCAACTACTTTTTTCTTTTTTTTACCTTATGAATTATTTTCGACCAATTTTTTATAAAACAGCTTTCTTTATTGCATCAAGATCCATGACAGATCTATTTACAAAATAAACGTCTATAAATGAGCTCGAGTCTTCCAATAGTAGAATGTAAAATACTTATAGTGCTCCAATAAATAAACTCTCATTGACCAGAATGATAAGACCAATTATTTTACTCTATAAAGAATGATTTTTTTTATTTCATGTTGCTATTTGAATTATACTAAAGTATTAAATTTCTATTCATAAAATATAAAATTAAAATTTATAAAATAGTAAATCAAAGTTTTGAAATAATTTGATACTAGCGACGAGTTGTAATGTGGTCAGATATTAAACTAAAATTTAACATTTAACTAAACATTTTAACCCTTTCAGGACAATAATTTGAAACAAAAAAATACTAGGATCCTAAAATATCCTTATACTAAAGTAACAGGATGTTTGTCTTTCTGTGTGTCTGTCTGTGTGTGTGTCTGTACCGAAGGATCTCGCTAACCACTGAACCGATTGGGTCCTCCTTAACAGGGTAGCTTCTCATAGGTCCTGGGAAGGTTTATAACTATTTTCTGGGGGGGTGGGACACCACCAACCCCCCCAAAAAATTTTTATTTTTATCTTTTTAAACTAAAATTAAAAATGAGTGGGGACACCCCCCCCAAAAAAAAAAAAAAAAAAAATTTTTCACCCCCCCAAATTTTTTTTACTTTTTCTTTTAAAATCTAAATTAAGAAATTGAATTATTAAATTCGACTCTCTCCTCCTCAAGTGCCCCTAGAGGCCTCTAGGGGCGTAACCGCTAGTTTTAAATACAGAAAGAGAGACAAAATTATAAATACGAAGAAAAAGATTAATATCTAGGGATAGGACAATGAAAGAAAAAGATTAATATTCAGAGATAGGCCAATGGAAGAAAAAGAATAATATTCAATCTAGCCAATAGCAGGATAATTATAGAATGTCTCCTCTAGTAACTATTATAGGGGAGAAAACCACCACCCTCCCAAGAGAAATCGCCCCAAGAAAAAAATTCCTCAAAAAAATTGTTTAACATTTTTCAAATTCTTAAATAAAAATTAGATTACCAACTCCCCTTTCTTCAAGTGCCCCTAGAGGCCTCTAGGGGGAGTAACCTCTAAGAGTAGTCTCTAATAAAATATTTATGAATACATAGATAATTGTATCTACTTGATCCATATAAGACAGATGGATTGACATACTGGAAATTAGAATATATACATCCATGTATAAGAATGAATATATTATTAGTTGGATGTTTCAGCAGATTTTCATGATAAAGTGAAACACGCAGCGGGCTAAAATAACGATACAATGCCCCCCATTAACCCTCTTCACCCCATCCCCTCCTACTGAATGAACCAACTTACCAATAAATGAGGTCCATATTAGCAAGCTAAATGACGACAAATTCTCCCCTGTCCATTGGTAGATTTGACCCTTGTACGGAATTGAATGCACACCGCACTGACAGAAAGAAAATTGGACTTTCACACAAGCAAATAAACATAATATTATCACAGAAAAAATGTATGATATTCAGATATTGTATTTTTTGTGTAAAAAATAAAAAACATGCACATGAGTTTTATTTTACTTTATATTGATCAAAAATAAAAAAGTCTTATCATTGTAAATTTTTTACAAATTAAACTGTAAATGATACTGGTACCCAAAGTTATATAAAAAAGTTCACCCATTGTTAGCCTAAAATCTTTGGGTATTTATTTTAAATTATGATTGAATTAAACATTTAACTAGCAGTGTCTGAAACAGCGTAGTATCCAATAAAAATGACGTCATACAATACAAATGACCAATGATAGGCCAGTATACAATTATATATAACAGTGGTCAATTACAATGTATACTGGCCTATAATTGGTCATTTATATTGTATGACGTCATTTTTTAATGGTAACTATACGCTATTTCGTAGTGTCTTAACTTAACAACAAATAAATAATAAAAACTTTATCCTTGTAGATTATATGGTGTACGTTTATTCGGTACATTTTATATGGTTTATTTCATATGTTTCTTTTCCAGTTTTTCTATTAGGTTTGTACATCTAGAGCTAATGTTGTTAGAGTTGCGTTACTTTTTAATAGTGTTTTCATTGTTATTAAAGGGGTCTAAAGGGATAAGGCATTGGCCGATAAATTGATGTACATCTCCAATGATAATACACAAAATTACATCTTCTCTAGATGAATATTAATGGTTGAAACGTTTGAACACTTATCTTAATAAACCAACCAAGGCCCTAAAGTTGCTAAGCCAACCAATAAGAAAACGTTAGTATTATAAAACTTTGGAGACTGGTGTAATAAACAACCCATTGTCCCCTGCCTCCAAGGTTTCATAGTTATTACAATAAAATTTATGGTAAGCTGTTTAAAAGTTTGAAACTTAAATGACTTAATAATAACAAAACGAAAAGTTGGATCATGTCAGATTTACAACAAAAAAGATTCTTAAAAAAGATGTCAGACTGTTAACGCAGGGATCTAAAGGGACAGAACAATAGGCCACATATTAATGTACATCCCTAATGTTGATACACAAAAATACCTCTTATGTAGATCACTATTAGTGGTAGAAACGATTAAACACTCAACCTAATGACCAATCAATCCAAATGCAATAAACTTCCCAAAGTTATTAAGCCAACGAATAAGGAAATATTATTATAAAACTTTGGAAACTAGTGTAATAAAGAGCACGTGTTGGAAGAGTTTGTTTTGTCTATCATCATTTGGGTTGTACATCAATTTATGGTCCTTTGTTTTTTTTAAACGGGATCCAAAACTTTTTTTTTACATATTCATGGAAAAATATTAAACTTTATTATCATAATAATACAAGTTATAAACATTTAATAATACTTCTATGCATATTCTAAAGAAAAACTTAAAATATCTGATATAGCAACTAAGAAAATAATGTTTCTATATAAATGCAACTAGCGGCTTCGCCCCTAGCCTCTAGGGGCTTTGCCCCAAGAGATGACAAAAAAAAAATTCAAAAAAAAAATTAGAAGAACTAAAGAAATCTTCTACAAAAGAATAGTTCTACAAAAGAATATTTCTACAAAAGAATTCCTCTACAAAAAAAAAAAAAAAAAAAAATGGGAGGTATTTTTTTTGTTTTTGGGGGGGTTGGGGGTGTCCCACCCCCAAAGAAAATAGCTTAAAACCACCACAGGACCAATAGGTATATACCCTGAAGAGTAGAATCCAATCGGTTTTGCGGTTACCGAGATCTTAAGGGACAGACAGACGGACAGACGGACAGACGGACAGACGGACAGACGGACAGACATCAAGCTACTTTGTATTATAGATGTCCTTTAGTTCTCTTTTAACAGAACCGACAAACGAAAAAAGTTGTAGACTATAATTCAATTCCAGTATGGCTTCGAAACTGATTAATATCCGCCGGCTTAGAACCGGTTCTAAGCCATACTAAAAATAAGCTGTTCGAATAAAAAAATAATTTTACTGATTTCTCTGAAAATATCTGTTAAACACTGAGACCCCTTCTTTTAAAAATATTTAACATATAGGAGGATAATTTTTCTTTTTTTGTATTCCTTTAGGCCAAGTTAGGTTAGGTTATAATGGGTTCCCCGCTGAGTTTGGGATTGGTTTTATGCTTTTAAAAAAAAACATCCTCCCCCCTCGAATTTTCAATTTATTCTAATACTCAACTATCCTTTGTTTTTTAACCCTGACCGTGGCTCATCACGTTGCGCATCCGCTCGTCCTTGGGGGGGTGATAGGTTCAAATCTCAATCCAACACTCATAAATAAAGACGTTATAATTAGTTTATACTGCTGCTATGTCAGAGTAATGGGGAATGCCTTGGCCCGAAACAGGCTCAACTCATTACCATGCACAGTTAGGACTTCTCAGACAACGGTCGTGCAATCATAGAGGTGGTTGTCGGATCGGTATTACCCTTGGCGATTGAGCACGTTACAATGCTTTATAATAATCCTTTGTTTTAGAAACTGGAGCCGAACATAATGGAGTATGTCTTGGATCAGCACGCGAACCACGTCATACAAAAGCTGGTAGAAAAGGTTGATAGCACCATCCTGCAGACCTTTATCAATCCGTGCATCGGGAAGGTAAGGAAAATTATACAGGGAGGGAGGAGACATTGGGATGTTTATTATTCTAGTCCCCAATGTTTTATAATGATGATTTCTTATTCGTTAGTTGGCAACTTTGGGGACTTTTATTGAATTTTGATTCGTTGGTTATAAACGTTTCAACAACTAATTATAATCTACAGAAGGGGTAATTTTGAATATCATCATTGGGGATGCACATCAATTTATCCTCTATTGTATGATCCTTTAAGATCCCTAGTAATTCACTCATTTATCTATCTAGAATTATTTTTAGAAATGAAATTTTTTTTTCAAAGGCGCACCAATTTATCCTCCATTGTCTTATCCTTTAAGATCCCCGAAGGAAAACTATACAGGGAAATGACAATGGGAGGTTAGTTAACCTCACTATTTTGATTTTAGTTTTAAAAACAGACAGACATCGTACTACTTTGTATAATAGATTGAGGGAGGGGACATTGACTGTAAATAACACTGGTACTTAAAGTTTTATGACATGTTTTCTTTTATTGAAGTTGATTGATTTGTTAAAAATTAGTATTGTTCCACAAATTTAATATCCACGCAAAGCTGTCTATATTATGATGCGATATGTGGATGTAAATAAATTTATCACCCATTGTCTTATCCCTTAAAATCAATGTCTACCTATAGGTTGTTGAAATCAGCTGTCACGAGTACGGATGCCGCGTCATACAAAGATTTCTGGAAAATTCTACAAATCTGCAGAGAAAACAAATACTTCTAGAGATTGAACCAAATATTTTTATGCTCATTCAGGTGCGTCACCCAGGGATAGATAGATAGATAGACAGACAAATTAGGAAATATTTTGGGTAATTTAGTTGAATAGTAATCCTAGTGTTATATCTTTTAAGTTCTTAAAAAATAAATACTTTATTTATAGTCATTTTTAATTATAAGAATGTATATACTACTGAATGAACAAACGGACCAATAAATGACAGGCACAATAGCAACCTAAATTGACGAAAATTTTTCACCAAACATATTGTCCCGGATTATAAAAGTTTTGTTAATCCAAAATATGGTTGATTTATGCAAAAAAATAACCCATGCAAAATATCTTTTCTGTAATGCAAAAATTGCGTTGGTACAAGCACTTTGAAATTTAGAGGCCCCCTATATGGAGGTCAAAAATTCATTCATGGTGCTCCCAGGAAAAGCCTTGAGGAGTTGAATCAGGAAACTTTGTCCGTTTTACAATATTTCATCCCTAGCCTTAGAAATGACTAAAAAACACCATTTTTTAGAGTTTATGAAGAATTGTCATAATTTGTAGAGGTTTTTGAGATTTTCTCAGACTAGTAACGAGATATTATGAAACGGACAAAGTCCTCAAAGCCTTTCCTGGGAGCACCATGAAGCCATAATTCAGATACAATGAATTTTTGACCTCCATAAGGGGGGACTGAAAAAAGTGCTTGTACCATTGCAATTTTTGCATTACAGAAAAAATATTTTGGATGGGGGCCAAAATTAAAACAAAATGTTTCTAATCCAGGGCATTGTAATATACATATACTCTACATCCATTATATCTGCATCCCTGTTTTGTGAAGATCAAATAAGATCTTAGTAAAAGTGTGCATTTTTTCCCCATATTATCTCATCAAAAAAAAACATTTTAACGGATCAATGTCTAATCAATTAGACAGGGCATTTAGTATTGCAGTTGACACAAATTAGTGCTTGATTTAGGTTTTAATAATAGGCCTTTCTTATAATTTGATAATATGAATTTTATGCGGAAGTGAAGACACATCCCTATATATACATTAAGCACAAAATAAAGAAATGAGAATAATAGGATTTATTGAGATTTTACACAAAGTAGAATAAATACTACAGCATGTTGTACCCACTTAAGATACTCTGAAAGTTTTGGTTGTAGTATCCCTTAAAGCGTATATGAACAACAAACAAAAAATTTATAAAAGTAATAGTTATTTCTCGCATCGTATTATAAACAGCTTTCCGCGGATATAGAATGTACAATTAGAAAATTAAACCTAGCCTTCGGCACCTCGGGGCTATAAAAAGTGGTTTAAATATTATGATTGTACATTTTTATATTGTGTAGAAAGCTGGATATAATACGATGCTAGACATAGTTTTTCCGTATGGATGAGAACCGGTTCCTATCCACCGGATTCAAATGAATATGAGAAAAAAATTTATATTTATTTTGAGTTAGGTTTGGTTAGGTGTAATATCCATTAAAGATAATGCCTGTGCTTTCATTAAATACTGAAGCAGTATATCAATTGTTTTTCCTGTACTTTTGGACTTAGACAGACAGACAGACTTACGTACAAATTATGGCAGACTTTCCCTTATTATACTGTAGTGAATCATCTATGAATTTAGTTTAAATTCTTTTTTTTTAAATCGCTGATCCTTTGTAGTCATGTACTTTTGAACTCTCAATGCCAAATGTATATCACTTTAAAATCAAATCATTCTTTATTTATATATAGAAGCCGTTTGGAGGTTCATTTATCTTTAATTAGATATATAAGTTAAATTAAAATTATATAATCAAGCACTTTTGAACTCTGAAAGATGTAGGTATCAATATGGATAGAAGGGTTGGGCTGGATATCCAGCCATTTTCAATATCCGGCCGGATACCAGATATTGAAAATATCCGGATAATGGATATCCAGCTGATTTTGAATGCCGGATATCCGGTTATCCGGCCGGACATCCAGTTTGCCGGAAATTGAATGTTGGCCAGATATCCGGCCCAACCCTAATTGATAGTACTAATAAAATTCACCAATTTTTTTTTTATTAAATAAAGGAGCAGTATGGCAATTATATTATCCAGCATGTTCTGGATCATGGTGACCAAGATGAGATTGAAAAAGTTGTACAGGTAAACAAAAAGTATATCTTATTATCCTTATAATAAAGTAACAGGATGTTTGTGTGTTTGTATGTTTGTACCGAAGGATCTCGCTAACCGCTGAACCGATCGGGTTCTCCTTAACAGAGTAGCTTTTCATAGGTCCTGGGAAGGTTTATAACTATTTTCTTGGGGGGTGGGACACCCCCAACCCCCCCCAAAAATTTTTTTTTACTTTTTCTTTTAAAATCTAAAATAAGAAATTGAATTATTAAATTCGACTCTCTCCTCCTCAAGTGCCCCTAGAGGCCTCTAGGGGCGTAGCCGCTAGTTATTATATAAAGTAGTAAGCTTTTTTTGGCTGTATCCAAGGATCTTGCTAACCACTGAACCGATATGGTTCTCCTTTACAGTGAAGTTTCTTTTAGTTCCAGTGAAGGTTTTAACTATTTTTTTGAAGGGTATTTCCACCCCAACCCCCAAAAAATAATTTTTGTTAACTTTTTATTTTTAAACTCAAATTGAAATGTAGAATGGCGAATTTTTCCCCTCCCACCTTCATTGTGCCTAGAGGCTTTTGGGGGCGTTGCCGCTATGCCCTTAGCATACATGGGCTCTGTAATCAAATGGACAGAAAAAGGCTTAAAAAATAGCCTAAAACCATTACAGGACATTTATGATGCTTACCTGAAATAGAACTTTTTTAGGTGCCCAAATGTAGGGTAAAATATTAATGTGAGGGGGGGGGGGTGGTAAATATAATATATTATTTTCGTATAAGACTAGGTGTGGGGAGGTTTAAATACTGCTTTTTCCTCCCCCCTTTGACGCTCCTGCTTTTTTGTCAACTGTTTTTTTTTCAGAGTATAACCGGACATTTTGTGGACCTCTCACAGCACAAGTATGCCAGCAACGTTCTGGAAAAGTGTATTGAAAAAACTAAAAATGTTCATAGGTAAGCTTCTCTGAAAAAATAAAAACATTAAATGTATTGGCTTTTGTTCTCCTAAAAGTTATAATATTCTTTTGATTTATAGATTACAATTTTATATCGAAAATAAAAGTTTTCATGACGAACATATTATCTTTGACAATAAACATTGTTGTATTTTTGGAGATAACGATATAACAAAATAACGCTATTCTCATGACATTATGACTCCATACTTATGTTAAAAACAACTAAAACAAATTTTGACAAAAAAGATAGGTAGTTTGTTTTTTCTTAAGGTCAAATTTATTAGGTACTATGAACCACTTAGGGCAACAGAGGTAAAGCCCCGCTAGGTTAGGGACCTCTATCTAATAGATAAAGAAACTAATATAATATTTTTATATTAGCGCGAGTAGCTTGTTTATTAGGGTTTATAATTATCAGTGAGTCTGTAACACAAATGTTATTTTAAAAAAATACCTAACCATAGTGCATTATTGTTTACAATATCATTCAAAATAGAAATTAATTATGTTATTGCTGCGCTACTTATAAACATAAGAATATTGACAAAAAAAAAGAAAACAGTTAATATGGAAATATGAACCCAATTAAAGAGTAAGAAATCCTGTTCTATATGTAACTTAATATTTATTTAATCAGTTAGGATGAGTAAAGACCTAATACTATATTTCGATAAGGGCAGGGATCTAAAGGGATAAGACAATGGCAGCATTTCCCTAATGACGATACACAAAAATACCTATTCATTATAAAACTTTGGGGACCAGTGTAATAAACAGCCCAATGCCCCCCCCCCCCTCCCTGTCAAGAATAAGTATGTCCAAAAGTAATGCAGGAAAAAAACTATTGGGAATAGTCCCTTTCGTAACATCACCCCATAAGGGGCGATTCGTCGTATTTTTAAAATGGCTTTTTATAGGTTATTTTAGGTTATGCTTGGTTTTATTGGATTAGGTGATTGCCCCACAGGGGTTAAGTATTTGGCCCCGCAGGGGCTAGAAATAGGAGAAAAGCTACCGTGAAAAATACGAAGAATCGCCCCATAAGGTGCGATGTTACGAAAGGGACTATACCCACACTATTTACTTTATCAGACTGCGACTGTAGCTTTAATCTTACTGGAAAGGTGATGGGTTCGAATCTCCGCCCAAACCGCGTTAAAACTAAAAACATTACCAGTTTTTCTGTGCGCGGTAGTCACTTTAAATGAAAGTACCCTAAATTTTTATCAACCCTAACTGTAAAAGGATATTTTCTAATAAAACTAGACAAACAATTTGTTTTCCAGTTGGTAATTGGTTATTCAGAATATCAGGGATACAGGGATAAGACAATGGACGATAAATTGATGCAAATTCCCAATGATAATAAACAAAATGATAAAAAGTACCCAAAGTTTTAGGTCAGGGAATGATAGACCGTGAGCATAAAGCTTTGGGTACCATAATATGTCATCTCCCTCCTTGATTATTTAAAATGAATATTTAGGACTTTGTCAAGTTTTTGTGTTGTTATTTAAGGGATAAGACAATGGACAATAAATTGATGCGAATTTCCAATGGTGATAAACAAAATAACCCTGAAGATAAAAATGTATTGGTGAAAAAGTTTGGATTCTCTTTGTTTGAACTTACTAATAAAGATTTAATAATAGTACCAAAATTCTTAAGTCAATAAATAACAGAGAATGTCCTTTCCCTACCTGTTAATTCAGAATACATATATCTAGGACTCTTTTAGAACTTTTGTGTTGTTATTATATCAACAAAAGACGTAGAATAATGTACTTTGTCAATGATAATACACTAAATTACCTCGTCAGTAGATTATAGTTAGAGGTTGAAACATTTGGACACTCAACTAAATAAATCAACTAATCAAAATTCTATAAAAGTCCAAAAAAGTCAACCTGTATGAATATGCTATTACACTACACAAGGGTTGGGGACCCTGTACCGACTTTCAATTGGGTCATTAAATATCAGCCAATAAGGTCGGAAATATAAACACAAACAAGACACTACAAAAATAATTTGCTAGCAGACAAAAAGGGCTTCACTACTTGGCATCTATACTTATACATCTATTATTTTAGGAGCTCTTTTGTAGCCGAGGTGGTTACCTCAGATAAGGTTGGTAATATGATAGAGGGCCAGTACTCTAATTATGTCCTGCAAAAGATGATGGACACAGCGCCGCCAGAAGTCAATCCAGCCCTCATGGAGGTACTCAGGTATGAGAAAAAAAGCCCAAATCCTGCTCAATTGAAGTCCGGGTCCCTTGCATGTTTAATTGTTGATAATGCCCATCAATGATGAGAATGTTGACAAAAAGTATCAGCCGTAAATCTTGAATAGGAGCCGAGAAAATCACGTTTTAGGACACAATTGATATAGACCTTGCAGGGTTAGAGCCTAACGCCCCCCCCCCCCACACACATTATTTTTAATTTATTTTAAAAATAGGGGTGGGGGATATTTGTTTTTCAACAGACAGTTGGTGGAAAGAACCAGAAGGGAAGGGACAATGGGATGTTTATTACACTAGTCCCTAAAGTTTTATAATAATGTTTTCTTTTTCGTTGGCATATTGAATTTGGGGACTTTTCTTGAACTTTAATTGGAAAATTAATTGGTTAGTTCATTAAGATGAGTGTCCAAATGTTTCGACATCTAATTATCATCTAAAGAAGGGGTAATTTTGTGTATTATCATTGGGGACGTACATAAATTTATGAGTTATTGTCCTATTATTTTAGATCCTAGGAAAAGAACCCATCTATCTATCTACAATTATGTTGTAACTGGACAAAGTGTCTTAAAAATCAGCCATGGGACGTCAGAAAAATGAGGGATTATCCATCTCTTTTTTAGGGGGTTTCTCTCCCACTTGTCCTCTAATCTTCCTCATTTTTATGACGTCACATGGCTGATTTTTGAGTCACTTTGTCCAGTGACATTATTATTTTTAATTATTTTTTTCAGACAGCACAAGAGCTCTATGGAACGTCACTCCTATGGAAAAAATATTTGGGCAAGACTAGAGAAATACTTCACTGATAAAGCAAATTTAAAATCTAGATCATGATCATTCTAAATGTTATTTAAATGGATATAGAATATACGTGGATATTATGACAGGGGAAATATTGTTATCAATTTAAAATAACAATGTAGAAAAATTGTAAAATAAAAAAAAAACAATTTTTGTTTATTTCCTCAAATAAATAAGCAAAAATTTGTTAATTTTCGGTTGTAATTGTAATTTTTTTAAATAGTTAATTTTAATTTAACCCTTACAGCTCGGGCCCCAATTCCCACCTTAATAGATCGGGGGGGGGGGGGCTCAAAGAGCCCCCCCCTCTATCTCGGCTCCTGTTACAGATAAAGACGTAAATTTTTTTTCTGGTGGTTCATGTGTATTTTTAGAGAAAATTACTTTTTCTAGTCATAGCGGCCAGGCCGCTCCTTAGCCGCTTTTTAGCGGCCAGCCGCTAAATTTTAAAACAGCTGTAGAGCGGCCAATTTTGCAGCTAGGATGATCAAATTTTAGGACGAACTTTTATTTTTCATAACAAAAAAATTACTTTTTCTGATCATCGCCAAAAAACGGCAAATAACGGAAACCGCCATTTTCGGCGGTTACGGCGGTAAAACGGCGGTTGGCGGCGCCAATTAATATTTAAATCTGTTTGATGTTGCTCAAGGATTTACCAAAAAAAATTATAGGACTCTAGCTGTAATAGAAGCCACGATATTCATGATATATGTCTGTAGTAAAAGCCGGACAAAAATCGGTCATAAAGTCGGTCAGAGAGCGGTCAAACGGTCATAACACAACTTTTCTCAGAAGGTCATTGATATCTAAGTATTCACCAAAAAAAATTTTAGGTTTCTCCTTATACACAAAAGTCATAATGTAGAAATTAAGATTTATTTAGAATTTTTTTCTAATTTTGGTGCTACCCAACCGACTTTGACCGGACACCACGACCGACACAGACCAGATATCCTAATAAAATCAACTCTTGCCGACGTATAATTACTAAACTTAAAAAGTCATGAAGTCACAGCACTCCATCTTACCTACAAAAAAAATGAGATTGAAAAAACTAGAGGGGGGGGCTCTTTGAGCCCCCCCCCCCGATCTGTAAGGGTTAAGCACTTATATATATGTTGGAATCCGCAACAACAAAAAACAAAGTTACAACTAATCAACTTTTATGAATTTTGTCATTCTTGTTTTTGCATTAAATGTATGTTTGAAAAAAAAGCAATAAAGCGCTAATTCTTGTTATTTATCGCATCGTATTATGGACAGCTTTTCGCGGATATTGAATTAATAATTATAAGTTTGATAGTCCGGAGGGGCCGAAAGCCTGGACTAACAAATCTGGTATTACTTTTATGATTGTATTTTAATATTCATGGAAAAATGTCCATAATACGATGATATTATTTAAATTGATATCATTTGTGATTCTAATTATAATAATTTTATTGTGTAAAAATTTATGTATCATTAAAATGTTTATAAAAGTATTCAACTTTTATTTTTTTAAAGCAAAGCATTTCTATAATAAGGGTGGGTCGGTCCGTGCGTCCGTAACGGTTATCTCTTTTCGTTAATATAGTCATTTTATAATTTTCCTATAGATTTCAAACTTTGTATGGAGCTTCTTGGAATAGTTAGGTACGTTTTAGAAAGCGTAGCAACTCTATAAACGTTACCAAAATCTATGTACATACATTTTAAACATGTTGATTTTTAACTTTATTAACAGCAAACTTATTAATTATCCAATCTGATTTTTGGAATATCGACTTATTTATTTCCAGATTATTCAGTTCTGACATTCTACAAGTGTTAATGTTTGTTTGTCCTACCGTTTGAGAGCTTCGCTTTTATGGAGATCATCCTTGTTAATGTTAGTATATCCACGCTGAAGAAAAAAAAATTTCGGCTGACTTTTCGTTAACTGTTAAGATTACATGAAGGGAGGTGACATTGAACTGTAAATCATGCCGGTTCTATTTTCAGTTATTGATTTATTTGCAAAAAATTTTGTTGCGTTCAATTAAAAATAAAAGACTACCGGAACCCTTACCCCGTATTTTGAATAAAAAGTATACCTTGTGCCCTTGTTACCGTCTGGGATAAAAATTCCGGTTTAATCTTATATTTTATTTTAATATCTGAGGAAAGCTGTCTCTAATTCTATGCGATAAATAGCTATTGTTGTGTCACCTATGAAAAAAATCGTCCTTGATAATATCTTTAACTTTTTTAATCCTCTTGAGAGAATATAAGTAGCTGCAGTAAGGTACACGAACAAATTAATTTGAGAGATAGATTTTATGTGTCCGCAGTTAGGTACACGAACAAATTAATTAGGTATATAGATTGTAAGTAGCTGCAATTAGGTACACGAACAAATTGATTAGGAAGATAGATTATAAGAATCTGCAATTTGGTACACGAACAATTTAATTAGGAAGATAGATTATAAATAGCTGCAGTTAGGTACACGAACAAATTAATTTGGAAGATGTATTATAAGTAGCTGCAGTTAGGTACACGAACAAATTAATTTGGAAGATGTATTATAAGTAGCTGCAGTTAGGTACACGAACAAATTAATTTGGGAGATAGATTATAAGAATCTGCAATTAGGTACACGAACAATTTAATTAGGAAGATAGATTATAAATAGCTGCAGTTAGGTACACGAACAAATTAATTTGGAAGATGTATTATAAGTAGCTGCAGTTAGGTACACGAACAAATTAATTTGGAAGATGTATTATAAGTAGCTGCAGTTAGGTACACGAACAAATTAATTTGGAAGATAGATTATAAGAATCTGCAATTAGGTACACGAACAATTTAATTAGGAAGATAGATTATAAATAGCTGCAGTTAGGTACACGAACAAATTAATTTGGAAGATGTATTATAAGTAGCTGCAGTTAGGTACACGAACAAATTAATTTGGAAGATGTATTATAAGTAGCTGCAGTTAGGTACACGAACAAATTAATTTGGAAGATGTATTATAAGTAGCTGCAGTTAGGTACACGAACAAATTAATTTGGAAGATGTATTATAAGTAGCTGCAGTTAGGTACACGAACATATTAATTTGGAAGATGTATTATAAGTAGCTGCAGTTAGGTACACGAACAAATTAATTTGGAAGATAGATTAAATGTGCCGCAGTTAGGTACACGAACAAATAATTTTGGATGTTCTAATGTTCTTTTTTCCACAAGGTTCCTGTGTAAGCACTGATACCTTGTTTTCATATTCCCCCCGCTCCTTTTAAAAAAACTTAAATTTCCTGGAGTACAATAGACCATGGGGCATTAAAATGGTGCCAAATGTTTTATTGTGATCGATCGATTCAAACTAGCAATATTTATGATCAACAGAATGGGTAATTTTGTTTATTATCATTAAAAATCGTTAATTTATTTATCTGCTAAGAAAAAGTTCTATATAACTAGTAAAACTAGTCTATAATAATCGATATCTAATTACTTGGATGTTGCACCAGATTATTATATACTCTAATAAAGTAATGCTCGCAGCTGGCTAAAAAAAACGATACCCCGGCTCCATCCACTTCTTTTACCCCTCCCCATATTAAAGTATAGACAAATTGACCAATAAATGAGGTCCATAAATTGACGACACCTGTCAATATATCAACGTATTCTATATCCATTTCTATAACAGAGATGGATTTAAAAAAAGAATGAGGATCGCTAAATCTGCAAGGGTCGCTAGAATACAACATTCTATTTTGAACAAATTTATCTATAAATTTAAAAAAAGTGTTTAAAATCATAGAATGATTATAACCATAAGATTTTATTTAATTTTTGTCGATTTTTTATATAATTTCAGAGGATTTTTTTTACAAAAACAGTTTAGGTTATCTTGCGACCCTGCCGATTTAGTGATCCTAATTTTAAAAGCGAAGCTTTTTTATCATGAGGGTTGGTCCGTCGATAATTTAAACAAGTTAGATTTGTCCTTATAGTAGTTAATACGATTTAGAAAGCGCAGCAACTCTATAATCGTTACCAGAAAGTCCGAACGCCCATTATAAACATGTTGATTTTTTACTTTATTAACAACAATTTGTATGTGATATAATTATCCGATTGTTCTGATTTTTGGTATACTGTTTCCTGAGACTACAAAGGACACTATTTTGAGCAAAGCAATTCTATAATCAAGTCCTAAAAATGTAAGTATGTCCATAAACATTATCCTGCATCAAGATGTTTTTTTTAACAAATTTACTTACAATTTTGCTTCGACTCTTATTGATTTATATTCTGAAATTCAGTTCTGACACTATACAAGTGGTATGAATTTTTAAGAATCCACCTCAGAATATAAGTTTTCTCTACTAATCCTATTGACTATTAAAGATTAACACCATATTATCCTCTTAGTGAAAGAGAGTTATACCAGGGATTTTAAGGGATAGGTCAATTGATGTTAATTTGATGTACATCTCCAATTATATTAATAGTTATTTCTCGCATCGTATTATAAACATTTGTCCACAATGTACAATTATAGGATTAAAAGCAATTTTTCAGCCCGAGATGCCGGAGGAACGGGCTAAAAAATCTGGGTTTAATCCTGTACAGAAAACTGAAAATATTACGATGCTATTTTTTGTATGGATGAGAACAGGTTCTAATGCACCGGATATTAATCGGTTTTGAATTATACAAGAATAGTTATTTTTAACATCGTATTATGAACAGCTTTCCGTTGATATGAAATGTACAACTATAAGATTAAAACCATGGTTTTTCAGTCCTGAGATGCCGAATGCCAATGATGTAAAAATACATTATTTTTATTCATTATTGGTTGAAAAGTTTGGAAGCTACTACTTTTAAACCAAGTAATCAAAATTGAATATAAGTTCCAAAAATGTTTCTAGACAATGAATAAGATACCGTTAATTTATCGGTGTAATTTATGGATCAATGAACAGATCTATAGATGTATTTGCAGACAACTACCTCCCTTCATTTTTCAAAGAACTCTTTCGTCTGCTTCCAAATTATTTTCTGGTACTTGGCTGTGGTAATATAAGCGACAACATTGGTTGATTTTCAATGACCCAATAGAAAGATTGCACAAGGTGGTTGCGATGGGGAGATACAGTTATTTAACCCTTTCTCCCTCTAGTGTTTTACTCTAATGTTCAATGTGAAATATAGACGCATCTGTTCGATATATTACTACTTTAATGTAGCACCAGATTTTCATGAACTCTAATAAAGTGAAACAAGCAGTTGGCAAAAATAACAAAATTCTATACCCTCCCTTCGTATTGAATGAACAAACTGACCAATGTGTTCTATATTGAATACAAATTTTTCCTTATCAATATATCAACGGATTCTATATCCATTACACAAATATTTGAAGTTATAAATAGATGACAAAATTTAAAAACCTTATACAAGTAGCTTAATCAAATAATCATGACTTTATCTATCAAAAAAGAAAGCTTATTCTATGATATAAAGAGGTAAGGTTTTTTTGTCTGGAGCTTAGGATTTCAATAACTTCTGAACCGATTGCGTTCTCCCCTTCTAAGGGAAGCTTCTTATATATCCCATTATGTTGCTAGGCTACTTTTTAAATCATAAAATACAATGCCCGTTAAAGTACACATTATTAAAGTTATACAGTAAAATAGTTATATTAGGAGAAAACTGGGATAATAGTAAAGATGATTTAAAGTACTTCAATGTACTCTGTGCTATGACGGATGAACTGTTGGACATACCAATAGTTTGGCTATGCTACAACAATAATTTAAGGATTCTAACTATATTTCAAATAGTTACTTGGCTAAAACAAAAACAACTAAATTTTTACTTTTAAATGATATACAAGGTTTCTCAATTTCAAGCAGTTTGACTTTAAGACGACATTTGATTACCAAATGTTATGTGAAAATTAAACATAATATTGATAGTATTAGCGTAAATAGTGGATTTCCTAGGATTTCCAATAACAATTTGTTAACACATCACTTCACACTAGAAACGTCAATAATGATTAAATAAGACTTGGGGGAAAGCATTGGCTTAGATCAAGGCTTATCTAAGTAAGTTAGCACTTGCAAATAAAGGTCGGAAGCAGCTTATAGTACCTTAACAAAAAATAACGTCATACAACACAAATAACCATTGATAAGCCATTGTACATTTTACTATTGATCAATTAAAATTTATACTGGTCTTTTATTGGTCATTTGTATTGTATGACGTCTTTTATTATAGGCACTAAAAGCTGCTTTGAAGGTAGTGCCATCATAAGATTAATTGTCTGTTTCGTGTTATTTTACCTAAAAATAGAAAAGCAACTTATTAATAAATATAATTTATTAAAATAAACGATAAAAGATACAAAAACAAGTATGTTGACTATTTTTATGAAACAAAGTTTAAAGTTTAAAATAAAGTGTAACTCTAAACAATAATAATGATACACAAGTTAAAAATAATAGATCATTGAAAGAAAACGAAGTAGCGGGTTTCGTCGTATTTTCACAATAGCTTTTGATATTATTAGTTATTTTAGGTTAGGTTAATGATTGCCCCGCTGGGATAGAGCCCACAACAGGGGCTATAAATAGGAGTCAAAAGCTACTGTAAAAATACGACGAAACCCACTACTTCGTTTTCTTTTCCATGATGAAAAAAAGAGTTTTGGAAATTTTAAACCATTTTTTGACAAGAGTAAATCATAATAATGATACATAAAATGACCAAACTGTAATTATTTCAGTTTTTAAAAATTCATTAATTGAGTTTTGAAAATTTTTAAAAAATTTTTGGTTAAATCATAAAAAAATAACAGCAAAATCTTTTCTAGCCATACTAAACTATCATGTATGGCATCGTATTACAGAATTTTTTCAAGAATAATAAAATTAGCCCTTACAGAAAGCTGTCTATAATACGATGCGATGTATAAATATTAAAATTTTTAGTTGGCTTACAGCATTTCTTTACTTGGGAAGCACTGTATTTCATTTTCTCTAATAAGTTCAAGGCAGTTTAATGGGTTAGAATCCTAAAAGTAAAAAAAATATTGATTAATAAACAAACAAAATTAGGTTTTTTAATACAAAATAGAACGATGTCTGCAGATCCTTTGCTATATTTTTGTTCAGTAAGATCTTACTAACAGTAAGACTAATGGATCCACAAATTTAACCCTTAACGGTCGGGGGGGGGGGGGGGGGCGTTGAACGCCCCCCAATCCGGTTTTTTCTATCTCATTTTCTGTGTGTGAATTATAAAGAGCCCAAACTGCTTGACTTTTTAAGTGTAGGTATGACACATAACTGAGAGTTGGAATTTTTTTAATATCTCCATCCTGGCGGGCACAGGATGCCAGAAAACCTGGCAGGGTCATCCAGGTAAAAAACAAAAATGTTTTTTTTGACTTAAACAAAGCATTTTATCTTACCAAAATACTAAAATATCCTCTAGTAGTAAATCCTCATATTAAATATAGGTGTTCAAGTCAATTTTAGGTTCCTGGTTGATCATGCAGGTCCTGATCCTCCAGGTCTCCATAAATATTAAAAAGGCTCCTGAGGCCTCAATTTTTGACTTAGAGACTTCAAATTTTAAACCTAAGCTTTCCTTACATGTCTACATAATGTATTAAAATTTCGTAAAGATCCGCCGCCGTTTTCCCGCTAACCGCCAACTGCGGCGGCTGGCTGCTGCCAAGTACAGCTGCGGCCGCTGAAATTTATGTTTTGATATTTAAAATATAAAATTTACATAAAAATAAACATTTTCTGCAAAAAAAATTTTCTTCTAGCTTCAAAAATAAAAAAAATACAGCCGTTTGAAATTTTTAAGTAAAAAAGGACCTAAAAACAAAGGTTGTTAAATAAAAGGGTGATGGAAGCGAAAATTAACTTTGACTTTCTTAAGGTCGGAAATTCAACATAACACAGGGGACTTGCACAAAAATGTTTAGCCTTCTAGCTTTAATAGGAACTGAGATAATAAGGGGACGCCCCCCCCCCCCTGACTGATTAAGGTGCGGCAAGGGGCCCGACTGTTAGGGGTTAAAGGCAGGTTTAAGGCCATTGCGGGAAGACCCCCCCCCCCCCCGCCAAAAAAAAGACACCTGTCCCAGTGAAAAAAAACTCCAACCAAAAAATTAGTTTCCGCTTCACTTGGGGAAAGAGGAAAAACCCCCCCAAAAATAGAAGCAATGCCAGTATCCATATTATTTTTGTTTGAAGCGAAAGATCTCGGAATTGGCTGCAGCAAGTTGATTGTTATTTTCTTGGAATCTGTAAAAATGTCTCAGGATTGTTTTAGGCTATTTATCTTTGAGGGGCGAAACAACTAGTAAATAAAAAAAAAAATAAAACAATAATTTAGGTATTATTTACCGACAGAAATTTGGATAAACCTTAACAATAGAGTAGCTATGCTAATAACATGTGACTAATAAAGGTCCCAAAAGTTGTTAAGGCTACAAATAAGAAAATGTCATTCTAAAACTTTGGGAACTAGTGTAATAAACAACCTATTGTCCCCTCCCTCTCTAGACATATACAATACATACCTGGCATCTGAAGGAGAGTGGTTTATGGACAATAACATTCTTGCAGAACCTGTCCATATCATCAGAGCACTGGGGTCCTGTCTTGGCACGGAGATGCAGGGAGAATTTATAGTTAGTACCAGCTACAACCTTTACAAAAAAATACACAAATACCAAGGATCTAAATTTATGTACATATCCAAAGATAATACACAAAATTACCCCTTTTGCTGATTACAATTAGTGACTGAAACGTTTGGATAATCAACCAAATAAAGCAACATTAAAATCCAATAAAAGTCCCTAAAGGTATAGACCCAACGATTAAGAAGATATTATTATAAAACTTTGCTGGTGGGGCCCTAACCTTGTGATGCCTTAACCCTGCAAGGCTTATTAGTATTCAATATATCCTAACCTAACCTAACATAAAAAACTACCACTTTATATTTTCATTTTTTAAAAAAAAGAGGAATGGGTCATCAGTACCATATTATCCATACCTGTGAATTAGCATCAAGGACATCAACAAGTTCAACTGAATCACACAGCTCGCCGGTCACAGCATCAATATTGTTCAAATGTTTAGCAGCCGCAGTTTCAGCTATCTCTCGCAGCTCACCGGTTATTTCAGATCCGGAAAAGCCGCCAGGAATTCCACCCATCATTCCTCTCTCCAAGCCTCCAACTTGAAGGTCTAGAAAGGGAAGCTCAGGAAGAGGAGCAGGTTTTAATTCAGGAAGAAAAACTCCCCCAGGGCCAATAATTGGAAAATCTGTTTGGAGTTCCTCTCTAGTTTCATAGCACTCGATTTCATCTGCGTTCAGTAGTTCTAAACATTTGAGCGGGTCAGAGTTCTGGCAATTGACAGACAAAGGTTCATGAATCATAATATTCTTGCAGTATCTATCCATTGAGTCCTGACACATGGGCCCAGACTTGGTGCGTAACTTCATAATAAACATGTAATTTGTCCCAGCAACAACTTGTGAAGTAGCATCAATGATTTCAATAAGTTGAGCGTGTTCACACAACACTCCAGTAACCTGAGCCACACTAACCAGATGATCTTTAGCAGCTGTTGCAGCTATTTTCTTCAGTTTGGGAGTCAGAGGTTTGCTGGAAAATCCACCAGGCACACCTCCTCCTCCACCAATGATGGGAAAATCGGGCTGGGGACAATCTAATCTTTCAATGCAGCAGCCAAGGTCATCCTTCACGATCTTACAGTCATTGTTAGTCCTATCAACAGGAGCAAGCAGGGGGCATTTCTTTTCAAAGCAGGATATTTCAGGAGGTGTGCTACAAACACAAGCCTTGCAAGGATCACTATCAATTCGAACAATGTCACCAATTGCATAAGTATCATTTCCAACAACGCATCTAGACTCGGCAGAAGGAAGAAAAAGCTCTCTTGGGGGTCCTCTTAGAGTTGATTTCTGACACGTCTTTAAACATTCTTCCTCCGTTCTAAAGTTATTTTCGTTTCCACTGCATCCTCCATACAAGAAGAGTTCACATTTGTTTGTCTGAGTGTTGAAGAAGTATCTCTGGGCCAGGGCATAGCAAAAACCTGCATCCATGGGTTGTTCACAGATGGGGTTGACATCTGAAGACGGCTTGTTGTCAGCTACTGTTCGGGACGAAATCGGAGGGTTGGTAAGATGTTTTGAACATTGTGCGTTACAGCTATCCACAGACGCAAAATTATTTCCATTTCCACGACAGCCTCCAAAAATAAATGGCTGGCAAGCACCAGTAGATTGATCAAAATAAAACCTCGGAATTGCAGCCTTGCACATGCCAATTTCCTTGGTTTCCAGACAAGGATCCGACCCTAGGCTGTTGCCAGAATTTAGACTTTCATCCAGGTTTCTGGCAAGCGGAAGGCCGGGTAGATTCAGGACAATGGAACAGCTAATTTGATCTTCTCGGGACAGCTCAGTATAGTCACTTGGGGCGCCTTCAGGAAGGTTGACAGACAGTGGTTTGAACAGAACAATATTTTCACAAACATGCTCCTCCCGTTTATCATCACAGTTGGCTCCTTGCTTGGATTCTAGCCTAAAAACAGGACATTTATGTCAATGGGTACCACAGCAACAAGAAACAAATTTCCAAGAATAATTATTTGGTATTGTTGTAAAATCTAAATGTATAATTTAAATCCATTGTGAAAATATACTTAAAAAGACGAAAATAAAGTATGGATTTACCCGTCCTTTGTTCCCTGATGAAGAAAGGTACGGGAGGAAAAAACCAGTTTAGCGTACAAAACAACATTCCCGCCAAGGGTCTAAAGTTATATAAGGGGTAACAAATTGGTAGAGTTTATCAGTGTTTATTTTACCACCGTAGAAGGAGGAGCTACTCTATATATATTTACATTTTATCTTGCTGTGCTTTTTTAGTGAAATTATTTGTGCATATATGTAAGTCTTTTAATTTATTATTTGTAAATGTTTATAACTTTGATTGCAAATGTCTTATCCCTTGTGATCCCTGATATGGACACAAGGTAAATGTTTATAACTTTGATTGCAAATGTCTTATCCCTTGTGATCCCTGATATGGACACAAGGTAAATGTTTATAACTTTGATTGCAAATGTCTTATCCCTTGTGATCCCTGATATGGACACAAGGTAAATGTTTATAATTTTGATTGTAAATGTCTTATCCCGTAGAATCCCTGCTGTGGGATTTAAATGTATGTATTTCTTATGTGTTTATAATTATATATTATTAAGTATCAAGTCCCAGCTTTCCCTGTGTGAGATTGGTTGGTACACCAAGATTGAAAGCAATGTCGGAACTTTCAGGTATAAGACAATGGTAGCTGTAGTATACTGACAGACAGACAGACAGACATGGATTATACTTACTGATGCTTATATAGAGTGGAATACTATAGATTGGAGGACTGACAGACAGACGGACAGTCACTTACCTAGAGAATAGTGACAACTCTTTATAAGTTGATGTTATTCTAGGAGCTGTCTGCCGTTACCAAGCTGATAAGTATGAAGCTGAACTCTATAGGTCCAGTATAGAGTCTCAACAGGCCAAGTTTCGCGGCTCCTGCCTGCGGGTGAGAGGCCTTGTAACAGCTGAGTCCTCTAGGCTGAAGTATGGTAAGAATATCCGCCGCCTGACTGCTGAACTGGAGTTCTGGCGGGACCAAAGCCAGCAGGGTCTCCAATATATAGAGCAGTTGCTGTCTGACGGGCGGGCTCTGAGGCGGAGCCTTAGCCAAAGGGAGCGTGCTATTCGCAGCCGGGAAACTATTGTCTGTGGCTATTTGAAATATATTAATAGTCAACAGCGGCCGCGGGCTGTCTGTACTGAGGTTGGTAACATTGATTATAAGCCTGTCAATTTAGATGAGTTTAAGAGCCTTACTGACCCTACTGTTGGGGACCTTGATAAGTCCCGGGTTCTCTGCAGCTTAATAGCTAAGATTAAGGAGGTGTGTGGCGACCTAACACACTGTGAGGAGGCTGTCAATCGGATAGATCACTCGGTGGCAGCTATACTTGGCGAGGCTCGATCCAGCCGTTTGCGTAGGGTGGAGCTGCGGGAAGCTGAACTACAGCTGGGGGAGATACAAGGAAAGTATCCTTATTTAATTTCCTTGTGTCAGGGAGCTGTTAGGACTTTAGATACGTCCTATGATGCCAATATTATCCAGTCTGAATACGCTTCCTTGGAAAGAGTAGCCACTCAGCGTGATATCATCGCTAAGGACCTGGTGAACCTGCTCCAGATCCTGCCACCAGAGAGCCGTGAGGCCTTGCCAGATCTTGCCACCTACAACGTTCAAGCATGAATACCTGACAAAGTGAGTATCTGCTTATTAATGGGGAGGGCAGGGGCATCCTTGATACTTAAACACTTTATAAGCTTTTGTAGTTTGTTTATACATCTGTATTTATGATTTTGGGCTTTGCTACTTGTGGATGTTGTCATCCTTGTTTCATTCTATTTTGTACCTTTAAGTTAAATGATTTAAATATGAAAAGATTTTACTTCTACAATTTTTAGGTTTTTAACCGTCAAGATACCAAGGACGTGTTTAATCAAAACTCAGGAAAAAAGAAAAGCAAGACCAAGCCCTCCTACCTAATATTTGTTTTATGCTTTTATCAGTAGTAATTTTATTATTTAAATTTTATGTATAATAAAGTTTTATATCTTACTACTTGTATTGTTTATTTTTAACGAGATTTGAAGATTTAACCATTAAAGCAAAGATTTCGGACGCTATTGATTGTTTTATAGTCTTAAAAAGTGCCTAGAAATTACAATTGTCCACATTGAGAAATTGTATAGTTAGTTTTTTTACATAAACAGTAGGTTGAAAAAATATTATGGGATATTTTTAAAAGAAAATATTTTTATTATTATGGTCATTTATTGTTGATTTTGCACGTTAGAATTGTCATGTCAATTTAATACTTGGCATGCCAATTAATAAAATACTTTAAAACAAAGTAAATTAAGTTATTACAAAGGAACAAGGATAAATATATCCACATATATAAATTATTAAGGTTTTTTTGTCTGAAGCTTAAGATCTCATTAACTTCTGTACTTATTGGGTTCAGTATTTTAACCCTTACAGATCGGGGGGGGGGGGGGGGTCATATTGACCCCCCCCTCTATTTTTTCAATGTCATTTTTTTTGTAGGTAAGATAGAGAGTTGTGACTTCATGACTTTTTAAGTTTAGTAATTATACGTCGGCAAGAGTTGATTTTATTAGGATATCTGGTCTGTGTCGGTCGTGGTGTCCGGTCAAAGTCGGTTGGGTAGCACCAAAATTAAAAAAAAATTCTAAATAATTCTTAATTTCTACATTATGACTTTGTATATAAGATAGAAACCTAAAATTTTTTTGTTGAATACTGAGATATCAATAATCTTATGAGAAAAGTGGTGTTATGACCGTTTGACCGCACCCTGACCGACTTTCTGACCGATTTTTGTCCGGCTTTTACTACAGATATATATCATGAATATCGTGGCTTCTATTACAGCTAGAGACCTATAAATTTTTTTGGTAAATCCTTGAGCAATAATAAACAGATAAAAATATTAATTGGCGCCGCCAACCGCCGTTTTACCGCCGTAACCGCCGAAAATGGCGGTTTCCGTTATTTGCCGTTTTTTGGCGATGATCAGAAAAAGTAATTTTTTTGTTATGAAAAATAAAAGTTCGTCCTAAAATTTGGTCATCCTAGCTGCAAAATTGGCCGCTCTACAGCTATTTTAAAATTTAGCGGCTGGCCGCTAAAAAGCGGCTAAGGAGCGGCCTGACTGCTATGACTAGAAAAAGTAATTTTCTCTAAAAATACACATGAACCACCAGAAAAAGTTTAAGTCTTTATCTGTAACAGAAGCCGAGATAGAGGGGGGGGGGTCAATATGACCCCCCCCGGGCCCCCCCCCCCCCCCCCGATCTATTAAGGTGGGAATAGGGGCCCGATCTGTAAGGGTTAAGGTAAACTTCATATTGATCCTGAAATGGTTTTAGGCCATTTCATTTTCTGATTAAAGTTTTGGGATGATTTTAAGTTACTTTCTAGCCCCTAGATAATAGAGTGCAGCCGGTATTTAATCAAGAAGTTATTACCTAAGTTTCAGGAAATAGTTTGTACCGGCTACAACTTGTGTTCTCACATCTTCAACCTAGAATTCATAATTATTGCATCATATTATAAACAGTATTTTGCACATTATAAAATTAATAAAATAAAGGATAATTTCCAATTTGGTTGGCCCCGAGGGTCAAAAGGCTTTAACAAATAAAACAAAGACTAAGGCTCAGAGCCACATTGAAAAGAATTTTAAGCATTGGAATTTTACTAAGAGGTCATAAATAAGTGAAAAGCATTTTTTTTTAAATTTCATGTATATTCAATGGTTTTAGCTTTTACTTGGGCAAGAATGAAGTACATTTTTTCAAATTTACCTATTAATCAAAGCCTAATGCGACTAAAAGATGCAAAAGTAATTTCAATATCATTACAGACCTATCGTAACTATCTATGTAAAAATCTATTTAGTTATCTACCTTCTTAGGTATCTTGATGTCTATCTATCTCTATCTCGATACCTGAACTAATTCAACAGCATCATCACAATGTTGTGTGTCCTTCAAACTAAGACCTAGAGCGGCTTTATCCAGTTTGGCAATAGCATCTCGTGCATACTAAAAAATACATCAAATATTTTTCAAAAAATCTACGATTTTAATATTTCTGACTAATTTGATTTTACTTTTCTAGTTGTCGAAATTTTACTTCTTATAGAGGTTCTGAACCTAGTAAAAGTGTCTGACTCTGATTATGACGTAAAGAAATAGCCAATGAGAGGCCACTATAAATTTTACCATTAGTCGATTACAATGTATACTGGCCTCTCCTTGGCTAATTTTTTTACGTCATAATCAGAGAAAGACACTTTTACTAGGTTCAGAACCTCTATAAGAAGTAAAATTTCGACAAGTAGAAAAGTAAAAGCAAATTATTTACTCATTTATTGTTTTTTTTACTTAAACAGAGCTTTTAACAACCACAATTACAAACTTTCATTAATTTTTGTGATTGAACATAAATGTATGAAGCAAATAGCAATTAACGAACCATTATAATCCTTATAAAAAAGTAACATGATGTCTATCTGGTTGTTTGTCTGTGTCTATTGAAGGATCTTGCTAACTGCTTAACAGATATTTTTCTCCTTTTTGGTGTAACATCTTATAGTTTCTAGATAGCCTTATAACTATTTTTGGGGAGGGTACCACCAACCTCCCAAGAAAAATCCGTCTTAGAAAAAATTACTACCAGCCAAAAACTTCTTTGTCAATAAAAAAACTGGGAAAGGGGGGAGATGCTGCTCGCTTCCCCCCCAAAAAAAAAAAAAAAATGAAAATAAACATACCTCCCAATTTATTTTACTTTAGTTGAAAACAAAACCCTATTAAAAGTGGGGGTTTAACTTTTCCTCTCCAATTCAAGTGCCCCTGGAGGCTTCTAGGTGTGTGGCATTTAATTTAAAATATAGTGATAAAATTAATTTACCTGTTCAATTTCAGGGGTAACTTCGGATTTTGAGGGACATCCAAGACAGGGGAATCCTAAACAAAATTTATACTATATAATTTTTGTAGCAAAGGTACTCTATAATTTAAATGTACATATGTCCGTCTGTCCGTGTTAAACTTTTTAGGGTAAACGTAATTTTCACGACTCCTATTCAAGATGAGCAACTGAAATTTTCAGGAATAAAATAAGCTTACATTCTACATATTTAAACACAGTTTAATTAAGCTTTTCTTATTGGTTGGGGTGCTAGATCGATTCCTATGTTAATTAAGTTTTTGTGATTTTCTCATCTATTGTTGAAGATTGACAACTGAAATTTTCAGGTATTAAATAGTTTCCCATTGTACATAATTCCACCAAGTTTTATTAACACTGACCTCCCATGCCAAAGGGGCTAACAGGAGCTCCCAGTAGAGCAGGTTTGCAGGCAGACTGGCAGGACTCGATATCAGCAAAGTTATTTCCATTGCCCTGACATCCACCATACAAAAATGTCTAAAAATGAATTTTATTTATTGGAATAATCCCTTATTTTACTCCTGGGTTAAAAAAATATTGTTGGGGGGGTAGGGATGAGTGTGTCCGGCAAGCCATGCAAATTGGAAGCCGGATTTATATTTTATTTATCAGTGGCACTCTTTAGGAAGGGGGAATGGGAGACGATCCTCCCCAACTTTCGTTTTTTTTTTAAATATATATAAAATTATTTTTTTACGGGAGGAATTTTTATTTCTCTTGAGAGCTGAGACTTCCCCCAAATACTTCCAAAACCTTTACGGTACCTATGAGAAGCTACACTGCAAAAGATAATTCTTTAATACATACAGACACACACACACATCCTGTTACTTTGATATATGCATATAATACCTCGCATTCAGCAGAGTCTTGGTTATAGAAGAATCTCGGCCTCATTGATCGGCATGGTCCAGCTTTTTTCTCCAGCTTACACACATCAACCTCGGGAAGAGTAGCATCGGTCTTTACTGGCCCTTTACGTCCTCTAGAAAGGTAAAGCAAAATTTTATATGCATATTTATCATCTGAAAGACAGAATACACCATTACCTCCCAACGTAGAGTAAGAAAGTGACTCAAAAATCAGCCATAAAAATTATGGAGATGAGAGGAGAAGTGGGAAAAAAACCCCTAAAAAAGACGTCACATGGCCAATTTTTTGGTTACTTTGTCCCTCGACCTCTTAACGAAAACCGAAAGTACGTGATAACGCGGTCAACCCTCTTACAGACAACCAACATTTGTGTAGGCCATTTGTCTGCATTTTAGAAAAAGACATCCCCCCTATTCTAATCAAGATTGCAAACCTAACTGCGCTATGTGCTATGACACAGTCGCGGGGTTTATGTTGCGGGGTTCAATTGGAAAATATTTAAAACTCTGTACCTTACTCATTAAGTAAATACGTAAAAATAAAACATCTAAAAAGGAACTTACAGAGTCCTTCTATTACAATCAAATGATGTTCTGTCTCCACTACTTATAGACAAAATTTAAATAGAAACTTTTATACATTCAATTTAAAAATAATAAATGCATTGTGTATATAAATGTAAAACCCAGAAAAAAACAGAATCCGTCTTTTTGTCCTCTAGCAAATTACTATCTGATCTTTTGTAGCTACTTGGCTATGCATTTATTCAGAACACTATTGGTTAATATTTAAAGACCCAATTGAAAGTCTACACAGGGTCCATGGGGTTGAGACATACAGTTATTTATCATTTCTCCCTCCGTTGTTTTACTTTAATTTCAAAATTATGACATTTCTTACCTAAGCATACTAAATGGAGATACACATGTAGAAAGACATTCTTGTTCACTATCAAACATGTTTTCTCCATTCTAAATATTTCTTACCTTAGCATACTGGATGGAGATACACATGTAGAAACACATTCTTGTTCACTATAAAACATGTTTTCTCCACCTACATATTTCTTACCTAAGCATACTAGATGGAGATACACATGTAGAAACACATTCTTGTTCACTATCAAACATGTTTTCTCTGCCTACATATTTCTTACCTTAGCATACTAGATGGAGATACACACGTAGAAACAAATTCTTGTTCACTATCAAACATGCTTTCTCCACACTAAATATTTCTTACCTTAGCATACTAGATGGAGATACACATGTAGAAACACATTCTTGTTCACTATCAAACATGCTTTCTCCACCCTAAATATTTCTTACCTTAGCATACTAGATGGAGATACACATGTAGAAACACATTCTTGTTCACTATCAAACATGTTTTCTCCACCCTAAATATTTCTTACCTTAGCATGCTAGATGGAGATACACATGTAGAAACACATTCTTGTTCACTATCAAACATGTTTTCTCCACCCTGAATATAAAAGATATTTTAAGTAGTTATAGAATTAAGCATATTCTAAAATAAAGAAATTCTTCTAGCTTCAAAACAATGTCTAAATGTCTAATATAAAGGTTGTTATATAAGTAGTTGAAGGAAGCAAAATATGACCTCGACTGAAAAAAAATCGGAAAATATATCTTTTGTTTTTTTTATGAGATCTGAACATCTGATCTTTGACTCACTTTGTCTGATTGTCAATTTACAATCCTTGTATGCTTTGCTTCTTATGGAAGTTGTTATCCTTTTTTTTATATTTAGATCATCACCTGACATCCAGAATAGTAGAATTCATGGCACTTGGCGGTTGTAACATCATAGTAATACTTCTTCAAACCTTACCTGGCATCCAGAATAGTAGAATTCATGACACTTGGCTGTTGTAACATCATAGTAATACTTCTTCAAACCTTACCTGACATCCAGAATAGTAGAATTCATGACACTTCGCTGTTGTAACATCATAGTAATACTTCTTCAAACCTTACCTGGCATCCAGAATAGTAGAACTCATGGCACTTGGCTGTTGTAACATCATAGTAATACTTCTTCAAACCTTACCTGACATCCAGAATAGTAGAACTCATGGCACTTGGCGGTCGTAACATCATAGTAATACTTCTTCAAACGAGATCTTAAATAAAATAACTTATTTTTTCACTATTCAGGGATCTTAAGGGATAAGACAATGGATGATAAATTCATACCTTACCCCTTATATATAATTAAATTATCAGTTGAAAAGTTTTGTTCTTATATAAAAGTTACAGGCTGCCTTTTCGCATCTGTCTGTCTGATTGTAGCTTAATATTTTGTAAACTGCTGATCCGATATGATTCTTCTCTACAGTTAAGCTAATTACAGGTCCAGAAAAGGTTAATAACTATTTCTGGCGAGAGTACCTCACCCATCCAATAAGAAATCACCTCCAAAAAAATCTTTATTTTTCCTTTTTAAAACTATATTAGAAAAGGTGGTTCGATTAGAAAATTTGTCAAAAATTTAGCTTGCTAATATGGAACTAATTTAATAGTCAGTTTGTTTTTTTCAATAGGAGGGGATGGACTGGGTAAAGAGGGTTGATTTATTTTTAATATAGCCAGCTGCAAACTTCATTTTATCCGAGTACATGAAAACCTGGTGCTACATCCAAGTAATAATATATTGATTACCAACAAATCTATAGTATAGATGTATATACAAACAACTACCTCCCTTCCTTTTTCAAAGATCTCTTTCGTCTGCTTCTAAGTTATTTTCTGTCACTTGGCTATGTTAATATAAGCGACACCATATTGGTTGGTTTTCAATGTCCCAATATAAAGGTTGCACAAGGCGATTGCAATGGGGAGATACAGTTATTAACTCTTTCTCCCTCTATTGTTTTACTCTAATCCATTACCTGCACTTTCCAACCAGAACTTTATTCTCACATTTCTTATCTTTTGCTGGGTAGAATTGTCTCTCCTCTTGGCTTTTTACGGGAGCTCCCTCAGTCAAAAAGTTCTTGCAAGCTGCAAATATACATTTTTAACAGTGACGCTTTTCCATTAAGGCAGGAAGAATCAGGGAAAAGGGAATGATATTCTGACAAACAATTCTAAAGGAAAATTTCTCAACAACCCTCTTTCCCTTTTCCTCACCTTCATACCCACCCCTCTTCAATTACATGAAGAAAGAAAATATGCAAAAACAAAGGTTTCGGGATTTTTTTTTAGAATTGATTGTTAAAACCCATTAATGACAATAGGGTCTTAAACGACGCACAAATTCAAACCTATACTATCACTTTATTTTTTTATGCTGTCCTTTTTAAATGTTTGTAAATAACTGAATAGAGCTTCAAGTTTTGTCCTCTACATTGCTTGGCCTCTCACTTCATTCGATGACCAGATGAAATCATATTTTCATGGCAGAAGTGGAAAAAATAGGAAAAAATTTCCACACCAGGCCTAACTTTTTTCTTTTAAAGAATTAAAACATACTTATTTATAATTAATTATAGCATTTGTTATATATTTTTAGTTTCTGCTAAGTTTTCTTTAATTTTAGTTAGTTTACATACTTTTTTTTGATAAATTGTTGTGCGTCGTATTCGACGCATTCGGACTAATCATTTTAGCCATTGCGTCCTTTTTGACCTTATAGGACTAATCATTTTAGGATTTTACTGTATAATCTCCTATAATCTACTAGTTGCTACGCCCCTAACCTCTAGGACGTGTGGGGGATTTCAGGAAAATAGCTTAAAACCATCCCAAGGTATTTATAAAGCTTCCCTGATAAGTAAAACCAATTCAGACCTTCAATTTCTGTAATCTTTGGCTTGAGCCAAAAAACCTTACTACTTTATAGTATGGAATACAATACAAGCAGCAGATACGCCCCTAGAGGCATCTAGGGCCCCTTAGATTGCAGGGGGAGTCAAATCCCCCCTTTCAATTACAATTTTTTAAAGAAAAAGTTTTTTTTTTAATTTTAATTTTTTTTTATTTTCTAGGGATGATTTCTCTTAAGGGATGGTGGTGGTACCCTCCTTCAAAATAGTTATAAACCTTACCAGGACCTAGTAGAAGCTACCATGTAACGGAGCACCATATAGGTTCAGTGGTTAGCAAGGTCCTTTGGTACACACACAAAGACATACAATAACATGTTACTTTATTTTAAGGATATAAAAGTAGTAGCGCAGATAATCTACAACTAGGGTCTGTCTGTACGTCCACCTGTCTGTATTTCCATAATTGCATTCAAATAAATAATAGCCACCTTACAACTAGGGAATGTATGTATGTCTGTCTATATATCCAAAATTACAGCCAATTAAAGACTGTAAATATGTTTATACTTCCGTAATTTTTATTGCAGCCTAGCTGTTAATATATTCATGAAAATAGCGCAAATACTCTACAATTATGGTCTGTCTGTACATCCGTCCGTCTGTATATATATAATTGCATCCAAATAATTAACAACTACGCTACAATTAAGAAATGTATTGGTTAGGGATCTAAAATAGTAAGTCAATGGCCGATAAATTGATGTACTTTCTCAGGGATATTATACCATAAAATCTTTCTGTAGATTACACTTAGTGGTTGAAACATTTGGACACTTAATGAACCAACCAATCAAAATACAAATACAATTCCCCACAGTTGGTAAGACAACAAATAAGAAAAAGTAATTATAAAACTTTAAGGATTAACAGGGGCTGGGGGGGGGGGGGGGGTGAGGGGTTGTCATGTATTGGGTTGTTCAATATAATTGTCGACAAAATCATATTTCTTTGCTAAGCATTGTAATAAAGTGAAAGGGTATCTATCTGTGTATCTGCTTAACTGATATGCTTCTTTTTTTACTTTGTAGCTTCTCATAGGTCCTAGGAAGGTTTACAACTATTTTTGGGGAGGTTACCTCCACCCTCCAAAGAGAAATCGCCCCTTAAAAAAGACCCCCCAACACTTGAAAAAATAGAATTAACTTAATGAAATTAATTCTTTTTAAATAAAAAATATTGTTGTTGAATTCAATGACCTCTCCCCATCTCAAGTGCTCCTAAAGGCCTCTAGGGGCGTAGCCACTAGTACTAAATAATTATATTCTGAATTGTTTCATACAGACGAATAGACGTACAGACCGACACTGATTGTAGAGTATCTGTGTTATGTATCCTTTTAATAAAGTAACAGGATATACTTTCTACATGTGTCTGTGTGTTGTGTACCAAGGGATCTCACTAACCACTGAACCGATATGGTTCTCCTTTACATCATAGCTTCTCATAGAACCTGGTAAGGTTTATAAATATTTTGGGGGAAAGTACCACCACCCTCCAAAGAGAAATCGCCACTTAAAAAAGACCCCAAACACAGGAAAAAATAGAATGAACTTAATGAAATTATTTCTTTTTAATTCTAAAATAAAAAATATTGTTGTAGAATTCAATGACCTCTCCCCATCTCGAGTGCCCCTAAAGGCCTCTAGGGGCGTAGCCACTAGTACTAAATAATTATATTCTGAATTGTTTCATACAGACGAATGGACGTACAGACAGACACTGATTGTAGAGTATCTGTGTTATGTATCCTTTTAATAAAGTAACAGGATCTAAATACATTCTACATACATGTGTCTGTGTATACTAAGGGATCTCACTAACCACTGAACCTATATGGTTCTCCTATACATTTTAGCTTCTCATAGGACCTGGTAAGGTTTATAACTATTTTGGGGGAGAGTACCACAACCGCTCTAGGAGAAATCACCCCTATAAAATAATAAACCCCTCTCATTATTTTTTTAAAAATTTTCTTTAAAAACTGTAATTGAAAGAGGGGGTTTGACTCCCCCCAAACCCAAGGGTCCCTGGATGCCTCTAGGGGCGAAGCCGCTGCTAGTATAGTGTTCCATACTATAAAGTAGTAAGGTTTTTGTCTGAAGCTAAAGATTATAGAAATTTCGGGTCTGAATTGGTTTTACTTATCAGGAAAGCTTTATAAATATCTTGGGATGGTTTTATGCTATTTTTCTGACATTCCCCACCCACCCTAAAGGTTAGGGGCGAAGCAACTAATAGATTATACAGTAAAAGCCTAAGATGATTAGTCCGATATGGTACATAATAGACGCATGGGAAAAATGATTAGTCCGAATGCGTCGGAAACGACGCAAAAAAAAAACTTCTTTGGTATGCCACAAATCAAAAAATCTAAAAATACAAATGTCTTACAATCCCTTAAGGAAGCTGTGTTTAAAATTTCAAGTGATTCTGACGACAGGGGGGAAGTTCGGCACTAATGGGTTAAAATAGCTACCCCTGAGTAAGAATAGGTATAGAATAAGTGGATCTTATGACAAAATATTTTAAACATCTAATTAGGTTGCTAATATTGTCCTTAGTTATTACTTCATGGGAAGGGGTGAAGTCATAAGGAGGAAAGGGGGGGTATACAAGCCAGTTTGAAGAAACATTGTATCAGTATATGCACGAACCTCCTATATTATCCACGTATTCTATATCCATTACACTAGCTACTACTAGCTAATGATCGAATTTATGATAAATTTTATATAATATTATCTATTTTCATATCTATGTTGCAAATGATTTTCATATTGTTAGAGGGAATCTAAGACATATCTAAGGAGTGAAATAGCCTAAAACCTGTCATTAACCCTTAACGGTTGGGGGGGGGGGGCGTTGAACGCCCCCCCATCCGGTTTTTTCTATCTCATTTTCTGTGTGTGAAAGATGAAGAGCCCAAACTGCTTGACTTTTTAAGTATGGGTATGACACATAACTGAGAGTTGGAATTTTTTGAATATCTCCATCCTGGCGGGCACAGGATGCCAGCAAACCTGGCAGGGTCATCCAGGTAAAGAGCAAAAATATTGTTTTGACTAAAACAAAGCATTTTATCATACCAAAATACTAAAAAATCCTCTAGTAGTACATCCTTATATGAAATACAGGTGTTCAAGTCACTTTCAGGTTCCAGGTATGATCCTGCAAGTCCTGATCCTCCAGGTCTCCAGAAATCTTTAAAAGGCTCATGTGGCCGCAATTTTTGACTTAGAGACTTCAAATTTTAAACTTAAGCTTTTCTTACATGTCTACATAACGTATTAAAATTTCATGAAGATCCGCCGCCGTTTTCCCGCCGACCGCCGACTGCGGTGGCTAACAGCTGCCAAGTACAGCTGCGGCCGCTGAAATTTATATTTTGATATTTCTAATGTAAAATTTATATAAAGATAAACATTTTCTGGAAAAAAATTTTTCTTCTAGCTTCAAAATTAAGAAAATTACAGCCGTTTGAAATTTTTAAGTAAAAAAGGACCTAAAAACAAAGGTTGTTAAATAAAAGGGTGAAGGATGCGAAAACTGACTAAGACTTATAAAAGGTCGGAAATTCATTATCAAACAGGGGACTTGCACAAAAAAATTTAGCCCTCTAGCTCTAATAGGAACTGAGATAATAAGGGGGGGCGTTGAACGCCCCCCCCCCCCCCCGACTGATTAAGGTGCGGCAAGGGGCCCGACTGTAAAGGGTTAATTCAAATAATGCTTTCCAGAGTATCAAATAATGCTTTCCAGAGTATTATAAACAGACTGTTCAGAAGATTTTATTGGACAGCCAACAAGAAGGGAATAATTCTAGGACTTTTTCTCTATTATTTATGTAATATTCTCTGTAATATGATAATATTCAGTTTCAGAACCGATTCTAATCCAGTGGATATGAAACGGTTTTGGAACAATACTGGGAGAAAATCTACCATTTTTGCACTCATCTTCGCTATCAAAGTTGTTTTCAGTGTTGTCGCCGGAACAACCTTCAAATCTTTCACACCTAAAAAAATTAAAATTGACATCTATAATATAAGATATATTAATCTATCCCAGGAATAAGGTATAACCAACAAGTGAAATAAATTTAAAATACAGTTGAAAATACAGCTGAAAAAAACGTGTAGGATTCGTGACTAAAAAAGAAATAATTTTGTTGTTGGTACATTCAGATTATATCCTATTGTATAAAGTAAGAAGATTTTTTCCCCTACATTCAAGAAGCTTTTTCAAAGTTTTAAATGAATAGGACAATTCTATTACGCCTACCTCTCATATTCTTTAATACAGTTTTAAATGAATGGGACAATTCTATTACGCCTACCTCTCAGATTCTTTAATACAGTTTTAAATGAATAGGACAATTCTATAGCGCCTACCTCCCAGAAGCTTTATCACAGTTTTAAATAAATAGAACAATTATATTTTGCCTACCTTCCAGAAGCTTTATCAAAGAAGTATCTGAAAGATGTTGCGGAACATTCCTCCTCTGCAGAAACTGGTAAAATACATCTAAAAAAAAAACAATTTTAAGTTTAGTTTTTCATTTCTTTGTTCAGTACTTAAGATCAGATTAGGTTAGGTTTTTTTGGGTAGTGGGTCCTCCCGTTATTATTTATACTTAATTAGGAAAGTGGTTGTTTGGGTTAGAAAATATTTTTTAGGTCCCACCCTCCCCATTACCTGTAACTGTTAAAAATTTGATGAAATGACTTTAAAAAAGGAAGAAACATTCAACTGCCATCAACCAAACCCTGCCATTTTTATCTATAGTTACATAGAAATGTTTAGAATTCAGCAAGTTTTTTATCCAGTAAAATTGGAGGGAATGGATAAAAGGGGTAGTGTCAAAGAAAAAAAATATAGAAATAAGGTGTGGGCCGACACTCAAACACACACACATACAGACAGTATATTTTTACTCTTACATAAGGATTAAGAACCAACCTATCTTCCTGTCTAATAGTTCTAGTATCAGTATCTGTAATTGCAGTACTATCCAAGATATCAAAAGAATAAAAACCAACCTATCTTCTTGTCTAATAGTTCTGGTATCAGGATCTGTAGTCGGAGTACTACCAAGATATCAAATGGATAAAAAAAACCAACCTATCTCGTTGTCTAATAGTTCTGGTATCAGTGTCTGTAGTAGCGGTACTATCCAAGATATCAAAAGAATAATAAAACCAACCTATCTTCTTCTCTAATAGTTCTGGCATCAGTATCTGTAGTAGCAGTACTATCCAAGAGATCAAAAGTATATAACACCAACCTATCTTCTTGTCTATTAGTTCTGGTTTCAGTATCTGTAGTAGCAGTACTATCCAAGATATCAAAAGAATAATAAAACCAACCTATCTTCTTGTCTAATAGTTCTAGTATCATGATCTGTAGCAGCCGTACTGTCCAAGAGATCCATGTGATCGGGACATTTCCAGTCAACAGGACAACAAACTCCATCCCTAAAATAATAGGACAGTACAAAAATGATATGATATTTATTTCTTGTATTTATTTGAATCCGGTGGATAGGAACCGGTTCTCATCCATACGAAAAAAAACTATGTCTATCATCGTATTATATCCAGATTTCTACGAATATAAAATGTACAATCATAAGATTAAAACCAGTTTTAATCTAATAATTGTACATTTTATATCAGCAGAAAGCTTTTTATAACACAATGCGAAAAATAACTATTATCGCATCGTATTATGCATTGCATATCCATGGAAAGCTGTCCATATGAAAAATTATGAGATAAAAACCAGAGGCCGGGGTGACAAAACTGGTATTAATTTTAAGAATTTTATTTTGATATTGTTGGAAAATTGTCTGTAATACGATACAATACAGGTTCTCAGTATGGCTGAGAACCTGTCCTAATACATGTGAAAAAGACCTTAAATATTCTTAGATTCTAAAGAAATATGATTTATATATCAAACTAAACCTAGATAATACACAAGAGGGTTGTATGCAGTATTGCCCCAAATTAATGGGTTTGAATACACCGCCTTACACCATAACCAGCAAAGGGGGGGGAGGGGTCCCGTTCAAATGCTACACCTTTCTTTCAATTAAGGGAGGTTTTAAAAATTTGCAAGCTTCCCACCTCAATTTGCATATGAATTTCAAAAGGCTTTGGCAAGTATTTTACTTCATTATGTGTCTGTTTAATTTATTAACTTATTGTTTAATTCATATGATATTCAGGATTTTTTGCCTGTTGATTTGGTATTTTGTCATATTATATAAGTGGATATATTGACAGGCGAAAATTTGTCGTCAATTTAGATTGCTAAAATAACCCTTCTTTGTTGGTGTGTTCGTTTATTTAGTAGAAGCGGCGGGTTGGATTGGGGGTGTTGTTAATTTAGCCAGCTTCGTGATTCAATTTATGAGAGTACATAAAAAGCTGGCGCAACATCCAAGTAATACTACATCGATTTTAAAAGTCCCAACTTGAAAAATCACTTTATTAGAGTACATGAAAAACTGGTGCAACATCCAAGTAATATTATATCAATTATAAATGTCCTTACTTGAAGTATCATATCAATTATTAGAGTACATGAAACTCTGGTGCAACATCCAAGCATTAATATATCAATTTTTAAAAGTCCTTACTTGAAGACAGGAACACATCCTCTATTCATTTTTTCACTCTGATAATAACCACAGTCCACAGGAGCGCAGCTTCTCTTGTTAAAAGGTCCACACAGACATACTTCACATGGATTCTACAAAATAATTTAACTGTTAAGGGTAAGAAAATGGAAGATATTTTAATGCTACAGGAAGACGAAGAAAGTCCCTCAATGACGTCATACAAATGAGGGATGAGGAAAGGAGAAGAGGGATAGAAAACCCCCTAAAAAAGAGATGGGTTGTCCCTCATCTTATGATGTAACATGCTGATTTTTTTAGGGACTTTTGTTTTCTTCAAGAGTAATGTTATTTTTAAAAAATTAATTTTGCATAGAAAATAAAACAATTATATAAAATTATATATTTGGAAAACCTGTTCTGGGAAACTTATGTTTCAAATATTTAAAATGATTATTTCAACAAATTGTGCCTTAAAAAATGGTTTTCCGAAGGCCTTATTTTTGAAGATTTATGGCCTTAAAGGTTGTGCAAAAAATTTAAATTGCACGGTTTGTATTAATAGTAGATAAATGTTAAAAATAGAGAGAGAGAGAGAGAGAGAGAGAGAAAGAGAGAGAGAGAGAGAGAGAGAGAGAGAGATAGAGAGAGAGAGAGAGAGAGAGAGAGAGAGAGAGAGAGAGAGAGAGAGATAGAGAGAGAGAGAGAGAGAGAGAGAGAGAGAGAGAGAGAGAGAGAGAGAGGGCATTCATTTTTAAATAGCAATAGAAAAAAATACTTACGTCTTTAGACACAATTTTTTCTCCTTCTTTATATGCTTTTCCATCAATGTTACAAGTTATCAAGGCATCTAGTTCCTAATTTAAAATATGATAGTTTTTCAAATGTTCCTTCATGAAGTGCATAACTCGAGAGACTAGGGGAAATTTTAAGTTGCTAACAAAGACATCATTTATAGGTTTATTCTTTCATCCAATAGGGGGGTAAAGGGAGTGGAGAATGGAGTTAATCTTTATTTTAGCCAGCTACAAGTTTCACTGTATAGAGTTACATGTTAATCTAGTGGAAGTTCCAAGTAATAATAAATACATCTATAATACAAAGTAGCTTGATGTCTATCTGTCCGTCTGTCTGTCTGTCCCTTAAGATCTGGCAACCACTAAACCGATCGGATTCTACTCTTAAGGGAATATATCTGATGATCCAGTGGTGCTTTTCTTTGGGGATGGGACACCGCACCCCCCCCCCCCCTTCCAAAAAAATCTCCCATCCATTTTTTTAGATTGATGCATGTAATGAAGGCATTGGTGCTGCACCACCACTTTTTTATTTACCTCTTGAAGAAAAGCCCCTAGAGGTTAAGGGCAAAGCCGCAAGTTCTTATTAATTTTCTGGTTTTTATTTCAATATTCGTGGGAAATTGTCTGTAATGTGATGCTATACTTGTTTTTTTTCTTCAGTATTACTGGTATACGGTACTAATCCAGCGGATATTAATTGGTTTTGAAGCCATATTTGAAATGACTATTTTAATATTTTTTCCTCATTGCATTTTTGTCCACTAGGGCAACAGGAGTCGGGATGGTCATACTGATCTATACACCTATAAACAAAAAACATATAAGAGGTTAAGTAGCTTTCAATAGTGCCCTAGCAAAATGGGGATAGATGTCACTGCTTTTGGCCTACCTGTTCTATTGACGTCAGGAAATACCCTATAACCCATCTGTTTTCTAGGGGGATTCCTTACTCCTTCCCTTTATCTTTCCCTATTCCATGACGTCAATAGAATAGGTAGGCGGTGCCATCTATCCCCATTTTCTTAGAGGTTAAAGTTAGTCAACAGGTCATAAACCACTCTAACTACTGAAAGACTGCCAAAAGATACCCAAATACCCCAAATTTGAAGCCACTAGCTCTAATAAAGTTATCAGCATATTAGAGCAAAACACTAAAGGGATAAAGGGCTAAATAACTGTATGTCCCTATCGCAATGACCTTTTGCTGACTCCCAAATGGGTCTTTGAAAATTAACTAATGGTAACGAAAATATTACCACTGCCAAGTAGCAGACAACAATTTGCTAGCAGACGAAAAAGGTCATTGAAAAAGGAGGTAGGTAGTTATCTGTACATATACAAAATTATAGCACTTTACATAGTAAAAATCTATCCAAAAAAAATGGTTTAACTTCTACGACTAAACATTAAATCCTGGCGGCGAAATTTTAGGGACTAGTGTAAATAACAGCCCAATTTCCCCTCCCTCCCTGCAAGAACTTACTTTTTTCCCTCCTCTGGAAATGGGAAGAAACAATCCGCTATTGCGCATACGGGTTGGGATAGCTCAGAAAATTCACCAAAACCCTAAATAATAAATTTATTGTTACTTGGATGTTACAACAGATTACAATGCTATCTAATATAGTGAAACTTATTATTAGTATTACCTCCTTTACCCCATCCCCTTCCCTCTTATTTGATTAAATAACTGAACAATAAATGTACAACCCTTTACCCCAATCCCCTCCCCTACTACTGGATGAACGAACTGACAAAAAAACAAATTTCTTATTAACAAACAAAGTTGACGACAATTTTCCCCTGTAGTAATGTCAACGAAGCCCAATCTGCACCACTTTTGATTACTGTGACGTCATATAATGAGGGAGATGAGAGAAGAAGTGGGAAAGAAAACCCCAAAAAAAGAGATGGAGAATCCTTCATTTTTAATACGTCACAGGAATCTAAAGTTGTACAGATTGGGCTTCGTCAGTAATTTCTACGTATATTCTACATCCAATTTTCTGTCAGTCTGTACAATAAAAAAAATAACAAATACAACTACTAAAAAAACATGATTAAAGATATTCATAGCTAAAATATTACATATTCTGGCGTTTGAGATATCTTAATGGTCAGACAGACAAAGATTTCTAAGATTACCTTTTCACAGAAGCATCCTTGAGTACAGCCATTCTTGAAATAAGTTTCCAGATTGTCACCTGAACAAAATCTATTTGAAATAATCAGTGAGCTAAAAGGATATAGCAATGGCTGATGAATTGATGTATATCCCCAATTCAATAAAAGTCCCCAAAGTTGTTAGGTCAACGAATAAGAAAACGTTATTTTAAAACTTTGAGGACTAGTGTAATAAACAGCCCAGTATCCCCTTCCTTCCTAGATAATAATACAGATCATATTTAACAAGTACAACTATATCCAGGGATCTCAAGGGATAAGACAAATGATGAAAAACAAAATTACCCCATAAAATTATCAGTAAATTAGATTTAAATTCAATTAGAGTACCCAAAATTTGGAGTCAATAAAGTGTTTGGGTACCAATATGAATATCAACATATTATTTTTAAAATAAGTTTTGTCATTTTATTAAAAAGTGATCATGGCTGATATAATAACGACATAACTTTTTGACAGGGTATCAAAATATATCAACTCTAATAAGATTTTAAATGTTGACGGAAATTAATTATTTTACCTTGTTTGAACAGTTTTCCTCTGGGATTTTCAGCAGATACAGCAAAACATTGATCCTTGTTTCTCAATCTATATTTAGACAAAAAAGTGTAAAGGTATATTGGGGCAATTTACCAGGAATCTATAAGGATAAGGCAATGGCTATAAAATCTATGTACATCCTCAATGACAATAAACAAAATTACGCCTTCTGCAGATTAAAATTAGTCGTTGGAACGTTTGGACATTTAATAAACCAACTAAATAATCAAAATTCATAAAATTCATACAAGTTTAGTTAGCCGGGCCTTAGGTCGGTTGGGGCCAACAAAACTGGTTTTAATCTTCTAATCTTTTATTTCAATATCCGCGGAATGCTGTCTATAATACAATACAATAGTATTATAATTACCTCTCTTCCCAGGTAGAACAGTCCCAGCTGGATGGACAACATTCTCCAGGATTGGTAATTGGTGAGCAGCCCTAAAAATTCATAATTTCAAGTCCTTATTTTTGTCAAGTCATATATAACAGGGATATAAAGGGATAAGACAATGGCCAATAAATTTATGTACATTCCACATGATGGTACATAGAATTACCCCATCTGTAGAGTACAATTATTAGTTGAAACATTTATATACTCAACTTCATAAAACAACAATCAAAATGCAGTAGAAGTCCCCAAAGTTGTTAAGCCAACGGATAAAAAAATGCTATTCTAAGACTTTGAGGACTAGTGTAATAAACAGTCCATGGCCTCTTTCTTTTTGCTTATCAAGTCAATTATTGACTATCAGAACATCTATAATATGATATGTTAATCTATAAAGCAGCATATAGTGCCTAATCAAAATTGACGTCATTCAATACAAATTACCAATGATAGGTCAGTATAGATTTTATAGTTTGTCAATTACAATGTATACTGGCCTATCATTGGTCATCTGTGTTGTATGGCGTCATTTTTTATCAGGCACTATAAGCTGCTTCTTAATCTATTGAATAATCTATCGATCTATCTATTATAATATATATTAGTCATCTATCATTTATTGTGTAAGTTTGCTATATAGTCTTATATCAAGTCTATTTTTATAAAGTCAAATGTAAAGTAATCTATCTAGTTAAGCAAAAAGTCATCTTTTAGTTATCAATCTTGTGCATCTTTTGTGTAATCTTTGGAATTATCTATTAAGGCCATGCCTTTGGCATCTCGGGGCTAACAAAATGAACTAATATTATAATTTTCCCTTTTTTTATGCGCGGATAGCTGTTTATAAAACAATGCGATAAAAAATAAACCATAACCTTACCTTGGCTTGATTGAAAAGAATCTGGCTATGGTCACATGTGACAGCAGAACAGTCAGTGTCCAGGTCAGGAGTATTTCCACCACAAGTGCTCACACACTCATCCAGTGTAGTGAACTTGTTCTCATTCCCCTGGCATCCTGCAATGTCAGTCCCATTATAGTAATGCTTATATTAAAAGGATGTCTATCTCTATGTATGTCTGTGTCTGATCTTGCTAACCACTGAGCCAATAAGGTTTTCTTTAACGAAGTAGCTTTTCATAAGTCCAGGGAATGTTTATAACTATTTTGGGGGATGATACCACATTTCCTTCACCGATAAATCAGCCCTAGAAAAAAATTACGTAAATTTTTTTACTTCTTCTTTTAAAATTACCATCTTTACATTCTATTGATAGAGGAAAAACTAGAATGTGTAAATTCTGCAATTGGTAGCTTAAAAAGTGTTTAGTAAAAAGCAAAGATATAACAAACATATCAATTTTAATAATTATAAGTGATTTTTTTGCTTTTTATATTGAAACAAACATATCAAAATGTCAAATGCATTTTAATTTACAAATCATTAAAAAATCTAATTTTAGAATCATATAAAAAAATATAATAAATATGAAAACATATTTTCAAATAATTGTTTACATTCAATTTTGATTTGTTTATTATTGTGCTCAACACATTCTTAAAGACCTTGAAATTAAAATTTATTAATTTTGATTTCACATGTCTTTTTTTAGTTTTTTTTTTGTTGCCTTGCATTAATTGTATATAAAATATGTATAGTTTTTTTTTACCATTTAAGATCAGATGTAGCAAACAACTGAATTTTAATTAAAAAATATTTGGTAATTTATCTGTATTTTTTATGATTTTGGGGGGCAATGCTTCGTAAAAATGAGCTTTTAATCTGCACCCAAATATTATTTTAGAATTATATTGCTAGTTATACCTTGTTCATATTTTGAGGTAAGTTTTGCATTCTATTAATGTAATTGTGGTATTCGGCAACCGTGAGCCATGCCTATGGCACCCCTGATCTGGGGTTCGGTGGAGGGTCAATGGCCCTCCCCCGAGTCCTGGGGAAGGGGTCTAGTGACCCCCTCCCTACGCTTAGAATTAATGATTGAATCTGTCATGTTTATTATGGTTAACTGTATTCTTAATTCTCCCCCACCCTTTTCAGGGATGGGGGATCATTATTGCCCAAACTGACCATTGTATATGTATTATTTATGCTTTTATGTTATGATTATTTATTCCTATCCATGTAATTATTGTTTGTTGTATATAGCTTCAGTATCTTTTAAACCTTCAATAAAGTGACAACTGAAATAGATGTTGATCATTATCTAGTGAAAGCTAGAGAAGCGTAGCTTCTCTATAGTAAGGTGTCCACGTCTGTCACACTGCCGTAATCTAATTGAACTCCGGTGTCTGCCATTTATCCTCGGCGGATACCACAACTTTGGTGACAGCTGTGTGAGATTACGGCGAACCACAAGTGTAGAGCAGACGCGCATCTGAGGCTAAGGTACTCCCAGCAGTGAATCTGGCAAAACTGACGCAAGCAACCTGAATTACCCACCCTGGACAGCAAAGTTTAACTCTGCATCCGGCAGTTGTGGAAGCGAGACAGCGAAATTTGACGAATAACCGCGAGCAGCGCTGATATCTAACGGAGAATTGAGCGCCAAAAGGGCTGAAACAGGCCTGCGGACCGGCTGAAACAAGCCAAATAAGTGTAAACGGCTGGAAATAGGCCAACTTTACTGCAAGAAATAGCAGGATCCGAACCAGTGGCGCTAGCAGGACGGGACATTCCCTGCCGCCATCAGCCGGATTTGGATCAGCGGCGCCAGCAGGACGGGACATTCCCTGCCGCCGATAGGCTGAAACATGCCACATAGCTGCAAGCTGCGAGCTAACATACGAGTGTAGTGCACCAGTACAGAGAAAAACTACGTCAACTCCGAGTATCCTGAGAAGCTACAACGCAGCCACCCATCTAGAAAAACAGATATTATGTTACATTGCAGGGATTACCACCCTGGTGTTATGGCCAAACAATAGATTTATGAGCAAAGCTTGGCAAACAAATTGTTGTGTTGTGATAAATCTAAGAATAGAACAGGCTTGGATTATTGTGTATTGTGATAACAGCTAAAAATAGAACAGAGTTGGTAAACAAATCTGTTATGCAATTGTGATAAGGACAAAAATAGAAGCTAGATGTGATATAATAAAGACCCTGATATACAATCAAAATATCTCAAGCCCACAGCACAACAACAATACACCCCTTATTCCAAGGGAAAGGGAGGAGCCCCTCTCCATTGAAGGCAAATACAATCAGGGTGATATAATAGATAAGCCTAGGATTAAGAAGAAAAGGCCCTATTACACCAACACACAGTTACCCCCCTCCCTCACAGGGGGAACGGACGGAGTTACCCCCGTCCCCTCACGCGCTTCCCCCTTCCTACCCACACTAGACTAAGTCCGTCTGTAGTGTGGGGCTAGCGATCGGACACACAGAGCGCCATTCACGGGTAGCGCAACAGAGTGCGGAAAATATCATAAATCCAACGGACGAAGCGGACCAATGAGAGAGCGAGTTGAGGGGTGAGAGCGCGTTTTCCCCGTGTGCGCGGATTTGACGGCGCGGACGCGCGTTACAAGGACAGGAGATTCCACGCACACACACACACACACACTCACACCGGAGCGGAGCTACTCCATAGCATTTAACAGGGGTATTTTTAGCAAATAAAGAATTGCAAGTTTCTTTCCTTCTAGCTCTAGTGTGATAAAGGAAAACCCAATCAGTTCCTGACAGCAGTTCAGACCCTCAACATCTACCTACCTCTACCAGCCTACCCTACAACCTCAACACCTAACTAGTGACAAGTACAGCTAAGTTATATCTTTGCAACTAAACTCCCAACCTAGTGATACAAACAGTGTTGGCTGTTAGGCTAGGAAGCCTCAAGTGACAAACCATTCATTTTAGTACTGTATAACTTTGTGCCCGCCGTTGCACCGTTGACCCAATGGACCAGCATCAAGCCCCAGGAGGTGACCAAGCCCCAGGATGGCTCCAGGATGACCCTCAGCCGGCCCCAGCCGAGTACCGCAAGCTGATGCTGAGCAATCTGCCGGAGTTTAGAGGGCCGCCCAAACAATCCTGGTCGGCACATATCCGCAGACTCGAGATGTCATGGGCGGCTTACCGCGTGCCACCTCATGATTCCCTCAACCGCCGCAACGCCCTACTACTGTCACTGGTAGGGCAAGCGGCGGAAATGGCGTCCCATCTGTTTGGCGAGGCAGGCCAAGCCTTGACCTACGAACAGGTCAAGACCGAGTGTGAATTGTTATTTCGCCCTGCTTTTGAATCCCAAACGCTTAAACAAGCGTTTAGGGATTACAAGCAACACTCGACAGAACCTATACAAGCGTACATATCAACTAAGTGCGCCTTGTATAGGGACGCCTACAACCATGAGGATCTTGAGTTGTTGGTGGACGAATTAAATCGTGGAATTCGTAATGCCAATGTAAAACGCCTCATGATGAACCATGAAATTACGAGTGTACCTGAGTACACTCGTAAGGCCATGTTCACCGTGACCATGGTTACTAAGCAGCTGAAGGAAGGTGTGTGCTTAGTGGACTCGACCGACGGGCTGACTGGATCTGCCTGCATCCAGTTGCCCCAATATGACGAGTCGGAGCCAATGGAGATTGGCTCCTTGGCTCCGGGTCTCCACCAGATGGGGAAGGTCGCTCCAGATGACAAGGTTCCAGGCCGCTGCTACCGCTGCCAGGGGAGAGGCCACCGAGCTCGAGACTGCCCAACGCCTGTGGAAGTTAGCCTGGAGGAGAGACGCACCCAGCCACGCCGTGACCGTTCTGCCAAGTGTGAGCGTTGCCACTATGACGGTCACACGGCGGCCGATTGTAGAGCTGACTGGGCCCAGGTAGCCAGCCGCAGGCGCACCGCCGACAAGGGTGCCCCTCCAGGGAAGCCCAGCAGAGTGGCCCATATGGAAGGGAGCGCGCCCCCAGCACCACCACAGCAAGCAGCCGCCCCCAGAGCTGCGGACCGAGCCGATGGGATGCCGCAGTTTGGGACTGTCCCAGCTAGGATCAACGTACTGGGCGGCGCGGCTGAACCCAACCGGGTTGGCCTAGGCTTCAGTCTTAACCATCTGGGGCCAGAGCTGATACAGCCCAACAACATAGCCGAGCCAGAGGTGCTGAGGCCCCAGCCTTTTAGCCTCAACATGATGGAACCTGCCCGACTGAGCCTACCCAGCAAGAGTGGAGGGGCGCTGCCCAGCGTCTCTGAGACGGTGTATGGGGAGGTCCTGGCAGCCGCCGAACGGGAGAGGCAGGAGGTGCTAGCCAGCACCTCTGCATCAATGTATGGGACGCCACCCGGCGTCGCCACCTGGGATGATGGGGGGGTGCTATCCAGCGCCTCCCACCTGGTGCCTGGGGCGACAACCGTCGCCGCCACCGAGATACCTGGATCCTGGAACGAGCCAGCCTCCAACCTGATGTCTGGGGCGACAACCGTCGCCGCCACCGAGAGACCTGAGTCCTGGAACGAGCCAGCGGTCCCAGAGGAAGGGGTGACACCCGTCACCCCCAGTCAGCCAGCGCCACCAGCCTGCAGGGAGAGCCCAGCTACATGCCATCCAGAGCCCCCTGCCAGCCAAGGGAACCCAGCTGCTCAACATCAGGATAAGTTGAATTTGTTAAATGTGTTGTATCCAAGATATTGTAAAAACCCAGCCTTGCCTGTGCCCCCTGCACCAGAGGCTGGGGAGATTGAAATTTGGGAAAATAAGGACTTGCCTGTGCCCCATGCACCTGAGTTCCTAGGGCAGGGGAGGGAAGTGAGTAAGGGCGAGCCTGTGCCACATGCACTTCAGCCCCATGCCACTGGGCATGCTTTGGACAAGGGAAGGGAGCACTTAGGGCTAGGGGAGCCGACACCCAGGCAAGTGCCAGTCGCTTGCCAGTCTGTCATTGGGGAGGGTATCGGGGTGCCCCGGCCGCATACAGATAACGCTCAATGGAAACTTGTATCTAGCCAGGAGCAGCCCAGCTGTGTCCAGTCCCAAGAAGCAGCCGTGACCAGAGCTGAAGATCCCCAGCCGCGTGTACGAGGAAGATGGTTGCCTGGAAGCCTCTCCCATTGGTGGATGGTCCTGTGGGGCCTCCTGCTGGCAGCCGTGTGGCCTACAACCAGCTACGTCCTGGTGGGGTGGGACTGTGCCAACCCCACCCATGTCACGTCTTACAATAAAGAAAAGATGTGTAACACGGAGCCCCTACACCAAGAGGTGCCCCTTGGCCATGAAGTACACGTCCTGCAGCAAGTCAAGGTGAGGGAAACCACTGGGTATAGTTGTCAGCTCACCGTGTCCCAGTGGACATTCAGGTGTGGAGTATGGGGTCACCTCAAGGTGACCTCGGTCCCCACCCTCATGAGGCCAACCAAGATAGACCCAGAAGCGTGCCGAGACCTGGCCAGGAACCGAGTCTACACGTTGCCAGGCAAGACCCAGCCACTGACGTTCCAGCTGAACCATCCCCTGTTCTTCACCATCGACATGGTGGGCGCCCTCGTCAACAGCCCCGAGGGGGTGGGTTGTGAGGGGGAGGACGTCCACTTTGAGGGCCAGCTATACCGCAACGAATTAGTGCTCCAGGAGCGACGGCTGCTGGTCAAGGAGGAGACCTATGTGGTGGAGGATGGACGGGTGGAGTCCCAGTCTGACCACCTGACCCTAGAGTGTCCCCATTCTGAGCTGTCCTGCATCACTGGGGAAGCAACCTACGTGTGGGACCACCTGGGAAGAGATTGCCCCTTGAGGCTGATCCGCAGCCTCCAGCCCAGCCTGGTGATGGATGCATATCTGGTTGACCATCAGGCCCAGTTTTTCATCAACATGACCAACCCCACCTCGATTGTGAACTGCGACTTCGAGGCCCATGCCACAAACCATCCAGCGTTGTTCGTGGCAGCTGACCCAGCCGCGGCTGCGCTGCCCAGAGTGTCGGCCAGGGATGTTGACGTTCCCCTTCAAGCACAGATACATGCAGGTTATATTGGGTTTACCCTGGAAACGCGCATGAAAAGCACCGCAGCAGAAGAAGTAGCGGCCAACTGCTGGAAGCTCCAGCAACTAGACCCGGCCCACCCGGTGCGTGTCCAGGGGAGCACGTTCTCGGTACTGAGGGGAGACATCCTGCTGCAGCTGACCTGCCAACGTCACAAGTACGTTGTCCGCGAACACAAGGAGTGTTGGGACAAAGTGCCAGTAGAGCCCACAGGTTTTGTAGACGCTGTGACACGGGTATACAGTGAACACGCCACCAAGATTCCCTGCTCCTCCACCTACCCCCTGACTGTGCACGCGGAGGAAGGCTGGATAGAGTTAACCCCCGCTCCCAAGAAGAGGCCACCCCCGCTGGATACGCCTAAACAGTTGTTGACAGAACCCTTAGATGACTTCAGTTCAGGTGGCTTGTATTCGCAGGCTGAGTTGAACGACTGGCAACAACTGCTGGCGTTCCCAGCATACAAGAGTGCCATGCTGACCGGCCTATCCTATGGCTCCTGCGTTCAGCAAGGCAGCTGTTCGGCCACAGGAGACCATGGGATAGTGTCCTACAACATTGACCGACTGGCGGAGGAAGGAGAGGCAGCCCTGGATGTCTGGGCTGGATTTAGACAAGCCATCCACGAGTGGGGAGATGGCGCAGCCATACTGTGTTTACTGTTGTTGATCCTCAAACTGCTGGGGGACCTAACCATCATTTCCCTGGCAGCAGCACAAGGAGGAGTCCGAGCAGCCCTGAATGCGATATCACAAGTGTTCCTGTACCATCCAGCTTTATATAGGAAAGCGCTGGCTAGAGCCAGGCTCAACCATGCCAAGTCCCGGGACTTTTCAGTGGACTGGGATGCCATTCCCATCGGCAGGGAAGCAGCCGAGGAAATGGTGTCTATGAAATCAACTGACAGCGGGCATGACCGCCCAGGTAGGCCAGGACCGCCCTCTGGCAGACCCCGCGGCCCCTCAGGAGGACAGGCCGCTGCTCAGACGATCAACCTGGCAGCCAGTGCCCCAGCCGCTGCCAACAACAACCAGCAGGCCCCACTGCTGACTGTTCCAGCAACCACTGTGCCACCAGCAAACCTGGTACCTGCCGGCGCTGACCAACGTGTCCAACCCAAGCCAGCCTCTGCCTTCTATCCCACATTGGGAGCCCATCAACCCTAAGAAGATACTCACCACTAGGATTCCATTGAATCATTATCGTTGTATATATTTTAGCCCTAAGGAGCGGACCAAAGGCCTTAACCACTGTCGGAAGTCTGGTAGGGAAACCACCTCCCAGCCTTCCGAGGGGAGAGTTGTGGTATTCGGCAACCGTGAGCCATGCCTATGGCACCCCTGATCTGGGGTTCGGTGGAGGGTCAATGGCCCTCCCCCGAGTCCTGGGGAAGGGGTCTAGTGACCCCCTCCCTACGCTTAGAATTAATGATTGAATCTGTCATGTTTATTATGGTTAACTGTATTCTTAATTCTCCCCCACCCTTTTCAGGGATGGGGGATCATTATTGCCCAAACTGACCATTGTATATGTATTATTTATGCTTTTATGTTATGATTATTTATTCCTATCCATGTAATTATTGTTTGTTGTATATAGCTTCAGTATCTTTTAAACCTTCAATAAAGTGACAACTGAAATAGATGTTGATCATTATCTAGTGAAAGCTAGAGAAGCGTAGCTTCTCTATAGTAAGGTGTCCACGTCTGTCACACTGCCGTAATCTAATTGAACTCCGGTGTCTGCCATTTATCCTCGGCGGATACCACATAATTTGTGTAATTTTAAACAGACTCATCTTGTAAGGTTAAAATGAGCTTTTTTAGTTACTAGTTAAACATACCCTTGGATATGATTGTTGGAATAAGCAAGCAAAGAATTCACCACAAACCATTTTAAAGCACTTTATTATAGACAGCTTTCTGCAGACATTATAAAAGAAAATTACAAGATTAAAACCAGTTTTGTTAGCCACGAGGGCCAGAGAACCGGGCTAACAAAGCTGGTATATTCCTTTTAATTTCTATTTTGATATTCGTGGAAAACTGTAAGTAATACGATGGCTGTGAACCAGTTCTAATCCATTGGATATTGATCAGTTTCGAAGCCATGATAAGAAACATTTCTTAGTTTTTGCAACAAATTAACAGAATGTTAGCTGTTTACAAGATTTATTACAGTCAATTTCTTCTGCAATTCAGAAAAAGTTTGGGTTTTCCAACTAAATCATAGACTAAAGGTTATACAGAGGTGGATTCTTAGGCTCACTGGCTCACTAAAATCAGTGAGGCTCGATTAACATTTTTGTGGAAATCCTCCAAAGTCGCATAAAAAATCTACAAATTTTTTTAAAAATCATAAAAGGGTTATTAGTATAAGATTTTTATGCAATTTTGGAGGATTTTTCAAGAAAATTTTAGCGAGCCTCATTGATTTTAGTGAGCTAAACAGTTTGTTTACAGAATCCACCTCTGAATATATTATTATCTCAATGTTAGCATTAAATGGCATTCTTTAAGAAAAAGATATAAATACCTCCATAAATGAACTTGGTACATCTTCCAGTAGTTTTATCAAAACCAAACACATTCTTAAACCCTCTGCATGGACCTACAGAATTAAAATATTTACTCAGCACATAGAGAAAGGGAAGATTAAATTTTTTTAAAAGTTTAATAATCTTTTTCTCTCATTCACTTACAATTTTTTATATTATACATTGATTAGTCGGTTACAACTAGAAGTATTCAAGCTTTTTAACTAATAAATCTAAAGAGACAACTTTGTTTCACATCATTGTGAATTTACATTTTATCATCATATCCCTTAACATTCAGGGATCCAAAGGAACAATAGCTTATAAATTAATGTACATCCCCAACGATCACACACAAAATAACCCCTTCTCTAGATTACAATTAGTGGTTGAAACAATAGGACACTAAACATTAATAACCAACCAATCAAATTTTAATGAAAGTCCCCCAAAGTTGGGAAGCCAACGAATAAGAAAACGTCATTATAAAATTTTGGGGACTAGTGCAACAACAGCCGAATATCCCCTCTATCCCTGCATATTAGAATCTAACTTTTGAATTAGGTAGAATTCAATGGTAATGCAATTAAAAATATACCTCCATCAATTTTCAACGAGCAGACTTGAGCCGATTTAGTGGTTGGTTTGCTAGGACACTGTTTTTCACACTCCTCTTGGGTGACAAACAGGTTTTTAGTTCCCCTACATCCGCCATAGATGTAGTTTACACATTTTCCTTCACTAAAATTTAAATTTTTTAATTTTGAAGATTTTTATCATCTTATTTGGAAGATTTTTATTTTTTTTTTCTCAAAGATTTTCAAACATAAGAAATTGAGAATCAATCGGATTATTAGATTAAGCTATTCAGCCAATTAATTCCATTTGAAATTGCCAAAAATTAAATATTTTGTTGAAGTAAAACTTGTTTTTTGGTCTAACTGAAAGGGAAGTGGGTAAGAAGGGGAGAAAAAAGAGGAAGTTGGTTGAGGGGAAATTTTATTTCGAATTGTTTATCAGAATTACAGGATTTTCCCTAGAATTAAGGAATTAAATGGGAGGAGATTTAGTAAGGTGATGAGTGTTTGTACAGCTAAAACTTGATAATTATGCAAAAAGAAAAAAGTATTATTTATTTACAAAAAAAGGCTATTTTTAAGTATATTTTTAATGTTATTTGTGGAATATTTCATTGTCCAAGGCAAAAAAATTTTAATTCAACCGTAAAGCACAAAATTCTACCAAAATAAAACACCTTTTATAAGTTTAATGTATTTTTTTTCAGAGAAAAAGAGCAATTGATTATTTTTTTGGTTGTGTTAGAAAATAGGAAAACACAGTTTTATTTGAATCACTGTGTACACTCTGTTATAACTAGTTCTTAATGAACCTACCTCTGAGAGAAAGTCCATCTTTTAGAGAATCCTTTACAGGCAAAAGGTCCAGGCAAAATTGGAGGTAGGCTGCACACATCTGCTTCAGTATCTAGCTCTACAACCTCTCCAATTTTGGGCTAAATTGAAAAATTTTTGATTATTAATTTTATATTTTGTTTTAGCATTTTGTAGCAAAAAAAAGTTTTAGATAAGAAACATGTTTGACATATTATTGATTGGATCTTACGCCAGATTAGCATGTACGTACAATAATAAATGGAATAGCTGGCTACAATAACTATCCTCCCCTCCTACTAGATGAACGAACTGACCAATAAGTGATGTCCATGTTAGCATTCTAAATTGACGTTAATTTTTCCCATGTCATAATATCCAAACGTATATTCTAAATCCATTTTTAACAGAGAGAGAGGGGACAATGGGCTGTTTATTACCTTATTCCCCAAACTTTTATGATAACATTTTCTTATTCGTTGGCTTAATAACTTTGGGATCTTCATGAATATTGATTGGATGGTTCATTAAGTTGAGTGTTCTAACGTTTCAAGCACTAAATATAATCTACAGAAGGTGAAATTTTGTGTATCCTCATAAGGAATATACATCAATTTATCGACCATTGTCTTATCCCTTTAGATCCCTGATTTAATTTACCTTAGGAAGTGAGTCAGGAAAGACAATATCGTCTTCATCAGAGTCTTCTTCAGAACTGCTCTCACCAGACTCGGCTGCGTCACCAGCTGTAGCGGAGTTGGATCCATCAACTCTAAATTTACAGAAACAAGGATGACAAATCCATAAAAGCTAAGCTCTGAAATTGAAGGACATACGAAAACTAACACGTGTAGATCGAGTGTCAGAACTGAATAAGCAGAATATTAATGCACAAGTCTAAAAAACAATTGTAAATAAATGTGATACAAAACGGATTAAATACATGATTTGGTTTAAGGACATACTTGCATTTTTAGTACTTGATTATAGAGATGCTTCTCTTATAACATTGTACTTTGTTGTAATAGGAATCAGTATTCCAAAAATCAGACGAATCAGATAATTCTAACATACAAAAATTTGTTGTAAAAAAAATTAATCATCCCTTCTGTACATTACAATTAGTTGCTGAAACATTTGGACACTCAACTGAATGAACCCTCAATTGGGTTAAAATGTTAATGTTAAATTACCTAGCTATGTTGGTAGCATCAGGTACATCAGGTTGAATACAGGTCCTGATACAGTCAAACTCTGTGAGGTACAGATTCTGGGAGCCCCCGCAACCTCCGTAGATATAGGGCTCACATCGTCCTGTCTGAATGTCATACCGGTACCTAAAAGTAAAACAAATATCTATTCAATGTTACTTTCACTAGCAGCTAAGCGCCCCTAGATGCCTTTAGGGGAAGAGGGGGAGGGACGAATTCGACCGCCCAATTTTTAATTTTTTGGGGGGAGTTAGATTTTTTAGAGGGGGTGGTAGTCGAAAACCCACAGTTTTAGTTTTTGTTTTAAAAAGAAAATTTAAAAAAAAATTTAGGTCAGGAATTTTTCTCAAATGGCTATTTTATATCTTGGAAGGTGGTGGTACCCAACCCCAAAATAATTATACATCTTCTTAGGACCTATGAAGGGCTTCACTGTAAAGCAGAACCATATTAGTTTAGTGGTCAACGAGATCCTTAATTCAGTACACACACAGAATCAGAGATCCTGTTACTTTTATATAAGGATTTCTGTCCATTTTCTTTTTTTTTAAATTTGTTGTTTGGGATTGCGACAAATGTTCTAAAATTTAAATTTTGTACATTTCTACTCAAATACCTGTAGACAAAATAGCACTTAAGGATAATTTCAAAAGCCTAAGTGCCAAACAGTTTCTACTACCTTGGAAAGATTCCCTCACAGGATTTATCTGAAAGAAGTGGCGGCTCTGAACACTCGGGTCTGGCAACAGAAAATTTCTCCTGTACAAAAAAAAAATATTTGGCAACTGTGAATCTCTTTATAGTGTTAATAAAAAATGACGTCATACAATACAAATGACCAATTACAGGACAATACACAGCCAAAATTACCAATGACAGGCAAGTATATGTTTCAATTGACTAATGGTAGGCCAGTATGCCGTCATTTTTATAAGCACTATAAAAAGCGTTGGTCATACAATACAAATGGCAAATGATAGGACACCACACAGCCGAAATTACCAATGGCAAGCTAATATATGTGTTAATTGACTAATGGTAGGCCAGTATGACGTAATTTTTATAGGCACTATAAAAAGCTTTGGTCATACAATACAAATGACCAATAAGAGGACAATACACAGCTGAAATTACCAATGGCAGGCTAGTACATATATTTTAATTGACTAATGGTAGGCCAGTATGGCGTCATTTTTATAGGCAATATAAAAAGCTTTGGCAACTGTATTAGTGTTTATATTTCTGTTTATTAGTATAAGTACTCAAAGTTTTATAACTAAAAAAAACTTTGGGTTTTTGATTATATATTGTTTAGTTCAAGCTAGCAGTGGCGCAACTTTTCAACCAATCATTGTAATCTATTGAAGGGGTAAATTTGTGTATCGTCATTAGGGAAGCATGTGAATTTAATCTTACATTGTCTTATTCCATTAAGATTATTTTTATTTTCTGCTCTTCTTTGAATATGATTGTATTTATTGTGCTTTACTTGAGAGAGAGAGGGGACAATGTGCTGTTTATTACACTAGTCCCCAAAGTTTTTTATAATAACGCTTTCTTATAACAACTTTGGGGACTTAAGAAAATTTCGTTGGCTGGTTCATTATGTTCAAACGTTTTAACCACTATTTTAATCTACAGAGGAGTAAATTTTGTGTATCATAATTGGGGATGCACATCAATTTAATCTTTCATTGTCTTATCCAATTAAGATTATCTTTATTTTCTGCTCTTCTTTGAATATGATTGTATTTATTGTGCTACAACGGGCTGTTTATTACATTAGTCCCCAAAGTTTTATAATAACGCTTTCTTATAACAACTTTGGGGACTTAAGAAAATTTCGTTCGCTGGTTCATTATGTTCAAAAGTTTCAACCCCTATTTTAATCTATAAAGGGGCAAATTTTGTGTATCCTCATTGGGGATGTACATCAATTTATCGGCTATTGTCTTATTCCTTTAAATCTTTGTCTTTACTATAATTGTTTAAATAAGGATTACACGTAGAAATCCTTTGTAATTTAAATTAATGGTCATTTTAAAGTCTAGATGCAAATGGAATACAGAGTAAACAATGACTAAAAAAAAACAAATATCAAGTCGCTTATTTATATGGAATGTTTATTTTAGTTTTCGTTAAAAAAAGGGTAAGATATTCTTTTTATTTATGCTGCTTACATCCCATTAATGCTAGTGGCGCACGCGCTAGTTTTATATAAAAATATAAAAAATTTAAATTTATGGTAAAATTTGATTTGACAATTTTTATTTTTTATTCAACATTTCATTTCATTTGTGTAATGTTTAAAATAGGTTTATTCGACCATAAAACTAGCAAACTAACAAAAAAATTGCAAACAAAGCATTTTTAAATGCAAATGAATTGTATTAAAACGTTTCAATGTTTTATATTTGTTTCTTTTTTTTGTGGGGGGGGGGGGGGAGTTGTTACTCCCCATATTTTCCAGCTATTGGTTCTTTAACCCTTTTGGCCTTTATATTATATATTTATTTAATTTTAAAAACTGTTAACCGCAGTTACATAGAATTTAGACCTAAACAATGTACGAAAATTTATTACAATATACAAAATTACCCCATCTGTAGATTAAAGTTATTGATGGAAAAATTAGGACACTTAAGATTGGACAATCAATTAGGAACTAACAAAAGTATCGGAAGCTTTTGAGCCAACGCAAGAGGAATTGTGTTGGGTTCTAATACCAATTTACAATCCAATGTTCCTTCCCTCCCTGTATAGTAAAAAAAGTCCCTAGCTGGATCTTTAAAGGTGTAGCCGTTTCCGTAGCCAGAGGTACAGCCTAACCTAATAGAGATCTTAAAATCAAATTGGCTACGCGTGGCCACGGCTATATGCGATCTTTAAAGGGCGAATATTGGTTCGATATGATATGAGCTTATATCAAAGGTGCAATTCCATAGATTATTAATAACTTAAAAATATTGACATATTCAATTGTATAAGTCTGTTTATAGCTTAAAACCCGTCAATCTCGAAGAAAATATTTTGTAATTTGTGTGGTTCCCTAAGAACTCAAACACCCTAGCATCACACAAGGCTTCGTGGCAAGGTTGAATTAAAAAGCTTTCGTTAAATGATAGTTGTAATAACGAGGAAACCAATTAATCAGGGGTAAATATACCCTCCTTCTACCTTCATAAAGTAAATCATTTAAAAGTTAAAAAAAAAACATCAAAAGACTTTACAACAGTAATGTGAAATCAGTTCTTCTTTATGGAGCTGAATGCTGGAGAACTGTGAAAACTGAATCAAATCAACTTAATGCATTTCACAATAGCTGCCTAAGAAGAATTTGCAAAATATTCTGGTCAAACAAAATATCAAACATTGAGCTGTATGCTAAGACCAAGTGCAATAGTATTGAAGCAGAAGTGAAATTTAAAAGACTAAGGTGGCTAGGACATGTGCTTAGAATGGAACAAAATAGGTTTCCAAAAAAGTGCTTAAAATGGAACCCCACCACTGGTAAACGTAAACGGGGACAACCAAAAATGACCTGGCGTCGGAGCACTGAAAAGGACCTCTTTAATTTGGAATTAACATGGGGAGAAGCTGAAGCACTTGCCAAAAAAGGAATTCATGGAGGAGCAGGGTGGCCGTATTCTCTGGACTCCACAGTCCAAAAGAGAGACGCGCCTGAACTGAATGTAAAAAGTAAAAAAAAAATAATCGATAAAATTTTCTTGGAGGAAGAATGATTTAAAATCCCTGTTTTTTTGTGGCCGTGTGTGTGTGTGTTGAAAATGCATACACAAGGGTTGTTTATTTCATCATGAATTAATCAAAGATCTCTGTACAGAAAATAAACTTTAAGACGTATTATTTACCCTGTCAATACTCCTGACGCCCTTCTACGCAAATTATTTTTATGCTTTTTAAAAAATTAAATGAACTAGTATATAATCTAAAATAATAAATATTTAAATTATCTTTTAAGGTGCGTGCCAATGTAATAGTCAATCAAACTTAAGCAAAATATTTTTTAAAAAGTCTTGTAAAGGGCTAAAATAAACGATTTTGTCGGCAATCTCATTTATTATATGTTCAATTGAAACAGAAAATTGCAAAATCTACTTAAGGATTTTTTTGAATTTTTAAATTTGGCATAGATATTCTGAAAGTATGTAATGGCACCTTTGATATAAGCTCATATCATATCGAACCTATATTCGCTCTTTAAATCAAAGCGCTTTTTGAATTTTTAGTAAAAATATGAAGAAAAAAAAATAATAATAATACGTAAAAACTTTAAACATTTAAAAATCAATGTTTTATTGGCAGCACTGGCAGTGGCGACGGCTACGGCCACGACTACGGCTACGGCTACGGCAACGGCTACACATTTAAAGATCAAGCTTCTGTCAAATTTATCAAAATCCCAAATAGATTTCCAGATAGCATATTTAACCAGGAATCTAAAGGGATAAAACAATGGCCAATAAATCCCAAATGATGATGCACAAAATTACCTATTGTGTAAATTACAATAAGTGGTTGAAAAGTTGTGACACTAAACTAAACCAACCAATCAAATTTCAATAAAAGTCCCCAAAGTTATTAAGCCAACGAATAAGAAAACGTTATAAATAACCTTTCGGGACTCATGTAATAAACAGTCCAATGTCCTCTCCCTCCCTGGTTATAAAATGCAATTAATTATATATAATTATGAAATTTCTAAATTCTAAGAACAATGAAATCTGAAAGGATTTTAAAGTAGTTATGATTCGCAAAATTTATCAAAGTAAAGCTCCTCGGTGATTGTGAATTATTATAATAAAAGGCTTTAAACATTAAAAAATTATTGTCTTCATCAGTTTTTGTGGGGGGGGGGGGGGGGTTACTTGAAACTACTGAAAAGTTTTTAGTGGTTTAGAAGGTTTTATAACAACTTGGGTACTAAACTTTTTTTTTAAAGAATGGAGGTTTGAATACTATTTACTTTTTTTTATCTATTCATTTATTTTTTGGAGGGGGGGGGGGGGGGTTTACCGCCCCTTAAATATAATTTCTTGCCCAAATCAAATAAGATCCAGTTAAAAAAAGATTAAAAAAAAGAAAAATTCGTTTTATCGCAACCATTTCAAATGAAATGTTGGTAAATGGTATTTTTGAAAATAATATTGATGCGTCATTTAATTGATATAGGATATATGTGGATATATTTACAGGGGAAAATATGTCGCCAATTTAGCCTGTTAATATGGACCTCATTTATTGGTTAGTTCGTTTCAGTAAGAAGGGATAGGAAGAGATATTTTAGCCAGCTGCAAGCTTCACTTTATCAAAGTACATTTAAAGTACAAAGTACACCTGGTGCAACATCCAAATTATATCGATTATCACATAGGCGTCCAAGGGGGGGGGTAATGGGCCATTTGGCACCCCCAAACGATTTTGGGGGTGCCGTAGGCACCCCCAAAATTTTGTGAACAATACCCCCCCCAAAAAAAAATTACCCCTACCTTGGGGGTGCCGTAGGCACCCCCAACGATTTTGGGGGGGGTATTTACCCCCCCCAAACCATTTACGGGGGGTAAATACTCCCCCCAAAATAGAAAATCTTTAACAAAAAAAATTTTTGCGCGCTTCGCGCGCATTTTTAATACTAAATTTTTTATAAAATTTAAATTACCCCCCCCAAAAATTTTACCCCGGGGGTAAATTTTGGGGGGGGTAAACAAATTTTACCCCTGCCAACAGATTTCAGGGGGGGTAATTACCCCCCCCAAGCAAATTTTACCCCCGGGGTAAAAATTTTGGGGGGGGTAACAAAATTTTGCGGCGCGCTTCGCGCGCCATTTTACCACCCCCAAAACCAAATTACCCCCCCCAAAATAAAAAGCTTGGACGCCCCTGGATTATCAATTTTAATATTTTTTGCAAATGCATCATTAAATTGTAAGGTGGGTAAGATGATTTAAAGACAAGGATGACAACATCTATAAGTAGTGAAGCATAACAAAAGACTAGGAGGTAAGTAAATACTCACAAAAAGAGTTTCAGAAACATATTTCATTCTTTGTATTTCTAAAGTATCGAGTGCATTAATGATTAAATTAAGGTTTTACCTTCACAAATTCGCTACAAACATTTTCACATTCAGTAATTCCTAAAAAATACAAAGATATTTTTGAAATTGTATAGTGTCCAATGAAAATGACGTCATACAATACAAATGAACAATGATAGGCCATTATACATTGTAATTGGTAAATTGTATACTGGTCTATCATTGGTTATTGTATTGTATGACGTCATTTTTTAATGGACACTAAATAAATCTTTTGGACAGAAAGAAGAGGAGTGGACCAATAAAAATAAATCCATCAAAAATTTACCTGAAAATCTGTTAGCATTTCCCCTGCAGCCGCCATAAACGGCTGGCAAGCAGCTGCCGGTAGCCTGGTCAAATTTTACCACATACTTTGTTGCTCTACATGGACCAGTCTAAAAAAGAGGATGTACAAGCTTTTTATTCATTATTTTTATTTTTGGGGGGAAGGAGGAAGTATGGGTTTTAAAAATTTGTAGAGGGTATTTTAACGCATTTTTAATAATTAATTATGAGGGGTAAATTGAAAAGTTTTTAATTTTTTAAATGGCTAAACCCCCTAACCCCCCTCCCCAAAATGGATGTTTATGGTAACCTCCTTGCACTCTAATTAAACTCTTTAAGTCAGGTAGGAAATCCTAACGTTGGATATGATCTAAAAGCAGTGTTGCAAGGGTGACGCACATTTCAGATCTCGGTTTTCGCGTGCGAGATTATTTAATTCGCTATGATATTATGATAAATTTTTCTCAAATAGCGAAAACTGAGATCTGAAATGTGTGTCAACCTTCCAACACTGCGTATGACCGCGTACGACCGCAAGAAATGGCAATTTATTAGACTCCATCCTTGAAGAACTCACCTGGAAAGGCTGCAGGCAAGGGTTAGCATCATCCTGTCCAGAACAGACGCCAATTATACCTGCAACACAAACAAAAAATATTACAATTTCGTTTAATAAAACAATGATTGTCTTTTCTGTATTATATGTATTGAAAATATACAAAAAAAAGTAATTGCTGCTTATTAAATATAACCCACTTTTTTTAACCCCCAAAATACATTTTCCGCAGCCCTTTTAGGATAGAGCCTGGAAAAGCCTTGCGTTTGGTAACACATTTTTATATCTTAATTGGAAATGATGATCTATTAAATAATTGTATTTCATAAATAAAATGAGAAAAAAATAAGTAATGTTTTTATCTATTGAAAACTAACACACTTTAAAACATTAAACACATGGATAATCTATTTACAACTGACATTCCCATAATTGATAGAAAAATCAAAGATATATAAAGGTTAAACATACAACAAATAGGAAGAAAACAAATAAAACTATTTGGTTTATACCAGATTTGGGTTTTGAATATATCAGAGGTTTTATCACAGCGAGGGAGAAGACATTGGACTGTTTATTACACTAGTCCCCAAAGTTTTAAAATAACGTTTAATTATTCGTTGGCTTAACAACTTTCATGACTTTTATTGAATTTTAATTGGTTGGGTTGTTAAGTTTAGTATCCAAACGTTTCAACCACTAATTGTAATTTTGTATATCATCATTGGGGAAGTACATCAATCTATCGGCAATTGTCTTATCCCTTTAGATCAAATTATGGGTATGAACACGAACTTAAAATAAAAGTTATAGATTTAAAAATCTACCAAGAAATAAGGAACCTATAAACTATACAATCAATACTAATCATGTGGGACAGACAATGGTTGATAAATTGTTGTACATCCCCAATGATGATAAACTAAATCACCCCTCACGTGGATAACAGTAACTGTCTGAAACGTTTTTACAATCCACTTAATGAACCAAACAATCAAAATCCCATAAAACTCTCAAAAGTTGTTGAGCCAACGGATAAGAAAACACTGTCATAGTCTTTTTAGGACTAGTGTAATAAACAGACCAATGTCCCCTCTCTACCCTAAATCAGAGCATCCCCAAATGAAAATAAAATTTACCTAAAAGCAATAATGTTTTCAATCTCCCCATACTCTGTATAAATATAAATCACTGTTTGTCTCTTTAGAATAAACTAAAGTGAACTGAGTTAAAATAACTTGATTTTATAGCTTTTACCCGCAAAAATAAATTGGTGTTCCCGCGTTTCTGACAAAACATTGATCTGAATAATAGCAAAATATGTATTACCAAACTAGGATAAGTAAGTCTATGATTAGCAAATGATAAATCGTATATAAAGAGATATAAAAGTTTGTTTTTATCCTAAAGAATCTCGAAAACGGCCTGTTCGGTCATTGCAAAAATTAAACCCCCTATTTTTTAAAATTAAGAAATGTTACAGGAACACCATACAACATCGTCGAACTACACCCTTAGAGGCTAAGGTCAAAGCCTCTAAAATAACTTAAAAGGAACTAGAAAATAATTTTGAATCAATTTTGCTATTATAAATCCGAATTGAGAAGTCGGTGAGTGGAAACACTGAACTCATTCAACTGTAATATAATTTTGAGTGGATCCCTAACAAAACAACAAAAAAACATAAAAGTCCTTTCCTGTATGGCTTCGAAACCAATTAACATCCGATGGATTAGAACAAGTTCTCATACATTTGAATTTTTTTGTCTAGCATCGTATTACATCCATTTTTTTACAAATATATAAATGTACAATCATAAGATTAAAACCTGTGCCATTAGCAATTCAAGGCTAAAAACAATGTTTTTAATCTTATAATTGTACATTTTTTATTTGCGGAAAGCTATTTATAATACAATGCATGAATAACTATTCCCATTTTTAGTTTTAGTTTTTTTTTAATTAAATCCTTTTTTCTTTGGAGGGGGGGGGGGGAGTAATTTTTATTTTGGGGCAATTTCTCTTAGGATGATGGTGGTACCCATCCCAACCCAACCTTTCCTGGACCCATGAGAAGCTACCCTGTTAAGGAGAACCAGATCAGTTCAGCAGTTACTGAGATCCTTCATTACAAACAGACAGCAAACAGACAAAGAGACAGACAAACAATCTGCTACTTTATAATAAGGATTTAGTTCAATGAATTATATTTTGTTTTTTAGCTACTTATGAAAGTTGAATTTGTTGTTTTAAATCAAATAAAAACAGTTATTAAAAAATACATATTTAAGAAATATGATTTTATGTATTAAATTACAGAAATTCAAGTGTTTTGTAAAATATTACTTCTGAGCTGGATCTTTAAATCATTTTATTGGTGAGCCAGATCGGGGTGCGCCGAATTTCAGCCAATCACAGCGCGGCATTTCATAAAATGCTGTGCTCTCACCACTAAAATGATTTAAAGATCCAGCTCTGAAGTGCAGCTACTTATTCCATTGTTAGGTATTTAGTGATCTGCATATTTGTTACATTATTACAATTCTGTTTTATATGTTTAATGAAATTAGAATATATAAAAGTTGTGCAAAAAGTCTTTAACATTTTTACTGTGTGGCCCTTGTTCATATTAGAAAAATTGTGCATGTCACTAAAACCATCACTCTAGTTTTTAAAAAATATGAATATTTACTGTTCAGTTTATTAATGGATATAGAGTAAGTGAAAACATTGTCATCAAATTATTACAAGGGGGCTGCAATTTTTGGTCAGTTTGATCATCCAATAGAAGAGGAGAGAATATTTTTTTTTTTTTTTTTTTTTTTTTCGGGGGGGGGGGTATTTTAGCCAGCTCACGATTATTTATAATCTGGTGTAAAATCCTAGTAATAATAAATGCATAATTACAAGTTTTGAATTCAATGGGGCAACCATAATTTGTCAAGTAACAGGAATCTGTGTCTGTCTGTACTAAAGGATCTTGCCAACCACTGAATTGATACGGTTCTCCTTTACAGTGGAGTTTTTCATAGGTTTGGTTTATAGCTATCAAGACTCCAAGACTCCCCCGCTCCCCCCCCCCCAAAAAAAAATTATGGCTCAATACCAGCTGAGTATCCACGTGGATATTCAGCTACTATTGGGGTCATTTTTGGATACTCAGCTACCATTGGGAAAATGTGTGGATATTCAACTACCATTGGGGGAAAAAGTTTTTAAACAATTATTTTGGTTAGCTTTTTTGTTAATTAAACATGTTAGAATTGTTCTATTGATTTAATACAAAAGGTACGATTTAGGAAGCGTAGCAACTCTATAATAGAAAGTCCGTAGGTCAATTTTGAACATGTTGCTTTTTACCCTTTTTAATAATTTTTTTTCATAAAATGTTTATTATTAGCCCTGTAGATTGATCATTTTAAAAAGCAAAGTTTTTTTTATAATAAGGGTCTGTGCGTCCGTCAATTTCAAACTTGGCGTTATGATTCCTGTAAAGCACATTATAAAGAACATAATTACCAACAAATAATATTAATTATTGTTTGCCTAACTACGCTTTTAATGATTTTGTCATCCTTGTTTTAAAGTACAAGGTGCAATAAGTGGGTGGAGATTTTTCGGCTTCTTTGTACAGCTTAAATTCAAAACAAAAAACATACGTGGATTGATTTATATCTAAATGGTATTTATTATTTATAAGTTTGAGGATATCTAATTTATGGAATACTGGTTCTTATTATGATAAGGTACAATGTTATAAGCAAAACATCTTAATAATCAAGTCCTAAAAATGTCAGTATATCCTTAAACAGTAGTATATATACGTAATCAGTTTTGCAACAAATTTACTATAATTACAATAATTTTATATAGACTTATGCATTATTATCCTGTTAATATTAGTTTGTCATTTCATTTCAGAGCTTCACTTTTATGGATTTTCAAAATTTGGTTCCTAAATTTGTATTAAAAGTTAAATGATAGGTGTGAATTGCTTGCATTAATGTGCTTTATTGTTATCGGAATCAGCATTATTAAAGGATATAATGAAAATTCAAAATACAAATAGGAAAATATTGTGGATATTCAACTACCATAGGGGAAAAGTGTGGATATTCAACTACTTTTGGGAAATATGCGTGGATACTCAGCTACTATTGGGGAATTTGTGGATACTCAGCTGGTATTGAGCCAAAATTATTTCCTTCCTTAAATTTTTCTTCTTTTTTTAAAAAATAAAATAAAAATGAGGTGATCGAATGCAACTCAGCACCACCTCAGGGGGCGTATCCGTTAGTCCATCTTTAAAGTACATACAAAATTGTGATAAGTCTGGACAAATTTCTGGTAGATTGTTAGGGATCCAACTTTTTAAAAACTAGTGGCAAGTCATTTTCTATTCATAACGAGAAAAGAGAGACAGGGAGAGAGAGAGAGAGAGAGAGAGAGATAGAGAGAAAGAGAAAAAGGAAAAGAAAGAGAGTGAGAGAGAGAGAAAATTGGGGATTCCAAAGTCTGTTTAGTGCTTTAAATCATGGAGAGGTAAAAGTGTTAAGAAAATCTCCATCGATTTTGCGTAACGTCGGGAAGGTTTCGGGTTCGAGTCGAGAGCACATCGAGTCTTGATACTAAAAATTAATTTGCTAGTAGAGGTTATAGCTTGGCCCGTAAACAGGCGAATTTGTATCGCAAATGGGCAATTAAAACTTTCCATCAAAGATTTTTTGTCTGAGGTTATTTCTCAAATATTCAACAGGCATAAGCAGGGATCCTAAGGGAAAAGACAATGAAAGATAAAGTTATTTCTACCCTCCTAATTTCTTTTTCTTGAATATAATCATTGGTAGAAAACTTTTGACACTTCTAGTCTATACAAACCAATCCAGATATGTCTTCAGTTTCTTAAGTTCCTAAGCTAATGAGAGAATATGTTTATAATACATTGGTTTTATCATAATTATAGAAAAAACTTCCTGTTCTATAATTTAGTCTATTTTTATTATTATAATAATTTTTTTTGGATTATGGAAAGAAGACGAAGTTGCCGGTTTTGTGGTATTACAGCAGCTTTTCTCCAATTTCTAGCCCCTGCGGGGCAATCTTTAACCTAACTTGAAATAACCTTTCAAAAGCAGCGGTGAAAATACGATGAAACCCGCAACTTCGTTTTCTTTCCATGACCAAATTTTTTTTTATTTCATTTATCATCTAACTATAATTTTCATGAAAAAATATCAATGTCTCTGATTTTCTATGTAATATTATAAATATATATTTTTTAAATAAACAAATTTTGGGTTTCCAAGCGTATTGGGAAAAATATAGAATAAAGAAAACCCATATTTATTTAGTCTTTAATGTCTTCTGACGGTAAAACAAGGATGACAATATGGAAAAGAAGATCAGCTAATGGGTTTGGTGTTATCTTAAAATACAAAAGTAGTAAGGTTTTTTTGTCTAAAGCTTGAGATTTTAATAACCACTAAACCAATTGGTTTCTCTATTTCGGGTAAGCTTTATGTATGTCCAAGCTTTTTTTATTTGGGAGAAGGGTAAAACGACGCGCGAAGCGCGCCGCAAATTTACCCCCATCCCAAAAAAAAATTCTTACCCCGTTGGTAAAACTTGCTTGAACGGGGTAATTACCCCACTGAAATTTGTTAGGGGGGGGGGGGTGGGTAAATAACCCATATAATCTGTTGGGAGGGTAATTAACCCTAAACTGCCCAATTTTCAGTTCTTTCAATTTTTTCCTAAAATTTTATTTGCCATATATATGGACATAATTTTACTTAGTTTTAAATTTTAAAACATTGTGCTATAGAGTAGCTTCACTCCAAACAAGTTTAAAGTTTTAGGAAGTATAAACAGCGAACAAAGAAAGTAATTTTTGTGTTTTTTACGCATTTTAGATATCCCCACTATTACTCATTTCCAATAGGGCTTTCTGTAAAATACATCTAACATTGGATATAGTATACTTGGATATATTGACACTCCTGTAATATATAATATTTGTGGTGAATTTATGTTGCTAATATTGACCTCAATTATTGGTAAGTTCGTTCATCCATTATGAGAGGAGGGGATGGGGTAAATAAGATGTATTGTTATTTTAGCCAGCGCTAAGTATCTCTTTATCAGAGTACATGGAAATCTGGTGCATCATCCAAATAATGATATTTTGACAATTTTCTGTAAAATTATACATCTACGATTCTCTTCTACTAACAAGTTTGATTGTTTGTCTATCGGTGAGTCACATTACCTTCAAAATTCCTTTCTCTATTTTATAAAATAGTAAATAATAAGTCTGAAATAAATCTTTCTAGTCAGATCACGCCAACCGCTGGATCGATCTAGCTTTCATTCATTGTGGATTTTTATATAAATTCCGAAAAGTCGTTGAAGATAACTTCATTCTTTTAAGAAAGAAATGGTAACTTCCCCCCAATCCCTTCTAAAGAAATCATGGAAATCAGTTTCACTATTCTTCAAGATCTCAAAAACTGCAAAATCGGAACACTGCATTTATGCCTGACAGCAAGGTGGAGGGAGGGAGGTCTATTTTGGGTGGGATAAATTCACCCTTCCACCCTCATGGATTGTAGAGTTAATTATCCTATTATATAAACTATTATTATATGTATAAACACAGTCTAATTTTTTAACTTTTTTATTGGATTTTTTTATCTTAAGCTTAAAATCTCAATAACTAATGAACTGATTGAGTTCTCCTTTTTAGGAGATGTTCATAAAGGATGTTGTACGTTATTTCATATTTAGATTTAAGCGTTGGGTAGGTTTCAGGCTATTTTATGTCTATTCTTTCTCTTCTGAATACAATCACCTAAATACTAGGGCCACAACCTATAGTTTCAAATAAACTGAACGTTTTATTTATTTTCGTTGATTTTTTCCTGTATAAATATTCAAAGGTTTCGAGATTTTTATTTATTTTTTTTATTTAAAATTATCTAAATAGTGTTAAAATATTTTTTTTAAATATCTAAATTACTGAAGATTTTGCTTCTTTGATCTCTCTCTTTCTTCGAGCTATTTCATTATCCCCGTTCAATTCTAAAACAAAATAAGCAAAATAACGTGAAAACAAAATATCCTTTTAAAGTACAAAGATAAGGAATATTGCATTTTTCGCTGGTGGAAAAAAAGGGGGCAAAACATCTTTCAGTTGCAATTTTCTTGATCCATATCAAAATTAATTATGATAAAAGATATGAAAGTGTCTCAAAATCAGACTTAAAAATGAGGTGAGATGAGAGGAGAAGTGGGAAATAAAACCCCTAAAAAAGATATGGATAATCGGTAATCCTTCATTTTTATGACGTCACATGGCTGATTTTTTAGACACTTTGTAAAGTTCCTCGTTAAAAAGAATAGAATATACAGGGTGTCCCAACAAAATTGTCCAAAACTTTAAAACTATCAAAATAGTAAATGTTAGTAGCACCTGCGTCAATAGACAAATCTATAATGAACTAATAAGATGGAGAAAGTTTTCCTCTAACATTTTGTTAAGTAGCAAAGGTACTCTGTAATTCACTTTGTCTATCCGTCCGTCAGTCCGTAATAATAATTGAGAAATGTGAGTTTCTCAGTTTCTATTCTAGACAAACAGCTGGTTTTTTAAAGATTACCTATAGTTATGAGCATCCAGTTTGTAATTTACTTTATCCATTGGTCAGTCAGGCAAGTTACAAAATATAAAGGTTTCAAGATTCATTATCCAATAAATATAATATTTTTGTTTGACAAATGCTTGATTTTTTTTGTGCTTCATTGCCAAAGTATATTTTGATGTAGATGATTTTTCTTTTCTACCTTTTTCTCAAGAATATTAAAAAAAAATCTTTGACCTATGTAGAATTTTACTCTAAAGGAGAACCATAGCAGTCAAGCAATAAAGACAAACAGACAAACATCCTGACTCTTTATTGACAGGGGGAAATATAGGTTGTTAACATGGACCTCATTTGTTGGTCAGTTCGTTTATCCAGTAGGAGGGGAGGGGATGAGGTAAAAGAGTGGATTTGGGGGTGAGTCTTATTATTTTATTCAGCTGCCTGTACCACTTTCTTAGAATCATGAAAATCATGATGAAATAAATTTATATACAGGTAAGAAACAAACAAGCAGTTGACGAAACAGCGAATAGAGTCCAATAGAATACAATACATATGACCAATGATAGGCCAGTATACAATTTAACTTGGTCAATTACAATGTATACTGGACTATCATTGGTCATTTTTATTGTAAGACGTAATTTTTATTGGAGACTATAAGCTGTTTCTCAATTGACAATTGAGGTAGCTCACCCTGTAAATGAAGCATTTATACACCAAGTCACAAAGCAAGCTAGAAGGATAATTTAAAAGTAAAATTATACAAGCATAAAATAGGTTTACAATATTTGAAGTAAAACCAAAAGATTAAGGCCTTGTTGTGTGACTTTGGTTAAAAATATTAGAAAAAATATGTACAAAACAGCCCAAATCTGTAACATTCTTTTTTTTATCAGGGCTTTAAAAATAACTGTACATTACATTATTTACATATATATATACATTTATACATAAAAAATTTATAATTATTTGTTAGTTTGAAAAATAGATTTTCGTCTTTTCAGTTCTTTGTTTCTTCTTGCAATTTCATCGTCGCCATTGAGCTCTAAAAATAAAGATAACAGCAACTAAAGGATAAAACTGAAAATAATAATGTCAAAGTCTATTATTAGGGTTTCAAAAATTCTAATAATTTTTTTTAAATGTTTGAAATTAAAATGCAAAAAAAATAGAAGTCAATTATTTATAATTTAACAAAAATATCTCTAAAAAGTTTTAGGTTATTAGTAGGGTTGCACAAATTTTACATATTTATTATTCAAAATTTTTAAAATTCTAAAAAGCACAAAAAAAAATATTATCAAGTATTAAGCAGTTAGAGAACTTAAAAATCTCTTTACAAATCTTTACAAGTAGAGCTTAAGGCAGTTCTTTCTATAGCACTAGATTTTTTCTTCTAATTAAACTAGCTGCACAATGTGAATTTGAAAATTTTTTGTGTACCCTTTTAGAAAGATCAAAGGTATAAAAGTATAGAAAATTGTAATTTCCCTAATGAAGCACTAACCAAGCTGGGCTACCAACCTAACCTAAACGAACCTAAGAAAATACCAATTCTAACCTAAAAAAATCAATTCAAAAAAGATATTTTAAAAATTCAGCAGATTTTTCCAAGAGGGGGAGGTGCTATGTATTAAAGACAAACTTTTTTATCTGCCCACAAAATATTATTTTGACTTGTAGGCTATACCTTATTCCTGCTATAATACATTCAGGTCTGCTTTGCAACCCACCCCGAAACCTTTTTTTTTTTATTAAACTGGGAAGGAGCTGAGTTCTCCACTTTATCCTAAGAGGGATTTGCAGATAAGCTAAAGTGCAATTTTAAAAAATCAAAGTTCTCAATTTATATAATAATCCATACATAATAAGCATTAATTGTAAAAAATATAAACACCACATTTTTTTTCTAACTAAAAATAAAATTATGATAAAGCAAAATAAGTATTTATTGTAAATCAGAAAAATTTAAATGAAAATCATGCCTTAACACGTGGTATTATACAAGTAATTTCAAATATTCCCTTTTGTCTTTGTTTGCCTTGATCAACAAAATTTAATTTCATTAATTTAGGACAAAATTTTCATTTTCAGTCTGAACAAGTTCAATATTGATGACTGGAAATTTACAAAAAAAGAACAGTAAAACAATAATTTACAGTACTAAAAAGCAAAGTTAAGGTAAATATACAATTTTAAACAAAAATATTTGCAATAAAATGTAATTATTATAAATGGAACCATGGTTTAAAAGCAAATTAAAAAGTAATAATAATGCAAAAAAAAGGATTTATCAATTATGATAAAAAGCTATAGAAAATAAAATATATTTTACCATTATATTTAGCTTCTCTTTGTAATTGAGTGCCACATCTAAAACAAAAGATGTATAATTTCAATAATGTTTTGAAGCATTCCTTTTTTAAAAGTGAAGATTTTCTATGAAAAGGGTTAGCTTTTTCATGTAATGGTTAGCTCTTTTCATTAATTTAGACATGTTGTTATCCTTGTTTAAATATTGTTTTTTTTTACCTCCATATTAGAATTGCTAGAGAACCATAGTACATATATAACATAGCTCCAACCTAAATATGTATTTCAAATATAAGTTTATCTGGATTTTATATAATACATAGTTTGATATCAGATAAAGTCTAGACTTATGCAAAGCTAGAACAGTATGAATTCATGACAGATAGGCAGTGTTTCAGAGCTGGAGCCGGGAGCCATGGAGCCGCCATATTTTGCTGGAGCCGGAGCTGTAATTTTTGTTAAAAAATGGCTCTGGCTTTGAACTAGATAAATAAAGAGATTTTTATAATTTGGTAACTCTGTTTTGTCATGTGCAAATGCCCTTTTTTAGTTTTTCAAGTCCATTTTTATCAAAAATTAAACTTTTAAAACCTTCAAAAGTCAAAAATAAAAAATATTTTTTATGGGGGAAAAAAATATGTCGAGTTTTTCTTGATTTTAGGTCAGAGTCAGAGCTGGAGCCGGAGCCAGTATAATATTTTTTGAAAAAGCTGCATTTTTTGTCTGCAAAAAGTAATTTTCAGTGATGTGCACAACAATTCACCAGGTGGGTATAAAAACCTTTGGGGATTAAAAGTGGGAAGGTAGTTCTTTTTGAATTTAGTTTTAGGGGTATGTTGACACCCCCTGCACCCCTATTCTACTGTATATTGACCTCAAAAGTGATGTCTGTACCAAACTCTTCACCAGTGACCACATGCCAACTACATCCAAATTTATTGTCCAGCTCAATCTGAAAATATTTAAACAGTTGTTAAAGTAAACAAATTTACTATTGGTTAATCAATAATGTTTATTAGTTCCTTTCCTTGCTTCTCCTCCTTTTCCCTGTCTTTTTTTTATTTCCATACCCTTCATACCCAAACCCTATACTTTAAATATATAACAAGATATATAACGCTCTGCAATAATGTCTTCCATTTATCTTCTTTTTCAATGCTTGTATTGCTTGTATAAATTAAAACATTGTTCTATTGGATGTAGCCCGAAACTTTATTCTGTGATAAGAAACTGCTTACCTTAATAAATTGTGAAATTTCTGTTGATCTCCAGATAAATTTTTCTATGTTTGCTGTTATAAGCTCTATTATATCTTCCTGTTTAACATGAAAGTTGTTAATTTAATAATTTTTAAGGGGTCATGTTAGGATAAAATGTAATTCTTAAAAGTATGCTTGAAATATTACTAATAATTAGCTATGTGTATTCATTCTACATCCACTTAAGTTGAATTCACATTTATGCATACATATTTTTTTGCGGCTGTTTTGCAATTTCCTGGTAATCTAACATATTCTAAAAATATTTGGCTGTAAGTTGACATACAAATATTCTTTTTGCAAAATTTTTGTATTTATTCTGGGATTTTTGAATATTGAATTTACCTTCCAAAAGTCTGACATGTTGGATTTGATCACAACTGGCCAGGCCCAAGTCCTATTTTGGCTATTTGGATTAATAATATCCTAAAAATAATAATTCAAAATAAAATGACATTAAATGCATTTCCTTTTTTTATTTACCATTTACCTAAAGACAAAAAAATCAATTTAAGAAAATAAAGACATTTTTGTAATTTAGAAGAAGGAATACTCTTTGCAAGTAATAATGTTAATGTTACCATGCTTTACCAAGTGTACCTAAAAGTTCAGGAATCGTCATAAGAAGCCCAAATTAATAGGATGAATTTTAGGAGTTTACATTAATGATTACAGCTGTCAATTATACTTATAGGTATTGTTGACCAATGAACAGACAGAGGGAACCAAAAATTAAAAATCTTTGCCTTTAAAGAATATGATTTTAATTTATATCATTATACTGATCATATCAACCAATATCTAAGGACTAACCTAATTTGAAAACAAAATTCTTCTTTCACTATATCCATGTATTCTATATCTATTACTGTGATAAAATCCCAAACAGTGAAAAACTCCATGCGAATCTATATCACCCAACAATTAAACTATGTCATGTAAAAATGCATCTGCTGCTAAAGATATAGAATTATAGGTAGTAAATGTATTGCTAACTTAACACTATTAAAAAGTAATGTTTACAGGGAAAATCCTCATGAGGATTAGTATCACCCAACAATGACATGTAAACATATGCTGGTAAATTCTGACCTGTCTTAAAACTGCATCTGCTGTTAGAACTTGATTTCTGTTCTTCTCTTGTTCTGTTTCAACCTATATTTGTGTTTCAATTTATTTTATTTTTTTTGCTTTTAGAAGAAAAAAAGGGTCTAACTATTTTTAAAGCTATTTCTTAAGGAAGGAAATTTATTTTGGGCGGTTTATTACACCAGTCTCTGAAGTTTTTTTTAATATTTGCTTATTTGTAGGCTTAACAACTTTGGAATTTTTTTTGGGAATAATTAAATTTTGATTCTTTAGGTTCATTAAGTTGAGTGTCCAACTGTTTCAACCACTGATTGTAACCTACAAAAGGGGTAATTTTGTGGATCATCATTTGGGATGTACATCAACTTATTGCCCTTGTCTTATCTCCATAGATCTCTGAATTTCCAGTTTTTTTCAGATCCAATTTTTTCAATAACTTTAAAAAGATTAACCTGTTCTTTACAAAATAACAGGAATCCTCTTGGTGTTTTGTCTTGTGCTAAACAAATATAATAGTTATTTATTGCATCGTATCATAGACAGCTTTCAACAGATATTAAAACAAACAAGAAAATATTGTAGAAAACTCGATACAATACGACACGAGACATGATTTTTCAGTATGGATTAGAACAGGTTTTAATCCAGCAAATATTAAGCAGTTTCGAAGCAATACTAGAAGAAAAAAATATTTATATTTTATACTTTTCAAATTGCAACAAGGCTGGTTAACTCTAAATAGATTATTTGAATGTTCTGTTACTTATAATGCTAAAACTAAAATTAATGAATAACTATTTAGCCCCTCCAAAAAATTTTGAAAAACAAGTATAAGCTAATCCAAAGGTAGGACAAACAAACATTAACACTGAAAGATGCAGAGTAATAGTTAGGTACAATTTAGAAAGTGTAGCAACTCTATATTAGTTTTAAACATGTTGATTTTTTTAAAATTACAACATTTTTTGTGTGATTTATTTATCCTAATCATCTATTTTTTGGAATACTGATTCCTAGAACAACAAAATATAATGTTATAAGCACTATATGCTCAAGTCGTAAAAATGCCCTTAAACAGTATCTTGTATTTAAACAGTTTTGCAACAAATTTACTTAGTTTTTTTTTACCTTTACATTTATCTTAGTTCTGACACTCTGCAAATGTTAACGTCTGTTTGTCCTACAGTTTATTAGAGCTTTGCTTTTATGGATGTTGTCATCCTTATTCTGTTACTTATTATGATAAAAATAAAATAAATGGATGACTATTTAACCCCTCCAAAAAGTAATGAAAAATTAGAATGACAACATTCATAAAAGCGAATCTCTAAAATCAGAAGGCATGACTAATGAACAATAACTCTTGTAGAGTGTAAGAACTTGCTAAACAGAACATCAATTTGTAGATTAAACTGCCTTGCCCATTATAGCGCCTTGCTGTCATAGGAATCATTATTCCACAAATCAGATGAACAGGTTAATTATACCAAGATTGTAGTAAGAAGAAAGATAAATATCAGAATATTTAAAATAGAAGTATGGACTTTATGGTAATAAACATATAATTACTACGCTTCCTAAATCATACCTAACTGATAAAGAAATAGATAATACAATCCTAACAAGTCTAAATTAACCAAAAAAGAGCTAAACGTTACGAACGGACGGATGGACCGACCCTAATTATATAAAAGCTTCTCCTTATAAATGCAGAGTATGACATTATAACAACAAGAATCTGATTAAATGATATTGAACATAGAATATTAATAATTTCCTTGGGACAGTTTTTGTTTATGTTTTTTCTCTCTCTCTCTCTCTCTCTCACTCTCTCTCTCTCTCTCTCTCTCTCTCTCTCTCTCACTCTCTCTTTCTCTCTTGCATTTTACACAGAAGTTGGATTTGGTGTTTATTCATTTTGTTTCTTTAAGTTACGTGTCCAAACGTTTCAAACAATAATTGTTATACACAAAAATAAGAAATTTTGTGTATCATCATTGGGTATGTACATCGATATATCGGCCATTGTCTTATCCCTTTAGATCCCTGGTTATGATTACAGTCTGTCCTTATATAAAATCCTGCAATTTTACTGCCTTGTATATTTTCATTTGTTATAGTTTGTAATAAACTTTGGTACAACACCTATGTATTTGAGTTAATATGTGATTCGATGGCAAACTATTTTGGCCAAAAATCTACTAAAACTCATTTATCTGACAAAAAAATAAAATGAATATTTTAACATATAATATACAAATGTAAAAATATTCTTGTTTATGTTTCTTTTATGAGACACTCAGTTGAATGATAATGCATTTGTATGAATTCAGAAATCAGGTTCTGTCTTGTCTTGCCACGCAAACAGGGTCAAGAAAATATGCAGAGCAGCGGTTTCCCTCAAAGTGTCTAGTAAAGCACAGAAACCCTTTAAAAAAGGAAGTCCCCAAGGCCAAAGAAATAACGAGAAAATATTGAAAAAATTTGCATTGGTGGAAGAATTGGAGTGGACTAAGTGTCTCAAAAATATGTGACGTCATAAAAGTAAATGATGAGGAGAGGAGAAGTGGGAAAGAATGCCTCTAAAAAAAGATAAAAGATGGATACTCCCTTATTTTTTTGATGGCACATGGCTGTTTTTTTTAGACATTTAGTCCCCTCCCAAAAAAAGCAAACACTAGATGCCTTCTTTTAAAAAAAAGGCATAAAAATTTAAAATGGGGAAGGGTTATTTTTGATAGTGGACCAAGTAATGCAAAGTCTCTCGGTCGTAGCGGTCATCTGTTATATTGGAGGGGTGACACAAATTTAAAATCACAGTTTTGATTTACTATTTTTCTCCATCAGATAAAACCGATGCTTGCAAGATTATTTAATTCGCTTCAAAATAAGATAATTTTGTTAAAAATCAGGAAATCTGGAATCTGAAATTTGTGTTGCCCTTCCAACCTGACGCATGTCCGCGTATTACCGGGAGATATGGGATTATTTTTCCACTATCGGATTTTTTTTGGATTTGTGTTTTATTTTGGGTCAGGGGAAAAGAAGAAATTATCAATTTTTATGGGGGGGGGGGGGGGGAGGAGCTTCTGTGCATAAACATAAATCCGCGCCAAGCCGCGCGTCAAAGACTAAATTCGTTCTAATTACCATGCACAGTTAGAATTTCCAGACAAAGGACGTGCCATCCAAAAAAATAGGCGGTTGGCCACGTTAGGTTATCCAGGTTAGGTTAAAGCTAATGTTTGTACAGATTTCTATTTATATCTACTCATGTTATTCAATGGAAAGTAATAGCAAACGAATTATCGTTTGTTTTACTTTTTCTGTCCGTCCATCTGTCTGTCAGTCAGAAATGTTGCTTTCTCGGCTGCTATTTAATTTAGATAGACTGCAGATTTTTTTGTTAAAGAAACCCTCGACATTTTATATCTTTTATTTGGGGGGGGGGGGGGGGCAATTTTCAGCATAATAGCCATTCAGTCCAGTAGTTATAAAAATGTAATTCAAGCATTCATTTTATCTATCTCGTTTTCTCTGAATTTTTATGAAATTATTTTGTAACTGTGTTTTTTATTGATTTTAAAGAATATTTTCAGTTTCAAAATTGTTCAAGGTCAAGTTTTCATTGTTTTAAATGAATAGGTTATCATACAGGGAGGGAGTGGATATTAGGCTGTTTATTACACTTGTCCCCAAAGTTTTATATTAACGTTTTCTTATTCGTTAGCTCCACAATATTAGGGACTTTTAGTCAATTTTATTGGTTGGTTTATTAAGTTGAGTGTTCAAAACATTTCTATCATTATTTTTAATCTACAGAAAAGTTAATTTTGTATATCATCATTGGGGATACATAAAGTTAATCAGCCATTGTATTATCCCTTTAGATCCCTGGTTTATTTAAGTGGTTATAACAAGGATGACAACATCCAGTGGGATTCACTAAAGCCAGGAATCTCAAGAGATAAGACAATGGACCTTAAATTGATTTACATCCTTATGATAAAGTAACATGATGTCTGTTTGTCTGTGTGTTTGTACCGAAGGGTCTCGCTAACCGCTGAACCGAAATTATTTTAATTTACAGTGAAGCTTCTTATAGGGCCTGGGAAGGTTTTAAACTATTTTTGGGTGTCTTCACCCCCCTTCCCCCCCAAAAAAAATATTTTTTAACTCTTTTAAAACTCAAATTTAAAATGGGATGAGGTCAACTTTTCCCTCTCCTACCAGTGCCCCTAGAGGCTTCTACGGGCGTAGCCGCTAGTATCTAATAAAATAACAAAACAAAAAAAGTTATATTGTTACAGACAGACACCAGACATCCTGTTACTTTTAAATAAGGATTAAGATTGTTAAAACCGCCGTGGTACAGTTATCTGTTTAATTTTCATAAGCCTGGCGCTAGTTAGCCAGTAGAGATAGAGAGATGAAATTTTGTACATTACTTCTGGGCCCCTAAAGTATTTTTTTAGGCCAGCAAAAGAATAAAATTGGAAAAAGTATATTTCTAGAAACGCGTCTACTATAATACTGACATCTTCACTGATATATCAATCTTCAAGGATAACTTTATTGGGCCTTTGCTAAAGACGGACAGGCAGACAGACAGACAGAATGACAGACACCCTGTTTCTTTTCATATAATAATAATACCTGACACATAATCTTGAACATCCAAGGGTTCACTAGAAATAAAAAATTATGGAAGTGTCCGAAAAAATTTGCCGTGTGACGTCCATAGATCCATCTCTTTTTAAGGGGTTTCCGTTCCCACTTCTCCTCTCATCTCTCCTTTTTTTGACATTTTTTCTGACACTTTGCATAGCTCCATAATTATGCGAAATTTTAATATTTCAAAATAGTGGTATGTTTTATTTGACACCCACAAAAATTTTATTATTGAAAGCTTTAGCTTCAAAAAAACTTACTACTTTATATTCAACTAGCGGCTGAACTCCAATCATCTAGGGGCTCTATATTGGGAGGGAAATTGGTTGCAGAAAAATAGTCTAAACCCATATCTATACTTTAAAAAATAAAATAGCCTAAAACCATCCTAGGACCTAAGAAGCTTCACTGTAAAGAAGAGCCATATCAGTTCAGCGGTTAGTAAGATCCTTCGACACAGACATAAAACCTTACTACTTTATAAAATAGGACTGTCCGTATGTGTGTCATAATTTAAAACTTACGTCAATAGAATTGGACAGAGATGTAAACCCGAAAGTTCCTCTGAAGATATTTCTTTCATCATTTTGAGGCCGTTTTAGTTTTTTTAATTTTCTGAAATATATATGATATTTACATGGATATCATGACTGATGATTAATTTGATAGCTAGCGGCTTCGCCTCTAGAGGCCTCTAGCTGTACTTAACATTTTGAGACAATTGGTATATGTTTAGATTAGTATTTTAATATTTTTTGGCAGGGATCGGAAGCCGCGCGTAAGCCGCGTGTAAGCCTCAGTGAAATCGTCATTTTATCACTATAAAATTTAGCTGGATGTATAAAACTGTCTCTTTAGTAGACAATCCTTCTTTCAAAAATTTCTTTTTCTGCTCACAAGCAGGTTTAAAACTGAGGCTTATGCGCGGCTGAGGCGCGGCTTCCGAACCCTGTTTTTTGGCATATCTATTCTATTAGAGATTCTTTTTAGGAGGGTGGCAGTATCCTCCCACCAAGTAGTTATAAATTTTCCTAGGACCTATATGAAGCTGCGCTGTTAAGTATAACCATATCAGTTTAGTGACACAATACAATCTGTCCCGATTTTGTATTACTTTTGTAGAACATGATTGCAGTTACGTCATATTTTTCTTTCCCGAAAAAGGAAAAGGGGAAAGAAAAAAAAGGGAAGGGGGGAAGAAAAAAGAGATGGGAGAAAAGGGGGTTTTCCCCATCTCTTTTGAAGAGATTTTCTTCTTCCCTTCCCTTTTTCGGGAAAGAAAAATATGACGTAACTGCAATCATGTTCCGCAAAAGTAATACAAAATCGGGACAGATTGTATTGTGTCCAGTTTAGTATTTAGCTAGCTCCATCGGTACAAACAGACATTATGTAGATCCTGATACTTTTATGTAAGTGTGCTATTTTGACTATACCTTAATATATCAGTAACCTATAGAGTAATTGAAAAGTGATTTTCAAGTAAACTTTTCCTTGGCTATTTAAATATAATTTTACCCAAAAATAATTAGCTTATCTTTGCTTATTACCTTTTGAACTTTTTTTACTAAAACTGCGGTTGCGCCCCTAACATCTGAATAAATGGGGTTAGTTATAGTTAGCAGAAAATAGCCTAAATGTACATATCAAGACTTATCTTTAAAAATAAAATAGCCTAAAACCAATCAGGATCTATGTAAAGCTAAGCTACAATAAAATGTAGAACTCCATGGTTTCAGCAGTTAGAGATTTCAAAAGGCAATAAACAATAATCCTAAATTATAAAGTAGTAGGATTTTTTCTTTTCACAAGCTAAAGATCTTATAAATGGTGGTATGAATTAGTTGTACTTTTCAGAGAAGCTTTATTACTTATTTGGGGTGGTTTTAGGAAATTTTACTGACTTTCCCGCCCTCTCTTAAAGACTAGGTGCGAAGCAACTAGTCTCTTTATAAATTCAAACTAGCGGATACGCCCTGAGCATCTAGGTGCTTGCAAAATTGCATAAAACCATCCCAAGAAAATTAAATTTGAAATTAAATAGCCTAAACCAATAAAAGACCTATGTGAAGCTTCCATAAAATAAAAAATCCAATCGGTTCAGTGGTTATTGAGATCTTAATCTTCAGAAAAAAAACCCTACTATAAAAGGACATTTTAAAAAGTTTCTAATGGCTAAAGGCTAAAGGCTAAAGGCTGCAAATATTTCAAAGATGCCAACACGCAACCTTAACCTAAACTATAAATATAGGTTAATACTATATATTGGTTTTATTTATTCAGGGATCTAAAGGGATAAGACAATGGCCGATAAATTGATGTACATTCCCAGTGTCCATACACTAAATTACCCCTTCTGTAGATTACAATTAGTGGTTGATACATTTGGACACTTAATTAATAAACCAACCAATCAAAATCCATTAAAAGTCCCCAATGTTGTTAAGCAAGCAAATAAGAAAACTTTATTATAAAACTTTGGGAACTATAGTGTAATAACCATCCCATTGTCCCCTCTCTCTGGGTTTATTGCATAACTGTTGAAATAAAATTTTTGCACTACTCTCCTTCAAGATTCGTATTCCTACTAAATAAGTTTTGCAAAAAAAAAAAACTGAATTGCATTGAAAATATTTTCGTACTGTTACCATTTAGCGCTTTCTCTCTCTCTCTCTCTCTCTCTCTCTCTCTCTATCTCTCTCTCTCTCTCTCTCTCTCTCTTTCTCTCTCTCTCTCTCTCTCTCTCTCTCTCTCTCTCTCTCTCTCTCTCTCTCTCTCTCTCTCTCTTTATTTCTCATTCTTTCTCTATCATTCTTTATCTCTCTCTCTTTATTTCTCATTCTTTCTCTATCATTCTTTATCTCTTTCTCTCTCATTCTCTCTCCTCTCTCACTCTCTCTCTTCTATCATCTCTCTCTCTCTTTCTCTTCTATCATCTTTCTCTCTCTCTCTCTCTCTCTCTATCTCTCTCTCTCTCTCTCTCTCTCTCTCTCTCTCTCTCTCTCTCTCTCTCTATCTCTCTCTCTCTCTCTCTCTCTCTCTCTCTCTCTCTCTCTCTCTCTCTTTATTTCTCATTCTTTCTCTATCATTCTTTATCTCTTTCTCTCTCATTCTCTCTCCTCTCTCACTCTCTCTCTTCTATCATCTCTCTCTCTCTTTCTCTTCTATCATCTCTCTCTCTCTTTCTCTTCTATCATCTCTCTCTCTCTCTCTCTCTCTCTCTCTCTCTCTCTCTCTCTCTCTTTCTCTCTCTCTCACTCTCTCTCTAATATTCTCAATCTCTCTTTATTTTTAATTATCTATCTATCTCTTTCTCTCTCTCTCTCTCTTTTCCCTCTTTTTTTTTCTATCACTATCTCTCTTTAATAGTTATTCATCGCATCGTATTATAGATAGATTACCGCGGATATCAAAATGTAAAGAAATATTCCCAGTTCACAAACAACTTTTAGAGGTCGACTGATTTATTCTGTAGATCAACCTAAACAAGTACAACTAACGAATGCCTTTATAAAATCGGTCAACCTAAAGCTTCTTTGGGTCGATCTAAAATTCCCAGAGGTCGACCTATGACTTTTGTGAACTAAGCTTTAAGATTTTAAAAAGTTATAGCCCCTAGGGACTGGTTCTAATTCAGCGGATAATATTCGGTTTCAAAGCCATACTGGATATGAAATATAATCATCCTTTTGTTGATTCCCTTCATTTCACTTTTTCTCATTCTGTCTGTCTGTCTGTCTGTCTGTCTGTTACGTAATAGAACATTTATCCCGCCTCTCCTATTTATTTTCTCTTATTCTTAACTAGCAAATATGCCACCCCTAGAGGCCTCTAGGGGCACTTGAGGGTATATATTTTTGCGAGGGGCGATTTCTTTTGGGAGGGTGAAGGTACCCTCCCCTAAAAATAGTAATAAACCTTCCCTGGACCTTACAGGTTACATTGTATAGGAGAACCATATCTGCATCAGTTATCGAAATCCTTCGCTACACACACAGAAACAATCATTCTGTTACTTTATTATACGGATTATCTTTCCTATAACCATATTGGTCCAGTGGTTAGCGAGATCTTAAGGTACAGACAATCAGACAGATATGAGGATAAGTCATTCTTTCTTGGATTTTATATTTTAGGTCCTTGAATGGTTTTAGGCTATTTTATTCATAAAATTCATGTTTTTGTAGCCCATAGATGCTAAGGGAACAGCCACTATTAAGTATCGAAGCCATTTTAAAGATTTTAATTCAACATTTTTATACAATTTCCAGCCAGAATTCGGTAACCTAACTTTTTTTTCTCAATATTGCAAATAATGATTTTGTGGCAATTTTTCGGAGAGGAAACAGTATTCGGAAAAAAAAGTTTATTAACAGACGTGGTTTAAAATTATATAAACAAGTATGACAACATCCATTAGTAGCGTAGTGCATGTTTAAATACTAAACAATAACTTACGGCCAAATTAAAAACTACGTTGACAGACAGAGGCCTTTAGGTGCACTTCAGTGTGAGGGAAGGTGTTTTTTTTAAATCTTTAGGATGTTGTTCTTTTACATCTATTTATTTTATATTTGAAGGGTACGGAAAACCCTATCAAAAATGGTTAAAAACCTTCACAATAAACATAAAAGAATCTACACTGTAATGGAGAACTATATTAGTAATTAGCGAGATCTTAATCTACAGAAAAGATAAATTTTAGTCTGCTCTATTCAAATTTACATTTTTTTCTGATTACATATTTCTATCTACTTAGAAATGCAATCTATGTAGAAAAAACAAGGATGTCAATATCCATTTTAAAGCAGACAAAAAAAACAAGAATGAGTGTCATCGTCTTCCGTAATGCTACATAAACAAATATAAAATATTTTTATTTAAATTTGTCAATTTTCAATGTTTTATGTATATGGACATTTGAAATGTAAAACATTCACACAAATCACCTTGTTGATCACTTATACCCCCCCCTCTCCCTCCTCCTCTTCAACTTATATTCTAAATAAATTAAAAATAAGAGAGACGGTAGTTTTTTATTTGTTTGTTTATTTCGTAGGTACAGGATAGGTTACGCTAAATCAATTTGAAAAAAAACATTTTTAATAATTTTCGCTTTTTTGTGATTTTGGGGTTGCAAAAGTCAACCATTTTATCTCCCCCCCCCCCCCTCCAATAACATTTTACATTTATTTCCCTTGTACCTTATTTCCTGGGTTAGGCTATCCTCACCTCCATATTTTTATGTTGTTTCGGAACGCCATGCCTAGCCGTTCTCGAAATCTTAATCTCAAGCCCTCCGAATGACCAACATGTGAAGTTTACAAATGTGTATTTATTACCATGAAAACAGTGAGTCTAAAACAAAAATATAAGAATTAATATCATAAAATTACTGATTATTATTTTTGTAACATCGAGGTTGCGTGATTTCAATTTAATAAAAAATATGAAATTTCTAAAAAACTTTAAATTGGCACGAAACATATTAAATAGCATCAGAAATTGATAATTTTAGATTCAAATGATCAATAAAATTAAGGAAAATATTCGTATGATAAAACTTAGCAGTTAAATGGTCTATTTATTGAAAAATTAATGTTTTAAATTTCTTCATAAAATTATACCATTCTACGCTTATTTTCAAGAATTAAAGATAAATTCTTACCACATATGATGTCAAACTAAGCAGGAAGGCTTATTTGAGATATTCCACACATCAGAGCGCATGTATATACAAGCAATACATTATTTTTATTCACGTAGCTCCTCACGTGGGACTAATCAAAGGAAAAGTGCGCGTTTCTTTTGTCCGTTTACAAGCCACGCGCCGCGCGGAGATAGTTAGGAATGCCGCGTAACACACTCATTCTCTAGGAAATTCGGTGTAAGGAAACAGGGATTAATGGGTTCGAACTTGCCAGGGAATACAAGAAATACATACCGAAACACACCCGTCTATTCACTGGGAATCGAACACAATACCTCATCTTTGCAATATGCGTGCAGACAGTGTCCACGAAATCACAATCTCACAACACATAAACCACAAGAGTTTAAAATGTCGTGGCCATCAGGCCTAAAATTAATTATGGTAACTTACGAACACCACAATAACTCAAACCGACTCCACTACCACATAAGGATAGGAATAAGGAATGGGAAAAGCATTCAACATTCATGAATTGCACATTTACCACTCACACATCTCATTATATCATGGCCTCATAATCTCAATTAAAATTAGAATTACAGTCCATGTAATTGCGAATACATGAATTAATAATCAATAGTACCTAAACTTTGATTAGGTACCTACATAATAATAGGCAAATGATTTTTATATTAAAAATCGCATCAAAATTAAATAATCAACTCAAACTTTTAAATCAAAAGAAAGAAAGATTAAATAATGACATTTCTTCTACTAAATCTTTTTGCTAGAAAAGAAAAGTAAAATTTCATAAAAAACTTCTCAATAATTAGCATTTTCTCCAGCGGAAAAATACTCGGGCTTACATCTAGACATTTCTTAGATAAGATAGGTAAGATCCTTAAATCTAACATGTTTTAATAAAATAGATACTTAAATCTAAATAAATATGACTGTAAAAAATCATCAAACTTCGGAAAATTAAAATTTCATAATTTTAAATCTTCGTGAATTAAAATTGCGTAAAATTAAAATTGCAACTGAAATATGCAAATTAAATTTACCAAAATAAAACAAAAGCTCAATATAAGAAAAGAACTTCTCTAAATGCTGAATTTGCAATTTCTCTCTGTTTTAAGAAGAAAGCAACTTATACATATTCAAACAGTCATAATTAAGGCAATTTGGGGCCTCAGTTAGAATGAACCCCTCAAGATACAAACTAACAAATCCATCAATATTAAATAATGCCATGTTCCAGCTATCCTGTCGGACGTTATGACTTTCCATCACAACTTTTGATACTGCATAATTTCTAACAGGATTTCTGGCGCAGGGCTACATCAACTGAACAAACATAATTAGTGATGTTTAAATCAAATCAAAAATAAAAGAATCATGAATAATTCAAAGAAACTTTTAAAATCGTCAATCAAAGCAATCGAAATTAAATAAATTATCTTATGCTTTAGTTTTGCCGTTCTGCGGTATGTCTGGCCGAGGAAACAGAGCTAAGATACACCGTAGAGCGGTCTTATTAAGCTTAAATCTTCGAAACTCAAAGAATCTACTTAATTCAAGGCGAAAAAATCTGCATTTTTTCTTTAGATACATCAGTTCAAAGGTACATAGTAATAATTTTAATATGCATGTAATATTAAATTATTTATGTGATTATAATGAATCTTAAAGAAATATTTAAATGATGTAAAAATCTCATTGTGTTAATTTCTTATCATATTAAATTTCAATCCAACAAGGATTAAAATGTTTATATCTGCGTAGGTACCTAGGAAATTTTCCGCGAAAAAATCCCTGGTCCCGGAAAGACTTAAATCATTGAAAAAACTTACGTAAACGTATAAAAAACTTAAGTTTGCATTTCAAATGAAAAAATCTTGCATCGATTTGAAAGTTTAAACGAAATTGTATCAAATTTTGCGTTACTTAAAAATCTTAAGAAATGTTACCCATTTCTTTTTAAAAAATAAATACATTGAAGCAGTATTTTTATATATGCGATAAAAAATGAAGGTAGAGTTAATTTAAAATATGCATAGTTTATCTTAAATTAATTCTGTGGCATTCAGATAAAATAATAATCAATATTTTAATAATACCATACATCGTGTTCATTATTATAAATGCTTAAACATGAACGAAAAATATATATACCTAGGAAAATAATTGCTAAAAGTATTTTCTCAAGGTTTAAAATTGTCCGAAATCGCTAGGTACGTATATTACTACGAATCTCTGCTCTTGGAATGAAAAAAAAATCTTTACGCGTGGATTAATAGGAATCCCAGCTTCCGGAGTGAACAAAAAAAAACTTTTGTACATGAATTGTCAAGAATCTCTGCCTCCGGAATGAAAGAAAATCTTTGATTTGCTTATAAATTTAAACAAATATCTTGATTTTTTGCGATAATCTTTTAAAATAATAACGAGGAATATCTTAAACATTATCATAATAATATTACATGTTGTGTTCTTTACTTTAATGCATTATTTCGTATGAGAATCTGAGAAATAACATTTTTTAAGTAGACGTGAACCATAAAAAAATACATTTTTCGAGGTATTTTAATTCTGCAAAAATCATTTGGTATTTAATACACACAAACTTTTGCTTTTCAAAATCATACTTAAGAAACAAAATCTTTTTAAAATCTGCTTTAAAAGTCTAAACAGTTTTGTAGAATTTTTGTGCTTAGGTATGAACAATAAAATTAGTTGAATAATGAATACTTATTCTTTACAGAACCCATTTGGTTCCCTTCACAAGCCTAATATATAACTTGTGATATTTTTTTTTTTCTTTAAAGATCATTTTCACATAATAGTTCATGTTGTAGATTAGATATGTGTGGTTTGAATATTTTCAATGACTTTCTGGCGGCAACACCCGCCATATTTCCACCTGCCATTGGCAGGCCTCTTACCCTGCGTCGGGCGGCCAGCTTGACAGCAACCAAGTTCTTGATTCATAACACCACCAGGGCACGTAATAAAAGTGTGGCTGTCATAAAACTTAGAATCATCTACTGGCTTTTGTCCGGCCGGAACCGAAACTCCCGTCGGCTCTTGTCCGGCCGAGACCGAATTTCTTATCGGCTCTTGCCCAGCTGGAACCGAAACTCCCGTCGGCTCTTGTCCGGCTGGAACCGAATCATTCAGCGGCTCAACACCCGCCGTAACAAAGTTATCAACGGCGACAGTATCGTCACCAATATCATCAGGAATAATTGTAGCACAACTAACATCATTATCAGTAATAGCCACGGCAACAACCGCCGTAGCCAGGTTGTCAACGGCTGCAGCACTAGCAGAACTAAAAGGTTCATCAGCAGCATTACAAACAGAACCAACAGGTTCAATAATAGCGTCACAAGCAGCACCAACAGTCGGCTGCGGCTGAACATCTGAGCTTTCTGGTTTTAAAAACCCTATAGCTTCACTTTCCAACTCGAAATCTGAGCAGACAACATACCTACTCTTTGCTAATCCATTAGCACTAACAGCAAAATATCCAGATCCAAACAGGCTGGAGTAAAGCATGGTTTCTCCTACTGAACGTTCAGAGTAGGGAAACATCGATGGGTGCAGGTGCCCTACGAGCAAATCAACCTGCCCATTAACCAAAGTAAAATCTTCAGGTTTCATATCAAACAAAACAGCTGCCTCCACAGGATTTATGGAGCAGATCGCCTCTTCACGACCAATGAGAGGCACTACCACAGGTTCTAACATGTGATAATTCTTGTGTCGATCAATTAAACATAGCTTGACCGTCGGGAAACATTTAACTTCACCGTCAGCTAGAGAAATTCTTATATTCTCTTATACACTCTCATGCAAAAGGTTGTTATGGGCCTGACCACAATTGTCCACTTTGCAGCCGCCTATTACATCTGCCTTCGGGCAATCCACAGATTTATGCCCTTTTTGCAAACAAATCCAACAGCATCCAGCACTCTCCACAATACTCTTCCTGTCTGACACTGACAGGTCATGAAATTTTGGGCACTTGTAAAGTAAGTGCATCTCACTACAGCCATTAACAAAACATGACTGCTTCATCTTAGATTTACCAGGTTTACCTACGGCGGTAGCCGCTGTCGCAGGGTTACCTTTCTTCTTAGAGGGGGTGTCCATATCAATCGAACACCTCATTAAAATGGCGCCCCGCTGTTCTTCAATAATCTTCAACAGCTTTGGGACGTTTGGGACATCCATCGAGCCCAATGATAAATTGAGCTTATCTTGAAAATCACGTGGCAACTTCTTGGATAACATTTCCAGAAGTATCACAGTCAACCACTGGCTAGTGGTAACTTCATCATCTTCATCATCTTTAGTCAGCTGCTCGAGCTGGCTAACTGCACCACCAAACTCTGCTAAGACTGTCACAATCTGGTTGGAGTCCGACGGTTTAGACTTCTTCTCCCATTGGTTGAAAAGGCAGAGCATCTGACGTGTTTTGGACTTAAAACGTGCATCGAGGTAAGCCCATTGAGATTCATGCGATTGAATCTGAATTAACTGAAGTCTCAACTCTTTATTTTTACAAACCTTCTCACTGCTCAACAATAACTGCAAATACGACGGGTCTTGTCCTACAGTAAGCTTTTTAAAAGTGTCTTTAAAACTTACGTAGGAAGCTTCCAGGCCGTTGAAAGATGGAAGAAGACGTTCGTCGACACGATTCATATATCCTGGCGTGAACATAGAACCGGCGGCGAACTGTGATGTGCCAAACGGTGACACAAATGGCGATGCTGTCGAGGCACCCGCCGTCGTCGTGGGTGGCTTCACAGGTTCAAGCTTAACCTCAGCCAGCCGTTTCATCAAAGCAGACAAAGTGTTTATAATTGCATCAGGTAAGGGAAAATATGGCCCTTTAATAACTTTCACAATCTTCAAACATCGATCATAAAGTTCAGCCTGATGGTTAGGCAAATTATCACCAACAACATCAACAACACTTTGAATGTCACTAAGCTCTTCTATAGCATCAAGAGCATCTTTCAAGGCACTATAGTCTTTTTGTACAGTAACTATATCAGAATAAATGTCACTAAACTCATCAAGCTCTTGGATTCTCAAACCAAGCTTGCTAAAACTGCCCATGATGCTGTCGAACGTTTCGAACTTGTCGTGGACAAGGATTGACTCCTTAGTGAGATGTCTAACATTAAGTTCTGAAGTATCACTGACCAACTTCATCACTCTATTTAGCTCACTGGTTAGTGCATCAACGGCTGGACGCAGCCGCTTACTCAACTGTTCACCTTTATTCTTTTTAGGACCCATAATTGTCACTAAAGTTAACTGTACTGATTATGACTATAATAATAATGTGTGGTAAGGTATCACAACCAACACATTTACAAAACTTCACAGAATGTTCTTAGTTCCATCTGTTCTGTCTTGTTTTCATTGTTTCGGAACGCCATGCCTAGCCGTTCTCGAAATCTTAATCTCAAGCCCTCCGAATGACCAACATGTGAAGTTTACAAATGTGTATTTATTACCATGAAAACAGTGAGTCTAAAACAAAAATATAAGAATTAATATCATAAAATTAATGATTATTATTTTTGTAACATCGAGGTTGCGTGATTTCAATTTAATAAAAAATATGAAATTTCTAAAAAACTTTAAATTGGCACGAAACATATTAAATAGCATCAGAAATTGATAATTTTAGATTCAAATGATCAATAAAATTAAGGAAAATATTCGTATGATAAAACTTAGCAGTTAAATGGTCTATTTATTGAAAAATTAATGTTTTAAATTTCTTCATAAAATTATACCATTCTACGCTTATTTTCAAGAATTAAAGATAAATTCTTACCACATATGATGTCAAACTAAGCAGGAAGGCTTATTTGAGATATTCCACACATCAGAGCGCATGTATATACAAGCAATACATTATTTTTATTCACGTAGCTCCTCACGTGGGACTAATCAAAGGAAAAGTGCGCGTTTCTTTTGTCCGTTTACAAGCCACGCGCCGCGCGGAGATAGTTAGGAATGCCGCGTAACACACTCATTCTCTAGGAAATTCGGTGTAAGAAAACAGGGATTAATGGGTTCGAACTTGCCAGGGAATACAAGAAATACATACCGAAACATATGTATATAAAACTATGGGGTCGGGGTTAGCATTACTCAATCGTATAAAATTGTATAAAGGACCCTAAAAATTAATTTTTAAGTGGCGCATTCTTTCCTTTCCTAAGCTTTATTTTTAGAGTGATAATGATTTTTAGAGTAGCTTCGGTCCTTTAGAACAGACATACTTTCTCGATAAGACAGAACAATTACGTCAACCAAACCAGGGATCTAAAGGATAAGACAATGGCCGATAAAACACAAAATTACCCCTTCCTTTAGAATACAATTAATGGTTGAAACGTTTGGAAACTCAAATTAATAAACCAACCACTAAAAATTTATTAAAAGTCCTTAAGGTTGTTAAGCCAATGAATAAGAAAGCGTTATTATAAAACTTTGTAGACTAGTGTAATAAACAACCCAATGTCCCCTTCCTTCCTCCCTGCAACCAACCAAAGAAATTTATAGAATAACAAATATTATGACGAATGAATCGTTTTGGTATAAAACAGCGAGAGGACATTGGACTGTAAAATACGCTGGTATCCAAAGTTTTAACTTGAATTTAGATTTAAAAGTTTGGGTACTTTTGAAAAAAAAACTGGCATTGTCAAATAATGCTACAGTAGGGGTAGTTTTGTTTATTATCAATGTATACTGTATATAGATTTATTGTCCATTGTCTTATCCCTCAAGATCCCTAAGTTTTCCGAGGATAGTAAATGAAAAAATATGTTATTTAAACCAGTTATGTTATCCCAAAGGGGCCGAATACCGAATGTAGAATTGATCTTATAACTTTTATTTTAATATTTGTGGAAAATTGGCTGAAATACGATGATATACATGAGTTTTCAGTATGGCAGAGAACGGTTCTAATACATCGAATTTTAATCGGTTTCTGGAAATTCTATTAATGTTGTTATTCTTTGGTATCTATAGTGCAAACAAGGACAATCATAGGCGTCCCAGGGGGGGGGGGGGTAATGGGGCGATTACCCCCCCAATTTTTTTTTCATTTTACCTCCCCCATTTAAAATTTACCCCCCCCAAATAATTTTGAGGGGGTAAATAAAAATTTTGTGCGCTTCGCGCGCATTTTTCATACTTAATTTTTAATAAAATTTAAATTACCCCCCCCAAAAAATTTTACCCCGGGGGTAAATTTTGGGGGGGGTAAACAAATTTTACCCCTGCCAACAGATTTCAGGGGGGGTAATTACCCCCCCCCAAGCAAATTTTACCCCCGGGGTAAAAATTTTGGGGGGGGTAAAAAAAATTCGCGCCATTTTACCCCCCACAAAACCGAATTACAAACAAAGAATGCAAAGAATAGTTATTTATCGCATCATATTATTGACAACTTTCCGTAGATATTAAATTGAAAGATTTTAACCAGTTTTGTTAGAGCCAAGCATCTAAAGGCCCGGGTCAACAAATCTAGTATTAAAGGACGCCTGCAAGAAATACCACGCTTTAACTGCTGAAAGACTGCCACAAGTAGACCCAATACCCCAAATTTGAAGCCTTCAGCTTCAATAACAAAAAAGTTCTAGGCATTTCAAAATAGCATTTTATGTACAATGAAATTTTTAAAAGATTTCCAATGCTCATAAAAGAAAAAAACAATATTGAATTACGTTGCCTAGACACAAAATTATAACCTTATCTTTGTCAGAAACTTAGATTGCCGGTAACTGATTACATTTTTACAATAAAAACACCACATTTCATGGTCAAAATCTATGGAAAAAAATCGATTTAAATTGCATTTTTAAACAAAAATCATAGCGGAAACAAAGGGGGAAAATAATACAATCTCAGCTATGATTGGTTGTTAAGCTGATTCAGCCTTCTGATTGGCTACAGTACACTCGGTACAACACAAGTTAAACTTAATTTATATAATTTGACTATAAAAATGGGTATCTTTATTGTAAAAATAAAATTAGTTACTGGAAACCTAAATTTATGATAAAAATAAGCTTATAATTTTGTTTCTAGGCCACGTAGATTAATTTCAAAGTTTTCAACATGAGCATTGCAATTCTTTCAAAATTTTCATTGTACATAAAATGTCATTTTAAAATGCCTAGAACTTTTTTGTTATAGAAGCTGAAGGCTTCAAAATTGGGGTACTTGGTCTACTTGTGGCAGTCTTTCAGCAGTTAAAGCGTGGTATTTCTTGCAGGCTTCCTTTAATCTTATAATTTTTTATTTTAATATTTTTTTGGAAATAATTTTTAATACGATGTTATACATGATTTTTCCATATGACAGAAAAACGGTTCTAATCCAGCGAATATGAATCGGTTTCGAAGCCATACTGAAATTCTAGTATTTTTTTTTCTTTGGTAATGATAGTACGAACAAGGACAATTATGACAATTAGTAGCGCAGCAAACTTATAACGCTTATTAATGGCCAAATGAAGACGAAGAATGTCCCTCAATGACGTCATAAAAATGAGGGACGAGGAGAGGAGGAGTGGGAAAGAAAACCACTAATAAAGAGATGGATAATCCCTCGTTTTTATGACGTAACATGCTGATTTTTTGAGATACTTTCTTTGTCTTCTGGCCGAATGGTGGACTTTCCTTATAAATAGAATAACACCCTCAAAAAACGTAGCATTTAAAATTTGAAGCATTCTAATAAACCTCATTTTACACTTCTTTTGTAATGTATATAATAGATATCTATCGCGTCGTGTTATGGACAGCTTTCCGCATATATTAAAATAAAATAAAAAAATTAAACCCAGTTTTGTTAGACCTGAGGCACCGAGGACACGGGTCACAAAACATGTATCTATTTTATTACTTTTATTTTGATATTCGTGTAGAATTGTCTGTAATACGATGCGAGGAACCGGTTCTAATCCAGCGGGTAATAATTGGTTTTGAAGCTGGAAACTAGTTTTTATAGTTTAACTTTAAAAAGTTGTTCTTAATAAATTGACAGGGATAGAACAATGGACAATATATTGATGTACATTCCCATATAAATATACATTCCCATATAAATATACATTAACCCCTTACAGTCGGGCCCCTTGCCGCACCTTAATCAGTCGGTGGGGGGGCGTTCAACGCCCCCCCCCCTATTATCTCAGTTCCTATTAGAGCTAGAGGACTAAAAATTTTTGTGCAAGTACCCTGTTTTATGATGAATTTCCGACCTTATGTAAGTCAAGGTCAATTTTCGCTTCCTTCACCCTTTTATTTAACAACCTTTGTTTTTAGGTCCTTTTTTACTTATAAATTTCAAACGGCTGTAATTTTTTTTATTTTTGAAGCTAGAATAAAAATTGTTTGCAGAAAATGTTTATTTTTATGTAAATTTTATATTTGAAATATCAAAATATAATTTCAGCGGCCGCAGCTGTACGTGGCAGCTGCCAGCTGCCGCAGTCGGCGGTCGGCGAGAAAACGGCGGCGGATCTTTATGAAATTTTAATACGTTATGTAGACATATAAGAAAAGTTTAAGTTTGAAATTTGAAGTATCTAAGTCAAAAATTGCGGCCACAGGAGCCTTTTAAAGTTTTCTGGAGACCTGGAGGATCAGGACCTGCAGGATCATACCTGGAACCTAAAATTGACTTGAACACCTGTATTTAATATGAGATTGTACTACTATAGAATATTTTAGTATTTTGGTAAGATAAAATGCTTTGTTTAAGTCAAAAAAAAATATTTTTGCTCTTTACCTGGATGACCCTGCCAGGTTTGCTGGCATCCTGTGCCCGCCAGGATGGAGATATTCAAAAAATTTCAACTCTCAGTTATGTCTCATACCCACACTTAAAAAGTCAAGCAGTTTGGGCTCTTTATCTTTCACACACAGAAAATGAGATAGAAAAAACCGGATGGGGGGGCGTTCAAGGCCCCCCCCCCCTCGACCGTTAAGGGTTAAGAGCTGATTCACTTTGTAGACTGCCAGTTTGTTTCACCCAAACAAGAATCAATAAAAATACATTATTGTTTAAGCCAACATATAAAAAAATTTTGGAGACCATTATAGTTTTCAGTCTAATGTCCCCTCCCTCCCTGATAAATTAGAGACATATTTCACAGAAAACAAGAACCAAAGTTCTAAGTAGTATATTGGTTATTTATCGCATCGTTTTATATACAGCTTTCCGCGGGTATCAAAATAAAAAATCTAATTTGACTTGTAATTCGGAAAATATTATATATTGTATAACTTGTACTAAAGATAATGGAAGTTGTAAATCTCATCCACAATATATTGGACAAACAGGACGTAAAGCAGTGGATAAATTCAGAGAACACAAAAATTCAATTGAACCAAATTCTGTTAAAACTGTAGGGCAACATTTTTCACAAAATGGCCACAACCCTTGCCATTTACAATTTGTTCCTTTTGAGCAACTTAAAAGTAATAATCCTTGGATAAGATTAGCACGAGAAAAATTTTATATTAGAAAATTTGAACCATTGTTAAATCGTAGAACTTGTTTCAAATGCAGTTGCAATTGTTTTTTTAAAATTATTTTTTTTCTCAAACTATATACCCTTCCCTTTCTCTCTCTTATTACACAGCCAGTTTGACCGCTTCTCTTTTATTTGTTGTTTGGTTGTGGCAAAGTAAAGAGTAAACAGTAGCTGTGATTTTAAATTTTTATGATATATTTTAACATTTTGACTATTTTTTATAATTCTTAATGCTTTTTTTCATTTATTTATGTTGTTGTTTTCTAATACAGATGCGATTGATAATGAAGATTTTTTCTTTGAAATATATTTCGTGATGAAGCAGCAGTAGTTACTAATTTATAAATGTTATGGTTGAGATAGATTTATAACTGTTAAACGTTCATAAGATTAAAACCCGTTTTGATAGCCCCGAGGGGCCGGAGGACTAAGCCAACAAAATTGGTATTAATATTATTTCTTTTCATTTTAGTGTTTGTGGAAAGTTGTCTTTAATTATGTTTCTACACAGGATTTTTAAGAATGCTGAGAACTAGTTCTAATCCTGCGGATATTAATCGGTTTTGAAACCATGTTTTTTTTTTTAAATGTGATGTCTCTAAATGAATACCTAGGAAAACCCTAAATTTCCGAAATAGCCAAGAACCTGACTGTCAAAATTAGGAATCTTATACAAGTACCAGTAGGAAAAAAATCATTCGTTAAATTTTCTAGTCAATTTAAACTATAGTTGATAATTGTCTGAGGTTAATATCAGGGAGAAGGGACGGGTATATTCAAAATTAAATATGTAGAATATACCTTGTTTGACTGTCTGTCTGTCAGTCTATTGTTGTGTTTGTCTCTGTATGTGAAGGAAACCACTGAACCGATATGGTTCTCCTTATTTTCAGGTATGTTACTAGGTGCGTAGCTGCTAGTCCTTATGGAAAAGTAACAGGATGGTTGTTTATGTGTGTTTGTAGCAAATGATCTCACAAACTGCAATAAAAATATTTTCTCTCTTTTCAGTTAAGCCTTTTAGATAGGTCATTGGAAGGATTATTTTGAAGGAGGATAGCTCCACCCTCTCGGGGGAAAACTCCCCTCATTTGTATTTACTTTATTGTTATAAAACTAAAATTAAAAGCGGATAATTGATTTATCTTTCCATTTAATTAAGTGTCCCTAAAAGCAACTAGCGGTTCATTATGTTTATTACACAAGTACCCAAAGTATTATAATAATATTTTCTTTTTCATTGGTTTAACAACTTTTGGGGCTTTATTGGATTTTAATTGGTTGGTTAATTTAGTTGAGTGTCCAAAAGTTTCAACCACTAATTGTAATCTACAGAAGGGGCACTTTTATGTGTCTTTATTGGGGATGTAATTCATCCGTCATTTTTCTTCAACAATTGTTTTCCCTATTCCTTGATAATTTAAATTTGCACAAGGTCTGACTGAACAAAATCAATAACAAGAAACATTGGATGCATGTATTCGCAGCTTTTATCATTTAAAGTGCAGCTACTCTTTATGGTCAGTAGGTTTATGAGAACGGCCATAAAAAAAACTGCCAGCAAGTCACTTTAATCCCCCTCAACAGGATCTTACACCAGTTTAGCATGTACACTAATAAAGTGAAACTTGTAGCTGGCTAAATTTTGATCATTCCCATCTACCCCCTTTGCCCCATTCCATCACCTACTACTGGATAAACCAAATGACTAATAAATGATTCCATGTTAGAAACCTAAATTTACGACAAAATTTCCCCTGTCATAATATCCACGTATAGTCTACATCCATTTCCCTATGTCAGCACCGAAAGATCTCCTTTACCGTCTAGGGATCTATTTTTAGGAAGGGAAATCAAAGATTAAAAAATTATAAATTATAATATTATTAATTATATTCGATAACCAATTTTTTAAGTTTTAGTTTTCTAAACATATTTTTTTTTGGGGGGGGGTAAATTTTTCTTAGGGTTGTGGTAGTATCTTCCCTCAAAATAATTATAAACCTTCCCGGGTCCTATGAGAAGCTACCCTGTAAAAGAGAACCATATCAGTTGAGTGGTTAGCAAGATCCTTTGCTACAGACAAGAAAAACTACTGTATGAAATAGAATTGTACATAGTAGAAAACTAAAGTGAGTTATAGTCTAGCTTTGCACACAAAAATAGTTTCTCATTGTAGTATTGACATTTTTATAATCAAACAACTTCAATTTAAATTTAGATTTTTTTCAACAACAAATATTTTGTCTGTTAAAAATAACATCAAAATACTTATGTTTAAGTAAAAGAATGTTTGTTTGTGTGTTTGTACCGACATATCTCGCTACCCGCTAGACCAATACGGTTCTCCTTTACAATATAGCTACAGTGAAGCATTTCATAGGCCCAGGGAAGACTTATTAATTCTAAAGGAGGGTACCACTACCCTCCCTGGACAAATCGTTCCCCTTCCTTAAAGTGCCCCCTAGAGGCCTCTAGGGTGCTAGTCTAAAAATAACATAGTGGTCGCAGAAAGTGACAACCGGTTCTAATACAGCGGATATTTATCGGTTTCGAAGTCATACTGGAAACATATTATTTCATTAATATAGGATTTTAACAATTTTTATTTCTTGTTTTTTATAACTCTAATTCATTTGGTGGTGAAATAATAAATAATACAAATTTACGTATAATGTTGTATAAAAACGGTTAAGTAGTTAGTACCAAAGATTTTTAAAGTACCAAATACAAATTTTTACAATTCTATATGAACATTAATATTTTGTTTCTACTCCCATCACCCTACCCTTACGACTTAATCCCTCCTATCCCATACAATAGAGGAAAGTATTGACCAATAACTGAAAACTGTACTAGCAAATTCCACTGTCACAATATCCATGTACTCAATATCCACTAGTTGTCGGGAAGTTTTATATTTTTCATTTTTCAACCTTTTATTGTTTCCTCCTTGATACATGTAACCCAGGAAGGGAGGGGACATTGATCTCTTTATTTCACTAGTTCCCAAAGTGTTATAATAATGTTTTCTTATTCGTTGACTTAACAACTTTGGAGACTTTTATCTAAATTCAGTGTCCAAACAATTTTAACAATAATTATAATCTACAGAAGAGGTATTTGTTTGTATCATCATTGGGGATGTACATCAATTTACCGGCCATTGTCGTACCCCTGTAGATACCTGCATGTAACATGATACTTAATGTACCACAACTATTTTGCTACATAATACAAATAATTTAGAATGATAAAATACTATTTTTATTATTCTATTTCGCTCCTTGGGATAGCTATTCTGGGGTACGTATTTTGAACGTAATCGTACTTCTGACAAATTGCGAAGTTCTGAAATTACAGATTTCTGGCAACGACTGTAGAGTGGATACGCTTTCTAAATCATAACTAAATCCAAAATATGAAACTATTATGATATGTTTATATCAAACAAAAAGTGCTAAACGTTGCGTACGGACGTACAGACCATAATCATAGAAAATCTTTTCTTTTAGAATTTTTTTTTAAACTTGTGATATTCTAGTTAATTTCAATTGTATTGACCACAATTCAATTTTATAAGACAAGAAAATTTTTCAGTATATTTCTAATAGTATTAACAAGTTATATTTATATTAATATTTTAATAGTTTTAATTGTTTTACATTCTTTTCATAATTATTATATATCGTTTCATAATTTTGTAAACAGCTTTCCGCGGATATTAAAATGAAAAGTTATAAGATTCGGCTCCTAGGAGCTAAAAAAACTAATATTATCATGACTTTTATTTTAATATTAGTAGCAAACTGGCTTTATTATACAATACGTCACATGATTTTTCAGTATGGTTTAGATCCAATTCTAATCCATCGAATTTGGAAAGCGGATCATCTCTATAATCAAGTATTTAGATAGAAGTATGTCAATATGAAAGTTCTACTAAATGTTTGTTTATTAAATTAGTTGTTGTTTTGGTTTACATTTTTTAATTTGTTGGTTTGTCTCTCTTATCCTATTTATTTTAAAAGCTATGCTTTTATAAATGTTGTCATCCTTGCTATATTTCAATTATACTTAGGAGTTTTTAAGAGTACGATTTATTTTTTAATTTATTTAACCATTACACTTTATCATACTTTAAAACTGTGGATACTGTTATTGAATTTTGAGTGGGTAGGTCCAAGCTATTTGTGTACAATCTTTTTAACCATATTGTAAATCATCATTGGGTATGGGAATAAATCATCCAGTGTCTTATCCCTTAAGATCCCTGATAAATACAGACTTAAGCTATTGACCAGTAAATTATTTGTACTTTAATGTTTGCCTTAAATATCAGGAATCTAAAGGGATAAGACAATGGCAATAAATTGAAGTACATCCACTATGATAAAACACAAAATACCCCTTTCTTTAGATAAAAATTAGTGGTTGAAACGTTTGAACATCAACGAATTAGAATTCAATTAAAGTTCCCAAAGTTTGTTATTAGTCAACTAATAAGAAATCGTTATTATAAAACTTTCAGGACTAGTGTAATAAACGGCCCAATGTCTCCTCCCTCCCTTCTGAAATATACTTTGAATTTGTATTATGTTTTCTTATTAAATGTAAACATTGATAAACAAGGATGACAAAATCCATAAGAAGCGAAGCATAGAAAATTATGGATGGGAATATGGACAAGGAGATATAAAGAACTTTTGTTAAAATCAAGAATAGAACTATTGGAGAAAAAATCACGACACTTTTATGACACATATTTTTACATTTTTTTTTAATTCGTGGCAATACAAGTAAATTACCTACCGAATGCTCATTGGTATACAGAGTCTTAACACAAAAACGCTGCCCTTTATCTTGAATAGCAGCTGAGAAAATCATATTAACCCCTTGATTGACTGACTGGAGGACGTTCAGACAAAGTAAATTAGCTTAGATAGCTCAGCAATAACAAGTTTTCAACACATAAAAAACAGTAAACTGTAAGCGAAAATACTCTAAAAAGTTTGTGTCTGTCTGTCTTTTTCACTGTCTGTCTGTCAGTAATGCGGCTCCACTTGTTGTTAGGATGGTAATAGATAATAGATTCGAATCTTCCACTAAAGATGTTTAAAATGTTAAATTCTGTTGCTAATTCTTCTGGAATAATTTTCCCCTTCCCCCCCAAAAAAAAAAATATCTAGACATAGAGAAGTAGCGATATAGGCGAAAGACATTTGCAGAGCTCGGCAGCAGTGCGTTAGCCGCTTGTATGCCTTTTACAATTTAAAAAATCAGCTGCAAGTCTAAACCTGACCCCAATATGGCAAATCCTATTTCATTTTAAACAAATCAAAGTCTCCAAACGGGTTTAAATTTGAGATAATGCGGCTGCCGACTCCTGTACTTTTGAGACATTACAAAGCAGTTGTTTAAATATTAAATAGAAGATAACAACAGATGAACTTCGGTTATTTAGGGAAATGGGGATATAACAATGGGTAATTAAAATATCATTTGTGATAATTTATTTTTTAAAACATTAGAAGTATAAGAATAGGTGTATTATCCAGAAAACTACCAGGCCCTAATGGTCAGTGGTAGAGACCCTCTAAGTCTGCTAGCAAATTGCTTTCTGTTTTCTTTTTATAGGGACTCGGCTCTGCTTATATTTCCTTCTGCCGCCTCTATTCTTTTACTCTAATGAAGTAAGTTTAGTTAGTAGATCAAATTATCTGACATTGTGCTATCCTTCCCCTCCCATGTACAAACTTTTTTACCAATAATTTTTATATACAGAAAAGTTAATTTTGTTTATCATAATCTGGATTTAAATTATTATCTCTTTATCACTGTAGGTAATGAATAGCGACAATGGATATATGTAGAATATAAATGGATATAGAATGTAAATGGATATAATAACAGGGAAAAATTTGTCGTTATTTAGCTTGCTAATATGGACCTCATTTATTGGTCAGTTTGTTCATCCAGTAGTAAGGTATGGGAGGGGTAAAAGGGGTGGGGTATCATTATTTTAGCCAGCGGCGACCATCACATTATTAGAGTACATGACAATCTGGTGCAACATCCAAGTAATAATACATCAATTATTATAGCAACACATTTTTCTCATATTTGATTGTTTTACGTGACTTTTTAACACTTTTAGTTCAATCATATCTTTTTGTTTAATTTAAGATGTTAACGTATCAACTATTTAAGTGCTGTCTGTCCGTCTGTCTGTAATCTGCTAATTTAAAATTGACTGTCTTTGCTTTTTGATACATTTTAAGAATTACCTCTAACAATAAATAGCTTATATTAATGGAGCTACATCCTAAGCTTTTCAAAACCTCCTTTTTCCTTTCATTTTCTCATCTTTTAAGATTCTGTCTATATACAGGGTGGGAGACCCTACCCTGATTTTGTATGGGGTCTTTAAAATCAGCTAATAGCGTCGAAAACATAAACAGAGCCAAGTACCCATAAAAGTACAGAAAGCAATTTGCTAGCAGACGAAAAGAGTCTCCACTACCTGGGCCAGGAAGTTGTCAGGATAATTCATCAAAACGTTAAATCTTATTGGTTAATATTATGCATATATATGTGTGTATGGATGTTTTTAGCTGTTTATATCTTTTATATATTATTTTTGTCATAAATATAATAATTTTGATCTGATTTATTTCAGAATTTCTTAGAATGTAAACTGCTATTATATCGTTTTTACTGTAAAAAATACTCATATTTTTTCAATCTACTCTAAATAAATGTATGTAGTTTTTATTTAATTATTTTGTAGGGGTTAATTCTCTTGGGAAGTTTGTGTTACCCCTCACCACCCACCCCCACCCCAAATAGTTATAAAACTTTCCTGAAAACCTATTAGAAGCATCACTGTAAAGGAGAACCATTTCGGTTCAACGGTTAGCGAGTTACTTTGGTACATAGACGGACAGACATCCTGTTACTTTTATATAAGGATACATGATTTCCTTTGGTTATAAAAGTTCTTGTTTGAAATAAATTGAACATGTCTATAGAACAAATACTACAGAGATAATAACAAAATCTTACAAAATTTTTGTTCACTTTTCGGTGAATCTTCATTTGAATAAGGTCTTATTTAAACATTTGTATTAACCCAAAGAGAAGGGACATTGGGCTGTTTAGTCCCCAAAGTTTTATAAGAACGTTTTCTTATTTGTTGGCTTAACAACTTTGGGGACTTCAGTGAATTTTGATTATTTGGTTTGTTAAGTTGAGTGTTCAAACGTTTTTCTTCAACCACTAATTTTGATCTACAGAAGTGGTAATTTTTTATCGACAAAGGATTTATTATTACTTGGATCTTACACTAGATTAGCATGTACTCTAATAAATTGTTACTAGCTGCCTAAAATAATGATCCCCCTAATTCCCCTCCTACTTGTTGAACGAACTGACCAATAAATGATGTCCATGTTAGCAACTTAAATTTCCTTTTTGTGTTTGTGATTATACACGAAAGTGAATACACTACTTATTCAGATTTCTTAATCAGTTTAATTTTAGATCCTTATAATAAAGTAACAGGATGTCTATCAGTTTGTCTATTTGTACTGAATAATCTCACTAACCACTGAACCGAAACGATTCTCTTTTACCGGGTACCTTCTCATAGGTCCCCATTTCTTTACACCTCCTTCTCAAGTGCCCCTAGAGGCCTCTATTGGCGTAGCCGATAGTATTAAATAAGTTATAACTTACACGCGTTAATATTAGTTAGTCTGGCTCGGGCTAATAAAACTGGTATTAATTTTATAATTTAATATTTGTGGATTATTGTCTGCAATACGATGCTGTATATGATTTTTATCAGTATGGCTGAGAACTAGTTCTAATCCAGCGGATATAAATCGGTTTTGATGCTATACTGGAAATATTTATCCTTGTCTATATCTTATACAAAATGTTCAAATCAAAGATAACTTATCATATTTAACTAAAGTATGATTTGATTTTAATAGATAAATATTTAGTGTTTTCCTTAAAAGTGCATAGCGAGCAGAGAACCTCCCCCCCTTTTTAAATCTTTTTATAACATCCATGTAATAATATATTGATTTTTCAGATGTCTAAAGGCTACGACAATCCAAGCTATGAAGGCAATGGGAAACTAGATACCTATGGTAAGAGTTTAAATATCAAACCAATAGTATTCAACGCATCGTATTATAGACAGCTTTCCAAGGATATTAGGATTTAAAAATATAGATTAAAACTGGTATTACTTTCATTATTTTATATTCATTTTTGTAATTTGATGCTATACATGATTTTTCTGTATGGCTGTTCTAATATAGCGGATATTAATTGGTTTCAAAGCCATACTGGAAAACTTTAGTTCAGCGAATCGTTGGAACATTTTATAAACTTTTTTGAGGACACTGCTTCAGAAAGATTGCACATTTTCCTAGGCTCAAAAAATCGCTTTATTTCTGAAAATGCTCTGATAATATGTACTGAATTTTAGTTTCCGAAAGTGTACCTAGCATCCGAGTCTTATCTCAATATTTACTACTAGCTAAAAAAGCTTCAAACTTCCAAAAAAAATCTAAATTTGAAAAATTTAAATTTTGGATGTATAATGTATAAATCGTTTATATACATTACTAGCGGCTTAAAAAAATTTCTTTGAGGGGGGATTTTTTTTATGGGGGGGGGGGTAGTCGTTCCTACTATTTTAATTTTAGTTTTAAAAAGAATTTTTTTTTTTGGGGGGGGGGTATTTTCATTTTTTGGGGGGTGGGGGATGTCCCACCCCCCAAGGAAAATAGTTATAAACCTTCCCGGGACCTATGAGAAGCTACCCTGTAAAGGAGAACCCGATCGGTTAAGCGGTTAGCGAGATCCTTCGCTACAAACAAACAGACAAACAGACACACAGACAAACAAACAGACAGACAGACAGACATCGTTCTACTTTGTATTATAGATATCGCTTTTCCCTTTGACTGGAGTCGCTGAAAATAGCATTTGCAATAATTTGGTTATCTGCTGTACACATTTGGAAATTAGGGAAGAAATAGGCAATCCATTTTTAGCACATCTATGATAATGTATGTATAAATAATTTTTCTTTTCAATCTTAATATTTTTCTATCGTGTAATATCTCTAGTTTTAGGAACATTTAATTCAGAAAAAGAAGACAAGGGCGCCAATGGAATACAAAATGGGGGTGATAAGCAGTTTGTAAATGAAGATGATGGGAAAAGGTAACTTTTTTTTCTTAGGCCCGGCAGCCTCGCAATAACATCAAATTTAAACTTGTTTATGTGCAATATAAATTTTGAAATGATGGATTGTACATATGTTTCAGAACAGGTTTCGACATCCAGCGGAATTTATGTACAAGTTATAATATGCAGATATCAATAAGACTTAAAGGCGACTGACACATGGCTGCTGAGTCCTACTTTTAAATTCTGCAGTCCAAAACTAAAAATATAAAAAAATTTGGGAATTTGTACTCTGAAGATTTGGCAAGCTAATAGAAGTGCAATTGTCCAATAAATTTGAATAACTGACAAACAGAAGGATAGATAGACAGACATCAATAAATATATAGTTGCTTTTCTATCACTACTTTAAAATTATATCAAATGTATTTTTTTGCATATTAAGTCATTGTTAGGGTAGGCAATATATACAAACAACTACATCCTTTCCTATTTCAAAGACCTTCTTCGTCTGCTTACAAATTATTTTCTGATACTTGGCTATGTTAATATAAGCGACACCATTGGTTGATTTTCAATAACCCAATAGAAGGGTTGCCCAAGGTGGTTGCATTGGGGAGATACAGTTATTTAACCCTTTTTCCCTCTTGTGTTTTACTCTAATTGGGAGGCTAGCAGGAAGTACCCCGCAGGGGTATATAGCTGGAATGATCATGGCGGATTACGTGGCTCATCAATCAGTTTGATAGATAATGCCTGACTCAATTGTACTTAAAATTGTCTAAAAATTAAATGCACAGAAGCTTGATAAAAATAGGTATCGGCTTCTATGGTTTGGAAACTAAATGATATTATAAAAAAAAATTAGTATAGATGTATAATCAAAATAACTACATGGCCCCACACCTGAGGACATTTTTATCTCCTTATAAATTATTTTCTTCTCTTTTTAGCAACTTGGATGTGCTAATATATACAATGCTATTGGCTGACATCCAAAGACCCAATTGAAAGTCGGCACAGGGTCCTAGGGTTGAAGACATACAGTTATATAACCCCTTTCTTTTCTATTGTTTTACTTCAATGTCATATAGAAGTTATTTTATATAGGGAAAAGTTTAGTTTCCGTCAGCTGTGGCTGTTCACTGGACCTGGATGGCTGATGTCCATTGCTTACCTGGATCCTGGAAACATAGGTATTTACAAAACAATTCTTTTACTTCTATTCATACTTGAAAAGTCACTTTTTTGTTTAATGTCTGTATATTGCTTAAGACCCTGGAATTATAATAGACAATTGTGTAATAATTTAACAAACTTTAGCTGAAATCTTGAAAAGGTTTATACTCTAAGTCTACAAGGGGCAGCGTAGCACTGTGGTAACAAACTGAGTTACAATGGTGAGTTCAAATCCCCATGTGGCAACTCAAATTTCTCAGCTGAATACATTCACGCAACTTTTCCTGGTTGTTATAGAAGGGAGATTATTGTGTGGTTTGTCACGTACATGATATCGGTACAATCCTCATCCCAAGCTCCTCTGCAGAGAGCATAACCCATTACAGTAACTTCATTTGGGACACCTGCCATACTCAGTGAGGATGAGGTATTAAATAGTAGCTCCCTTTAGACAACTGGTCAGGAGATAATGTACTTGAGTGTAGAGCTTGATAGCCCTAGTGGCTAAACAAAAGTGTCTTAACCTTCTCTATGACTGCTTAGGTCCAAACACTAAGAATATTAGCTTCACACACACTAGGGGACATTGGACTGTAACTTTCACTGGTATCTAAAGTTTTATAACCACCTTATCTTACTTGTTGACTCAAAACTTTGTGTAATTTTAGTGAATTGTGGTGGGTCATTTCCAAACTAGTAGTGTCCAAACTTATCTGCAAATAATTCTGATCTACAAGAGAAGTAATTTTGTTTATCATCATTAGGGATGAACGTTAATACCCCTTTGTCATATTCCATAAGATTCCTTGGTTATCAGATTATCATAAAGGGGTAGAAATAAATTTCTGGTAACATTAAATATTTGTTTAGAATCTGACCTTCAGTCTGGAGTAGTTGCTGGCCACAGGCTGCTTTGGGTCACTTTCTGGGCTTCCTTCTTAGGCTTTCTTATGCAAAGACTTTCAGCCAGGTAGAATTTCACTTCTTGAATAACACCTTGATGATTGGCTGGTCAAATTGCTGTACCTGAACCAAGATTACCTCTACAGGGTTGATATATAAAATGGTCCCATTTTTGTTTAATTGAATTTTGATTAATTCAGAGAGTGAAAACATGTCATGTCCCTTTTTTCTGTAATTGAACCTGGATTTTATCTGAAAGGTGGGAGTTGGAGCATGAAATGGTTACATTTTGTTTACCTAAAATTTGATAACCCTTAAAAAACATAAACATCAGAATGTGCTTATTTTATTCTACCTCAACCTTAATTATCTATAGGGACCTGGAACTTACCAAAGTGTACCTGAACTAAACCTTACCTATTGAGTGACCAAATATATTAAACACAGCAATCCTTGAAATTTTTTGCAGTGCAAGTATTAATATCTATTTATGTCTAACAACTGATTTAACAGCAGTTGAAACATCATTGTTTCTCATTTTTAGATAAAAATTCAATCACAAAACTTTTTGAAACATAATGTATTTAAAAGTACTCCTTGTTTATTTTTGATAACTTTGAAACTTCTCTACCATGCATAGAATTTTTAAGTTGCAATATGATTAGGAAAGATAAAGTTTTCTTGTATGTTAACTTAATGATATATTTATACAAAAACTAAATATTATGTATTTTTAGGCTTGGAACAGTCACTGGAAAACATCTGGGTGAGTAATAATTAATCATCATAATCAAATTTCTTACATTTCTATTCTTACTTACAAATTATAAATACAATAACAATTTAGCTGAGATCTGTTATGAAAGTTTTCCTAAAGTGCCCAATGTACTGCTGTGGATCATGGTGGAGATTGCTGTTATTGGCAGTGATATTCAGGTAGATATATTATATACCAGAAATTAGGGTTGAGCCAGATATCCAGTTTTGCCGGATATCTGGCCATTTTCAATATCCAGCTGGATACTAGATATTGAAACTATCCAGATACTGGATATCTGACATTAGAAATCACCAAAAAAAGTATCCGGCCCAACCCTACTAAAAAATTATTTGGTCTGTTTGTCACTCTTTATTAGTTTTAAAGTATATTTAACCCATTAGTGCCGAACCGGGTTTTAAAACCCGGTGCCAGAAAATGTAAAAAAAACCGGTTTTCGGCTTCATAATTGCATCATTCTCAGTATAGATCCCCCCTCTACTACCCTGGCTTTCATTTCCCCCTGGAGCAGGTAGTTTTGCTGTCTTCCGTTTGCCGGTATAGATCAACAAAGTTTGAAAATCATGAAAATTCAAAATACCCCATCTAACTTTTTTGTTTTTATAGTAAAGTCGCTGATTTTTTTCGTTAAATCTAAAGTTTATTGACAAGTACATCTATTTGTGAATTCGTTTTATTTAAATTATTATTTTTTATATGATTTTTTTATCGTTTTTTTACGCCCTATATAGGCCCGGTTCGGCATTTCCATTTTGAGTCTGAAATTTTTATTACCCGGTTTCACTAATAGATTTTTTTTGACAACAACAACAAAACAGGGTTTTTTTACCCGAAATCGCCGGCTAAACACGAAATTTGAAATAAATCGCTTCGTATTATACTTGTCGCTCTTTAGATTACATGAGGTTGTGTAGTTTTCAATTACGGATCGTATCAAAGTTCTAAAAAGTGTTCATCTCACTTTTGGCGTTCAAAAATTACATTTTTCGATTTTTGGTCAAAATAACCGGGTTTATACAGGTCAACCGGGTTTTAAAACTGGGGGAAAGCACCAAAAACGGGTGTTAATGCCTGGTTGGTATTTATGGCCAAGCCGAACCGGGTTTTTTTGCAACTTTCCTGTGCTCGCCACTAGAGCAAAACAAAAAAATACGAATTCCGTTTTGACCATTATAAAGCTTCCCTGAAACTTACAGCTCGATCGGCCCATAAAAGTGGCGCTCGGCACTAATGGGTTAAATAATTGATATAAATTTACTTGCTGACGAACCCCAAACTGTCCCACTTTGAGAAAGACGATTCCAGTGACGTCATATACGTTTTGGGAAAGAAAAAGGGAAGGGGGGAAGAAAATCTCTTCAAAATCCCCTTCTCTAAACGTATATGACGTCACTGGAATCGTCTTTCTCAAAGCGGGACAGTTTGGGGTTCATCTACTTGCTTGATGCTCCAGATTTTCATGATCTCTGAAAAAGTGATACTTGTTGCTGGCTAAAATAATGATACCACCCATCCAACCACTTTACCCTATCCCCTCTATTGTTACTGAAAAACAATCTAATCTAAATATAAGAGCAAGCTAAATTGATGAAACATTTTCTCTTGTCAAAATATTTATATCCTATTTCCATTCTTATAATATTACACAAAAAATCAGAGATACAGAAGTCTACATATTTTTCTTAATCATCCAAAGTACATGTTTACCAACATTTGAAAATTGATTGTTACATATTTAGGAAGTCATCGGAACAGCGATTGCACTCTTTCTTCTCAGCAAGGTGATCATTTTTATTTATATTTGAATACATTATAATGACAATGGACATAAATGATAAATGAATGTATTACAACTAACATAATGCTTAGAGAGCACCATTGATTTAAACATCTTTATTTGTAGGAAAAGATTCCACTCTGGGCTGGTTGTGTCATCACCTTGGTTGATACTTTCACTTTTCTCTTCTTGGATAGGTATGCTGATCAATGAGTAAATCCTGAAGGTTCAACAATCAGAATATGTAGTAAACTAAATTGACTCCAACTATTAATTTTTATAATAAACTTTTGAACCAAAACACCCATGACTAACTTTGTTCATGTTTCAATGATTTTCCCCTTGGGTCTTGGTTAGAGTTTTGTTTAATTTTAAAAAGTGTACCACATTCTACAAAGACATATAGCCCTTAGAAAAAATCCTCAGTACCCACACAATTTTCTTCTTTTAAATTGGAATTAAGGGTAGAGGTTTTATCACCACTTTCTACCCCCTTACCCACCCCCCCCCCCCCCTAAATGATATTAATTTTATAAGTTATTTATATAACATTAATTTTTATAGATATGGAAGAAGAAAGTTGGAGTTTTTCTTTGCGTTTCTGATTATGGTGATGGCAATCAGCTTTGGAATTAACTATGGTGCAGATCTTCCCCCTCAAGGAGAAATAGCCATAGGTAAAGTTCAAACCTTCTCTAATATAAAAGTCCCAAGGCAAAAACCTTTTATTGCAGGAAATAGACAGCATTGATAATTATAGTACCTAATAAATGATCAAATTAATTATGATTAGGAACAATTGTACCTGGATGTACTGGATGTAACAAGGATTGGTTCTTACAGGTTAATTAAACACTTTTAAGTCATTAGAAATTTTAGTCAAATCTTATAAAAGTAACATTTCTGTCTGTATCAAGAGATCTTGCTAATTGCTGAACCAGTATGGTTATCCTTTACAATGTAACTTTCCATAGATCCAGAGAAGGTTTATAACTCTCTTAAGGGGTAGTTGCCTTCCCCCCCCCCCCTCAACACCTTAAGTGCATCTAAAGGCTTCTAGGGGAGTAGCTATATCAATAAATTTCATGATATTTGAGAAATATTTTTCAATTGCATTAGAAATATATTTTTTTAATACGAAGTTTATTTATAATAATTAAATTTCAGGCAGTAGCAGCTGTTGGTGCTATCATCATGCCTCACAATCTTTACCTACATTCTGCACTAGTCACTAAGGTATAATTACTAAAATCTATCAATTCCCAGCAGTTTATGATTGTTTTGTTAGATATAGCACTTTCAACTATCAATCAATTAATAATGTTAAATGAATTTTTCTATAGTTTTGAAATATACTGTATTGATATACATATGTGTTTTAGAATGATGTTGATAGAAGCAAGAAATCAACAATCAGATTAGCTAACTTCTACACAAGTGTTGAAGCAGGAATATCTATTGGTAAGTAATCTTTTTTTAAAACTGTATTGACACTTTTTTCAAATGTAGCATCAATTAAATTTATAACAACTCCTATAACCTATAACTAATATAAAAACTGAAAACTAGTTAAAAATTCTTGTTTAGGAGTTTCATTCCTGATCAACCTGATTGTAGTCTCAGTTTTTGGACATGTGTTGCATGACAAGTAATATTATAATTTTTTTTGTTGAAAGATAAAGTCTTTTAATTTAAAATCATGCTTTGTTTTATTAGATTTCATATTTGAGTCCTAAAATATACTGAGCTTGATTGTACTTCTAATTTAGGACCTATGGTGAAATTAATGCAAGATGCAATGCTAAAAACTGGTATCCTGAGGTAAAATTTGAATGTAATAGGCTTAGAAATTAAAATTTGTGTTATTTTTGATATATAAAGAATTAAATAAATGATTAAATTTAAATACATATGATTGTCAATAGTTATGATAATAATTTAGATGTTCAACTGTACCATTGATTCTAATACTTGTGTTGCTACTGACAATGTTGATGCTGATCTTTACAAGGTAACAATAGCAATTGTAGATTCTTATGAAATGAATCCATTGGAGTTTTAGCAAATTCAATTCAAAACTACCCACTTATTCTATACCATTTGTATTATCATATTAAAACTTTGGGAAACATATGCTACCATAAATTATACAGTAGTCAACTGATAAGCATTAACACCTTAGATATTCTTATAAATATTAAGAGTAGTTTAAAAATTAAATTACCTACCTAGGGTGGAATTGCACTAGGCTGTACATATGGAGCTGCTTTTACTTTTATTTGGGCTATTGGAATTCTTGCCAGTGGACAGTCAAGCACGATGACAGGTTTATCTTTTACTTAAAGAAAAATTAAATGATTAAATCGTATTCTGGATGTGTGTTGCCCATAATCTAAACACAAATTTAAGTGTTCCTAAACTTGTTGATTGCTTTAATATTCATTTGATTGGTTTAATCTTTAGATATTTAGGATTTTACTCTAACATTGATAATATCTTGATCTGGTAAGTAAATTTATTTAGTGGAGGATGATAAGATATTTAATTTGTTTTCCTTTACCTAGGTATTATAGATTTTAATTACTCCTTTAGGTACCTATGCTGGCCAGTTTGCGATGCAAGGTTTCCTAAACCTGAACTGGGCTCCATGGAAAATTTTGGTCATCACAAGGTTGGATGTTTTTTTTTTGTTATCAAAAAGAAAATCCATTCTCCAAATTAAAATGGACCTCCACACTTCATATCAATTTAAGTCATGGATTGGTACGGAGCTGCAGTTGAGGCCCTGTACGCACATGCCTTCTAAAATAGAGCAGGTGTATGCATAGGAACCTACTAGCGGAAGGGCTTTGAATTTAAAGAGAACTAGATTTGTTGATGGTTTCATGTCTTTATTCTTACATGGTATTCACAAGTTTGCTGAATTTACATTTGATATATTTAGACTTGTAGCTATGGCCCCTACCCTGTTTGTTGCTGGCTTTACCAACATTCAGACCCTGACTGGCCTCAATGACATCTTGAATACGGTGATGTCCATCCAGCTGCCGTTTGCCATCATTCCTTGCCTCTGTTTCACTTCCAGCAGAGTTCATATGGGAGATTTCAGGTAAACAATGTGATTTATCAGATATTTGAATTATTGTTTTTTTACTGTTCAAAAATACTGTGGTAAGTGGTATCTTCACAAAGAAAATAAGTCTGTCCTAAAGCAGCCAAGATAATTACATTTAACTTATAACTTACAGACGGTCAGTCAGACAAATTGAATTATAAATATAGAGTAGTATCACTACTAAAAATATAACTAATGCTATTAATATTACTTTGCTTGATATCTACATATATCTATTTAAGGAATGGACCAATCCAGAAGATCATTATCTGTCTCCTCTCCATTATTGTTCTTGCCATCAATATGATTTTTGTCTTCCAGTATGTCAGTGAGACTGTCCCTAACAAGTAAGTTAATAAGGACTTTTATAATAATTTTAACATCAAAATTTGATTATGAAAATCTTGATATATTTTGTTACAAAACCTACGACTGAGATCAACACATAGCGCATCCACTCTTCGTTGGGTAGTCAATAGGTTTAAATCTCAGCTTAAAACTGTGCCATAAGTAAAGACGTTAAAAATGGTCCCTGCTGCTGCCATGTCAGGTGCAAAACATTAACAGTTAGAGCAGGGGAATGCTTTAGCCCAAAACAGGCATTACCATGAACAATTAAAACTTCTAGACAAATAGTTGGTTGTCTGATGGGTATTACTTACTCTAATACCTTGGGTGTTTGGACAGAAAAAGAGATTTGGCTCCCCTTAGTTATCATAGGTTTTTGGACCTGACGTTAGAGTGAAATGGACAGCAGACTTGCCAGTTTGATATAATTGAACTAGATACATTCAGTACATAATTTTGTCAAGAAATTGCACTGATAATTAAATTTCTCTGTATGTATATTATAAAGTATATCTTCAGCTAGCATGTTGTTGACTTTTTTATTATTCATCCCACTAAAAATGATCACTTTAAACAACTTGCTCAGGAATTGTGATAATATTTGTAAGAGATTAGCTGCATTACAAATAGTTAACAAGGTTTTGAATTCATCTTTAAAATTGATTCAGTATTGCTTCGAAACCGATTATTTCCAGTTTTCTAAAACTGGTTTTTATCTTTTAATTGTAAAATTTTTTAGGGTTGGTCCGGATATCCGTCCATTTTATACCGGATATTGAAACTATCCGGATACCAGATATCCGGCTGATTTCTAATGCCGGATATCCGATAATTTGCCAGAAAGTGAACGATTTTCAGATATCCGGCCGGTTACCAGATATCCAGCTGGTTACCAGATATCCGGCTGGTTACCGAGTATCCGGTATCTGGCCAAAAAATTATCTGGCCCAACCCTAAAACTGCAGAATATGATGCGAGTAATAACTATTATTTTTTATTCAAGGTGGTACTTTTTGGTGCCCATTGTGATCTATTTTGTGTCCTACTTCATCTTTGTTGGTTATCTTGCTATCTACCTATTCATCTGTCTCGGTTTTGAACAACTTACAAAGTTTCAATTTCTAAGGTAAAATTCATAATTTATTTGGTATCAATGATCAGAGAGGAAGGGGACAAAAACTGTTTATTACACTAGTCTCCAAAGTTTTCTAATAATGTTATCTTATTAGTTGGTTTAACAACTTTTGGGACTTTGGTGAATTTTGATTGGTTGTTCGTTAACCCTTTCAGATCGGGCCCCAATTCCAACCTTAATAGATCAGGGGGGGGGGGTCATATTGACCCCCTTCCCTCTATCTCGGCTCCTGTTACAATCAGAGACATGGTGGTTCATGTGTATTTTTAGAGAAAATTACTTTTTCTAGTCATAGCGGTCAGACTGCTCCTTAGCCGCTTTTAGCGGCCAGCCGCTAAATATTAAAACAGCTGTAGAGCGGCCAATTTTGCAGCTAGGATGACCAAATTTTAGGACGAACTTTATTTTTCATAACAAAAAAATTACTATTTCTGATCATCGCCGAAAAACGGCAAATAACGGTTGCGGCGGTAAAACGGCGGTTGGCGGCGCCAATTAATATTTTTATCTGTTTATTGTTGCTCAAGGATTTACCAAAAAAATTTATAGGTCTCTAGCTGTAATAAAAGCCACGATATTCATGATATATGTCTGTAGTAAAAGCCGGACAAAAATCGGTCATAAAGTCGGTCAGGGAGCGGTCAAACGGACATAACACCACTTTTCTCAGAAGGTCATTGATATCTAAGTATTCACCAAAAAAATTTTAAGTTTCTACCTTATACACAAAAGTCATAATGTAGAAATTAAGATTTATTTAGATTTTTTTCTAAATTTGGTGCCACCTAACTGACTTTGACCGGACGCCAAGACCGACACAGACCAGATATCCTTATAAGATCAACTCTTGCCGACGTATAATTACTAAACTTAAAAAGTCATGAAGTCACAACTCTCTATCTTACCTACAAAAAAAATGACATTGAAAAAAATAGAGGGGGGGGGGTCAATATGACCGATCTGTAAGGGTTAAGTTGAGTTTTCAAAAGTTTCAACCAAAAATTTTAATCTACAGAAGGGGTAATTTTATGTTTCATCATTGAAGATGTACATCATGTTTTTTGTCTGTAGCCTAAGATTTCCAAACCAATTGATTTCTTTATTTAATGAAGCTTAATATAAGATTAAGAATTTTGTTTTGTGCTAATTGATTTTAGATTCAAGATTTTTTTGTTTTCCTTGTCATTTATAAGAAGAGCCTCTAGATACATTAAAGTTCTAAACATTTTAAATGAAGAAAATACACAAATGATTTAGGCGCATATATAAACTGGAGCCATTTCTGGAGCAAACCTTGGACATTCCCTGAACTGTTTGGAGGTAAGTTAAAGGCTTTAGGAGAATAAAAACATTAGACTTTGTAGATAATACTCTTTAAACAGCTATTATTTAAAATGTAAGTATTATATTGTAATGCATCCTACATTCAAGAATTTTTGAGATAGATATTTACATAATTTTTGTTCAAACTTTTTATTAACGTTAATCTATGCACATTGATGTAGGATATACGGTGATATTATGACAGGAGAAAAGTGTCGTCAATTTAGGTTGCTAACATGAACAACATCTATTTGTCAGTTTATTCGTCAAGAAGGAGAGCAGGGGATGGGGTAGATCGTTCTTTTAGCCAGCTAATAGTTTTACTTTATTAGAGTACATGATAATCTTGTGTAGGGTCCAATTAATAATAAATCAATTTCTATATATTTAGATTGTTCAAACTGAAATGGCACTACTCACTCCTGGCAGATCAATAGCTGAAAGTATTATCTGCTCATTAAGATCGACATAACTGTGTTATCTTATGTGCGACTATCAGGGCAAGTCAATGGTTTTTGGTTAGGCATAATTTTAATAAAAAAAGTCTTTTTTTTAAGCAGATATTTATGCAAAAATTTCACATTTTTTATTTTGTATTTATAGATTTATTTTAATAATTATGCAATAAAAATAAAATTATGCTAATAAGTAGCACAACAATAACAAAAATTAAATGTTAGATATAGCTTTTAAGTTAAAAATCAACATGTTTAAAATGGACATATGGAAATTATAGTAACGATTAAAGAGTTGTTACTCTTTATGCTCTTTATAAATCAAACTTAAATACTACAGGAATCACAATGCAAAGTTTGGAATCGATAGGAAAATTCTAGCCTGTTTGAATTAACTAAAAAAGCTAACTGTCCGTGACTGACGGACAGACGGGTTGACCCTAGTTATAGAAGAGCTTTGCTTTTTATAACAATGTAAAAAACAAAGAACTGACAAACCTTATTTATAGAGCAGCTGCAAAACATTATAATTCATTTCTGTTATGAAAAAAAGACTCTTTTTTTATAAATTTTGCTTAACCAATACACAGGCTTTTATTTGTTTAAATTATCGATATTAGAAAATATCATGAAAACAAATAAAAAATGCTACTCTTGTAGGTTGAATCTTAGGATATCTTCAAATTTTTATATTTACTTTATGTTAATATAATTTATTAAAGTCAATTGATAGATTTATTTTAAAAAGCTAAGATAATAAATGTAAAAGATTAGATTTATAATCAATACAACTACCCGGCCCAAGTGGAGGGGACCTTTTTTGTCTACTAGCAAGTTTCTTTCTCCTTTTTTGTTGCGACTTGGATTTATATTGTACGATATTGGCTTATATTCAAAGGGTACACCGACAAACGTCCTAATACGAGAAACGTCCTAATGCAACAAACGTCCTACGTGACAAACGTCCTAAACGACAAACGTCCTACCGCGACAAACGTCCTACTGCGACATCTCTTTAGTAAAACGTCCTAAAAATTTTCAAAAATTATGAAATAAAAAAAATCTTCCAAAGAAGTTGTATCAACTTTTTTGCTTTTTATTTAAGATAGCTAGACGGTCCTTTCAGTAAGTATTAGATGTAAAATTTTTCATAGAATTCAGATATGCAATCGGTTTTTTTGTAGACCTCTTATTTTTGAAGTAATTTAAGTTTTTTAAAAAAATAATTAAGTCGGTTTTAAGGTACTAAAACGCAACAAAATAAAAGAAGAAAATAGCCAGTATAAACAAAAATTGTAAGATCTTTAATTTTACACCTTACTTTTAAAATTCTGTTGAGTAATTGTTGAAAAAATCTATTTTTTTAACCTCGGTTTAATCAAAACAATAAACTTAAATATTTTCTCATACAGACATAAAAAATATGGGTTCATATATACCATTAGAATGAGAAAAATAATATGAATCCATTGTAAGCAAAATTGAAAAAGTTTAAAAAAATTGTAATAAAAAATAGAAAAAATAAAAAAGTTATTTTAAGAATTGTAACTACTAAACTAGCTAATCACAAATCGCAAAAATTGACGAATCGGGAAGCTTAATCTATAAAATTAACCTATAGAATTGCCAGAAAAAAAGGAGAACGTTCATACAATATATACAATAGATACTACAATAAATATAGTAATAATAAAGAACATGTAAAGAATGAAAAATTATGAACAAATATGCATCAGTCTGTTTATAAACTTCAAAACAGTTAAAAATACATTATTGTTTCTTGTGTTTAAAAAATATCTGCTACATTGCATTGTCTTTTGTTTAGGTTTGGTTCAGGTTTGGTTCAAGCTAACCCTTTAAAGCCGAAAATTATGATTCTTAAAATAAACTTATTTTTTTTATTATAGTTTTATAAAACTTTTTCAATTTTGCTTAGAATAGATTCGTAATATTTTTCTGATTCTAAAGGTATATATGAACCCATGTTTTTTATGTCTGTTTGAGAAAATATTTAGGTCTTAAGTTTTTATTAAACCAAGGTTAAAAAAATAGATTTTTTCAATAATTACTCAACAGAATTTTAAAAGTAAGGTGTCAAATTAAAGATCTTACTATTTTTGTTCATACTGGCCATTTTCTTCTTTTATTTTGTTGCGTTTTAGTACCTTAAAACCGACTTAATTATTTTTTTAAAAAACTTAAATTACTTAAAAAATAAGAGGTCTACAAAAAAAACGATTGCATATCTGAATTCTATGAAAAATTTTACATCTACTACTTACTGAAAGGACCGGCTAGCTATCTTAAATAAAAAGCAAAAAAGTTGATACAACTTCTTTAAGGACAAAATCCTCTAATTGTAAGAATACTTATCAATATAAAATTCAAAATGGCGATAAAACACAGGAAAATAATCTTTAACTGAAATTTATTTTTTGAATAACTTTAACCATAGGCTAAATTTTAAAAATCTGTCCGACAGTTTTCCCAAAGTCTGTGTTGGCTATCAAATGGTATGGTTTCGAACCCGATACATCCTTGCATTACAAAATTCGACCTTTAAATTTTTAGGACGTTTTACTTAAGAGATGTCGCAGTAGGACGTTTGTCGCTTAGGACGTTTGTCGCGTAGGACGTTTGTCGTAGTAGGACGTTTGTCGCGGTAGGACGTTTGTCAGTGTACCTATTCAAAGACCTAATTGAAAGTTGGCACAGGGTACCCAGCCCTTGAACATACTGTTATTTACCCCTGCCCCTTCTATTCTTTTACTTTTTTTTTAACAATTGGAGTTAGATTAATTAATTGTTCTTCATATACCTAACAGAGTATACCCACGGAGTCCAAGCTTTTCCTTTTGAGGAAGGTAAATTGAGGGGTTCCAAAGGATTGAGGGGGTTATTCTATGCTACTTTTTGAAATTTTTTATGGGTGCAAAATAGGGGGTTTCAATGTTTTAGGGGGGTAAACACCCCTTTACACCCACTCTTGGACGTCTTTAAGGTTAACCATTTTTTTTGTTTTTGAGCAAAATTCCATAAGGGTAGGTATACATATTTCAATTTTAGTTATCCTTTACTTCTTAGCTTATCAATTGACTTTTCAAACTTTTTTGATTTTTACATTATTTCTGTTTGTGATTAAAATTCTGATTTACTTGTTGATATCTTATGATGATACTTTAAATATTTTTATTAAGATCGACACTGAGAGAGTGTCATCTTTATATAAAGAATTTTTAGTTTAAATTGTGGCAGGTTTAAATTTTTTGTATAACCTATACAATAAACAGTGGGGTAAATACAGGAAAAATTAATGTTTGATGTTATTTAAAACTCCATGACATACTAAATATATTAATATTTATTGCATGGTATTGTAAACAGCTTTCCATGGATATTACAATGAAAAATCTAAGATTAAAACCAGTTTTGTTAGCCCCATAAAAACCAAAATCCTATTTTCCTTAGTTTGCCCCATTGTACAATGCATTAAAAATTATTAGTATTATAAACTAACTTACTGGGACTATCATTTCTAGTATGGCTTCCAAACCGATTAATATCCGTTGGATTAGAGCCTGTTCTCTGCCATACGGAAAAGTCATGCATAGCATTGTATTACAGACAATTTTTCACGAATATCAAAATAAAATGATAAAATGAATACCAGTTACTTACAACCCTAGTTGAAATCTTATAGTTTTTTCTTTTCAATATCCGCGGAAAGCTGTCTATAATGCGATATGATAAATAACTTTTTTTAGCCTGTTACATTTTATATTGAAAATTCTGCTGATGATGATGATTATTTGGAACTAGAAAATGTACTCTCATTGATTTAAATTCAATATTGTACAATTATCATAGTTGATATAATTTATATTATATGATTTTTAAAAATTTAATAAATGTAATTTTTTTAATTTATGTTTTAATAGCGAAGCTACTCTATAATTTAAAAAAATCGTTCCTACTTGATTTTATAGGATAGGACGTCCACGGGTGGATGCAAAGGAATGTTTATCCCTCTCAATTTTTTAAAACCCCTCATTTACCCCCTTTAAAAAGTTTAAAATGCATAATAATGCCCCCCCCCCAAAAAAAAAAAATAAAAGCTAGGACGCCCCTGCTTGCAAATCTTATTTAACCTACTGAGGTGAATTCTTAAAAAACTTTAGCCCCACTAAAATCGGTGAGGCAAACTAAAAATTTAGAGGGGATAATTTTGCATCACTAAAATTTTAGTGGGGCAAACTGATTTTTTTAAGAATTCACCTCAGCATTATGCAAAATACTAGTTAAATAACAATGTTGTATGCTGTTTCCTTCTGACGGACATACTATATTTTTAAAAGCGAAGCTTTTATATAATTTGGGACTTGTCCGTCCGTCAGTCCGTAACGGTTAACTCTTTTCATTTATTTAGGCATATCAGAATTGCCCTATCGATCTCAAGCTTTGCGTGGTGATTTCTGTAGTAGTTAGTTACGATTTAAAAAGCGTAGCAACTCTATAATCATTACCATGTTGTTTTTTTTACAACAAATTTTTTATGTGATCTACTAATTATCCGATTGATCAGATTTTTGGTATACTGATTCCTGGGACAACAAAGTACAATATTATAAGTAAAGCAACTTTATAAATAAGTCCTTAAAATGTAAGTATGTCCACAAACATTATTCTGTATCAAGCAGTTTTTCAACAAAGAAGGTGTATCAACTTTTTTGCTTTTTATTTAAGATAGCTAGCCGGTTCTTTCAGTAAGTAGTAGATGTAAAATTTTTCATAGAATTCAGATATGCAATCGGTTTTTTTTGTAGACCTCTTATTTTTTAAGTAATTTAAGTTTTTAAAAAAAATAATTAAGTCGGTTTTAAGGTACTAAAACGCAACAAAATAAAAGAAGAAAATGGCCAGTATGAACAAAAATAGTAAGATCTTTAATTTGACACCTTACTTTTAAAATTCTGTTGAGTAATTGTTGAAAAAATCTATTTTTTAACCTCGGTTTAATAAAAACTTTAGACCTAAATATTTTCTCAAACAGACATAAAAAACATGGGTTCATATATACCTTTAGAATCAGAAAAATATTACGAATCTATTCTAAGCAAAATTGAAAAAGTTTTATAAAACTATAATAAAAAAAATAAGTTTATTTTAAGAATCATAATTTTCGGCTTTAAAGGGTTAGCTTGAACCAAACCTGAACAAAACCTAAACAAAAGACAATGCAATGTAGCAGATATCTTTTAAACACAAGAAACAATAATGTATTTTTAACTGCATTGTTTTGAAGTTTATAAACAGACTGATGCATATTTGTTCATAATTTTTCATTCTTTACATGTTCTTTAATATCACTATATTTATTGTAGTATCTATTGTATATATTGTATGAACGTTCTCCTTTTTTTCTGGCAATTATATAGGTTAATTTTATAGGTTAAGCTTCCCGATTCGTCAATTTTTGCGATTTGTGATTGGCTAGTTTAGTAGTTACAATTCTTAAAATAAACTTTTTTTTTTTCTATTTTTTATTACAATTTTTTATAACTTTTTCAATTTTGCTTAAAATGGATTCATATTATTTTTCTCATTCTAATGGTATATATAAACCCATATTTTTTATGTCTGTATGAGAAAATATTTATGTTTAATGTTTTGATTAAACCGAGGTTAAAAAAATAGATTTTTTCAACAATTACTCAAAAGAATTTTAAAAGTAAGGTGTCAAATTAAAGATCTTACTATTTTTGTTAATACTGGCTATTTTCTTATTTTATTTTGTTGCGTTTTAGTACCTTAAAACCGACTTAATTATTTTTTTAAAAAACTTAAATTACTTTAAAAATAAGAGGTCTACAAAAAAACCGATTGCATATCTGAATTCTATGAAAAATTTTACATCTACTACTTACTGAAAGAACCGGCTAGCTATCTTAAATAAAAAGCAAAAAAGTTGATACAACTTCTTTACTAACAATTTTTATTTGACTCTTATACATTTATATTCTGATTATTCAGTTCTGACACTGCATAAGTGTTAATGTCCGTTTGTCGTACAGTTTCAGTGCTTCGCTTTTATGGATGTTGTCATCCTTGTTAGAGTAGCTACGATGCTGACATAAATTTGAAAACAAACTTTACTTTCCTGTTTGCCAAAGAAATTAAGGTTATAATAACAATGTTTTTCTTACTAGAAACACAATTCTTAAGGGGCACAGCAACTCTAAAACTTTATTTCATCTGTATGAAAATAATCTCAATATCAGTTCATATATGTATATGTCAATAAGGTATTGGCCCCCTGATATGGCATTGGGGAAAATATATATAAGTTTTGACAAAATTATGTGTAAATTTGTTGCAAAACTTCTTAAATACAGAATTCTGTTAAAGGACATACTAAAATTTTTAGGACTTGATTATAGAGATGTTTCGCTCAAAATATTGTTCCTTATTGTAATAGAAATCAGTAATCCAAAAATCAGATCAATCGAATGATCTTATCACATAAAAAATTGTTTTTAATACAGTAAAAAAATCATCTTGTTTAAAATGGACATACGGACATTCTGGTAATCGTACCTAACTACTACAGGAATCATCATGCAAAGTTTGAAATCGATAGGACAATAATAACATGCCTAAATTAACAAAAAAGCTATCCGTTACGGACTGACGGACGGACGGACATACTTACATTCTGGTAACGATTATAGAGTCGCTACGCTTTCTAAATCGTACCTAACTACTACAGGAATAATCATGCAAATTTTGTAAATCAATAGAATAGTTCTAACATGCCTATATCAACGAAAAAAGCTAACCGTTACGGACGTAGGGACCGACCTAAATTATATAAAAGCTTCTCTTTTAAATATTCCCTAAAAACAATCCAATTATAAAAGAAATATGGTGTTTGTTTTTTTATCAAGTAGTTTAGCCGATTAAGATCTCTATTCCAGGTAAGTCTGAATTAAATTGCCTTTGCACTAATACTAATATTTGTAGAACGATCGCAAAAGCCGTTTGTGAGGTCTTACTGATCAAACAAAGATTTAAAATTAAAACAAGCATTTTACAAGTTATTGTTGTTTTCATTAACTCTTAAATTGACAAATTTAAGCCTTTGTTATTTTCCGACAGAGAGCAATTTACTAAAAGCAGTTCGCAATCAATTCCGCGTGGGTTTCATATTCGCAAAAATCACAAAACAAATGAAAGAATTAGAACAATGTTTAATGTCAGGGATCTAAAGGGAAACAATCATAATAATATAATATAGCCATTAAATTGATGTAAACTCCCAATGATGATGCACAAAATTGCCTCTAATGTAGGTTACAATTGATAAACAAACCATTAGAGTAAACTATATATCTGTTAACCAACCAATCAAAATTCAATAAAGTCTCCAAAGTTGGTAAGCCAGCCAAAAACAAAAACTTTATTATAAAACTTTGGGGACTAGTGTAATAAACAGCCCAATGTCCCCTCCCTCTTTGGTAGTTTGCAGGAAGTGATAGCGCACCAACCGAAGGTGCTTGAACAAAAGAGAATTATTAGAATTCATTTTTACATAAAAATGTTGAAAACTAATATTTTTTTGAAAATAAATAGAAAATAATGAAAGACTTAGGGTTTTTGTATAAAATTTTCTAAAACTAATGAGTGTTCATTTATTTTCCTCGTTATTGTTTTTGCGAATATAAAACTATTTGCGGGATCCAATGCACACCCGCCGCCCTACCGGTCACTGCGCGCATCAAATATTTTTTTCTCTACGAGTAAGCTTGGAAAAAGCTCAGTGTAAAGTGAGAGAGAGAGACAGGGAACAATGGGCTGTTTATTACACTAGTTCCCAAAGTTTTATAATAATGTTTTCTCAATTGTTTACATAATAACTTTGGGGACTTAAGTGAATTGTGATTTTTTGGTTATTAAGTTGAGTGTTTCATCCACTTATTTTATCATTGGGGATGTATATAAATTTTTGGCCATTGTCTTATCCCTTTAGATCCCTGGTGGAAAGTTCTTTCTTTTTACAACAGTTACACACAAATATCCTGTGAACAAAGTTATATAATAGTTTTAGAATAATAAGATTAATCATTTAATAGTCATTTATCGCATCGTATTATAGACAGCTTTCTACGGATATTAAAATAGGAAAATTAAAAGATTAAAACCAGTTTTGATAGCCCCGAGGGGCCGAAGTGTTTTCTTAGTAAAATGATAAAAATAATACAATTTAACGAATTAAGAATAAACAAGAATGACCTCTATAAGTAGCAAAGCACAGTTATTTGTGGATAGATACAAGTAGAAATATAAAAAAAAAATATGTTAGTATACAATGTGTATTTGTCTTTTGACTGACGGACCAAGTAAATTCTATACTGTAAACTCATTGGTATAGAGCATCTTTAATAGTTATTTCTCGCATCGTATTATAAACAACTTTCCGCGGTTATAGAATGTACAATTATAAGATTAAAACCAGTTTTTTAAGCCCCGAGGTGCCGAAGGCATGGGCTAAAAAAATGGTTTTAATGTTATGATTGTACATTTTATATTCGTAGAAAGCTGGATATAATACGATGTTAGACATAGTTTTTTCGTATGGATGAGAACCGGTTCCTATCCACCGGATTCGAAAGAATACGAGAATAGTTATTTCTCGTATCGTATTATAAACGGCTTTCCGCGGATATAGAGTGTACAATTATAAGATTAAAACTAGTTATTTTTAGCCCCGAGGTGCCGGAGGCACCGGCTAAAAAAACTGGTTTTAATCTTATGATTGTATATTTCTATATTCGTAGAAAACTGGATATAATACGATGCTATACATAGTTTTTTCGTATGGATGAGAACCGGTTCCTATCCACCGGATTCGAATGAATACGAGAAAGAAAATTCCCGCCTTCTATAATTTTGAATAGCATCCGAGAAATTAAAAAACAAGGATGACAACATCCATAAAAGCGAAGCTCTGAAACGGTAGGACAAACGAACATTAACACTTGTATAATGTCAGAACTGAATAATCAGAATGCGAATGTATAAGAGTCAAAGCAAAATTGTAAGTAAAGTTGTTGAAAAACTGCTTGATACAGGATAATGATTATGGACATACTTACATTTTTAGGACTTGATTATAGAGTTGCTTCGCCTATAATATTGTACTTTGTTGTCCCAGGAAGCAGTATACCAAAAATCAGACCAATCGGATAATTAGGTCACATACAAATTTGTTGTTAAAAATGTAAATAAATCAACATGTTTAAAATGGACGTACGGACATTCTGGTAATGATTATAGAGTTGCTACGCTTTCTAACTCGTACCTAACTATTACAGGAATCACCATGCAAAATTTGAAATCAATAGGACAATTCTAACATGCCTAAATTAACAAAAAAAGCTATTTAAAAAAGTAAAAAAATCAACATGTTTAAAATGGACGTACGGACATTTTGGTAATGATTATAGAGTTGCTACGCTTTTAAATCGTACCTAACTACTAAAGGAATCACCATGCAAAATTTGAAATCGATAGGACAATTTAACATGTCTAAATTAACGAAAAAAGCTATCCGTGACGGACGGACGGACGTACGGACGGACGGACGTACGGACGGACGGACCGACCCTAATTATAGAAAAGCTTTGCTTTTAAAAATCAACAGATTCTTACAGATTGACGGACTATGACTTCAAATTATAGAGTAGCTTTGCTAAGTATAACAGCATACTATTGTACATTGATTATGTATTAAGTTGTCTTAAACATGGACAACAAAATCCATAAAAGTGAAGCTCTAAAACGGTAGGACAAACGAACATTAACTTAAAAATAAGAATATAAATGTATAAAAGTCAAAACAAAAATTAATGTAAAGGACTTAATTTCATTTTCAGGACTTGATTATAGAGATGCTTTAACAATTAATATTTAATATTAATTATAATATACAAAAAAAAGTTAATTATCATGTTTAAAGTGGAAATATGGACATTCTGGTAACGATTATAGAGTGGCTACGCATTCTACATTGTACCTATGTAACTGTTATAGAAATCATCATGAAAGTTTGAAATTGATAGGACAATTCTAACATGCCTAAATTAACGAAAAGAGCTAACCGTTCAGGATGGATGGACATACAAACTGGCCGTCCGACCCTATTTATAGAAAAGCTTCGCTTGAGAATATGTTGTAGCAAAATTACATCATGAGATAATAAAATTTATTTACAATTTTTTTTCGAATGTGACTACTTAAAAAATATTCAGTCTGTTTGTCCGACTGTCATTGTGACTTTTTACAAAACATACCAGTATTTTCCTTACTTCATGGCCTTTTTAAATTATTCAAAACGTATTGAATTTTTGACTATAAATTATTATTAACGTTTCTTATTTATTGGCACAACAATTTTGGGAACTTTTATTGAATTTTGATTTGTTGAGTGCCAAAATTTTTAGCCACTAATCATATTTCAAAGAAGGGATAGTTTTGTTTTTCATCAATGGGGATGTACATCAATTTATCTGCCATTGTCTTATCCCTTTAGATCCCTGCCAAACATTACAGATTAAGAGCTTTCCTTGTTTATTGGCGAATGTGAAATTAAAATACCTTAATAAAACGCAAAATTTCCTATTTTTTACAAAAAAGCAGTTAATTCAATGCTGCAATGATTTTTTTTGTGAGATAACATTTTCCTGTCCGAAGCATTGTTTAGAGGCTGCATCGTGTTTGTTTATTGTTTTGCGTGTGTGTGTGTGTATGTGTGTGTATGTTTGTGCAAGACTAATTTTTTAAATTATTGTGTAATACAATATAGAATTTAGAAATTAAGATTATATGCTTTCCTAATATTTCGGCGCTTTCCTGCAAAGTACCCTGTTGACCTCCCCTTTAATCTATTTTTAAAATCATTTCAAAATAAGGACCAATAGTTTTTTACTTTAGGTCAGGTTAGGTTAGATTACATTGGGAACCCCGAAATGGGGTTAGAGGGTGTCATTAGGAAAATATAATAAGATTTTAAATTTAATTCAATATGTTTTCTGGGTTATATTAACACACTATTGTACCAGGTGTCTAAAGGGATAAGACAATGGCCGATGAATATATGTACGTCCCCAATGATGATATACAAAATTACCCCTTTTGTAGATTAGAATTAGTGGTTGGAACATTTGAACACCCAACCTAATGAAACAACCAATCAAAATTCACTATATTCCCTAAAGTTGTAAACCCAACGAATAAGAAAATGTTATTATACAACTTTGGGGACTAGTGTAATTAACAGCTCTCTCTCTGCTAATATATTATGCTACTAATGTACGTCCTTGTTATTCAGTAGGAAGGGAGGGGACATTGGGCTGTTTATTACACTAGTTCCCAAAGTTTTATAATAACGCATTCTTATTCGTTGGCTCTAAAACTTTGGGACTTAATTTTAAATTTTAATTAGTTGGATCTTTGAGTTGAGTGTCCAAATGTTTCAACCTCTAATTGCATTATACAGCAAGGGTAATTAAGTGTATCAATATTTGGGATGTACATCAATTTATCTGCCATTGTCTTATCTCTTTAAATCCCTTAGAGTTATTCAGACAGTATGTTGATTGTTCGACAATGTTTATAATAAAATTTAAAATGTTTGTTTATTTTTCCGATTTTAAATGCAAAGCTTTTTCTATTATTAGGGTCGGTCTGTCCGTCCGTGACGGATAGCTTTTTTCGTTAATTTAGGCACGTTAGAATTGTCCTATCGATTTCAGATTTTCCTTGGTGATCCCTGTATTAGTTAGGTACAATTTAGAAAGGGTAGCAACTCTGTAATCGTTACCAGAAGGTCCGTACGTCCATTTTAGACATGTTGATTTTTATAAAAAATTTGTGATATGATTATTCGATTGATCTGATTTTTAGTATACTGATCTCTAGGACAACAAAGTAAAGTATTATAATCGAAGCAACTCCTCAATTAAGTCCTAAAAATGTAAGTATGTCCTTAAACATTATCCTGCATTAAGCAATTTTTCAACAAATTTACTTTCAATTTTGCTTCGACACTTATGCATTTATATTCTGATTTTCAGTTCTGACACTCTACAAGTGTTAATGCCCTTTTGTCCTACCGATTTATAGCTTCGCTTTTATTTATGTTGTCAAATGATTCATGATTTTATAAATTTCGTGGATCTATAGGGATAAGACAAGAAATTGAAGCTAGCCCAAATTATGTTATATATAAACGACCTCTTCTGTATATTAGAATTATAGGCTACGAAGTTTTGAGCCAACAAATGAAATAACGTACCATATATATATATATATATATATATATATATATATAATACATATGATAAATTAAATATATAAGTATAGTAATGTAAAAAAATACGTTTATAAAAATTGTATCAATATAGGTTGCTAATATGGACCTCATTTATTGGTAAGTTCTATCATCCAGTAGGAGGGGAGGGGATTGGATAAAGGGAGTGGATGGTGGGGTATCATTATTTTAACCCGTTTATTAGAGTACATGAAAATCTGGTGCAACATTCAAGTAATAATAATATCTATCTGTATTTCAGATGTATAACAAATAAAACATAGCAAAAATAACAAAAATGGCTCAGAAAAAGTCTTTAGTCGATGGAATCAGGAAAAAAACAAATAATAAAATTCAGAAACTCATCTAAAAGTAACAGGATGTGTATGATACTGTGTATGTGTCTGTTTGTGCAAATACATCATGCTTACCACTGAACCGATATGGTTCTCTCTCTCAGTGTAGCTTCTCATAGACACTGGCAGGGTTTGTAACTATTTTGAGGGAAGATATCACGACCCTCCAAAAAGTTATTAAACTAATGAAATTTATAAATGTCTTCTCAATATCAGAGAATAATATTAAGATGAATTTTAAGAAAGCTTCTTTAATGAAAATATTTATTTACTTGTTTTTGTAATGGTTGCAGTTGCATGGCACAGTTCGGAGCTGCTATGGCAGGTATACTAAGTTGCGCAGCTACTATAAATACTTTTCTAGTAGATGTATTACAGTTACTTATAACTTATCAAATAAAACGAGTGGTGAAATGTTTGGACGACGACATTTCCTGAAAGCACAACTGCCTATTTTTTACCAAAAATGGTACACTTTCTAACCATTAATAAAGTTGAATTGTTCCTACACTGTTTTTTCATTGGCCCAATTAAGGATCTTGTCATCCTTATTTGTTGTCATTTATTCTTTTATCTTCCTACATGTTTATGGTTTTTTCTTGTCAATTAAAATAATCTATATCCTTAATTCTTACCAATAGTTTCAAGCTACCAAAATCTGAATCATGGACATACTTACTTTATCTTTGTGGAGGGGTGCAAGTGACTGTATCCACTCCTCCCCCCCCCCTGGTTTCTTGACAAAGGCTTAAACATAACTAAAAGAAGGAGTGGGGAAAGGGTGTCCTTAGAAAAGTCACACTCCCTTTGACTTTTTAGGGGGTTTCCATCAATTTACCTATTACAGGATGACTTTTGAGAATCTCGATTTTAAGGAAGGGTGGACACCCCTCTCAGTTTTGGTTACAGGGGTTGTATAATTTTTCAGCATAGGCACGTATGAAGACCATAGACGTCCAAGGGTGGGGGTAAAAATATGTCCCCCCCCCCTCCTCCTCAAACTTTAAAACACCTAATTTTACCCCCCACCCCCCCCAAAAAAAACCTAAGATAACCCCCCTCATTTTATCACCCTAAAAATACAAAAAGCTTGTACATCCCTGTGCCACTTAACTGAATCTTTTTCTAGGCGAGGTTGTTGGTGTAGAGGTTGCTGCTCAGAATCCATTAACAGATCCGCACAGGTAAAAAATGCCCAAATCTTTCAAGAAAAGAGTAGATGATTAAAGTCCCTCCACAGATTACAATAGAATAGCCAATGAGAGGCAAGTATACACTGAAATTGACCAATGGTAAAATTTATGCTCGCCTCTGATTGGTTATTTTATCGTATGATGTCAAAATCTGAGGGGGGACTTTAATTATCTTCAGAGAAGAGAAAAAAAAATAAGTTGACTTTAAATTTGTCGGGCTTTTTTATTTGAAATAGATCCAAAAAAGGGGGAAGGGGAAGGAGAGTTTTGAAATATATTGAAAATTAGAGGGAGGTAGGTAGTTTTGAAATAAATTAAAATTTAAGGGGTGGTTGGTTATATAACTATGCAAAACCCTGCATTATAACCTAACCTAAAGTAATAAACAAATAAACGAAAACCACCCCTGCCACTCACCTTTTTCTCTTACATTTGATTTCTCATCTTGCTGTAATAACACTCTATTTTTAAAATCAAGGCAGGTAATGGCTATTTTTGTACTACATATAAAATTTGACTGCACATGTTTTATTTGTAACTAGCGGCTTCGCCCCAAGCCTCTAGGGGCTTTTTTCCTAAAGGTTCAGGGGAGAATTGAAATAAAAATTTATATTGTTTTAAATATTTTCTGGATTTTATACCTTTTTATAACTCATTATAACTCTTTATAACTTTTTATACCTTTTTATATTTGTTTACATTAATTTATATTTTTTAAAACCTTTGATTTTTTTCTCTTTTATAATGTTTTTAAAAATTTCTTTGCTATTAGACTATTTGGAGCTTCACCCTTACAGGAGAAGGAAGGTTGCACAATCTTCTTGAATTTGATAAAACAAAGTTTAAAATAAGAAAAAAAATTTTAAAAGTAAAAAATTTAAAATATAAAAATATAAAAAAAATAAAAAAGTATAAAAAAATGTAACATATAAAAAATTTTTTTTTTTTTAAATATATATAAACAAAAAAAAACATTAAAATTAGAAAAAAATATGTAATTTTTTTTTTTTTTGGGGGGGGGAAACTTTAATTTTTGAGAGGTATGGGGGTGTCCCACCCCCCAAGAAAATAGCTTAAACCACCACAGGAGCAATAGGTATATACCCTGAAGAGTAGAATCAAATCAGTTCAGTGGTTACCGAGATCTTAAGCTTCAGACGGACGGGCGGACGGACGGACAGATGAACGAACAGACAGATATCATATTATAGATAATATATTTCATTATGGCTTCAAAACAGAATCTCAGTCATACTGAAAACTAATGTCTTGCATAGTGTTACAGACAATTATCCACGAATATTAATATAAAATATAAAATTATAGCATTTTTGTTAGCCCGGGCCTTTCACCCCTTGGGGGATTACAAAACTGTTTTCAATGTTACATTTTTTTATTTTAATATTGGCGGAAAGCTGTCTATAATACAATGCGACAAATAATCTATTTCAGTTTTGAATGGAACCAATTTGAGGAAGATAGATACAGAGAATGGATAAGGAACATTTTTACATTTATTTTAATAAAAAAAACTTTATATCAGAGGAAAGAGAATGTTAATCCCAGTCCCCTCCCTTTCTTTACTTTAAAATACATATTTTTTGGATTTTTTAAAGCAAAGCTTTTCTATAATTAGGGTCTGGTCCGTCCATACGTCCGTAACGGTTAGCTCTCTCTTTTCGTTGATTTATACAGGTTATAATTGAACCTATCGTTTTAAAACTTTTACTTACAATTTTGTTTATACTCATACAAATTTGTATTGTGCTTATTCAGTTCTGAAACTGTACAAGTGTTAATGTTCGTTTGTCCTTCCTTTTTATTTTAGAGCTTTGCTTTTATGGATGTTGTCATCCTTGGTAGATAAGTTATCACTAACTTTTGAAGAAAAAAATTGTCATACTAATTTGAAACTTGGACTAGTTTGTCATACAACAAATAGTTAGATGTCTTTTGAACCTATGAAAAGCTTCCCCGCTAATCCATAAGAATTCGGCGGTTAGAGAGATCATTCGCTACAAAAACTGACTCCATAAAAGAAATTAATTAACTTACAAGCTAACCAATAGTATAATTTTATCTTATAAAAAATTCCTTCTTTGAGCTTGAACTTGACACTAGCATGTGTAAATTAACTATGAGAGTTATTCGTTACAGACCAATTCAAAATTTTAAAAAGTTTAGCTTTTAAAAATTAACAAAAATATAACAAATAAATTGTCAAAATATGTAGAGAACAAATAGAAGAAAAACCTGCCGCCGATTTTGAAGGTAAATTTTACGCCTTTTTTAAACCCATCAATAGATATATTAGTAATTAGATGTTGCACCAGATTTTCATGAACTCTCATAAACTCGTAGCTGGCTAAAATAACAATACTACCCATCCTCTCCCCTCCTACTGGATGAACCAAATGACTATAAATATGGTCTATAAGCTTTAAGCTTTGACGGATAAGTCAAAGGATATAGAATACTTGGATATTGTAAGAGATTCTCGCATACTCTTATGAAATGTTTCCCACAGCTGGCTAATATAACGGTACTTTACCCCTACAAATAGATTTAAGAAGCAGCTTATAGTGCCTAATAAAAATGACGTTATACAATTAAAATGACCAATGATAGGCCAGTATTCACATGAATTGACCAATATGGTATAAAGTATTCTGGCCTATTATTGGTTATTTATATACTAAAAGCTGCTTCTGAATTTAACCAAACCCCTCCCCTCACCATGGAGGAACTTGATGGCCAATATCTGAGGGCTATAATAGAAACCCATATTATAGAATGGGTCTGTCAGTAAAAACCTCGAAAGACAAAATATATTCATTTTACCAAATTTTTATATGTTATCTATCTATCTATCCTACTATATAAAGTAGTTAGCGTTATTTCTTTGTCCCGAAGGATCTCGCTAACCGCTGAACCGATATTGTTCTCCTTCACAGTGATGCTACTTATAGGTCATGGGAAGGTTTTAAACTGGTTTTGGGTAGGGTGTCTTTGACCCCCACCCCAAAAAAAAAATATTTTTGTTTACTCTTTTTAAACTCATATTTAAAGAGGGATGAGGTCGACTTTTCCCCCTCCTAACTTCGGTGCCCCTAGAGGCTTTTAAGGGGCACCTTAAAAAACTAGCAGTGTCCAAACTTAAACTTTTTAACAAACAACTTTGATTTAGAGAATGGATCAACTTTTGCATCCTCAGATGTATGTAAATTTATCCTCCATTGTCTTATCCCCTAATATCCCTGAGCTGAATCTTTAATTCATTTTTAAGGTGCGCCAAATCGCCGAATTTCAGCCAATCACAGCGCGGCATTTCGTAAAATGCTGTGCTCTCATTGGCGCACCATTGAAATGATTTAAAGATCCAGCTCTGATTAATTGTAGAATTTGCCAATGAGGAGTTAGCCAGACAAAGAGCAAGAGAACAGACAGAAGCTAATGCTAATATAGAGGTAAAACAATGAGGAGTTAGCCAGACAAAGAGCAAGAGAACAGACAGAAGCAAATGCTAATATAGAGGTAAAACAATGAGGAGTTAGCCAGACAAAGAGCTAGAGAACAGACAGAAGCAAATGCTAATATAGAGGTAAAACAATGAGGAGTTAGCCAGACAAAGAGCTAGAGAACAGACAGAAGCAAATGCTAATATAGAGGTAAAACAATGAGGAGTTAGCCAGACAAAGGGCTAGAGAACAAACAGAAGCAAATGCTAATATAGAGGTAAAACAATGAGTAGTTAGCCAGACAAAGGGCTAGAGAACAAACAGAAGCCAATGCTAATATAGAGGTAAAACAAGGATTACAACATCCATACAAGCAAAGCTCTGACAAAAGAACATTAACACTTTTAGAGTGTCAAAACTGAATAATTTGAATATAAATGTATACAAATCCAAAAAAAAGTTATAAGTAAATTTGGAACCTAGTAATAGTGTCTAACTTTTTATCTTTGTGACGTAACAAAAATCGAAGGATGAGAGAGGAGGTGGGAAAGGAAACCCCTAAAAAAGAGGATTTTTGTTACGTCACAAAGATAAAAGTTAGACACTATATTCCGAATAATGTGAAGGGACATACTTAGATTTTTAGGACTTGATTATAGAGATGCTTTGCTTATAACACTTTGTTGTACTTGGCATCAGTAATCTGAAAATCAGATCATCGGATGATTATATCACATAAAAATTTGTTGTTGAAAAGTTGAAATTCAACATGTTTAAAATGGACGTTCGGACATTTTGGTAACGATTATAGAGTTGCTGCGCTTATTAAATTGTACCTAACTACTACAGGAATCAACATACAAAGATTGAAATCTATAGGACAATAACAACATGCTTAAAATAACGAGAGGAGCTAACCCTTTGCTTTAAACAAGGACGACATTCTCCATAAGAGCAAAGATGCAATAGGTACTATAAAAAATGTAACCTTTTCATATAAAAGAGCTATAATATATGTATATCTTTTTGTACCAAAAGATTCTTAACCGATTTAGTTTCAAGAAAAAAATCATACCCCAAATTTGTATTTAAAAATTATTGTTGAATCTAAAATCTAAGAGGGGGTGAATGCCCATAGATCCTTTAATGACGCAGCTACAAGTACATTTATGTAGACAGTATAATCATTTGATCATGTTTTTCAAAAATCTTTTTATGGTGTCTACTCGTATCTACTTTACTTACTGAGTAAAAAATAGAAAATCTACGCTCTTAGATTTAAAATTTTTTTTTACAAGCAACTAAAATTATCTCTAAACAGACAGAAATTTAAAATAGTGCAAATATTAGCAACAGAATTTCCGCGGTTTTTTTACTTGAATGTGTGTGAAAAAGGAGAAAACGATTTTTTTTGCAATTTTTAGATAACAGTTTGTATAGCAAGGGTTTAATCTTATTATTTTAAATTTTAATATCCGCAGAAAGCTGTGTATAATACGATGGAATAATTAACTGATACTTTTAAAAAAAATTGTTTACAAAAACAAGTTTTCAACCTTTCTTTAAATATTCTGTCAACTTCAAAAATATATTTTCTATAAATTTTTCCTTCTTACGACTAATAATGCATTTCTTAGAGTCTTTACGTCAGTATTTTAGAAGGGTTTTTACAGTTTTAGGCATTATAGAATTGTCTGTTTCAAATAAAACTTGCAAAAATGTTTCCAAAATAATTGTGGGTCAACCAGCTAAAAAGCCTCCCTGAAAAATCTTCATTGCTGTTTCTAAAATCTTAACAACCAATTTAAACATTTATCCAGTATGGCATTAAAACCAAATATCCACTAAAATAGAACTGCTTTTCAAGCATACGGAAAAATCATGTGTAGCATCGTATAACAGATTTTCCACAAATAATAAATTAAAAATAATAAAATTAACACCATAATTGTTAGCCCTGACCTTCGGTCCCTCGGGGCTAACAAAACTGGTGTCAATCTTATGATTTTTAATACGATGCAATAATAGTTATTTCACGCATCGTATAATAAACAGCTTTCCGCGGATACAACAATTTTTTATGCTTTTTATTTAGATAAACTGGGATGATGAGAGAGAACGAGCCCTGAGAGCAAAGTACATTGAGGTAACAACCAGGGAGATAAAGGGATAAGACAATGGTAGATAAATTGATGTAAATCCCCAATGATGATACACACAATTACCCCTTCAGTAGATTAAAATTATTGGTTGAAACATTCGAACCCTCAACTTAATGAAGTAACCAAAAAAAAGAATTACTAAAGTCTCTAAAGTCGGTAAGCAAACGAATCATAAAACGTTATCTTAAAACTTTGGGGACTAGTGTAATAAACAGCCTATTGTCCCCTCTTTCTCTGAAAAAAAATCCTATAAACATTCCTAGGCTTGACTAAGATTTACTGTTTTTTACCCATACTACATAGATAACATTATGTAGTAACAGGATGTCTGTGTGTATGTCTGTCTGTCTGGTCCAAAGGATCTCGCTAACCGCTTGAGCTATATTTTTTCTCCTTTACAGTGAGGCTTGTCAATGGTCCTAGCAATGTTTATAACTATTTGTGGGAAAGGGAACCTCCCCACTCCCAAGCTTAAGATTTAGGAAACCGCTGAACCGAAAAAGCTCTCCTCTTCAGTGACTATACCTACTGGTCTTGTAATGGTTTTAGGCTATTTTCTTGGAATGTGGGACACACCCACGTTCCCCCAAAAAAGAAAAAATACCGCCCATCAAATTTATTCAAAAATTAGTAAATTTGATATTTTTTAATAATAAGATGAGATATGCTAGCGAGCAGGTGGATTGGGACACTTCTGGAGAAAGGGAAGCTCAATTAAGGAGCAGGTAAAGAATATTTATTGTATTATAGTCAGCTTTCCGCGGTTATTAAAATGAAAAATTATAAGAGTCTTGTTATAGGGGCCGAAAGATAGGGTTAAGAAAACTTGTATTAATTTTATGATTTTTATTTTAAGATTCGTTAAAAAAATTGTCTTAATTCAATGCTATACTTTTATATTCGTGAAAAATTGCCTTTAATACAATGCTATACTTGATTTTTTAGTCTGGCTAAAAACTGATTCAAATCCAGCGGATATTAATAGGTTTCGAAGCCACACTTAAAAATGTTTCATATTTTTTTTTATAAAAATCACGCAACCTGTTAAAGAAGGTTTATTAACTTTTTTGCTTTTTATTTAAGATAGCTAGCCGGTGCTTTTAGTAAGTAGTAGATGTAAAATTTTTCTTAGAATTCAGATATGCAATCGGTTTTTTTGTAGACCTCTTATTTTTTAAGTAATTTAAGTTTTTTAAAAAAATAATTAAGTCCGTTTTAAGGTACTAAAACGCAACAAAATAAAAGAAGAAAATGGCCAGTATGAACAAAAATAGTAAGATCTTTAATTTGACACCTTACTTTTAAAATTCTGTTGAGTAATTATTGAAAAAATCTATTTTTTTAACCTCGGTTTAATAAAAACTTTAAACCTAAATATTTTCTCAAACAGACATAAAAAATATGGGTTCATATATACCTTTAGAATCAGAAAAAATATTACGAATCTATTCTAAGCAAAATTGAAAAAGATTTATAAAACTATAATAAAAAAAATATGTTTATTTTAAGAATTATAATTTTCGGCTTTAAAGGGTTGACTTGAACAAAACCTGAACAAAACCTAAACAAATGTACATACACTGTAACAGATATTTTTTAAACACAATAAACAATAATGCATTTTGAACTGCATTGTTTTGAAGTTTATAAACAGACTGAAGCATACTTGTTCATAATTTTTCATTCTTTACATGTTATGTAAGTATCACTATTTTTATTGTAGTATCTATTATTTATATTGTTTGAACATTATCCTTTTTTTTGTCAATTCTATTGGTTAAGTTTTGAGGTGAAGCTTCTTGATTCGTCAATTTTAGAGATTTTTGATTGGCTAGTTTAATAGTTACAATTAAGTGTTGCCTGTAAAAATATAATATTTTAGGCCATTTTTATTTTTTTAAGTTTTTACTTTTTTTCAATTTTGCTTAGAATGGATTTGTAATATTTTTCTGATTCTAAAGGTATATATGAACCCATGTTTTTATGTCTGTTTGAGAAAATATTAAGGTTTAAAGTTTTTATTAAACCGAGGTTAAAAAAATATATTTTTTCAATAATTACTTAACAGAATTTTAAAAGTAAGGTGTCAAATTAAAGATCTTACTATTTTTGTTCATACTGGCCATTTTTTTCTTTTATTTTGTGGCGTTTTAGTACCTTAAAACCGACTTAATTATTTTTTTTTAAGACTTAAATTACTTAAAAAATAAGAGGCCTACAAAAAACCGATTGCATATCTGAATTCTATGAAAAATTTTACATCTACTACTTACTAAAAGCACCGGCTAGCTATCTTAAATAAAAAGCAAAAAAGTTAATACACCTTCTTTTGTTGTATTTGTGTTTTGATAATCTAAATAATAAAGTAACAGGATATCTATGTGTCTGTGTGTGTTTGTATGTTTGTTTTCTCCCATCTCTTTTGAATAGATTTTCTTCCCCCCTTCCCTTTTTCTTTTCCCTTTATAAGACGTCATATAGGAATCGTCTTGCTCAAAAGTGGGACAGATTGGGCTTCGTCAAAATACAACATTTCAAGTGCCCCTAGAGGCCTACAGGGGCGTAGCCACTAGTTTTGTATAAAGATCAATTAAATTAAAATCAGGGTAATGTTAAAACATTTGGATCTACTGCAGTTCACGGTAAAATATTGCTGCCATACTGAAAAAACATTTTTAGCATCGTATTACTGATATTACATATTACTTAGATGTATATACAATATTAATACATTCCCAATGTTTATAAACAAAATTAACACTTATTAAGTTCAAAATTATTGGTTGAAAAGTTTGGACACTGAAATTTATATAACCTTTAATTAAACGTAGATATAAAACTTTGGGTAATGGTGTAATTTACATGCCCCCTCCCCCCTCCCCCCTCCCTAAGTAGGCTGGTCTGTAATGATTATTTATTTGCCCAGAATGAGAACAGAGGAGCGAAGCAAGCAGAAGGTGGAGTGGGATGACCAGGACGAGCGGGCATGCATGGAAAGGTTAGTCCGCTGGATTAGAACCGGTTCTGATCTATACTATCCACGGAAAGCTGTCTATTATACTTTTCGATAACTACTGGGATCTAAAGGGATAAGACAATGTCTGATAAATTAATGTACCTCCCCAATAATGATACACAAAATTAACCCATATGTAGATAACAATTAGAGATTGAAACGTTTGGACACTCAACTTAATAAACCCAGATATCATAATTCATTAAATGTCCCCAAAGTTATTAAGCTAACGAAAAATAAAAAAAAGTTACTATAAAACTTTGGGGACTGATGCAATAAACTGCTCAATGTCCCCTCCCTCCCTGGTATAAAAGGCGCACGGCTGCAGCTTTCTATGGATAGTAAAATGAAAAATTATAAGATTTTGGCCCCTTGCGGCTAACAAAACAGGTAATAAAATTATGATTATTATTTTATTATTCATAGAAAGTTGTCTGCAATAGAAGCTAGTAAAAGTGGCTGACTCAGATTGTGACGTCAAAAAAAATCAACCAATGAGAGGCCACTATAAATTTTACCATTTGTCAATTACAGTGTATACTGGCCTCTCATTGGTTAATTTTTTTTACATCATAATCTGAGTCAGCCACTTTTACTAGCTTCCTACAATACGATACATGTTCTTTTCGTATGCCTCAGTACCGTTTCTAATCAAGCGGATATAAATCGGTTTCGAAGCCATACTGGAATAAATTTTAAATAATTTCTATAATACTGCGATTGAACTAGGAAATATTACGGATCATGGAAAGGAAACAAAGTAGTGGGTTTCGTGTTTTTTTTTCCTAGGAGCTTTTCACCTATTTCTAGCCCCTAAGGGACAATCATAAACATTTACCTAACCTAACCTAAAAAAACACACATTAAAATCAACTGTGAAAATACGACGAACCCCACTTCTTCGTTTTCTTTCCATGATCCAATATTTCAAGTTCAAAAAAATGCCTTTTTTATCCTTTTTTTGCATGCATATTTATTAAAATTCTATTTTTTTATAAGTTTTTTTTATTTTTAGGTACAGACAGAAGTATAAATAAGAAGAATATTCATACACCGCATCGTATTATAGACAGTTTTCCATGGATATTAGTATTATGAGAAATAATTCTGCTTCGTTGGTTTTATAAGATTGATTTTGTGATTTTGGTCCTATTTTTTGTGGAAAATTATCTAATTTAAGATACAATATTTTTTAGTGTGGCTCTAAACTGGTTTTAATCCAGCGAAATTATATCGGATTCGGAGCCATACTGGAAACTAAACTTATGCTATGAAATATTTACATCTTTTAAAAGAAGGTGTGCTAACTTTTGTGATTATAAAAATAGCTAGTCGGTGTTTTTATTAAGTATTTGATGTAAAATGATCCATAGAATTTAGATGTAGACCTCTTATTTTAGAAGTGATATAAGTTGTTAAAAGCGAAGCTTTTCTATAATTAGGGTCGGTCCGTCCGTCCGTCCGTACGTCCGTCCGTCCGTCCGTCCGAGATAGATAGCTTTTATTCGTTAATTTAGGCATGTTAGAATTGTCCTATCGATTTCAAACTTTGCATGATGATTCATGTAGTAGTTGGGTACGATTTAGAAAGCGTAGCAACTCTATAATCAGTACCAGAATGTCCGTACGTCCATTTTAAACATGTTGATTTTTCTACTTTTTTAACAACAAATTTTCAAGTGTTTTAAATATCCGTTTGATCTGATTTTTGGTATATTGATTCCTGGGACAACAAAGAACAATATTATAAGCGAAGCAACTCTATAATCAAGTCCAAAAATGTAAGTATGTCCATAAACATTATCCTGTTTTTAAGCAGTTTTTCAACAAATTTACCTATAATTTTAATTCGACATTTATACATTTATGTTCCGATTTTTCAGTTCAGATACTATACAAGTGTTAATGTCCGTTTGTCCTACCGTTTCAGTGCTTCGCTTTTATGGATGTTGTCATCCTTGTTTTTTATAAGATTTAGTTGGTTTTAAAGTAGTAAAACTAATTGCGTATCATTTTGCATCTACCACTTATTAAAAACACCTACTAGCTATTTTTTTTTTAAAGTCACAAAAGTAAGGGCACCTTCTTTAATCGTAAGTTATTAAAAGCGAAGCTTTTCTATAATTAGGGTCGGTCCGTCCGTCCGTACGTCCGTCCGAGATAGATAGCTTTTATTCGTTAATTTAGGCATGTTAGAATTGTCCTATCGATTTCAAACTTTGCATGATGATTCCTGTAGTAGTTGGGTACGATTTAGAAAGCGTAGCAACTCTATAATCATTACCAGAATGTCCGTACGTCCATTTTAAACATGTTGATTTTTCTACTTTTTAACAACAAATTTTCAAGTGTTTTAATTATCCGTTTGATCTGATTTTTGGTATATTGATTTCTGGGACAACAAAGAACAATATTATAAGCGAAGCAACTCTATAATCAAGTCCAAAAATGTAAGTATGTCCATAAACATTAACCTGTTTTTAAGCAGTTTTTCAACAAATTTACCTAGAATTTTGATTCGACATTTATACATTTATGTTCCGATTTTTCAGTTCAGATACTATACAAGTGTTAATGTCCGTTTGTCCTACCGTTTCAGTGCTTCGCTTTTATGGATGTTGTCATCCTTGTTTTTTTACAAGTTAGCACAAATTAAAAACTATTAATATTTGTTAGAAGATTTATATATCTTCAATTATTTTTTTTGGTCAAAGATGATAATAGTTATTTATCGCATCATATTTTTTACAGCTTTCCGCAGATACTAAAATGAAATATTATAAGATTTAAATCAATTTTGCTAGCCCCTAGAGGTCGGAATACTAAGCTAAAAAAACTGGTTTTAGTTGATTTTTTTATTATTCAAGGAAAATTGTCTGTAACCGATGGTATTCATGATGATCTGGTGGAGAACTGGTTCTAATCCAGCGGATATAAATCGGTTTCGAAGCCATACTGGAACCTTATTTGGAAAAAAACTTATCTTATTAAACAATATTCTATATCGTATTATATTATTTTCCCTGTGTTTTGTAATTGTTAATGTAACCATGTATATCCTTATAATAAAGTAAAAGGATGTTTGTTTGGCTGTCTGTTTGTACCGAATTGATCTCGCTAACCGCTGATCCTATTTGGCTCTCCCTTACCATGTAGCTTCTCATGGGTCCTGAGAAGGTTTATAACTATTTTTGGGGAGGGTATAACCACCATTTTAAGAGAAATAGCCAAGCCCCTCAAAAATTCCTTCACATTTAATAAAACTAACATTGAAAGACGCCACTAGTCAAAGATATATTTATTTATAGAAAAAAAATAAGGATGACAACATTCATAAGTATTAAAGCTTAAGATTATGGATGAACGTCTGGAAAAAATGAACTGTAGAACAGTGTAATAAAAAATAAGCATTAATAAAACTTTGTGGGAATACGTAAAATGTAAACTGATTTAATCCAGGGTTCGGAAACCGCGCCTCAGCCGCGCATAAGCCTCAGTTTTAAACCTGCTTGTGAGCAGAAAAAGAAATTTTTGAAAGAAGGATTGTCTAGTAAAGAGACAGTTTTATACATCCAGCTAAATTTTATAGTGATAAAATGACGATTTCACTGAGGCTTACACGCGGCTTACGCGCGGCTTCCGATCCCTGATTTAATCCCTAAAGATTTCAGCATCTAATCTTGAATAAGGGTCGAGAAAATCATGAAAACTTAAAATCTTGGAATTGATCTAGCACACCAATTAATTAACGAATCTTGGCGAAAATATAAAGAATGTGAACTTGTATAATCCCTGAAAATTTCAGGCGTCTATGTTTAAAAAGAGCCGAAAAGATCATGTTTTCCCCAAAACGTTTCAGACGGATGGACATACTGACAGACGGACGGTTATTTTACATTATTAAGTAGCTTTGCTACTTTAAATTATGTAAATTGTAATGCCACTAGAGGCTTGGGGCAAAGCTGCTAATTATTATGATAATGTGATTTATTTTACTTTATTTACCTGAATTATAAAATTCCAAATATTAAATATAAAATATAAATTAGATTAAATAAAAAATTTGTGATTGTATCATTTTTATGATTTGGGTTGGTCCGTACGTAGTATGGTATAGCACTTACCGTTATTTAAGGCATATTATCTTATTGATTGAAAACTTTTCATGATGATTCCTGTAATAGGTAGGTTTGACTAATAATGCGTAATAGAGATAACTTAGAGACATACTCTTTAATTCAGCCAATAAGATAACAGTGACAGTTTATAAAATGTTAGCCGTCTATCTTATTTTGGAGCCGACAAAATCAATTGCAGAAGGCAAAACAGCTAAAAATGGCTTAAAAGCAGGTTGACTTCCATGGTTGTTTTATACCTAATTATGCTCCAAATAAGCAAAAATAAAAATTGTCTTCATGAAAAAATTAACTTTTTAACAGACTATCATTTGCTCTACAATTTAGGATAATTCTTAGGCCATTTCTTTTAATGTGTTATTATTGTGTAACATTTACTGATGTTGTCATCCTTGTTTAGGCATGTTAGAATTGTCCTATCAAACTTAAACTTTGCATAGTGAGTCCAGAAATCCAAATCTTGAAATGAAATTATGTGTCTAAAAAGTTCACTCAACCATAAATTATTTTTGTAACTTACATAAGAATATTTGTCACAGGTTACAGAAATTTAAGCTACACATAAACACAGTTGAGTTCTTATTCAAAGCTGTTTAGACTTTATTGTAATTTTGTGATTTCTTAGACTCAGGGACGGTAGAGACACCTAGCTAAGGTATCTAGTTGGTTAGTTTAGTTTCTGACGTGATTTTGTAGAGTGTCAACATCTTTTAGTGACTTTAAACTATAAAAATTATAAAAAATGGTGTAGGAAATTGTTTTAATATTAACAAGGATGATAACATTCATAAGTAGCTAACACAAAAAGATATGAATTGACAGTGAAGCAGACAAAGTGAATCGAACATGGTTTTCAATGGTCATTTTAAAAAAGGAAGAAAGAAAAAGAAGGGCATAAAAATTACAAAAATCACAAAACCTTCATAAAAAATATCTATACGTCTATTCTTACATAACTCATTAACTAGCAGAAAAAAGTAAGTTATACACAGGATAAGAAATACAAGCAGCTAAAAAGCTGTTTTAAAGCAGTCGGACTTCTATGGATGTTATATACTCAAATATGCCCCATAATCATGGAAATGTTGACAATAAAAATCAGAGATCTAGCTTTAATAGCAGCTGACTAAATCCTATTTCCCCTTACACAGTGAGCCCAGGAATCCAACTTTGTGGAAAAAATTATTTATGCCCAAAATCGAACTTTAGAAAATCAATTATTTTAAAAGTCCATGTTAAAATTCATCATATTAGAGGAGGTTTGCCATTTTAAATTAATGAAAAATTATAAAAATTAAAGTTTTTATGGCCTTCTGAAGTTGTTACCCTGGAATTCACAAAATTTAGATACAAAAATCTCCCCAAAAAAATATTTTTTAATTTTTTTGTTTTACTTGCCACTTAATCAAATATTAACTTAGGACGTAATGTAATAACATTTTAGAAAGGTTGTGCAATTATCTAACGCTGGATAACAAGAAACTAAATAGTTTTGTATAAAAAAACCTCTTGAATCCATATTAAAGAAAGTTGGTGAAAATGCAAAAAAAAGCACGTTGAATATTTTTTTGAGCTCTGATTCAAATACCTTGATCTTTTTAGCAACGAGGTGAAAATTTTTAGGATGAAGTTCTAGCATTAATTAGGCAATATATAAGAGGATCCCATTGGTCTTATCAACTTTCACTTAGTTGCTTAACCTCTATAGATATTTTTGTAAAGGTCGTTTTAAGCTATTTTTAGTGTATAATCCTTATATAATTTGTTGCCGGATTTCATTATAGAGAAAAATCCTTTTACAGGGTAAAAATCTGGCAAAATGCCTTTCCGAAAAATCATGGCATAAAATTTTCCCACCAGTGGTGGAAAAGTTAGAGCACCTCAAAATAAAATTTTACTATGCCCTTGGGTTTGGACCCTGAGGGCCTCCTGGAGGGGCTACCAGAAATCTAAAGGTATCTTTAGAACCACAATGGCCGGCTCTAACTGCACTCAGAAGAAGTCAGAGATAATTGCCGGCCGCCTTCCATCCTTTAATTGGCGGCAAAGTTAGCACACCAAATAAATGACAATTTTTTGTTGTGTTTTTTGCACACAGGGGGGCGTGTGTTTGTGGCGCAGCCACGTGTATTACCACTTTTTTGTAGGTCATTCCAAGCCGGATTGGCGGGTGTGCGGCCAGAGGTGGTATGACCGGCCGTTTGGCCAACAGCCGCAGTTAAAGGTTGCAAAAATTGTCAAAAATTGAAGTTTTTGATGATTTTTGGCATGCCAGTGCAGCCAGACTGCATGGCTGACAGGCCTGGGACACATGTCACCTGACACACTGGGCCATTGCCCATCTTTGCTATTTTGCACAATTTTTTCCCATCACTTCCCTGGCCGTGATGGCCATTCAAAGTGGCCTGGGTCAAAATCGACCAAAAACCAATTTTTGGGGGTGATATTTTGACCCCCCAATCATCTAGAGAGGGAGGAAGGGATAATCTTGTTAATTCTGTAAAAGGTACTATAAAAACCTTTTAATTAAAAAAAAAATTGTTTGATTTGGTTGAAAAATAAGGAAGTTATTAATTTTTTCCACAAAATTGGATTCCTGGGCTCACTGTGCCTTAGCGTTACAGCAGGCTGACAGACAGACACAGTGAATTATAGAGTAGCTTCCCAACTAAAAATATTTTTTATCTTTTGTATTTTTTATGCTAACTATAGAATTATTTGCTTTTAATCAAGGAAGACAACATCCATATAAGCGAAGCACTGAAACGGTAGGACAAACAGATATCAACACTTGTATAGTGTCTAAACTGAATAATCAGAATATAAAGAATATAAGAGTTAAAATTGTAAGTAAATTTGTTGAAAAACTGCTTGATACAGGATGATGTTCATGCACATACTTACACTTTTAAGACTTGATTATAGATTTGCTTCGCTTAAATATTGTTCTTTGTTGTCCCAGAAAACAATATACCTAAAAGCAGATCAAACGGATAATTAGATCACATAAAAATTTGTTGTTAAAAAAGTAGAAAAATCAATGTGTTTAAAATGGACGTACGGACATTCTGGTAATGATTATAGAGTTGCTACGCTTTCTAAATCGTAAAAAACTAAAAAACTAGATATCATTAAATTCTACTATCTATCTTTAACTAAAGTGAAAATATTACCTGAGGCAAGGTTATTGTGTACTTTCAAGAATACATAAGATTTGTGTACATATATCATAGTAAAAATTGGTTCCCACAGCTAGCTTGCTGGAGAAAGTTACCATAACTTGATATTTCATATATAAACTAGCGGCTACGCCCCCTAGAGGCCTCTAGTGGCACTTTAAATGTTTGTTTTTTATTTCAAATATATAATTTTCTCTATGTTGTGTTCAATTCTCTTTGTAAATTTTTTAACTTGATTTTTCTTTGAAGGGTGGTGGTACCCTCCACAAAAAAAAACCTTCCTGGTAAATATGAGAAGTTACCCTGTCAAGGAGAACACGACCAAAGGATCTCAATAACCATTAAACTAATATGGTTCTCCTTTACAATGAAGCTTCTTTTATGTTCAGGGACGGTTTATAACTATTTTGTGTGGGAGGGTACAATCACCCTGCCAAGAAAAATCGCCTCAAGAAAAAATATCCCCCTCCCCCCCAAAAAAAGTATTTAAAATTTTTTTAAAAAAATTTAAATCATGGGTGTTTGACCACCCCCCCCCCCTCATCCCTACCCCTCAAGCATTTTATTTAGTTTATTTTAAATTCCTTAATTAAAATCTATATTTAAAAATCTTGAGCAAAATACTTGTTTTTCTTTTTACTGCATTCACTGAACCAAGTTGTGTGTTAGTCTACTCTTGGTGAAAGCTGTTCAGTTTTAATCAGATTTTCCCACTGTTCATTTATATTTCAAAAGAAGTGAAGTGGTGTATTAAAATTATGTGATATATGTATATTGTTGTATTTCATGAAAAATTTTTAAAAGATCTTTTTTAAAGGATAAGACAAGGGTTTTGATGTTTTATAGTTAATTATACTCAACAATGAAGGGAAAAGCAGAGAAGAAAATTACATTTACCTCATTGCATTATGGACTGTATGGACATACATATTACATACTTGATTATAGAGAAGATTTGCTATTAAAAATTGGCGGTGCTTAAAAAGGTCTGAGGTGGAGGCACAGTAGGATTTTTGGTCATTTTTTAAATTTCCTCAATTTTGAGTTAAATGTCCCAAAGGCTAGTATTACCATACAAAAGTTGCCATACAACAGATTTTTTTGATATACTACAAAATTTGGCAAAATACAGCTGTTTTGCTGAACGTGGTCAAAGGAATATTTTTTAAAAGTGAATTTTTTCATTAAAATCATCATACATTGCTTTTCCTACTTTTTCCTAGAATAAATTGGTGTAAAAATCTGATTAAATGATATGTAACAATATTTCCTTGATATAGACAGATGTTTCTAGTTTAAAATGCAAAGAAAAATAAGAAAAGTTGTCATAAATCTGTAATTTAAAATCCAAGAACACCTCAAATTGCATCTTAAAATAACATGTATTTTTTACGTTTAAAGGTTTTTCTAACTTGGGGCTATGAGGTGCCAAAAGTTATTTAGGTCCTGATTAAATTCAAGTATTCATAATTCAAGATTAGTTCATAACTCTGGGCACCTCGTAGCCCCAAATTAGAAATTCAGCTTAGAAAAGAGACACGCACTGTGAAGTTTTATTAATATAAATTAAATATCATTATGATGTCTAACCACTAAAAATTGATATAATTTAATAACACACATATTTAAATAAAGGTTACCTTTCCGTTTTTAATAGCGAAGCTATTCTGTATATGATACGTCCATCTGTCAGTACATCTGTCCGTTAGAAACAGTATTAGGAAAAACGTGAATTTCTCGGCTGCTATTTAAAAGACTTTATTACAATACTAAGAAGCATTCAGATTATAATTTACTAAGTCCTTCAGTCTATCGGTAATGGTCTGAACCAGTTGATTTATATTTGAACAAGGATGACAACATTCATAAAACATGCAAAGCTCTGAAACAGGGTGACAGACAAACATTAACTCTTGTAGAGCATGAATATGTAAAATATATATAAATAAGTCTTGTCAAAATTTGTTGCAAAAGTCCTAAATATAAAATACTGTTTAAGGGTATATGGACATTGTTAGGAATTGATTATAGAGATGCTTCGCTTATAATATTGTACTTATAATATAAGTTAAAAATCAACATTAACGTATGAACATTCTGGTAATGATTATAGCGTTGATACGCTTTCCAAATCGTACAGAACTAATACAGGAATCAATAGAACAATTCTAACATGCCTAAGTTAGCAAAAAAGCTAACGTTATGGACGCAGGGACGTATGGACTGACCCTAATTATAGAAAAGCTTCACTGTAATTTTAGATAGACAGTTTTTTTTGGGGGGGGAGGGGGTAAAGATTTACCTCATTGATGGTAATCTACTCTATATAAAACTAACACTGCGCCCCTAGCATCTAGAGTATTCGAAGGAATATAGAAGGGCAGAAAAATAGCATTAAACAATACCCAGGCTTATTTATAAAAATGAAATAGCCTAAAACCATTCTATAAGAAGCTTCCCTCTAAAGAAGAACCATATCGGTTCATTGGTGAGTGAGATCCTTTGCTACACACAAAAAAAGCTTTGTATTATAGGATATACTGAAAACATATACACAATGATTATTATGAATAGTTTTAGGAACAAATCTGCTAAATTTTTATAGATGTGTGTATGTCTTCCTTTCTGTATTTCTGAAACATTTAAAATAAATTTGATTTATAAGCCACTATTTTTTATGTCAGTCCTTTAACTTTGTTTAAGATACTTGATTTATATTGTTCTTTCCTTTCAATGGCCTTGGTTTCTAAATTTAATAGTAGTTCCTGAATCCACATTCATTTACTGTAGGTATTACTTAAACTCTCCATCCAACTATTAAAATTTGAAAATAACAAGGATGACAACATTTATTAAAGCGAAGCTCTGAAACGGTGAGACAAACGAACATTAACACTTATAGATTGTCATAACTAAATAATCAGAACATAAATGTATAAAAGTTTAACAGAATTGTAAGTAAATTTGTTGAAAAACTGAATAATTACAGGATAATTTTTAAAGACATTGTAATAGGGCTCGGCAGCCGAGGCAAACCTTTTACAATTTTAAATATCAACTAAAAGGTCGAACCTGACCCAAGTATGACAATCCCTCTTATCAAAGATCTTTTAAAGCATCAAAATGGGTTAAAATTTACAGCTTAGTCACAGCTGATGCGCATCTGCCGAGCCCTGTATAATATTTATTGAAAACTTAGAAGCATATAATATGTATATTAATCATATATGTACACCTTAAAAACTCTCCAAAAGTTTTAATTGAGGTCTAAGTCAATGTTAAAAAAAAATTTCTTTTTAACAGAATAATATAAGAAAGGGATAGTTTCACGAAGTGCATTTAAAAAAAATAGTGAACTGTAAGTTTTTTCTATTTTAAATAACGTAGTAGTGCATAATATAAAGTTATTGATTAAAATTAAGAGATTTTACCAGGGATTTTCCTTAAAAAATGAGTTTTTCATTTTTATTTTCAACTTCGTTGTGTGTTATATATGGCAAAAACTTTTTTGTCATAAATACAACTTTAGATAGCATTTACTAGTTAATAGAACTTTAAACTTTTTATACAACAAAATACACATAACAACAAAGAATGACCAATAAAATATTCAGTATGGTACTTAGAGTAGTGATCTTTTTATATGTCTCTTTTGATAGATATGATTGTGATAAAGAATTTTAACATTGATCTGACCAAACTTTTTTTTTTGACAATATCTAAAAGAGTTAGTGATTTGCAACATAAATTACATGAAAATGGTCTTTTTATATATATATATGTTGTATGGTTAGTTGGTATTTCCGCGTGAGATAATGTGTATATTGTAAGTAAACCGGACGGTTTTCTTTATTTTTATAAAGAGAATCTATAGAAAACCTGTCCTATAGTGAACCGGACGTTATTTTTTATGTTTTTTAAGTAACTTGTCCCAAGGGGAACCCCTGTTCAATTTTTTTATAACTCTTGTGAAATATGTGGAAAAAGATTATCTAAAATTGGTGTTTTGGCTATACATATTTGGAAAAAAATAGACCATTCTCATGTAATTTATGTGGCAAATCTCTTTAACTTTTATCGATATTGTCAAATAAAAAAAGTTTGGTCTGGTCAATGTTAAAAATTCTTTAACATATAATCATATCTATCCAAAGCCTAATATATTCTACTAAGACATATAAAAGTTCACTACTCTAAGTACCTTAACTCTTTAAATACACTTCATAGAACTATCCCTTTCGAATTTTTAACCATATGAGTAGAGTAGTTCTAGGGACATTTTTCTTATTAAAATCACAATAATATGTATATAATATGTTATATTACATAAGCTATAACCTGTATATGAAAGGTTTTAACTTTATTTTTAGATAAAATAAGCTTTTGCTGGCATTTGTGACTTCTAAAGTTAAAAAATCCCCAAATCAGCCAAAAAACCCACTGGGGGGGGGGGGGGGTGAATAGATATTCAGTATCAAATTTTGCCCTGGATGGTTGGGCTTGTTTTTATAGTTATAAACCTAATTCTTTTTGTAAACTCTCATATATGATTGGATCTACTTTTAAAATTGAATTTTAGGCTTTTCTTTCTTGGAGCTGGTGGGGCAAAAGAGCCCCCAAAACACTAAACTAAATGAGTTCTGAGCTTATTTTAAATTATCAAGCTGAATCTTTTAATGTATTTTTTTTACATAATAGAATGATGTAAACAATACAGATTTCATTTATTGACTTTATATTTTGGGCTAGTGGGGCCAATGACCCGCCAAAATCTAAAAATATGAATTCTGAGCTTATTTTTTAAAGATACCAAGCTGATTTGTTTTAAGGGAAACTTTTTTACATAACTTTACTAAGTAACCACTACAGATTTTTTGGTTACATTTTCCTTCTAGGTGCCAGTGAGATAAAACATCCCTCCAAAAATACTAAAAATATTAGTTCAGAGCTTATTTTTTTTCATTATAACTTTTTTCACATAATGAAATAAATTAACTCCACTGGCCACTATAAGGAAAGTGCCAGATTGAAATCTGTAATGTTTACTTAGTTCAGTATTGTGAAAAACAAGGATGACAACATCCATATTAGCAAAGCACAAAAAATCATGGATGAGAATACATATAAGTAGATTTAAAGAGTATTTGTTAAAATCAAGAATAAATTTATTGGAGAAAATAGATACATATTTTGTAAAATTATGACAGTCAAAGTAAATTACATAAAATATGCTCATAAGAATGGAAAAAATTATTTTGATACTGATATCCCCAAAAAAGTTTTAATATTGGATCAAAAACATCTAAGATAAGGGGAAATATGTAAAACATATAAAAATAGCCAAAAACCTGCTAAAAGGCAGTCTGACACCATGGTTGTTTTCTTAAAACGGCAGGAAATTTAATTTTTATATCCTTAACTTTAAAAATTTGGATAATCGGACTATATACATCAGAGATATGGAAAAATAAAGGAAAAAAAATAAAATAGCCAAAAACCTGCAAAAAGGCTCAGAACTCATAATTTTAGTGTTTTGGGGGGTCTTTTGCCCCATAAGCCCCTTGAAGGAAAGCTGCAAAATTAAAATTTCAATATTTTTCAGATAGATACAAACTCTACCCCTTCCCTTGAATAAGGTCTAATGTACTAAAGGTCTAATGTACAAGAGGTCTAGCGGTTTTAACACTTAACAGTCGGGTAGATATACCACACTTTTATGGGAACTTGCTGTGTCAAGTATCAACTGTTGGGAATATCAAAGGATGACTCCATGCAAAATTTGAGCCGGATCCGGCCAAAACCGGCCATGAATTTTATGAAAAACCGTTTTTTTCCGGTTTTTAGGGGGTATCTGTAAATTGATTCAGCTGGAGCAAAACCGGTTAGAGGTACAAAAAAAAGGTACCTAAGCCTGGATATTAGTAAGGTCTAAGAAAAAAAAAATCCTGGATTGGATGAAGCACGACGTCACTGCGCGCTGTCAAAAATCGCTGGTCGGCTCATTTTGCCCCCTCAAACCCTCACCTCGTGCCATTTTTCTGTGTAAAGATTATAATTATAATCTTCTGCGTAAGTCTGTTTTTTTTCCTAGACCTCACAAATAACCAGACTTAGGTTGGGCAAAGGTCCCGTGAGATTATCTCAAACCGTTTGGGCGTGACGGCCCAAAAACCGCAAAAAATGGCCTAAAAATTGACCGGCCTGTCATTTCATCAAAGAAATCCATCAAAAAATCACAATTTGAAATTTTAATTAATTAATAACTTCTTTCTCATAAGAGATAATGACACAAGACTTTCACTTGGTGAAAATTCAGCATTGTGGGCCGCCTAGACTTTATATTTGGTGACCCTGGGGTGACAGGTTCAGTGCCCCCCACACCCACGAAGTGGGCATACTTTTGAAAATCACGTTTTTTCAGTTTTTCCCCTTAAAGGAGGGGAAGGAGTCGTTTTAGAGACTTCAAGCATCTCTTCGATGTTGAACAACTTTTTGAGGCAGACATTTCTTTATTTATGTTTCATTCGCCTCCGGCTGACCGTTTAGCCGTTATTTGCCGCCGAAGGCGTGATTTTTGGCGATTTTTGCCGTTTCCGAGGTTTTAATGGACATTTGGGAGGGGAAAGAGTTGTCCAATCAAGTTGATGATGAAGTACATTTTTGTAGGCAATTGCATTGGCTAAATTTCATGTGAAGTAATATTTTTTGTACCTCCAACCGGTTTTGCTCCAGCTGAATCGATTTACAGATACCCCCTAAAAACCGGAAAAAAACGGTTTTTCATAAAATTCACGGCCGGTTTTGGCCGGATCCGGCTCAAATTTTGCATGGATTTATCCTTTGATATTCCCAACAGTTGATACTTGACACAGCAAGATCCCAGAAAAGTGTGGTATATCTACAGTCGGGCCCCTTGCTGCACCTTAATCTGTTATTATCTCACTTCCTATTAAAGCTAGGGGGCTAAACAATTTTGTGCAAGTCCCCTGCTTTGATAATAAATTACTACCAAAATAATTTTTTTGACAATGTGGGGGTAGGGGGTCTGCCACTAATCATCTAAAAATTTAATGACAACATTCAAAATACTGGTTAAGGCTACTTACATTTTTGGGACTTGATTATAGAGATGCATCGCTTATAACATTATGCCTTGGTTTATTAGTAATCATTTTTCCAAAAAAACAGTTGAATTTGATAGTTATAAAGCATAAAAAAATTATGTTTAAATCAACATGTTTTAAAAGAAAAAGCTAACTTTTTGCTAATGCTTTTAGAATTGCTCACTTCTTGAATTATACCTAATTGTTTCAGGAACCATCATGTGAAATTGATTTGAAAATGCTAACATGTCATTTAACAAAAACAGCAAATTATTATGGATGGACAGACTAACCCTAATCATAGAAAAACTTTGCTTTTAAAAAGTATACCAAAGAGGTATTTAATCATTTAGTATAACCTACACCACTTTTAAACAGATTAGAATCAATTACAATGAAAGATTATAAAAAAAACTTAAATTAAAAATAATTCACTTTTAGATGAATCTCAACCTAACAAAAAATATTTTGGCACAAAGAGTTTTATTTTTAAAGATTTAAAGGAAGCTTCCTTGAATAGCGCCCTTAATGCATAATTTGCTTCAAACCTAGCTTTAGTAAGATTATTAGCTATAATATTAGCAAAGCTACTTTGAAATTATTTTTTTCTGCCAGTCAATTATCCCATTTGTCAGCCAGTAGGTCAGTCAATCTGCATTGCTATTAGAGACAAGGTAAATAATTAATCAAATTAAATATCCCTAATCATTTTTGGCGCGCTTTGTGTGCATTTTTACTTCAACTATTAAGATTTTTACCACTGCTAAAATCAAAAGTTTTGAACCATGAAAAAAAAATACATGTTATATATTGTAATGGCCTTTAAATTAAACAATACACTGGGTGTGTCTAAACAATGTAAATTCAAATAAGTAAAATTAACTTAATCAAACATTTAATTGAATATAAAAATCTTAGCATTCTACCGGGTGGTGGTACCCTCCCCAAAACAAGTTAAAACCATACCAGGATTTTCATGTATATTAATGAAATACTACTAAATATTTAATTGTAGTTCATGTAGGTACTTTTTTACGTTTTTAAATTACCCAGGGGTAAATTTTTTAAGGGGGGTTAATTACCCTACCCCCTCCAACAGATTTCAGGGGGGGGGGAAACACCTCCCAAGTAAATTTTACTCCCAGAGTATTTTATTTTATTTTTTTTTTGGGGGGGGGTAAAAAAAAATTGTGACGCGCCATTTTACCCCCCAACCCCAAAAAAAAAATAAAAAGCTTGAATGCCCTTATTTAGAGAAATGGGATTTCTATGCTTTTATTGAAGATTAGCAACTAATTATATTTTTGTTTTTGAAGCAAGCACGAAATAAAGTATTTTTTTGGCAAATTTAAATTAATCCTGGCATTTTGATAGCAGCCCTGGCCCCCAGGATTGGTGGTATCTAGAATTTTATAATACAATTTTCCCATTGTAATGATTTATTTTCCTTTTCACCTAAATTTAAATTATTTTTCAGACAAATACAATGATTTTACAACTTATGATTTTGGTTTTCCTGTTAATACCAATATCAGGTATCCTAACATTTACTTTAAATTTCTACCTTGAAATCAAGCCCTAGCCTTAGCTGCCACCATGCATTAATCCACTTGCTAAGCCATAGCTGCCTGCAGCCTACCTTAGCTTTACTGAAGCTGCAGCTGACTCATATATACACTTACAACTGAAAAAAGTGCAGATTTTGAAGAAAAAAAAAACAACTTGGAGAATATATTAGTCCCAATCATCCTCAGCCATCCTTTCTAAGAAGCCACTTTAAACTGCAGCCACTGTAGCTACACTAGACATAAGCCAAACTTTAGCCACAAAATTTTGATTCAGCCACAGTAACATTTATTATAAGCATAGACATGATACTCAAAAAAACTTTTTTGAATCTTCTCCGGAGAAGGAGCCTAGAAATACATGTACACAATTTTAACTCTCTATCCCTACTAATCCCAGACCTATAAAAAATCAATAGATAACAGCAGCATGGTGGTTTCAACAACTTCTCACCAATGTTCAGTGTTTTATCTATACTGCATATTTCAGCGGAAACGTATAAGGCCAAAGATATGATGTACAAAAAATCGGATCAACTGCAGTTCACGGTAAAATATTCCTGGTAATGAATATTTACAAAAATTTTAAAGGCTGCTAGCTGCCAAACGGCTAAATGTACAGATCATGCTGCAAACTGTTTTAAGCAGCATAAGAAGGCCTACAAATAATCTGGAATAGCCATAAATCAATAATGCAAAATCATCTTGCAGTGCACAAAATGCACAAAAAAGACAAAAGACCCATTTTATGCGTTTTTTCTTCAGTGAAGCTTTCCCTGTGCATCATTGGATCTTGGCTATTCCAGATTATTTGTAGGCCTTTTTATGCCGCTTAAAATAGTGTGCGGGTATGATCTGTACGTTCATCTGTTTGGCAGCTAACAGCCTTTAAAATTCATAGATTTTTGAAAATATTCAATTCCAGGAATATATTATCATGAACTGCAGTTGATCTAAAAAATCTTTGTTAAAGTCTACTTTACAACTAGCACCAGTCGATTTTCTAAAAAAAATTGCTGAAAACCATGTAAAAAGGAATTGCAAGCTCTAGTCTTTGATCAAAGATGGCACAACACAGTTTTGACACAACAATCTTAACCCCTAATGGTCGGTTGAGTTGAGCGCCCCCCACTTTGGTAATTTATATCTCATTTTCTGTGCGTGAAAGATAAAGAGCCCAAAACTGCATGACTTTTTAAGTATGGGTTTGACTCATAACTGAGAGTTGGAATTTTTTGATTTTCTCCATCCTGGCGGGCACAGGATGCCAGCAAACCTAGCAGGGTCATCCAGGTAAAGGAAAAAATATTTTTTTGACTTAAACAAAACATTTTATCTTACCAAAATACTAAAAAATCCTCTAGTAGTACATCCTAATATGAAATACAGGTGCTAAAGTCAATTGCAGGTTCCAGGTATGATGCTGCAGGTTCTGATCCTCCAGGTCTCCAGAAATCTTTAAAAGGCTGCTGTGGACGAATTTTTCACTTAAAGACTTCAAACATTAAACTTAAGCTTTTCTTACATGTCTATATAATGTAGTAAAATTTATCAATATCCGCGGCCGTTTTCTCGCTGACCGCCAACTGCGGCTGCTGAAATTTATGTTTTGATATTTCTATTAAAAAATTTAAATAAAATAAACATTTTCTGCAAAAAAAAAAATTTCTTCAAAAATAAGAAAATAGAAGCCCTTTGAAATTTTTAAGTAAAAAAGGACCTAAAAACAAAGGTTGTTAAATAAAAGGGTGGACTTGCACAAAAAAAATAGCCCTCTAGCACTAAGCGTTCATTGCCTCCTCCCCCCCCCCCCCTAACCGATAAAGATGCGGCAAGGGGCCAAACTGTTAATGGCATTTTCTAATTTAAAAATATGCAGAACACCTTTGAAATTTGAATGACCTTGCTAATAGATATTATATTTTTTCAGTTCCCTTCCCTTTGGGAGATAATGATTTTGAGTTTGTAGGTAATCAAATTTCTTACCGTAATTTATAATGCAATACAGTTTTGTATCATACTTTAAATGAATAAAATTCTGTATCATTCTTTGAAAATTAATTAAGAGATCCCACTTTGTTATATTGGTATCACAAAGAAAAATTTTACTTACTGATGTATTGCGAATAAAAATAAAAATCAAAAAGACTTCTCCTTGAACTATTATTATTTTGAAAAAAATAATGGAATTTTTTTTCATAAAACAAAAATAATTATTGTTTAGTCTAGTAAAACAATTACAGAAGTTATATACTTGATAAATTTACTTATAAAATCAATTATTTCATGATTACAGGTATTGACTATGATATTGGAAATTCCTTTATAAGGTAAATCATTAAAAAAAAATATTGAAACTGAAAACTTGATTAAATCTTAATAAAATAGATTTTGTATAGGAATGAAAGTGCTCGCTGGACCAATGGAGAAATTCCCTACAGATTCATGGATCACTTTGCCTATGGAAGACCGTGAGTATTGTTATACATTGCAAAATATTTTACCTTTATGTTGAACAACTGTTTTAAAATGCAGTTTATTACATCTCAGTTTTCCTACTGATTTAATATTTAGGGGAATTTTTCTTTGTTTTATATTTGTAATTGCCAAAAATCTTTAGAAAATAAATTTGTAGGGAAAGAAAATCACTAGACTCTGATTTTGAACAAATTCTAGGCTTCAAAAACATTCAAATGAGCTATAAAAAACTTATTTACTTAAGGTATAACAAGGATGAAAAAGAATTGATCAGATCCCAAATGAAAATTATTGAAAATCAGCTGAATGGTAATTAATATGTAATTTCAATATTTATTTAATCAAAGCATTAAACTTTAGTTGCCTTTTTTCAGTTATTAGCTTTATGAACTACCTAAAATGTTATGTTTTCTGCAATATTACTTGAAACATATCACAAAGGAATACATATCTTATAATATGTTGTTTTAGGATGTATTCAATTTATTGACATTGAGAATGATGATAGGAAGTTTTTTAAACAGGAAGTTGAAATTCATAAAAAATATCCATATGAATGTAGTGCATCAATAGGTATAAGGGGGACGTAACTGAAGACTTTTTTGATGTGGGGGGGGGGGGTTTCTCCAGAACCACTTGACAAACTGTGCAGATTTTTTAACTTAAGCTTTTATGGGAATGAACATCTCATGGTTTCAAAGTCAACCCCCATCCCCTAGCCCCCCCTAAAAATGAATCTAACCTTAATTTTCTCAGAAACCAATTGACCAATAGAGATGATTTCTAACACTTCAGCTTTTATGCTTATAAACTAACTTTTAGATTAGAAGTTACCCCCCTGCCACCAACCTCTAGCCCTCCGGGGCTCAAATTACCCCAAAAACTGAACCTAACCTTAATTTTCTCAGAAACCATTTGATCAATAGAGATGACTTCTAACACTTAAGCTTTTATGCTTATAAACTAATTTTTAGATTAGAAGTCACCCCCCTGCCGCCAACAACTAGCCCTCTGGGCCTCCAGGGCTTGAAAAAACCCTAGAAATGAACCTAACCTGAATTTTCTTACAAACCATTCGAGCGATAGAGATGGATTCTTAAACTTAAGTTTATATGCTTATAAACTAACTTTTAGATTAGAAGTCACCCCCCTGCTGCCAACCCTTAGCCCTCCGGGGCTCAAAAAATCTTAAAAATTAACCTAACCTGAATTTTCTTAGAAACCATTTGATCAATAGAGATGATTTCTTAAACTTAAGCTTTTATTCTTATAAACTAACTTTTAGATTAGAAGTCACCCCCCTGCCCCCAACCCCTAGCCCTCCGAGGCTCAAAAAACCCTAAAAATGAACCTAACCTTAATTTTCTCAGAAACCATTTGATCAATAGAGATGATATCCTAAACTTAAGCTTTAATGCTTAAAAACTAATTTTCAGATTAGAAGTTACCCCCCTGTCACCAACCCCTAACCCTCCGGGACTCAAAAAACACTAAAAATGAACCTAACCTTAATTTTCTCAGAAACATTTGATCAATAGAGATGATATTTTAAACTTAAGCTTTTATGCTTATTAACTAACTTTTACATTAGAAGTCACCCCCATGCCAACAACCCCGAGCCCTCCGGGGCTTAAAAAAAAACCCTATGAATGAACCTAACCTTAATTATTCAGAAACCATTTTATCAATAGAGATGATTTCTTAAACTTAAGCTTTTATGCTTATTAACTAACTTTTATATTAGAAGTCACCCCCATGCCAACAACCCCGAGCCCTCCGGGGCTTAAAAAAAACCCTATAAATGAACCTAACCTTAATTAACTAAGAAACCATTTGATCAATAGAGATGATTTCTTAAAATTCAGCTTTAATGCTTATAAACTAACTTCTAGTTGCTGCCAACCCCTAGCCCTCCGAGGCTCAAAAAACCCTAAAAATGAACCTAACCTTAATTTTCTCAGAAACCATTTGATCAATAGAGATGATATCCTAAACTTAAGCTTTAATGCTTAAAAACTAATTTTCAGATTAGAAGTTACCCCCCTGCTGCCAACCCCTAGCCCTCCGGTGCTCAAATTAACCCTAAAAATGAGCCTAACCTGAATTTTCAGAAATAATTTGATCAAAAAGTTAGTTTATAAGCATAAAAACTAAAGTTTAAGAGATCATCTCTATTTATCAGATATGGTTTCTGAGAAAATTAAGGTTAGGTTCATTTCTAGGTTTTTTTTGAGCCCTGGAGTTAAAGTTAGTTTATAAGCATAAAAGCTTAAGTGTAAGACATCATCTCTATTGGTCAAATGGTTTTCAGTTTTAGGGTTAATTTGAGCCCCAGAGGGCTAGGGGTTGGCGGCAGGAAGGTAACTTCTTAACTAAAAGTTAGTTTTTAAGCATAACAACTTAAGCTTAAGAATCATTTCTGTTGATCAAATGGTTTCTGAGATAATAGAGGTTAGGTTTTTTTGAGCCCCGGAGGGCTAGGGGTTGGTGGCAGGGGGGTAACTTCTAATCTAAAAAATAGTTTATAATCATAAAATCTTAAGTTTAAGAAATCATCTCTATTGGTCAAATTGTTTCTGAGAAAATTAAGGTTAGGTTCATTTTTAGGGGGGTTTTGAGCCCCGGGGGGCTAGAGGATGGGGGTTGACATCAAAACCCTAAGATGTTCATACCCATAAAAGCTTAGGTACAAAAAATCTGCATGGTTCGTCAAGTGGTGTTGGAGAACCCCCCCCCCCTGCATCAAAAAGTCTTCAGTTACATCCCCCTTTTTACAGTATTTGCAAAAATATAAAAAAAAATTAAGCCTAGTTCACAAAAGACATAGGTCGACCTCTGGAAATTTTAGGTCGACCTAAAGAAGCTTTAGGTTGACCGATTTTATAGAGGCATTTGTTAGTTGTACTTGTTTAGGTTGACCTACAGAATAAATCGGTCGACCTCTAAAAGTTTAGACCAGTTTTTGGGAGTGAACACCTACCCTTGGAGTCCCTTTGTCAATATCAAAGCTATTACTTACTTTTTTTGATGATCAGCATGTTCAAATGTCATTATTTAATCAATCATAATCTACTTTTTTTATAAATACAAGGTAACAAAAAAAAATTTGTAATTGGTTACAGATAATTCAAAGAAATAAAATAAACTTCAAGGAAAATAAGAAAATATTGATTTTAATAAAAACTTCTTTGAACCTTATTCAATTAGGATTTAAAGAGCCAGTCAGCAGTCTGAACCTTGGTAATCCGGACTGTTTTACAGATAATGGTAATAAATCTTATTTTTTTGGTTTTTTATATCTTTATAGGTGAATTAAACACTTCTTAATTTATGAAAACATTACTTCTTAACTGTACAGCCACATTCTAGACTTAATTTCTTGAGAGAAATGTGCATGGTGCAAATTTGAAATAGTTAAATTTTAGAAAATTCATTAACCCTTAACAGTCAGGTGTGGGGGGGGCCGTTGAATGGTATGATCCTGCAGGTCCTGATCATCCAGGTCTCAAGAAATCTTTAAAAGACTCCTGTGGCCGCAATTTTTTACTTATAGAAGTCAAATTTTAAACTGAAGCTTTTTTACATATCTACATAACATATTAAAATTTCATAAAGATCTGCCAACGTTTTCCTGCTGACCGCTGCAGCTGGCGGCTGCCAAGTAAAGCTGCGGCCGCTGAAGTTTATATTTTGATATTTCTAATATAAAATTTACATAAAGATAAACATTATCTAATTCCAAAAGCAAATCTAATTAAGGACGAACTGTACTGCATGAATTATCACATCTTCTTGGAATGGTTCATGAACAAAACAGGTTAAATAATAGTTTTTTAAGTAAAGATTATAATATATGTACATATAGTTATATACAAGGTGTCCAAAAATAAACTTTATTTTACGGTTTTGGGAATCAACTAGAAGGAGCACGAAAAAATAATTTTACATCTATATTTTCTTTAAAGATGTATATCACATTTACTTCAGGTGTTTTTTTTAGTATCAATAAAAATGTGGCTGTACTGATAAGTACATGAAATACCTGATGCTAAAACTGTGATGACAATTATAATTAAATACCTCATTTATTTTCCAACATATTGGTTTAAAATACAATATTAGATTTTAAAAAAGGGTATATCAATGTACCTATTTGAGATTTAGGCAATAATTTTTTTTTTGGCTCCATGCAGAACGCTTTTTAGGTACATGAGAATTTTTTTTCTATTTAGCTATGGCTTTCTTTAGTAAGAAATCTCTTTTAATACTGTGTGCATCGAATAATGCATTGCATTTTTACTTCATTTCAAGAAATAAGCAAGGTATCTTTGAAACTTTCCTTAAAAGTGTTTTTTCTTTGATTATATGAGTTAATATGTCATGTGTCAATCAAAAGATATTAGGAAATAAAGGGGAAGGTGGAGGAACAAAAATGAGAGTTTTAAATGTTATCTATTTGAATCAAAATAATAGCAAAAAGAAAATAATTATTTGTTCTTAAAAAGAAATTTTTGATTAAATTTTAAATATAATAATTAGAATATTTCATTGAGCATTAGGGTGGGTTCATATCGGAATTAGACAAAGCGGGGATATGCAACAGATAAAATTAACCTTAAAAACATTTCTGACCGAAAAAGAATTTTAAAAAATTAAGTTTTAGAACACGACCACTTAAAAATATAATTCATTACTTATTAGTATGCAAAGATGACATTCAAAATTTTTTTTTTAATCAGAACTATGGCTTCATGGTGCTCCCTGGAAAGGCCTTGAGGAGCTGAATCAGGAACTTTTGTCCGTTTCAAAATATCTCGTTCCTAGCCTTAGAAATCACTAAAAAACCAAAATTTTTTAAGGTTTATTGAGAATTGTCCAATTTGTAGAGGTTTTTTAGATTTTCTCAGGCTAGGAACAAGATTTTTTTAAACGGACAAAAGTTCCTGACTCAGCTCCTCAAGGCATTTCCAGGGAGCACCATGAAGCCATAGTTCTGATTCAATAAATTTTTTACTCCCATTTACAAATAGCTATACAATTGAATGTCTGGTCATCAGCGGTTTTAAGACTTAGGATAAATTTTAAATTATCCAGAGGTGTATTATATCTATATAAATTGAGTGCAGATCCCCGCTTTGGCCTCAGAAAAAAATGTCCAAAATCGACCCACCCTATTGAGCATGCTATAATGTTTTCAAGTAAAAAGAAGATTTTAATTTAATGTTATAGCACTTAATTCTACAAGAATAAAGCAACACACTTAGTTTTTGAATTCTTTAAGATATAAAAAGTGCTGCTGTCTAATTAGGATAAAAACACCTCTAATATAATTGATGCATATGTTTTATAAAAAATAAGTTTATATAATTATTTTTTTCATTCTCCTACTGGTTGTTTCCAAAAAAAGTTTATTTTGGGAAACCTAGTTTATTTACAAATATAAAGGTTTATGTAGATTAAGCTATAAAAATTGGAAAGAATTTTAATGAATATAATAGATTTAAAATCTGCATAAAATTTTAAGGATTTTTTATAAAATTCGTTTTTTATATAATTCATTATTTAAAAGCGCAAATCCAATTTAAGTTAATAAATTTTGACCAATAGGATAGGTGGATTGGAAACTACCTGCGCTCTAATTGGTTGAAAGATGTACGTCACTTAAGCTTCTCCAATCAGGGCGCAGATAGCTTTCAATCCACCAATCACAGATGTCAAAATTATCTAACTTAATTTGTATTTGCGTTTATAGATAAAGAATTATACAAAAAACAAATTTTATAAAAATTCCTTAAAATTTTATGCAGATTTCAAATCTATTATATTCTTTAAAATTCTTTCCAATTTTTATAGCTTAATGTAGATGGGGCTAATCTTGATTTATTTATTATAAATATTTTACATTCTTTTAGAACCTTCCTAATAGGATCCTAAGTAACAATATTCTTTTTTCAGACCAGACAGAAATAAATATTTGACTATTGACTTTGATAAGTTAGAATCAGAAGCTGAAGACAGCATGATTATAAGAGAAAGAATATTTGGAGAAACCTTTCAGGAATTTGAAATATTGAAAATCTGATAACATAAATGATTTTTGAAAACAAAAAAGTTTTCTTTCTAAATACTCAGAAGAATATTTACACATTAATAAAATACTCATATACATATAAAAGCTTGAAAAAAGTTTCAATTATTGTATATTTCTGAATATTTCTTCTTTCTAGACACCATATGACTTCAACAGGAATTGGGAACAAATCAAATCATAACATTATGATAATAAGAGCAAATCTGGCAGAGCCATCCAAGTAAAAAGCCAAATATTTTTTAGACTTAAACAAAGCATTTTATTTTACCAAAATACTATAATATCTGTAAAAAATCCTTATATGAAATATAGGTGTTCAAGTCTATTTCAGGTTCCAGGTATGATCCCCCAGGTCTCCAGAAATCTTTAAAAGCCTCCTGTGACTGCAATTTTTGACTTAGAGACTTCAAATTTTAAATTTAACCTTATTATTACTTTTTTTATCATGAAGAAACCTAAAATATTATGTCAAACCTATAAATAGGTTCGTAATTGTATACGTTAAGATTAGAAGCTATAAAGAACATTTAATATTTTTCTTCCCAAAAGCAAGAAAATTATGTTTTAAAAATGTCTCTGAGCGCTGTAAGTACATTACTAAAGATGAAATATTAAAATCTATCTCCCATATAACTAATCAAGGGAACTGAATAGAGATTGCCTTAATTAAAGTGATCGCGAAGCAAGTTTTAAAAATTTGATATATATTTGGAATTACTTAGTTAATCAGAATTATGACAAAAATTCTGCTAAATTTGATATAAAAAGTGCCTTAAAACTCCTATTTTTAAATTTGCTACAGTATAACTAAAATTCATTGACACAATTCTGTGCTAAACAAACCTTTAGATTTGTTGGCATTTCTCTTAACACAGATGGAGTTAATAAACTATTGCTTGTAAAATAAGAGATAAATTACTGCTTATTATGCAGTTATTATCAATTGTGCTTATTGACAACTGAAAAAGTTGCAATTAAGGTTTAAAAATGTTGGACCAAATGTCTAAAAAGATATTTTTCAGCTTATTTTAGTGCAACTAACATAACAGGCAATCAGAACTAGTAAGGAATAATGTATTATGGAAACACAAGTTTAGGCGCCCTAAAATGGTTAAAGAGAGATGTAGTATTAGTAATTCACAGTTGTATTCAGTATAATTTTTGTTATCAATGTTGTGCCAAAGTGCCTCAATAAAATGATCCTTAGAACAGGAGGAAACTGGTAGTGGATGTATCATTTATTAAATAATACATAGATATCCAATTAAAAACATTTTGATTGTGTAATTGTAAAACAATAAAATATGTATAGTCTAAATATTTTTTACAGTTCTTTATTGATATTACAATTATAAATGATGACAATAGGAGCTCCTTTTAATCCACAAACAATAAAATATGTATAGTCTAAATATTTTTAACAGTTTTTCATTGATTTTATAATTACCAAAGAAGACCATTAGAGCCCCATTAAATCCACAAGCAATCAATTGGGCTATGAGGTGAAAGAGCATGCATTGATGTTCCCATTTGGCCATCATAAGTAGGTAGATTAGTAATTATACAATTCATTCGTACCTCTTCTCAATGCAAATAAAAGGCTTCAGTATGGAAAAAAAACATGAGGCACTCTAAAATCAGAAAAAAAAAATCATGTAAATAAGTGCCCTTTTAAATCTTCATGCCACCTATTGCTTTTAAAGGCACAATTGCCTTCTTGTAAGGTTCCATATAATCATCATTTTATGGGGAATTGGAAATCTAATTACTATTTGGTATTGTGTGAGGGTCTACAAGTGTACACAAAAAGGGCAGGGGGAATTAAATATTTTCCCCTCATCAAAGATTATTTATATATATATAGATGTTTAGATTAAAAAGAAATAAATAAATTTGAAAAATATTTCTAGAGCCATTTCTTTTATTGTGATAGTAGTTTGATTTTTTTACATTCATACAGTTACTTTAAAATGCATCATTCATCACTTCTCTGGTCTGATCATACATAAATGTTCTGCTATTAAATTACCCAAGGATTGAGAAGATGATTCTATATATGTACCACTAAGAGGGACCTTTCAACATTACCTATTAATCCTCTCAAACATGATACTATCTTGTAAAGAAATACTTTTACAATTGCTATTTTTATTTTATAGTGGGCTCTATTTGTCTATTCTATGATGATATGGGGGTGACTCCAAATAGGGGAAGGCAGTTCAATATTTACAGTACAAAGGTTTAGTTTGTACAGCCTTCCCTTGTTCAAAGGCAGCCCCAACACATCATAGACTATACAAATAGAGCCCAGTATGAAATAAAATAGCTATTTAAAAAAATAATGATTTTGTAAAATAAGACATTGATACAGAAAAAATTTTAGTTAGAAAATATACTTATTGCAATGCCACATAAATATAACTTATAGGAAATAATGCCTTTCTTGTATCAATGTTCTATTTAACATATTTATTATTATGACAATAAAAATTTGTTAAGTTCTACATAATTTACTCAGATGAGGTAATTTTTGTACTGCCTTACCCTTTTTAAAGGCACCCCCAAATCATCATACATATATAAATAATCTTTGATGAAGGAAAAATATTTAATTCCCCCTGCCCTTTTTTTGTATAGTCTATGATGTTTTAGGGCTGCCTTTGAACAAGGGAAGGCTGTACAAAATAAACCTTTGTACTGTAAATATTGAACTGCCTTCCCCTATTTGGAGTCACCCCCAAATCATCATAGAATAGACAAGTAGGGCCCTCTATACAATAAAAATAGCAATTGTAAAAGTATTTCTTTACAAGATAGTATCATGTTTGAGAGGATTAATAGGCAATGTTGAAGGGACCCTTTTAGTGGTACATATATAGAATCGTCTTCTCAATCCTTGGGTAATTTAATAGCAGAACATTTATGTATGATCAGACCAGAGAAGTGATGAATGATGCTTTCTAAAGCAACTGTATGAATGTAAAATAATCAAACTACTATCACAATAAAAGAAATGGCTCTAGAAATATTTTTCAAAGGACATAGGAAATCTTCTGCAAATCCCTTATCCCTTATCCCTGATTGCATGTTTGTATAATATATTTGAGAAATTTTTTACGTAGATTTCTAAAATAATGTTGATTTAAAAAAAAAATTATTATTTCTATGTTTTTTTTAATCCAAAAATTTAATCAACACATATTGACAAGTTTCCGCATTATGGAAAAAAAGCTATAGATAATTTTTTATTTAAACCGCTTCTTCAGAACAAGTAGCAAAACTTATTATTACATGTGTTCTGAGATATTAAGAAATTTCAGAAAGTGAATTGAGAGAGAGAGAGACAGAGAGAGAATAGAAAAGGGGGAAAGGTGTAAGAGTTTTAGAGGGAGAAAGAGAAAGAAGGGGTGGAGTGTTCAAAATCTGTTCTTTTTTTCTGCTAGTGAAAAAGTAGCTTTGTAAATAAAAAATTGTTTTAGTGTATTTAAATACATTACATTAAAAAAAAACGTTATTTTATATATACATATATACTATATGAAGCTAGCTTTTTGACAAGAAAGTGAAAAACACTGTGAGATAGATAACTCCCCCAACTTTCAACCCCCCCCCCCCCACCACCATTTAGGCAATCTACATGGTTTTATTTTGGAGATAAATCTTTTTTTATTTAAATCTAAAAGTTTAAAAACTTTATATTTTCATTCTTATTTTCCTTTTTTTACTGTAAGTAATTTTTAACCAAATTTAAATAATAAAATTGCAAATCAAATCTACAAAATATCACCCCCTTCAGACAGAGTAAGAGAGAAATCAAGAGAAAGGGAGAGTGGGTAAAGGTTACGAAACTGAATGATATCCAGTGGATTAGAACCAGTTATGTTTTTGATTGTACAGGAGGAAAGATGACTATGATACGATGCGATAATTGGGTGAAATATTCTCCATACAATGGGTTTATTATTATTAGATAAACAATCCTAATAAACTAATACAGTTTTTAGACATCATAATTTCCCTAAACAACTTTTATCCGAAGCTAAATTCAAATATTTTAAGAAAGTTGTATTAATCAATTATTGCAAAAATACCTGTCAAATTGTTAACTCTCAATTAAATTTTTTTGTGGTATTATTGTGTCTATGTATTATTCCTATTGGTCATATTAAGTGATTGGGGATTTAGACATCCTATCTATCGTAAAATATCTATAACTGTCCAGAGAGCGGAAAATAGTTAATTTTCTTTGATTAAATTTTTTGTATAAAAAAAACATACAAATAATCAAAATTTTAAAAAATTAACACCATTTTTGAAATCTACATAAAAAAATTCACAAATATATTACAGGGATAAGGGATACGGGATTTGCAGGAGATTTCCTAGGTCCTTTATTTATTCCTTTTAATCTAAACATCTATATATATATAAATAATCTTTGATGAGGGGAAAATATTTCATTCCCCCTGCCCTTTTTGTGTACACTTGTAGACCCTCACACAACACCAAATAGTAATTAGATTTCCAATACCCCATAAAATGATGATTATATGGAACCTTACAAGAAGGCAATTGTGCCTTTAAAAGCAATAGGTGGCATGAAGATTTAAAAGGGCACTTATTTACATGATTTGTTTCTTCTGATTTCAGAGTGCCTCATGCTTTTTTTCCATACTGAAGCCTTTTATTTGCATTGAGAGGAGGTATGAATGAATTGTATAATTACCAATCTACCTACTTATGATGGCCAAATGGGAACATCAATGCATGCTCTTTCACCTCATAACCCAATTGATTGCTTGTGGATTTTATGGGGCTCTAATGGTCTTCTTTGGTAATTATAAAATCAATGAAAAACTGTTAAAAATATTTAGACTATACATATTTTATTGTTTGTGGATTTAAAGGAGCTCCTATTGCCATCATTTATAATTGTGATATCAATAAAGAACTGTAAAAAATATTTAGACTATACATATTTTATTGTTTTACAATTACACAATCAAAATATTTTTAATTGGATATCTATGTATTATTTAATAAATGATACATCCACTACCAGTATCCTCCTGTTCTGAGGGTCATTTTATTGAGGCACTTTGGCACAACATTTATAACAAAAATTATACTGAATACAACTGTGCATAACTAATACTAAATCTCTCTAAAACCATTTAAGGGCACCTAAAATTGTGTTTCCATAATAAATTATTCCTCACTAGTTCTGATTGCCTGTCATGATAGTTGCACTAAAATAAGCTGGAAAATATCTTTTTAGACATTTGGTACAACATTTTTAAACCTTACCTGCAAGTTTTTCAGTTGTCATAAAGCAAAATTGATAACAACAGTATAAAAAGCAGAAATTTATCTCTATTTTGTAAGTATGAATTTTATTAACTCCATCTGTGTTAAGAGAAATGTCAACAAATCTAAAGGTTTGTTTAGCACAGAATTGTGTCAATAAATTTTAGTTATACTGTAGCAAATTTAAAATAGGAGTTTAAGGGCACTTTTTATATCAAATTTAGCAAAATTTTGGTCATGATTATAAATAACTTAGTAGTTTCAACTATGTATCAAATTTTTGTATCAAATGTATCCCTTGCTTCATGAACACTTTAATGGCTGTTATATTGCTGTACACTTTCTACAACCTCAATTTTGAATATTCCTGCTAAATTAAAAAAAAATGTATTAAAAAAGGATTCTACAACCATATTCTTTGAAGAATATGGGTGCTTAACAAGCATGCCTATAAATCTATCTGTAAAAAAAACATATAAGATTCCAAAAATGTAAATGTTTAATATTATTGTATTAAGCTAAAGCTTCTAATTATTTTAGTTTTTGCTCAAATTACAACCCCCACACCAACCTTTGTTGCTATGTTCTTATTAATAATTTTTTTTTTGTATATTAATTTGTAAATTCTGTTATTTATCTACAAAAATTGTCTATCTAAATTGATATACAATTTTGGGGGTTTGTTGCTAGTGACTAAAAAGTAAAATTTATGGAGAAAAAAAATATTTTTTGAAAATTCATTCCTTGAATTTGTGCATAAATTTTTCATCTAAAGATAGCCTTAGTTTAAGAATTATTTATTCATATTGATTTTCCTTTTAAACGATATGAAAAATTGCAATAGTTTATTTATTCCCAAATAAAATGTTACCATCATGCACTATCATGAAAGACAAGGCTGTAAGAAGAAAGATATTTGCATGACAATAAATTGGCCTTTCAACAACATGAAATATATCACAGAAGACACACTAAAACAGTATCCGGTATATGAATTCAAAAAAAATTTTATTTACAGGGCGTTTAAAAAAAACTGTGTTTTCCAAATTTGGAAAACAACCATTAGGAGTACAAAAAAATAATTATATGTCAATATTCTCTATAAAAATATGCATCAAAATTGTTACAGGTGTTTTTTAATATCTCTGAAAATAACGGCGCATTTTAAAGTATAAATATTTCAAAAGATGCGTATGATGCTTTTTTCTGGTAGAATTTTGTGCCTTAACCCATTAGTGACGAACCGGCTTTTAACGCCCGGTTCCAGAAAATGCCGAAAAAAAATGGTTTTCAGTTTCAGGATTGCATCATTCTCAGTATGAATCCCCCCTCTACTACCCTGGTTTTCATTTCCCTCTGGAGCAGGCAGTTTTGCTTACTTCCGTTTGCCGGTATAGCTCAACAAAATTTGAAAACCAAGAAAAACAAGGTGATTTTAAAATACCCCTCCTAACTTTTTTGTTTATGAAGTAAAAATAGTGATTTTTTTCGTGAAATTTAAAGTTTATTGGCAACTACATTCATTTGTGAAATCGTTTTATTCAAATTATTATTTTTTATATGATTTTTTATCGTTTAATTATGTTCTATATAACTCCGGTTCGGCGCAAGTAAAGATACCCGCTAGTTTTATTGCCCTGCTCGGCGCGTCCACATATAATATCAAAGTTTTAAAACTTCTAGGAAACGGGCTTTTTTAACTGAAAAGGGTGGCACCTATAGCCAAAACACTAAATGTGATATAAATCGTTTTGTATCTTACTTGTAGCTCTATCAATTACATGAGGTTATGTAGTTTTCAATTGTGGATCGTATCGTAGTATTAGCTACTCTACAACTCACTTTGGACGTTCAAAAATTACATTTTTAATTTTTTGGGCCAAATAACCGGGTATTTAGGTTGAAAACGGGCTTTAATGCCTGGGGAAAGCACCAAAAAACGCCAAAAACGGTTATCAATGCCAAACGGTTTCTTTACTTGCGCCGAACTGGGTTTTCCTGCAACTTTCCTGTGCACACCACTAGAGCAAAACAAAAAAATACGAATTCCGTTTTTACCATTATAAAGCTTCCCTGAAACTTTCAGCTCGATCGGCCCATAAAAGTGGCGCTCGGCATTAATGGGTTAATGGTGGCATGCACAGGAAAGTTGCAAAAAAAACCGGTTTGGCTTGGCCATAAATACCAACCAGGCATTATTACCCGTTTTTGGTGCTTTCCCCCGGCGTTAAAACCCGGTTTTCCTGTAAAAACCCGGTTATTTTGCCAAAAAATCGAAAAATGTAATTTTTGAACGCCAAAAGTGAGATGAACACTTTTTAGAACTTTGATACGATCCGTAATTGAAAACTACACAACCTCATGTAATCTATAGAGCTACAAGTATAATACGATGCGATTTATTTCAAATTTCGTGTTTAGCCGGCAATTTCGGGTAAAAAAACCCTGTTTTGTCAAAAAAGATTTATTAGTGAAAACGGGTAATAAAAATTTCAGACTTAAAATGGAAATGCCGAACCGGGCCTATATAGGGCGTAAAAAAACGATAAAAAATCATATAAAAAATAATAATTTAAATAAAACGAATTCACAAATAGATGTACTTGTCAATAAACTTTAGATTTAACGAAAAAAAATCAGTGACTTTACTATAAAAACAAAAAAGTTAGATGGGGTATTTTGAATTTTCATGATTTTCAAACTTTGTTGATCTATACCGGCAAACGGAAGTAAGTAAAACTGCCTGCTCCAGGGGGAAATGAAAGCCAGGGTAGTAGAGGGGGGATTCATACTGAAAATGATGCAATTATGAAGCCGGAAACCGTTTTTTTTTACATTTTCTGGAACCGGGTTTTAAAACCCGGTTCGGCACTAATGGGTTAAGGTTGGTTTTCAAAAATTTATTCACTTGAAAAAAACATCTTAATACGGCCAATACAATTTTCTACCAATTACACTATATGCTAATGTCGTATGGGTGAGTTGCACCTGGACTGAACAGTCAACTTGTCAACTCAAGGCCAGACTCTTGGTCTATCACCTCATACCCGTGGTACAGTACATTACAGACAACCAACTCTCTGTGATGCACGACCTTTGTCTGAGAAGTCCTAACTGTGCATGGTAACAAGTTGCGCCTGTTTTGGGCCAAGGCATTCCCCACACTCTAACTATTTACGTCGTGCATCTGACATAGTAGCAGTGGAAACGATTTTTAACGTCTTTAGTTATGACGCGGTGTCGGACCGAGATTCGAACCTAACATCTTCCCGACGACGAGTGGATGTGCTACGTGTTGAGCCTAAGTTTCTTAAAAATGCTTTTGTGAAGAGCTAAAAAGCATTTCACCTTTAAAACTCATTAAGGTACTTTTCTTATACCTTTTTCTAAATTAATATTGAAATTCTACGATTTTTTTATACATAAGAGAAGAGTTATTTTAATTTTTCTTGCACAACATTTTTCACATAAAGCATTCTTGGAAACTATGTACCTCACACCCCACCCGAAGGCGTGTTAGGTTAGAAATAACCCCCCACAGAAACGGTTTACACATGATGTACTGGGACCTTATGGTGGTTTCAGAACATGCTTTCCCTAAATTGAGTTAGTACCTTCCCATAGTAGAAAATTTTAAAATTACTTTTGGTGATTAAATATTACTTTTATTTTTAGACTACCTTCACCTAACCTGCTTTATTGTCTTATTTTGTCTTTCATGTTTATCATGCAAATTCCCTGACATTGCAGTTGAAATGTCAGATATTGGAGCTTTCTAAAAAGGTCTCTAACATGTTTCTAGCTCTAATACTTTTTTAGATATCTTATTTCAAAGTATTGCTGTAAAATCATCTTTTATACAGCAAAAAGTTGAAATATGAAATTAGTTATTTTAGAGAAAATTACATGTATCTTCATATAAATCACTATAATTTTGCTCTAAATTGACCAAATTGGACAGTTAAGGTGCCTAAAACTATCTACATTCAATGGACAATCCAAATACACACTTTTTGAGACTTTATAAGTCAACAGGAGAAGGCTAAAATGATTTTTTAAAATGCTAAAGGAAAAAATATTTCCTATTTTTTAAAATAAATTGAAATTTAATCGACTTTAGAAAGGATTTTAAGGTAAGTTATGGTGTATAAAGTTGTCACTTTGTAATTAGAAAGCCAATAAATCACAATCATCTGATATTTTGAACCAATAAAAACATATCTTATGAAAAATAGACATAAACATTGAAAATAAACCAAAAATTGGTTAGAATTTTAATCATTTCCAAGCAGGTTACAAATGTAATCTACTAATTCTAGTATTTTTTTATAAGAATAGTTGATTGGCTTTTTTGATTTTTTATAACCTTATGAAACAAAATTAGTTTTTGCCATCTTAACTAAAAAAACATAGTAATTAAAAGACTTTTATGGATGATCTCACATATAATAAAAGAAACAATTTATTCTTAGGCCACATTTTTTTGTTGATAAACACTATTAGGTACTCTAAACTAGTGCTGAGATTTTTAAAAATAATAAATCATAATTAATTATGAGTTTCTTGTACCTTAATACTCCTTTTACATTATTAAAAATGCCTTAATAGTTATTTTTAATTAAAATTAAATTACATTTGTTTCTTTGATATTTCATTTTAGCCTTCTCCTGTTGACTTATAAAGTCTCAAAAAGTGTGTATTTGGATTGTCCATTGAATGTAGATAGTTTTAGGCACCTTAACTGTCCAATTTGGTCAATTTGGAGCAAAATTATAGTGATTTATATGAAGATACATGTAATTTACTCTAAAATAACTAATTTTATATTTCAACTTTTTGCTGAGTAAAAGATGATTTTACAGCAATACTTTGAAAAAAGATATCTAAAAAAGTATTAGAGCTAGAAAAATGTTAGAGACCTTTTTAGAAAGCTCCAATATCTGACATTTCAACTGCATTGTCAGGGAATTTGCATGATAAACATGAAAGACAAAATAAGACAATAAAGCAGGTTAGGTTAAGGTAGTCTAAAAATGAAAGTAATATTTAATCACCAAAAGTAATTTTAAAATTTTCTACTTTGGGAAGGTACTAACTCAATTTAGGGAAAGCATTTTCTGAAACCACCATAAGGTCCCAGTACATCCTGTGTAAACCGTTTCTGCGGGGGGTTTTTTCTAACCTAACACGCCTTTGGGAAATAATGCCTTTCTTGTATCAATGTTCTATTTAACATATTTATTATTATGACAATAAAAATTTGTTAAGTTCTACATAATTTACTCAGATGAGGTAATTTTTGTACTGCCTTACCCTTTTTAAAGGCACCCCCAAATCATCATACATATATAAATAATCTTTGATGAAGGAAAAATATTTAATTCCCCCTGCCCTTTTTTTGTATAGTCTATGATGTTTTAGGGCTGCCTTTGAACAAGGGAAGGCTGTACAAAATAAACCTTTGTACTGTAAATATTGAACTGCCTTCCCCTATTTGGAGTCACCCCCAAATCATCATAGAATAGACAAGTAGGGCCCTCTATACAATAAAAATAGCAATTGTAAAAGTATTTCTTTACAAGATAGTATCATGTTTGAGAGGATTAATAGGCAATGTTGAAGGGACCCTTTTAGTGGTACATATATAGAATCGTCTTCTCAATCCTTGGGTAATTTAATAGCAGAACATTTATGTATGATCAGACCAGAGAAGTGATGAATGATGCTTTCTAAAGCAACTGTATGAATGTAAAATAATCAAACTACTATCACAATAAAAGAAATGGCTCTAGAAATATTTTTCAAAGGACATAGGAAATCTTCTGCAAATCCCTTATCCCTTATCCCTGATTGCATGTTTGTATAATATATTTGAGAAATTTTTTACGTAGATTTCTAAAATAATGTTGATTTAAAAAAAAAATTATTATTTCTATGTTTTTTTTAATCCAAAAATTTAATCAACACATATTGACAAGTTTCCGCATTATGGAAAAAAAGCTATAGATAATTTTTTATTTAAACCGCTTCTTCAGAACAAGTAGCAAAACTTATTATTACATGTGTTCTGAGATATTAAGAAATTTCAGAAAGTGAATTGAGAGAGAGAGAGACAGAGAGAGAATAGAAAAGGGGGAAAGGTGTAAGAGTTTTAGAGGGAGAAAGAGAAAGAAGGGGTGGAGTGTTCAAAATCTGTTCTTTTTTTCTGCTAGTGAAAAAGTAGCTTTGTAAATAAAAAATTGTTTTAGTGTATTTAAATACATTACATTAAAAAAAAACGTTATTTTATATATACATATATACTATATGAAGCTAGCTTTTTGACAAGAAAGTGAAAAACACTGTGAGATAGATAACTCCCCCAACTTTCAACCCCCCCCCCCCCACCACCATTTAGGCAATCTACATGGTTTTATTTTGGAGATAAATCTTTTTTTATTTAAATCTAAAAGTTTAAAAACTTTATATTTTCATTCTTATTTTCCTTTTTTTACTGTAAGTAATTTTTAACCAAATTTAAATAATAAAATTGCAAATCAAATCTACAAAATATCACCCCCTTCAGACAGAGTAAGAGAGAAATCAAGAGAAAGGGAGAGTGGGTAAAGGTTACGAAACTGAATGATATCCAGTGGATTAGAACCAGTTATGTTTTTGATTGTACAGGAGGAAAGATGACTATGATACGATGCGATAATTGGGTGAAATATTCTCCATACAATGGGTTTATTATTATTAGATAAACAATCCTAATAAACTAATACAGTTTTTAGACATCATAATTTCCCTACACAACTTTTATCCGAAGCTAAATTCAAATATTTTAAGAAAGTTGTATTAATCAATTATTGCAAAAATACCTGTCAAATTGTTAACTCTCAATTAAATTTTTTTGTGGTATTATTGTGTCTATGTATTATTCCTATTGGTCATATTAAGTGATTGGGGATTTAGACATCCTATCTATCGTAAAATATCTATAACTGTCCAGAGAGCGGAAAATAGTTAATTTTCTTTGATTAAATTTTTTGTATAAAAAAAACATACAAATAATCAAAATTTTAAAAAATTAACACCATTTTTGAAATCTACATAAAAAAATTCACAAATATATTACAGGGATAAGGGATACGGGATTTGCAGGAGATTTCCTAGGTCCTTTATTTATTCCTTTTAATCTAAACATCTATATATATATAAATAATCTTTGATGAGGGGAAAATATTTCATTCCCCCTGCCCTTTTTGTGTACACTTGTAGACCCTCACACAACACCAAATAGTAATTAGATTTCCAATACCCCATAAAATGATGATTATATGGAACCTTACAAGAAGGCAATTGTGCCTTTAAAAGCAATAGGTGGCATGAAGATTTAAAAGGGCACTTATTTACATGATTTGTTTCTTCTGATTTCAGAGTGCCTCATGCTTTTTTTCCATACTGAAGCCTTTTATTTGCATTGAGAGGAGGTATGAATGAATTGTATAATTACCAATCTACCTACTTATGATGGCCAAATGGGAACATCAATGCATGCTCTTTCACCTCATAACCCAATTGATTGCTTGTGGATTTTATGGGGCTCTAATGGTCTTCTTTGGTAATTATAAAATCAATGAAAAACTGTTAAAAATATTTAGACTATACATATTTTATTGTTTGTGGATTTAAAGGAGCTCCTATTGCCATCATTTATAATTGTGATATCAATAAAGAACTGTAAAAAATATTTAGACTATACATATTTTATTGTTTTACAATTACACAATCAAAATATTTTTAATTGGATATCTATGTATTATTTAATAAATGATACATCCACTACCAGTATCCTCCTGTTCTGAGGGTCATTTTATTGAGGCACTTTGGCACAACATTTATAACAAAAATTATACTGAATACAACTGTGCATAACTAATACTAAATCTCTCTAAAACCATTTAAGGGCACCTAAAATTGTGTTTCCATAATAAATTATTCCTCACTAGTTCTGATTGCCTGTCATGATAGTTGCACTAAAATAAGCTGGAAAATATCTTTTTAGACATTTGGTACAACATTTTTAAACCTTACCTGCAAGTTTTTCAGTTGTCATAAAGCAAAATTGATAACAACAGTATAAAAAGCAGAAATTTATCTCTATTTTGTAAGTATGAATTTTATTAACTCCATCTGTGTTAAGAGAAATGTCAACAAATCTAAAGGTTTGTTTAGCACAGAATTGTGTCAATAAATTTTAGTTATACTGTAGCAAATTTAAAATAGGAGTTTAAGGGCACTTTTTATATCAAATTTAGCAAAATTTTGGTCATGATTATAAATAACTTAGTAGTTTCAACTATGTATCAAATTTTTGTATCAAATGTATCCCTTGCTTCATGAACACTTTAATGGCTGTTATATTGCTGTACACTTTCTACAACCTCAATTTTGAATATTCCTGCTAAATTAAAAAAAAATGTATTAAAAAAGGATTCTACAACCATATTCTTTGAAGAATATGGGTGCTTAACAAGCATGCCTATAAATCTATCTGTAAAAAAAACATATAAGATTCCAAAAATGTAAATGTTTAATATTATTGTATTAAGCTAAAGCTTCTAATTATTTTAGTTTTTGCTCAAATTACAACCCCCACACCAACCTTTGTTGCTATGTTCTTATTAATAATTTTTTTTTTGTATATTAATTTGTAAATTCTGTTATTTATCTACAAAAATTGTCTATCTAAATTGATATACAATTTTGGGGGTTTGTTGCTAGTGACTAAAAAGTAAAATTTATGGAGAAAAAAAATATTTTTTGAAAATTCATTCCTTGAATTTGTGCATAAATTTTTCATCTAAAGATAGCCTTAGTTTAAGAATTATTTATTCATATTGATTTTCCTTTTAAACGATATGAAAAATTGCAATAGTTTATTTATTCCCAAATAAAATGTTACCATCATGCACTATCATGAAAGACAAGGCTGTAAGAAGAAAGATATTTGCATGACAATAAATTGGCCTTTCAACAACATGAAATATATCACAGAAGACACACTAAAACAGTATCCGGTATATGAATTCAAAAAAAATTTTATTTACAGGGCGTTTAAAAAAAACTGTGTTTTCCAAATTTGGAAAACAACCATTAGGAGTACAAAAAAATAATTATATGTCAATATTCTCTATAAAAATATGCATCAAAATTGTTACAGGTGTTTTTTAATATCTCTGAAAATAACGGCGCATTTTAAAGTATAAATATTTCAAAAGATGCGTATGATGCTTTTTTCTGGTAGAATTTTGTGCCTTAACCCATTAGTGACGAACCGGCTTTTAACGCCCGGTTCCAGAAAATGCCGAAAAAAAATGGTTTTCAGTTTCAGGATTGCATCATTCTCAGTATGAATCCCCCCTCTACTACCCTGGTTTTCATTTCCCTCTGGAGCAGGCAGTTTTGCTTACTTCCGTTTGCCGGTATAGCTCAACAAAATTTGAAAACCAAGAAAAACAAGGTGATTTTAAAATACCCCTCCTAACTTTTTTGTTTATGAAGTAAAAATAGTGATTTTTTTCGTGAAATTTAAAGTTTATTGGCAACTACATTCATTTGTGAAATCGTTTTATTCAAATTATTATTTTTTATATGATTTTTTATCGTTTAATTATGTTCTATATAACTCCGGTTCGGCGCAAGTAAAGATACCCGCTAGTTTTATTGCCCTGCTCGGCGCGTCCACATATAATATCAAAGTTTTAAAACTTCTAGGAAACGGGCTTTTTTAACTGAAAAGGGTGGCACCTATAGCCAAAACACTAAATGTGATATAAATCGTTTTGTATCTTACTTGTAGCTCTATCAATTACATGAGGTTATGTAGTTTTCAATTGTGGATCGTATCGTAGTATTAGCTACTCTACAACTCACTTTGGACGTTCAAAAATTACATTTTTAATTTTTTGGGCCAAATAACCGGGTATTTAGGTTGAAAACGGGCTTTAATGCCTGGGGAAAGCACCAAAAAACGCCAAAAACGGTTATCAATGCCAAACGGTTTCTTTACTTGCGCCGAACTGGGTTTTCCTGCAACTTTCCTGTGCACACCACTAGAGCAAAACAAAAAAATACGAATTCCGTTTTTACCATTATAAAGCTTCCCTGAAACTTTCAGCTCGATCGGCCCATAAAAGTGGCGCTCGGCATTAATGGGTTAATGGTGGCATGCACAGGAAAGTTGCAAAAAAAACCGGTTTGGCTTGGCCATAAATACCAACCAGGCATTATTACCCGTTTTTGGTGCTTTCCCCCGGCGTTAAAACCCGGTTTTCCTGTAAAAACCCGGTTATTTTGCCAAAAAATCGAAAAATGTAATTTTTGAACGCCAAAAGTGAGATGAACACTTTTTAGAACTTTGATACGATCCGTAATTGAAAACTACACAACCTCATGTAATCTATAGAGCTACAAGTATAATACGATGCGATTTATTTCAAATTTCGTGTTTAGCCGGCAATTTCGGGTAAAAAAACCCTGTTTTGTCAAAAAAGATTTATTAGTGAAAACGGGTAATAAAAATTTCAGACTTAAAATGGAAATGCCGAACCGGGCCTATATAGGGCGTAAAAAAACGATAAAAAATCATATAAAAAATAATAATTTAAATAAAACGAATTCACAAATAGATGTACTTGTCAATAAACTTTAGATTTAACGAAAAAAAATCAGTGACTTTACTATAAAAACAAAAAAGTTAGATGGGGTATTTTGAATTTTCATGATTTTCAAACTTTGTTGATCTATACCGGCAAACGGAAGTAAGTAAAACTGCCTGCTCCAGGGGGAAATGAAAGCCAGGGTAGTAGAGGGGGGATTCATACTGAAAATGATGCAATTATGAAGCCGGAAACCGTTTTTTTTTACATTTTCTGGAACCGGGTTTTAAAACCCGGTTCGGCACTAATGGGTTAAGGTTGGTTTTCAAAAATTTATTCACTTGAAAAAAACATCTTAATACGGCCAATACAATTTTCTACCAATTACACTATATGCTAATGTCGTATGGGTGAGTTGCACCTGGACTGAACAGTCAACTTGTCAACTCAAGGCCAGACTCTTGGTCTATCACCTCATACCCGTGGTACAGTACATTACAGACAACCAACTCTCTGTGATGCACGACCTTTGTCTGAGAAGTCCTAACTGTGCATGGTAACAAGTTGCGCCTGTTTTGGGCCAAGGCATTCCCCACACTCTAACTATTTACGTCGTGCATCTGACATAGTAGCAGTGGAAACGATTTTTAACGTCTTTAGTTATGACGCGGTGTCGGACCGAGATTCGAACCTAACATCTTCCCGACGACGAGTGGATGTGCTACGTGTTGAGCCTAAGTTTCTTAAAAATGCTTTTGTGAAGAGCTAAAAAGCATTTCACCTTTAAAACTCATTAAGGTACTTTTCTTATACCTTTTTCTAAATTAATATTGAAATTCTACGATTTTTTTATACATAAGAGAAGAGTTATTTTAATTTTTCTTGCACAACATTTTTCACATAAAGCATTCTTGGAAACTATGTACCTCACACCCCACCCGAAGGCGTGTTAGGTTAGAAATAACCCCCCACAGAAACGGTTTACACATGATGTACTGGGACCTTATGGTGGTTTCAGAACATGCTTTCCCTAAATTGAGTTAGTACCTTCCCATAGTAGAAAATTTTAAAATTACTTTTGGTGATTAAATATTACTTTTATTTTTAGACTACCTTCACCTAACCTGCTTTATTGTCTTATTTTGTCTTTCATGTTTATCATGCAAATTCCCTGACATTGCAGTTGAAATGTCAGATATTGGAGCTTTCTAAAAAGGTCTCTAACATGTTTCTAGCTCTAATACTTTTTTAGATATCTTATTTCAAAGTATTGCTGTAAAATCATCTTTTATACAGCAAAAAGTTGAAATATGAAATTAGTTATTTTAGAGAAAATTACATGTATCTTCATATAAATCACTATAATTTTGCTCTAAATTGACCAAATTGGACAGTTAAGGTGCCTAAAACTATCTACATTCAATGGACAATCCAAATACACACTTTTTGAGACTTTATAAGTCAACAGGAGAAGGCTAAAATGATTTTTTAAAATGCTAAAGGAAAAAATATTTCCTATTTTTTAAAATAAATTGAAATTTAATCGACTTTAGAAAGGATTTTAAGGTAAGTTATGGTGTATAAAGTTGTCACTTTGTAATTAGAAAGCCAATAAATCACAATCATCTGATATTTTGAACCAATAAAAACATATCTTATGAAAAATAGACATAAACATTGAAAATAAACCAAAAATTGGTTAGAATTTTAATCATTTCCAAGCAGGTTACAAATGTAATCTACTAATTCTAGTATTTTTTTATAAGAATAGTTGATTGGCTTTTTTGATTTTTTATAACCTTATGAAACAAAATTAGTTTTTGCCATCTTAACTAAAAAAACATAGTAATTAAAAGACTTTTATGGATGATCTCACATATAATAAAAGAAACAATTTATTCTTAGGCCACATTTTTTTGTTGATAAACACTATTAGGTACTCTAAACTAGTGCTGAGATTTTTAAAAATAATAAATCATAATTAATTATGAGTTTCTTGTACCTTAATACTCCTTTTACATTATTAAAAATGCCTTAATAGTTATTTTTAATTAAAATTAAATTACATTTGTTTCTTTGATATTTCATTTTAGCCTTCTCCTGTTGACTTATAAAGTCTCAAAAAGTGTGTATTTGGATTGTCCATTGAATGTAGATAGTTTTAGGCACCTTAACTGTCCAATTTGGTCAATTTGGAGCAAAATTATAGTGATTTATATGAAGATACATGTAATTTACTCTAAAATAACTAATTTTATATTTCAACTTTTTGCTGAGTAAAAGATGATTTTACAGCAATACTTTGAAAAAAGATATCTAAAAAAGTATTAGAGCTAGAAAAATGTTAGAGACCTTTTTAGAAAGCTCCAATATCTGACATTTCAACTGCATTGTCAGGGAATTTGCATGATAAACATGAAAGACAAAATAAGACAATAAAGCAGGTTAGGTTAAGGTAGTCTAAAAATGAAAGTAATATTTAATCACCAAAAGTAATTTTAAAATTTTCTACTTTGGGAAGGTACTAACTCAATTTAGGGAAAGCATTTTCTGAAACCACCATAAGGTCCCAGTACATCCTGTGTAAACCGTTTCTGCGGGGGGTTTTTTCTAACCTAACACGCCTTTGGGTGGGGTGTGACCTATCATAGAGGCCGTATTTTTAGAGATAATGAAAAACACCTGTAATAAATTTGATGTACTTTTTTACAGAGAATTAGGACATATAATCGTTTTTTCTGTATTCATTCTGGTTGTGTCAGAAAAACGGAAAACGCAGTTTTTTCTGAAACACCATGTATAGTAGCAAAGCTACTCTACAATTTGGAATATCTGTACATCTGTCTTACTGTCAGAAATTCAAGATTAACAGCTAAACGTCCTGTCCACATTATATTATAAAGTATATTATGTGTTTATATATAAAGTGATTAGGTGCTTTATTTTATATTTTGATTTTATATCTGGTTTCCAAATTTTTGATGGGTAATAGTGTCAAAATTTAATTTTTATTCCAGATTGATGTCTACAGTTGAATGAACATTTAGCTCTTTTTATTTTTCATACAATTTTGGTATTTTTGATAAAATTTTCACAGATTTTGTGGTGATAGCAACAAAATTGATATTTTACATTAATAAGCAGATCTACACTTTATATTCTTTTCATGATACCCAGGTTGAACTTTGTACTTGTCAACACTGTTACAATACTTAACTGATACATTTAGTATTAGAGGTTTCGATTTTCCAATTTGTAATCTGGTACTTTTTTAGTACAATCATACAAAAATTTTATTGATTTTTATACCCATTTTAAAAAACCAATATACATTTCTGCATTTCTATATTATAAAGATAAAATTTTTGATGTTTCTAACTTACAATTAACTATGCATCTATTGATTTTAAATATTTTATTGTTTGATTGCAATTCTGGACACCTGTTTTAAACTTTGCTATCTTATGAAATAAAAAGACTTTGCATCTGTTTTTTTTTCTGTTATTTTTGTAAAGGAAAAATAATGTCTAAAGATTAGATTTAAGTTTTATATTTTTAGAAGGAGTTGTCAGTTGTCGACATAGTGGAAGTCTCAAGGAATATGCATAAGTTAATTATATACTGAACTAAAACTAAAAGGTTGTATGTCTATTTGTCATTTACAGTGAAGTACAGTAGTTTTTATTTCTATTTATCTGGTAAATCAAAAAAAAAATTTATTAACATTGAATTCAATAATCTCTAAAACTGCAATATTAACATTTCTTCATTACAGATTGTTTTTCAACAGCTTTTCTATCTGCAAATTGATAACTTCATTGGCTAACACTTAAATAAAGTGGCAAGTGCTTGATTAGCACTTTAGGAGAAAGCACCAAATTAAGATTAATTCATTTTGTAAACACTGACAAATCTGTTTTTTAAATGCATATCCTTATATAATATAAAACTTACATATAATCATGCAGGGCCTATGGTTGCACAGTTAGCAAGGAAATAGAGGTTAGTGGAAGAAAATAATTAGGACATGAATTAAGGATATTATCATAATGATTTTTCTAAAGATATCATAACTTTATTAATTTTTTCTTCGAAATTCTAGAAGCAAAGTTGCACTACAATTATTTTGGTATGTCAAATTGTATTTGCAATGTATTTTTCAATTTCTTAACCTAAAAATGTATAAATCTATCTTTATAGCCTGCTATACATTTTAAACAGTAAACTATTCATATTTACAGAAGTGGCAACATCTAGTTCTAGAGATATTTGACTCTAATTGATCAGAGTAGGAGCCAGGGGTCAAAATGACAACCCCTCTTGTTTTTAAAGGACGCCTGCAAGAAATACCACGTTTTAACTGCTTAAAGACTGCCACAAGTAGACCAAATACCCCCAATTTAAAGCCTTTAGCTTCAATAACAAAAAAGTTCTAGGCATTTCAAAATAGCATTTTATGTACAATGAAATTTTTGAAAGATTTCCAATGCTAATAAAAGAAAAAACAATATTAGATTACGTCGCCTAGACACAAAATTAGAACCTTTTCTTTGTCAGAAACTTAGATTGCCTGTGACTGATTACATTTTTACAATAAAAACACCACATTTCATAGTCAAAATCTATGAAAAAAAAATCAATTTAAATTGCATTTGTAAACGAAAATCATAGCGGAAACAAAGGGGTAAACTAATACAAGCTCAGCTGTGATTGGTTGTTAAGCTGATTCAGCCTTCTGATTGGCTACAGTACACTCGGTACAATGCAAGTTAAACTTAATTTTTTTTAATGATTTTGACTATAAAAATGGGTATTTTTATTATAAAAATATAATTAGTTACTGGCAACCTAAATTTATGCCAAAAATTAGCTTATAATTTTGTTTCTAGGCCACGTAGTTTTATTTCAAAATTTCTAACATTAGCATCGAATTTCTTTCAAATTTTCATTGTTCATAAAATATCATTTTAAAATGCCTAGAACTTTTTTGTTATAGAAGCTGAAGGCTTCAAATTTGGGGTATTGAGTCTACTTGTGGCAGTCCTTCAGCAGTTAAAGCGTGGTATTTCTCGCAGGCTTTCTTTAAACTCCTTTTTTTCTATGGAGATTTGGGCAATTTTTTATTTAGGAGAAAAGACTGCAAGTAAAATACCAACTAAAGAAATAAAAATAAAGCAATAAAAAAGTTAGAAAAGGCCCTCCCCATTATCCTCTCTAAAACCATCAAAAAATGGATTAAATGAAAAATCTTATTTTAGTATGAATTTTGTAAGGATTTAATTTGTATTTTAGGAAAAATATAGCAGATACAAAGAAGAAATTTATGGCATAGGTAAATTATACAAAAAAATTTAAAAGATTTCAAGACATTATCTTAAAAAGGAGTTGAGAAAATCACAAAGACATGAAAATCTAGGAATCGATCTAGCACCCCAAACAACAGACAGGTGGACAAAAAACAATATATTAAAATCAAAATGAGCAAAACAAAGAAACTTTAGTCAAAATGGGAATATTCCTTTAATTTAGCCACTAATATATTGTCCTTCTAATTATCTCTGAAATGACAAAGTACCTAATTCAAATTTCATTCTTTTAATTTCTTACCAAGTGACTTGTAAATGCTGATTCTGAGTGATAACAAAAGAATGTTCTCATTTTTTAAATTTTGGGACACAAATGTAAAACAAGGATTACAACATCCATAGAAAAATAAAACTTAAAATTCTGAAGAACCTTAAAAGCTCCTTGCATGTAGCCAAAAAAGAAAAATGTAAAAAATCTCAAATGGGGACATTGATTAAACCTTTTATTACTTTAATATTGTAACTTTTCAACCTATATGTTGCAATAGATAGGTTAATATAATCTAATCATTGTCACAGATTTAGTATCTGTATTTCAGTATCCCAAAAGTTTTTAATATTCAATTTTTTTCCCCAAAAAATAATAAAAAACTTGGATGTCCTTGCCTCTTTGATATAAAGATTACCTACCTCCCCTCCTAAATCTAGCCCTTATTTATGAATGTATCATCAAATGTAGCATATTTCCTTGCATATATCCCCAAAAGTGTGTTTTCTTAAATAAGTTAATTATTATGAGCTGTCAATCAGAATTCAAGCAAAAAGAAATTGATTTTTGGTTTTTAAAAAAAGCATAAATTAAATTTTCAGTGTTATTATTAGAATTTCTATTGACCATGCTGTAATATTGTATTCAAAAAAAAGAAGATTTTACTCAACTTGATTTTGCTACCATTGCTGGCTGTTGATAGCTAGTATTTTAAAAACCCACCTCTGGCTAAGGTGTCAATAGAAAGGTCTTTGCATGTATACCATTGGTTTCCTTTACAATTTTAAAAGTTTTAGGACTTTTCATGATCAACTTAGATACAAACTTCAAATTCAGTAAATTGAAATTAGGAACATTATAAAATCTAAAAAATTTTTAAACTTTTTAATATTATTTAAGATTTGAGAGAAGCAGCTAAGAATGGAAGAATTGATGAAGTAAAAGAATTACTTGATCTTGGAGTCAACATTGAAGCAAAAGCTGATAATGGTTTGTATTCTTTTCATAATCATTCAACAACTTACAATAATTATCTGCATTAAAATATAAACAAGAATGACAACATCCATAATGGACATTAACTCTTTTACAGTGTCAGAACTTAATAAGCAGAACATTAACTTCTAGGTCTAAATGAAATTGTTCATAAAATTGTTGCAACATTGCATTAATATAGAAAATTAACAATAGACTATTAACTATAGAGTTGGCTCGCCTATAATACTTTACCTTGTTGTCCTAAGATTCATATCCAATGAAAAATCTATCTATCTATCTATCTATCTATCTATCTATCTATCTATCTATCTATCTATCTATCTATCTATCTATCTATCTATCTATCTATCTATCTATCTATCTATCTATCTATCTATCTATCTATCTATCTATCTATCTATCTATCTATATATCTATCTGTCTGTCTGTCTGTCTGTCTGTCTGTCTGTCTGTCTGTCTGTCTGTCTGTCTGTCTGTCTGTCTGTCTGTCTATCTATCTATCTATCTATCTATCTATCTATCTAGCTAGCTATCTATCTATCTATCTTTTATCTATCTATCTATGTATCTATCTATCTATCTATCTATTTATCTATCTATCTATCTATCTATTTATCTATCTATCTATCTATCTATCTATCTATCTATCTATCTATCTATCTATCTAATATTTTAATGTTATATTGTGTTTGTTTGTTATTGATTTATGATTTATGATACATTCATCATTTAAACTGATTTTACAAAAATCTATATATTGAACAATCTATCCTTGCAATGAGAATAAATACTGTTTACTTAACATAATTTAGTTTATATATTTTTGAGTTATATTTGTTATTTAATTTTTTAAACTTAAAATATTTTTGATGTTATTATCTATCTACTTTAACTACAACTAAATTTCTACCCTAATTTGTATCCATTCCTATCCTTACTGAAGAATACCTATCTTTTGAAAACTTTATATATTTGATGTTTATATAAGTATACATTAATATTAATTGATTTATGATATAATTGTCAAAATCTACAATTTATCTGTTTTATATATCTAACAATCTATTCTTATAATTAGAATTAACACACTGTATACTAACCCTAATCTATATATATATATCTAGGGGATACAAGTCTGATATATGCATCAAGCTATGGCCAATCTGATGTTGTCAGATTTCTTGTGGATAGTGGAGCAGATATCCATGCTAAGAATAAGTTGGGTAAGTAAGTTTAGATATATTTATTAAATATGGTTATAATTTGTCATATAATCTTTTAAGAATAAAATAACGTTGTTGTTATAATATACCCACTGTAGCTAAAACTATAGTTGATATACTTATCTATTGGAGTATATATATTTTTCTATATATCTTATGCTTTTTAGGCCAATCCAAGATATAACCATCTTTTAAAAACTTCGTCTGTGTGTCTTATGCTTATATATGCTTAGTAGGTCAACCTATTTTATATCTTAATACTAAATAATCTTTATCTAAATAATTACATATAAGTCTTTTTATATATCTATTAATATATATAAAATTAAAACACCGTATATTAAACCTAATCTATAAATATTTAGGGACAACAAGTCTGATGTTTGCCTCAGTACATGGTCATCTTGATGTGGTCAAATCTCTTGTGGATAGAGGAGCAGATATCCATGATAAGAATAAGTGGGGTAAGTTAGATTAGATATTTTTATGTTATATTTGTTATTCAATATTTTAAAATTAAAATATTATTGTTGTTATTTTCTATCTGCTTTAGATAAAACAAACTTTCTATCCTAATTTGCCTAATTTGTAGGTATAACTATCCTTACATAGGAACACCTATCTTTTAAAACTTCTTCTCTGTATATAATGCTTATTAGGTCAATCTATTTTATATGGTTATAATTTAAATTATCAAAAATCTATAAATCTGTTTGTATATCTATCATTTTATTCTTGTAATTAGGAAAAAACAATTTATACTAGACCTTATCTATATATATATTTAGGGTATACAAGTCTGATATCTGCATCAATGTGGGGCCACCTAGATGTGCTCAGAGCTCTTTTGGATAGTGGAGCAGATATCAATGATAAGGATAATAATGGTAAGTTACTTTAGATATTTTTATGTTTTATTGTGTTGATTTGTTATTAAATATTATTAACTTAAAATATTATTGTTGTTATTATCTATCTGCTTTAGCTAAAAATATCTTTATATCCTAATTTGTAGGTATACCTATCTATAGATGGGAATATCTATTTTTAAAACTTCTTCATTGTATCTTATGCTTATTTCTTTCTAAGCTTTCTAAAAAGGTCTCTAACATGTTTCTAGCTCTAATACTTTTTTAGATATCTTATTTCAAAGTATTGCTGTAAAATCATCTTTTATACAGCAAAAAGTTGAAATATGAAATTAGTTATTTTAGAGAAAATTACATGTATCTTCATATAAATCACTATAATTTTGCTCTAAATTGACCAAATTGGACAGTTAAGGTGCCTAAAACTATCTACATTCAATGGACAATCCAAATACACACTTTTTGAGACTTTATAAGTCAACAGGAGAAGGCTAAAATGATTTTTTAAAATGCTAAAGGAAAAAATATTTCCTATTTTTTAAAATAAATTGAAATTTAATCGACTTTAGAAAGGATTTTAAGGTAAGTTATGGTGTATAAAGTTGTCACTTTGTAATTAGAAAGCCAATAAATCACAATCATCTGATATTTTGAACCAATAAATACATATCTTATGAAAAATAGACATAAACATTGAAAATAAACCAAAAATTGGTTAGAATTTTAATCATTTCCAAGCAGGTTACAAATGTAATCTACTAATTCTAGTATTTTTTTATAAGAATAGTTGATTGGCTTTTTTGATTTTTTATAACCTTATGAAACAAAATTAGTTTTTGCCATCTTAACTAAAAAAACATAGTAATTAAAAGACTTTTATGGATGATCTCACATATAATAAAAGAAACAATTTATTCTTAGGCCACATTTTTTTGTTGATAAACACTATTAGGTACTCTAAACTAGTGCTGAGATTTTTAAAAATAATAAATCATAATTAATTATGAGTTTCTTGTACCTTAATACTCCTTTTACATTATTAAAAATGCCTTAATAGTTATTTTTAATTAAAATTAAATTACATTTGTTTCTTTGATATTTCATTTTAGCCTTCTCCTGTTGACTTATAAAGTCTCAAAAAGTGTGTATTTGGATTGTCCATTGAATGTAGATAGTTTTAGGCACCTTAACTGTCCAATTTGGTCAATTTGGAGCAAAATTATAGTGATTTATATGAAGATACATGTAATTTACTCTAAAATAACTAATTTTATATTTCAACTTTTTGCTGAGTAAAAGATGATTTTACAGCAATACTTTGAAAAAAGATATCTAAAAAAGTATTAGAGCTAGAAAAATGTTAGAGACCTTTTTAGAAAGCTCCAATATCTGACATTTCAACTGCATTGTCAGGGAATTTGCATGATAAACATGAAAGACAAAATAAGACAATAAAGCAGGTTAGGTTAAGGTAGTCTAAAAATGAAAGTAATATTTAATCACCAAAAGTAATTTTAAAATTTTCTACTTTGGGAAGGTACTAACTCAATTTAGGGAAAGCATTTTCTGAAACCACCATAAGGTCCCAGTACATCCTGTGTAAACCGTTTCTGCGGGGGGTTTTTTCTAACCTAACACGCCTTTGGGTGGGGTGTGAGTGAGCTTAAACTCTTGTAACTTTTCAGAGTTTTAAAACATCTAGATATACATATGTGGTCTATCTGGTTAAAGGTTCTTTGATCTGGTGATCTCCAGAAGGCTTTATGAATCTTTTTGTGTTTAAAGATGGTTCCACCAATGACAAGTTTGTTTTCAGTACAGAAACTTACAAGTCTATCACCATTGTCATTTTCCTTGCCATTACTTAAGCCTAGGCCATATCTGCCCATGACTTTTTCTAAATTCTCATTATTACTCCCCACTTGAGCATTGAAATCTCCTAGGAGCATGGTCAGATCCTTTTTTTTATGACCATTCTTAAATACAGAGTCAAGCTGGTCATAAAATTCGTTTTTGACCTCTGTATCTGCTTGTTCTGTAGGAGCATTGCTACTAAAATTCTCAGTTTGATGTTTTTACCTGAGGATTTGAAATAAGCCTCCATAATTCTAGGACCATGGGGTTGCCAACTGATCATGGCCTGCTCTGCTTGCTTGGTCAGCATAAGAGCCACCCCTTGATTATGGCCTAGATCCTCATTCATATTGCCTGAGTATAGTATTTTCAAGCCAGAATGATGTTTAAACTCTCCATTGTTTGTCCTCCTTGATTCGGTGATAGCCAGGTTGTCAACCTTGGCTTTTAGCATTTCTCGGCAAATATTTTCTGTCTGGCCTGACTGAAACATTGTCCGAACATTCCAGGTGCAAATTTTTGCTGGTCTGCGGGAATTCAGAATCATCCGCCTGACTGGTCTGTTAGCGGTTTCCCAGCCAAACATCATATTGTTGTTTCCAACCTCTACTTCGTTCCTGAGCCCAAAGTTAAATTGGTCATTACTTTGTGCGGATTGAACATAAGCAGGTTTTTTCTAGGAAAGGATTGTTAGCCCCACCCAAACCCCCTGGACTGGGGGAAGTGACCAGAATTCAGTCTGGCATCTACCCTGGGACCTTTCCAGCACAGTAGCACTCTTCTGGTGTAGCTCCTAGGGTCATTGATGCATGGTGCAGGATGGATGGCGTGCACGTACCTGGTCTCCCATCCCTATCTGTTAATATATCTAACAATATATTTTTGTAATCAAAAATAAACACTGTACATAATCTAAACCTTATCTATATATATCTAGGGGGGTCAAGTCTGTTATTTGCATCATACAAGGGCCACCTTGATGTGGTCAGATATCTTGTGGATAGAGGAGCAGATATCCATGCTAAGGATAATAATGGTAAGTTAGCTTAGATTTTTTTATTAAATATGGTCATAATTTGTCATATACTCTTTTAAGCATAAAATAACATTTTTGTTATAATATATCCACTGAAGCTAAAACTATTTTTCTATCATAATTTTTAGGTATACTTATCTATACATTGGAGTTTATATATTTGAAAACTTTTTCTATATATCTTATGCTTATTAGGCCGACCTAGGTAAGTATAACTAAATACTATAAGATTAATGATATAATACTACAAAAATCTGTATATGTCTATTATGTGTCCTGTCCTAGAAATATTTTGTTAAAATTTTGGCACTCAGCCGAAATATGGTTGATTTATGCAAAAAAATGACCCATGCAAAACTTATTACTAAATGATTTATGATATCTTTATCAAAACTTATATCTGTTTAAATATCTAACAATCTATTCTTGTAATTAAAAATAAACACTGTATACTAAACCTAATCTATATGTATCTAGGGTATACAAGTCTGATATTGGCATCATATAAGGGACACCTTGATGTGGTCAGAGCTCTTTTGGATAGTGGAGCAGATATCCAGGCTAAGAGTAACAATGGTAAGAAAGTTTAGATATTTTTATTTCATATTTGTTATTCAATCTTTAAAACTTAGAATATTATTGTTGTTATTATCTATCTGCTTTAACTAAAACTAACTTTCTATCCTAATTTATAGATATAACTTTCCTTACTTAGAAACACTTATCTTTTGAAAACTTTTTCTATATATCTTATGCTTATTAGGCCAACCTATTTTATGTAAGTATACATAAATACTAAAAGATTGATGATATAATAATACAAAAATCTATAAATGGCTATTCATCTGTCAATCTATTCTTGTAATTGAAAATAAACATTGTGTATACTAAAACTAATGTATAAGTCAGTTTATATTTCTTATGAACTTAATATTTCTTTTTTAAGTCAGATATTAATTTCATTAGGTATAGATAGATATGTTATTCTCTATTTTTAATGGCAAAAGTTTAAATAATTAATCTTTTTCTAATGCTAGCCCCAGTAATAATGTTATCCTTAGCCTTGAAAGTTTTCTTCTCACATTCTCTTGGGAAATAGTTTATTGAAGTAATGTTAATTTAAGGTGAGACTGCCTTGGACAAAGCAATTTATAAAGGACATACTCAAATAGTTGAATATCTAAAACAAAGAGGTAAGTTATTCAAATGATTAAGATAATAATAAGTAGTTGGATATCTTTGTATATAAGGATTAAAAAAACAAATAGTTAGACACACCCCACCCAAAGGCGTGTTAGGTTAGAAAAAACCCCCCGCAGAAACGGTTTACACAGGATGTACTGGGACCTTATGGTGGTTTCAGAAAATGCTTTCCCTAAATTGAGTTAGTACCTTCCCAAAGTAGAAAATTTTAAAATTACTTTTGGTGATTAAATATTACTTTCATTTTTAGACTACCTTAACCTAACCTGCTTTATTGTCTTATTTTGTCTTTCATGTTTATCATGCAAATTCCCTGACAATGCAGTTGAAATGTCAGATATTGGAGCTTTCTAAAAAGGTCTCTAACATTTTTCTAGCTCTAATACTTTTTTAGATATCTTTTTTCAAAGTATTGCTGTAAAATCATCTTTTACTCAGCAAAAAGTTGAAATATAAAATTAGTTATTTTAGAGTAAATTACATGTATCTTCATATAAATCACTATAATTTTGCTCCAAATTGACCAAATTGGACAGTTAAGGTGCCTAAAACTATCTACATTCAATGGACAATCCAAATACACACTTTTTGAGACTTTATAAGTCAACAGGAGAAGGCTAAAATGAAATATCAAAGAAACAAATGTAATTTAATTTTAATTAAAAATAACTATTAAGGCATTTTTAATAATGTAAAAGGAGTATTAAGGTACAAGAAACTCATAATTAATTATGATTTATTATTTTTAAAAATCTCAGCACTAGTTTAGAGTACCTAATAGTGTTTATCAACAAAAAAATGTGGCCTAAGAATAAATTGTTTCTTTTATTATATGTGAGATCATCCATAAAAGTCTTTTAATTACTATGTTTTTTTAGTTAAGATGGCAAAAACTAATTTTGTTTCATAAGGTTATAAAAAATCAAAAAAGCCAATCAACTATTCTTATAAAAAAATACTAGAATTAGTAGATTACATTTGTAACCTGCTTGGAAATGATTAAAATTCTAACCAATTTTTGGTTTATTTTCAATGTTTATGTCTATTTTTCATAAGATATGTTTTTATTGGTTCAAAATATCAGATGATTGTGATTTATTGGCTTTCTAATTACAAAGTGACAACTTTATACACCATAACTTACCTTAAAATCCTTTCTAAAGTCGATTAAATTTCAATTTATTTTAAAAAATAGGAAATATTTTTTCCTTTAGCATTTTAAAAAATCATTTTAGCCTTCTCCTGTTGACTTATAAAGTCTCAAAAAGTGTGTATTTGGATTGTCCATTGAATGTAGATAGTTTTAGGCACCTTAACTGTCCAATTTGGTCAATTTAGAGCAAAATTATAGTGATTTATATGAAGATACATGTAATTTTCTCTAAAATAACTAATTTCATATTTCAACTTTTTGCTGTATAAAAGATGATTTTACAGCAATACTTTGAAATAAGATATCTAAAAAAGTATTAGAGCTAGAAACATGTTAGAGACCTTTTTAGAAAGCTCCAATATCTGACATTTCAACTGCAATGTCAGGGAATTTGCATGATAAACATGAAAGACAAAATAAGACAATAAAGCAGGTTAGGTGAAGGTAGTCTAAAAATAAAAGTAATATTTAATCACCAAAAGTAATTTTAAAATTTTCTACTATGGGAAGGTACTAACTCAATTTAGGGAAAGCATGTTCTGAAACCACCATAAGGTCCCAGTACATCATGTGTAAACCGTTTCTGTGGGGGGTTTTTTCTAACCTAACACGCCTTCGGGTGGGGTGTGTAGATATTTACTGGTTGTTTCCATATTACTAGAAAAGATATGATTATCCATTATAGAAAAGATGGGTGGGGTTCTTTTTTAATTAAATAAAAAAGTACAAAGTCTAATGAAATGAACTTTAATTATTCACTCCTTATGGTTATATCCAATATAACACCCCCTTTTAAAAAAATAATCTAACAAATTTCAAGTTACAGAAGCTGATATCAATAATACAATATATTTTAGGAGCAAAGAGAGGGAGTGAGATCTAATGATTCCTTTATGATACCTATGATCTATGATTCCTCTATGATAACAATAACAGGTCAGCTTCAAATCTAAACAAAGATGACAATATCCATAAGTAGCAAAGTTCATATCAAAAGCTAAGTTTATTCAGATAGATGGTTGTACAAAAATTAGACGGGCAGCTGGTCTAAGTAAGGTGTAGGGTTAAGTTCAATGTTGAAATTATTTATCTATCTCTCTACCTATCTATAGAAATTACTATACATTGTGAGTAATACATCTATTTATATTCTTCTTTCTTTCTAACTTTTAATATATCAGTTTATCTAGGTATTTCTATATATTGTGATAACATCTATCTATATATTTTCTTTCTATTTAACTTTTAATATATTAATCTAGGTATTTCTATACAGGGAAAAAGGAATGTGATTTGACAAACAATTCTAAAGAAAAATTTCCCCACAAACCCTTCCCCTTTTCCTTCCCTCCTTACCCACCGCTCGTCAGTTACATAAAAAAACATATAACCCCACCTTACTTCTAAAGTTTTCGTGAATTGTTTGTTAGTATAGCTAATCCGGATTTCTATAAATTGTGATAACATCTAATCTGTCTTACTATCTCTCTTTTAATATTCTCCAGTTAGGGTCAGTTTATTCCACTAGTCCCCAAATTTTATGACATAGTTTTCTTATTTGCTGGCCGAACAACTTTGGGGAATTTTCTTGTAATTTTATTTGTTGTTTCATTAAGTTTAGAGTCCAAACGTTTCAACAAATAATTTTAAACTATGATTGACCATTGGAGATTTACTTCAATTTATCAGCCATCGTCTTATCCCTTTAGATCGCCGATTATTCCCTCATTTATGATTCCTCTTTCTTTTCTAGATCTGATTGAGACCACTGCTTTACTGCTTACTGATATGAACCAAGAATATACAATTTTTGATTAACATAATTTTCCTTAACACTGTTTTATGATTTCACTTTAAAAAATTATTTTGCTTTTAAATTTTACTTTTATGAAAGGATTTTGCTTGTTAAATGACAATTTTTATAAATTTTAAAATGATTTTCCTTATTAAATTTTTAAAATGATTTTGCAGTAATAAGATGATTTGGCTTATAAAACTTGTAACATGATTTTACTTCAATAATATGATTTTGCTTCAATAAAATGATTTTGCATATAAAATTAAGTTTCATTTCTAATATCAAAGCTATTCTTTAAATTACTTTATGTGTTGATTTGTCTGATAAGTTTTCTACATGATATTCAATCTTATTTTATTTATCCTAGGAAAGGAATTAATTTAAAAGAAATATTAATAACTAAAAATCAAATAAAAATATAAATTTAAAAATTGCCACAATATCAATATCCCATAATAAAAAGTAATAAGTTTTTTTTGTTTAAAACTTAAGATCTTGGATTATATTAATCCGAAATGATTGTTTTTTTTTCAGAGAAGCTTAATATAGGTCCGGGGGTGGTTTAAAGCTATATAATTCTTTTGGACTTCAACACTTTTACTAGAGGTTAGGGGCGAAGAAACTAGTATAATATAAGATAAATTAGGAGTGGATAGATAGTTTAAAGATTATGTCTTGGTGAATGAAGTTATAGAGGTTTTAGTATAACAGATACTCTATAATAATTGTATGTCCTTCCATTTCTAATAATGTTAAAAATATTTCAGCATATGAATCTTTCTCTTTTCCATCCAAGCTGCGCAACTTAAATACATTATTGTCCTTGTTAAAAATATGTAAAGCTAAATGAAACACCTAAGGAAAATTAAATTACTACAAGTTAGAAGATAAATATTTCAATAAAAAAGCTTCTCTTTTAAAGCAAATGTTCGTTACCACTATTGAAGATAAAACGCAAGGAAACAAAGGAATAGGACAATGACCAACAAATTGATGTACATCCCAAATGATGAAAAACAAAATTCCGTTATAAGCAAAGCATCTCTGTGATTAAGTCCATGAAATGTAAGTATGTCCTTAAACATTATTCTGTATCTAAGCAGAATTTTCAACAAATTTAGTTTTGACTTTTGTACATTTATATTCTGATTATTCAGTTCTGACACTCTACAAGTGTTGATATTTGTTTGTCCTACCATTTCAGAGCTTCGTTTTTTTTTGGATATTGTCTTCCTTGTTTATTTTGTCTTGTTAAAAAACAAACAAAAAACTGTTTTGTGTAAACATTATTTATTTAAAAAAAAACAAGATTGATTAAACTGTTTAATATGTGTTAAACAACAAACAATACATTGTACAAAATTAATAATTTCAAAATAAATTACACAAAAAGCTTATGTTAATGGATATAGGATATACGTGGATATATTGACAGGTGAAAATTTGTTTTCAATTTAGGATGCTAATATGGTTCTCAGTTATTGGTCAGTTCATTCATCCATTAGAAAAGGATGGGAAGGAGGGAATCCTTATCTAAGCCAGCTGCAAGCATCACTTGCAAATCTGGTGCAACATCCAAGGCAAGGGAGCCGAGCGCCGCGGCCAGAGTTCATAGTTCTGTCGGGAGTGGGGGGGGGGATATAAAATTTTTCAAAATTGAAAATAACATTTCTAAGAGGACATTACCAAAATTTGTGTGTTCAAAAGCTGGATAAGCCAATGGATAATAATTTGATCTACTCCTGAGACCCTTCAGTACAGACACACAAACATAAAGACAGACAGACACAGATCCTGAAACTTTATTATAAGGATACAACACATATTTTAATAAAAGTTATCGTATATATATATTTTACAGGTATTAAATAAGACTAATAATAAATATGTATGTATTTATAAAATTGTTATTTTCCAAATCCACCCATACAGTTGGGACTTCTGAAAACAAAATAGTATTAGTTATAATTTGTATACCATAGAGGATTGTATTTTCTACTAGCGGATACTCCCCTAGAGGCCTATAGGAAATGTAATAGTTATTTCTTGTATCGTATTATAAACGCTTTCCGCAGATATAGAATGTACAATTATAAGATTAAAACTAGTTTTTTTAGCCCCGTGGTGATTGTACATTTCTATATTCGTAGAAAACTGGATATAATACGATGCTAGACATAGTTTTTTCGTGTTACACCCCAAATTATAGAGTAGACTCAAACTTGAATACTTTGGTCCTTTACACAATGTAGCAAATAATCAACGAGAGATATATTTGTATTAAAGTGTTATTACATACACTTAATCATCCTTTTGAGTTTTCTATATGTCTCTTATGTTTCAGCCACCACCTTATAAACAGCTCCAACAAGAACGAACCATACCATGAGACCAATGATTTACATGAAATTATCAAAATTAAACAAAGAAAATTCATCACAACATCATTTATTATACATATTCTACTATGATATATATATTTGTAATATTTTTGTATAAAATTAATAATTATGTATTTTTATGTGTAAAAATTGTAATTTGTTGAATGTAAGAAACACTCGCTAATACTATGAAACCATGGACCATAAACAGGCAGTTAGTGAGAACCATTCAATGTGATTTGTAGTAAGGAAAAACCTCTTATGATAATTTAAATAAAATCTTAATTACACTAGGTCTGGTGATCTAACGATTGCCGACGAATAAATACTGAGCACAATAACCAAAAGTTAAATGTTCAAAGATTTTCAACTGCCTATTTTGAGCTAATTTCTTTATTAACAGTTTACTTTGGTGCCCAAAGAAGGGTTATCTTAAATTTAGATATTAAAATTTATGCCACTTGTAATATTTTGATATTGAATTTTGCATTAAAAAGGTTTAAAATAAAGTTATTCTTTCCACATCTTTTTATCTTTTGTTAATTTATTAAAATTGTCTATAAAAGTATTATTTCTTAAAGCCAATAGTCGAACATCACATTACTCTAAATCTTCTTTTTTCACATTTTCGCTTTTTCACTTTTACATAGATTTTTCGGTTTTTTAAATTAAAACAGTGGCTCCCCGACTTTTCGCGGAATCGCAATAACTTTTGTTTTTGACTTTTAACTTTGGTTATTTTCATAGCAGCTCCTTTTCTTCTTTTTTGGACTGGCAAATTCCTTTGTTACACTTATCATAAGCTGGTTTCTCCTGAAACAAAATATTTAGTTTATAGTTTTTTTGTTTTTTTTATTACAAAGGTTTGTGCAGTGATTACATTTTAAAATTTTTTTTTTCCTTATATACTCGATATATATTTTTATGTGAACTAGACATATTTCATTCTTTTTGCAAAGCTATTCTACATTTCGTTACGTCACTTGGTTTATCTCAGTAATATTTAACATGTAGCTTTTGTTACTTTTTGTGTTCATTGGTTAATTTGTTTTCTAGATGCGCCGCTCCTATGGTTGTTACCGTCAATTCTTGAGATTTTTTTTGCAGCAGTTCTTTATCTCATATCTCTATTTAAGCTATACTTATAAGTTAAAGTATTTTTACCTTACAGTTCCAACTGTTTCTTCCTCGCATCATAGCCATAGCAGCCCTCCATTCTAAAATATCACATTTTTTTTTATTAACAGCTTTCATTTTTTTATGCAATTTTACTGACACTTCCATTGTAACGAATGTATACCCTTTTACATCGCAAATTTTGAATTACAATAAATCGCCTCATTAACCTTTTGGTAGTAAAATAATTCCGCATTTTGTCCCTACATGGACCATTGTGCTTCATAACATGGAGACTTTCCCAATGTTTTTATTTTATTTCTGGCACTTTCTTTTCTTTTTCGACTTTAACAAGTTTTATTTCTCATACCCTAAGTTAAAGTTGTATACTTTCATTCATTGTTTACCCCTTATCCCTATGCACCGTGCATTCATACCCAATACAATGATTATCTGAAAAGGTCGAACCAAAATTTACTGCCCATTCGCGGAGAGGGCCCACTTTCCTTCAAAAACAAACAAAAAATATTGTTCAGCTAAGCGCAGCTTTTCTGTGTTTAGTGGCCTGTCGATCTTGACTGTTGGTCTGTCAATCTTGTCGAACCGTTTATTTCATGCGTCTTTGATGATTACAACATGAGTTTTTTCCTTTCATCCCTTAAGCTGTGGCCACTCTTAACATCAGCTCTTACATATTTTTTTTCTTCTCATACCTTCCCCCCCAGCCGCAGCCTCTAGGGGCATATTAACGAACATCTCCTTACGCCCCTTCGTACCGACCTGTTAAGTAGACCAATACAACAGCGACTATCACCAGTCCGGCTTCCCAAACTTCTGGCTGAACCGACATCTCCTACAAAATTTTAACTTTTTATGTTTTATTCAACTTCATAAATTACGTTGTTCATATTCATTGAAAATTATTCTCAAAATTAGTTTTTACATAGGCTTAATGGAAAGTAAAGCTAATCTAGTTTTTGTTTTCTACTTCACAACAAAATCAGTAAATAATCTACGCCTGAACAAAATAGCCTTGACAACAAAAGAATCCAAAATTATTTTTTTTCTTTCTTCTAAATCAAATTCCAAAAGCCATAAAAGGCCTTTTGCGTTGTATATATTTGGAAATGCCAAAATTTGACGTATTTTCAAATCCCTAACAGGGATTTCATGGTATGTTGCCTAATATTTTACTTTTTACTCTTATCTTTTATCTAAAACTATTCTTGGCTTCGAAATTGACGTTGGAAATAGCTTTGGCTTCAAAAATATCGATTAGTTTCAAATGGTTTTTCTTACACCTCAGGGATATTAGAGAATTGGAATTATTTTTCTTTTTAACAAACAAGTTAGAAATTGACGTTGACTTAAACATTCATTCAGTAAGCAAAACAAAATATTTACATTTGCTTTAGTGGTCCATTTTATCCCTGGCCACCTGCTATCTGTATATTAATCTAGGTAAATCCATTATATCACCCCTCCCACCCTCACCCCCCCCCCCCCCCCATTGGGAAACATAATACAATACTTCGAACACGTAGTTCCCCCTCCCAACCACCTTGTAGGAATTCCCCCCCAAAATCCCCTCCCACTCCCACCTTACCTTATACCTGCCTTATTTATCAATTTGGGCCCTAATCCCCCCCGCCCCAATTTTTCACAATACCCAAGGCCATTCAATTTTTCATTCTGTATATATTAAACTTTATATTTGAACATGATAGACGGCTTCACCTTAACATATGGAAATTGGTAGATATTACAGTTTTAAACTAAATGTATGTCATATTTTCAACGAATGAACCCCAACGTGCTCAAATACAATAAAACACTTGCATTTAAAACGAATAGTTTCATATCCTTACTGTAAATTTACCTCTTACAAATAACTATTACTTATTTCTTAAGATATATACAAATATTGATTTCTGAACAAAACTATACCCCATGGTCCTATCCCTCCAAATCTTAAATAAGCATATCTTGACGGATAATCTAGGGGCCGAGATTAACTTTGTGTATTTTTTAGGAATATCATTAAAACCAATCTCTTGCCAAAATTAAAAAATATAAAATTGAGTATGCTTCACATAGGTCGCGTATCGTTTTTATAATGATACAAATATTCGAAACGAAGTTCGCTTGATTTTGATTGTTAGACATACCATTTTACATCAAAATTTATAGTTTTTTTTTGCAAAGAAATGACAAGGCTTTTCTGTATTTCAAGTCGGTTCGTCCGCAACAATACCTGTCTTTGTTCCTCCAAGCACGGAAAATTTGTTCCATCGCTTTCTACCTCTCCCTGTAAATATTTAAATACAAGTCAGAAAAGATTCAACAACATTAGTCACCGGACCGTCCGTATATCCATTTTCAAAAAATTGTGGTTTACCATCCCTATTCATCCCTGTTAATGGTCTATAAGACCCCTCCTATATTCATAATGGTTTAGGTTTTCAAAAAATTCCAGGCCCATAGCTGTCATTTAAACCAACCAAAACATTTTGCAATTTTTTAATCTGAACAATGCCGCCAACTAATACTATTTTTTATTGAAATTACAGATTCATATAAGCATTTATTATACGTTTTTATTTTTTTTTTTTATTCTGCGTTTATTCCAAAATTCATACACCCAAATAACACATGAATTTTTGTTGTTACAACACCCATACACCTTTTCCCAATCTTGTCAATTCACCTACCCACCCCCACCCCCGCCCCCTCATATGATCGATAAGAACCAACCCCGTAGCAAGGCACTCATAAACTTAGTTTGTCTGTCGGTACGTTTTTATTTCTTAGTTTCGGCTTTCATGCCTTTTCCCTCCTACTTTAAGGAAAATTAGCTCATAATTTTTTTTGCATACAATAATAATTCGCTCAATTTTCTTTCCCCATTAAACGAAACTTGATTTTCTTTTTGATTTTTCTTACCTCCACAACAAATTCTGTTAACTTCTTGCCTGGAATATCTTTCTCATTGCTCTCCTAAAATTGTACATATTATACCGTTTATATACATAATGTTATAGGCGAAGCGACTCTATAATCACGTCTTTCCGATGTAAATATGTCCATAAACATTACCCTGTATAACACAGTTTTTCAACACATTCATTTACAATTTTGCTTTAACTCTTATACATTTATATTTTGATTATTCAGTTTTGCCAATATATAAATGTTAATGTCTGTTTGTCATACTGTTTCAGTGCTTCACTTTTATGGATGCTGTCATCCTTGTTTAAATAACCTTAGAATCGTACTACGCAACTAACTTCGTTCGATCAATTTTTAACAAAATAAACTTTCTCAAAAATATAGTTTTTTTCTTTAATTTTTTTTCTTGCTTTTGCCTTATTAGTTACCTTTCTGGAACTTTCCCCGAAGATAGAACTACCTCCCTCCAGCCCCGCCTGATTTTTCTCGCTTTCGGGGGGGGGGGGGAGACTCATGCAAATAAAGATATTGAGAGGTTTCGTGATTTTATTCCTTAGCAAAATAAAAATGTCATATAAACAGAAATTTTTCAAATGTTTTAATTCAAATTCCCCAAATTAATCAAGTAATTAAACAAATTAATTGTATGATTTGCCAACTCAACTTCTACAGAATAACTTTACATTTTTTTTATTTTTACTTTTATAAGCGTAATGACGTTTTTGCAGAAATTTTTCATATTCAAATAAATAGACAATCCAACAAAAAAATAAGGTTTTAGTTCAATCATTACACAAAAAGTAACTTCTTACTATCAAATAATTGAACAATTTCGTGACTTTATGATTTTTATTAAATCCAAAAACAAATCTTTGATTTCAAAGAAGAATCTTTAGAACAAAGCGACTCTATACCTAATTAATTGTCTGTCCGTCTGTCACGGCAATCACGTCAACGACAGATAAACATTTGCAAAAATACCATATTACCCATTTTTTACAAAAATTTACAATAATCATACAGATTTTTTTCACGATCAAATTAGTTTTAAAATTTTGCAAACTTAAATTACCACGAACACTAAACCCTTAATTCCTAACCCGATTTAGATTTGCAAAATACTTTATTTTTTTACATTGACCCATCCATAAACCCTGTTTTTGTCCATAACAAATTTTTAACAATATACGCTTCAAAACAAAAGATATATGCTTATCTAACAGAAATCATTTCCAACGAAAAATATTATTAGTTTGTAAACAAAAACGACGAAACTTTTCTATAATAAGAGTAAACCGTGCGTCCATCTGAAGTAATCTAGTAAGCGTAGCAACTCTATACCAGAATATACGTATGCCCATCTCAAACATACCGATTTTTAAGTCTTTCTAACAAAAATTCCATTCATGAGAAAAAAATTGGATCATTCTGAAATTTTTAAAAAAATATTGATCCCAAGAACAACAGCACAAAACGCTATATGCAAAGCATTTATATAATCGAACTCTCAAAAATGTAAGTAGGTCCTTAAATATTATATTGTAAATAAGCGATTTTACCAAAAATAACAATTTCCATGACGTCACGCAAAAGACAATACCCATATTTTTCAATCATATCTTTCTAAAGCTTCGTTTTATGGATTTTGTCACCCTTGCTCAAATCTAAAACCAAATTTATTAATTTTTAAAATCATAAAACAAATAGACTCATTGATGCTCATTAAAAACTTTGCTTTAAAACATCGCTAGTTTTTGCAAATAAATCAAGATATCACTCCCGCTAAGGGCGAAGCATCAAATATGTCGTAAAATGAACCCAAATTTTAAGGATACACCTATATAAAACTTTACAACATTATATTGTTTTAAAATATCCCTACAACAATTTTACAATAAGCGAATCTTTTATATGCTTAAGGTTAGCCTGTCCTCACGTTCATTTAATGTATATTGGTTTTTCGATTCCAATTAAACATTTTTTATCATGATAAATAGTCAATTCATATGTTTTTATTTTAATGATGTTTGAGACAAATAAATAAAATATTCTAATGGAAATAAATTCGTAATTAAATATTTAAATTAAAGTGAATTCTTCTGATTGCAAATATGCATAAAAAAGAATTTGTAAAGCAATTGTACGTATAATTTTGTTTAACCTCGTAAATAAATAAAAAAAAACTTTAGTTTTAATCTATTACGCAACACAAAAAATTATTGATGTCCTATTATCTTTTTCAAAACCATCTTTAAGCTATAATCTCCTTTCAATGGATATTAACAATATTCGGTTTTTCCAAATATTCCTACACTTTTGGAAGCCTACTTTTAATAATAAATGTAAAATTGAATGACAACATACAAATTTACATAGTTAACGAACCACTTTTCCCTTTTTACTCCATTAAACGTGAAAAATGCTTAGCATACTAGAAAAATTTTCCCTTTTTCTTAACAACAGGTTATACCCAAGCCCCAAAACAAATTTATTTTTAGAATATCTATCCCTAATATTACAACAACCCCAACCCCCTATTCTTGTAATATATTTTAATAAAACAAAAAAAAACACGATACCCTAATATAAAGGAATAAAATGCTGTAACATTGCAAATATAGCGCAGCTACTCTACAAACGCTTGTCATCTGAAGCTTCTAATCACAAAAATTAAACGAATGAATTTTCTTTTAAGTAGCATTAAATGTTATTTTTATGTCTATTATTTCCGACACCCAGAGGGTTGGCACAGTCGTAAAAAATAAAGTCTGAATAGTAGTATGAAATTATGTTAAAGTGCTGTTTAAAAGTTTAATAAAAGTTTTATCCCCTTTCATGAAAATTCTCAAATTTACAGAAGTTAAAGATTCATATATATTTTTGAGTCCAATTTTTGTATAACTTCAACTAATCTTTCTTTTACTTTTCATTATCTTGACATTAATAACAAAAATGTTAAATAAATTTGTTGAGATAAATTGTGTTATATTTGAAATGTAACAAATGCAATATCACACAAAAACTTTTGTGTGACGCTTAAATCCTTACCATTTCCAGCTTTTAAAAAAATATACTCGTGATTGCTTTTTGTTTTAATCCATTCCCTAACACCCAATCGTAATTTCTGCGTAGCAATTATATCCCTAACTCATGTACTTATCAACTTTATTCGGTGTGAAATTTGTACGTCGCATAATTGAATAAATATAAATTGATTTAAAGATTTGATTAACTCTTTATCCAAACACAACTTTTTGTTGTGAAACATTCACCTTTTTTTTAGTAGCGACGCTACTCTATAATTCTACTATTAAAGATAGACAGCTGAAATTTTTTGTGAAGATTCCAATAACATATACACCAATTAAGGTGCCAAATCGATTCATAAATTTCATGTTTTTCTCCTTAGCTTAATGCTTCAAAAGATATTATAAATATTTAAAAGGTTTCGTGATTTTTTCATTTATGTCTTTTAACATACTCAAAAAAAATATTTTTTTTTCAAATGGCTATCAATCAATTTAGAACTTCGTTACTTATGGCTGTTGTCATCCTTGTTAAAGACAATTAGTAAAAGTAAATCCTACCTCATATACCAAAGACGAATGATGATTTTCAGGAACAAACTGTTTTTCTTGTGGAATTATTAAGTCCTAACAAAAAAATTTTTTTTCAAGATAATTAACTAATTTCGGAAATTTTACTTGTAAATGAAACATTTTAATCTTGACGTGAAACAACCAAAGAGTCCGGCAAATATTTCTACAATTCATGTCTGTCTGTCAAACAAATAATTGTTTTAAATTAAGCTACGTCTGTATGCTCTTAGTTGAAATCTACACACACAAACGTCCTTGTTAATTTTCTTTTAACGTAAAACAGTAATAATTCTTAAATCCATGAGAATGAAATATGTACTAGATCATTTTTTTTATATTCGCATAATTAAATATTATTATTGAAACCTATTTTCAAATGAACTCGCTGCACCCACCTTAATAATAGTATCAACTTTTCTAGTCCCTGCTTCACAATCCTTAAATAGTACATAGTATATTTTTTATAAATATTTATAGCAACGCTACTTTATGCTCATGTCGAATATGTCAGTACGTCAATAACCTATGGAATAACCATAATTCATTCATACTTTTACATGAAAATTCCCTTTTAGAAACAGAACAAACAGGAAAATTAGACCAGTACGGTCAGAACGCTTTTCAGAAACCGAAAAGTATACTTTTTTTATCAATATTTTATTTCGCCCCGCTTCGACACAAGAAAAGTTTTTTCCCCTCACCACGATTTGACGGTTTATTTATTTTCGAATTTTTATCCCATATTTTCTGGAACACCCATCGTTTTAATATTGCTTTAAGCTTCGCTGATTAACGGCTTGTCATCCTTGTTAATGTATATATGTTGCTTTACCTGTGTAAGTATAAGGTTCTCAAATAGTTCAACCTTTAATAAATAAATAGAATTAATTAAAAGCAAAGCTTTTCTACAATTTTCACAGCATAACGCACGTATCCCTGTCTGTCTGTCCTAACGTCCATTAACCTTTAAGGTTAACATACTGTTTCTTTAAAACCGACAAAGGTATGGAGCAACCTACGTCAAAAAGAAAATGTTTTTTTTCCTTCACAAAAAAATATGTTCATCCATACGGCTGTGAATGTCAAATCTACATCGAGCTCATTATTGTGTTCAGACATTTTAAAACTTCGCTTTTGTGGATGTTGCCAACCTTATATTATACATATCAACTAATTTATACAGATACACTAAGAACATGTCATTGGTTATAGATGTGTACTGTTTTAAGGTCTAACCTACAAGGGTATTTTGTCTGCTAATAATTTCCATATATAAATATATATATCTCGCTGTATACTTAACATATAAAATTCTAAATATCGAAATGACCCTGTGCATGGGAAATTGAAAAGTTGTCCTTTAATAGTTTTTTTGGAAAAATTGTTTTACACAAGATTGTTGGCATAATGTTGTCGTGCTAAATGACCAACAATCCCTCACTCCTGCGCACTAACCATTTTCCCCCCAAAGGAGCAGACCCCTCCTTCCCTCATACCCTCCAGCATTTCATCAAATTTCCCCTTTTCATAAATCATGTACATTCAACCGCTGAAATTTTAATGTTGACTCATGGTTTATATAGATTCCTTTTTTTTATGGCTCAACAATTCTTAATGAGGGCAGAATAGCACCTCAATCCCCTTACCCCTGAGGTATCCCCTTGTGTCGTTCTGCTTGGCCTTTTATTAAGGGGTAGGATGACCCCTGGGGCCGCTTCTTGATTTTAACATCACAATTCATGATTTTGTAAACACTATCCCAAAGGGTGTTTGGGACCGTAGTTAAAAACAAAAGTCATGACCCCTCAGAAAATGAATTCTCTAGCGACTTAATGGAATGTCTTTTCGCAGCAATAGGCAACAAATGAATGTTCATAAAGACCGGGGTGGTCTATACATGAATATCTGTTGCGGCGGTCTCTACATATAACGGAAGGATTATACGTCTGCGGTCGCTGAAAAGAAGTTGTGAAAGAAACAACCGACTCCTCCGTTAATGTATTTCACGACAATGTAAATAATGTATATTACATCATCTAACGTTTCATTACTAACTTTCAAGTATTGTATTCCAGGACACTTTACACTTGTATATGAAAAACTTGCCCAAGTCCTGGATGGCAATTTTTCATATATGACCAGTAAAGAATAATTACCTTCATCAAATGAAGAAAACACAATCAGTAATATCAAACATTTTTTAAAAAACTATGAAAAGTGAAAATTAGACAATATGGCACCCAGTGCAAGACTCAATGATATAATTATAGTTTTCGTGCCTGTCAGAAGATAACTTACACAAAACATTGTCAAAGGCACTACTAACACTGTCAACATGATGAATACTAGTTAAATAAACTTTGACACCAGCGCCCTCAAGCTCGTGCCCAAGAACTCGACGAGGCCTATCGGCCTTGTTCCCAAATATTACAATATCCAGCTCCTCTCTTCGACTTCTTAACGAGCGGATCCAAGTGTTAACATCACATGGCTTCGTTAGGTCTTGAATTAAAATGACCAGACTCGCAGCGTGTAGCTGCTGGTCAGTTACATCGTCTGGGCCGTCCTAGAAAACGAAAGAAATATTTTTCTATGAATGTTAATTGCTTTTTCTTGAAAAAAAAAAAAAGAAAAAGAAAACCCTTATCATATTAGAAACCTAGTCTATAAAAATACTATAAATCATTATCAACTCTTTACCTGCCCATCGCAGTCGAACAAGAATGTGTCGTATTCAGGAACGTAAAAGATTTGCAAGCGGCTGGATGGACTGGATCTCAAAGTCTGAGCTTTCAAATACATACGACACAATGAACTTTTACCAACACTAGGTTTCCCTATAACAATTACGTTAAAAGTACATTTCATATTTTCTGAAAAAAAAATATACAGAAATACATGATATCCACATATAATGGTTATACAGAGAATAACATTATGATTATTAAACAGAAGGTGGTGGAAGGCCACTGTTGTCGGGAACGGAAGTACGAAGTTCATCTCTCATAAGTTTTATGAGGGTTGTCTGCGCTTGAATCTTCTCTCGCTCCAGAACAAGACAGCTAGACATCCTCTTTAACTTCATCCTCAACCTCTGGTACCGACACAGCATTACTAAAAATAGAAGTAAATGAAGAAACAGCTTAATTGATGAAAATAACTGTAAATCAAACTCAGATTAGAGTCATATGGGTTAGTAAACAAACAATAACCTGCTAAGAAACACTTCTCAAATGCCCCTAGCAACAGCAGAATTATCTCCATTGTGGTGAACTTCTCAAAGAAACCATAGACGTGCCCACTTGGATCTCCAACCTCAGTTCCGTTCACATACTGCTTCAGGTCCAGTACAAGTTGCCCACCCGCAGGAGCAGTAGTGCTACTACCAGCCAATACCTAAAATAGTTAATACCCACGTCAAAACACCACAATTATCACTACCTTGTACAGAAGTTAAATATTTCATTACCAATAATGAACGTAGCACATAATACGCAGAATCAAATAAAGTTACCTGGTCTTCAAACATCCAAGAAGCAGCGCTCACAACCCCAAGAGATACCTGAAACAATGATATTGTAAATTATAATTTAATTAAATAAATATACTACTGTTTTCCCTAGGTACTTAACATTTTGATAGATCGGTCAATTTCCTTAGGTACTTAATGTTTTTTTGTGATAGATTGGTCATTTTTCTTAGGTACTTAATGTTTTTTTTTTGTGATAGATTGGTCATTTTTCTTAGGTACTTAATGTTTTTTTTGGTAGACAAATATATAAACCTACTCTTATAACTCATACTTATAACTTTTACAGATATAGAGCATGAAAACTAATCAAGACATAGTAGCGTGGTTAATAATCGTATTGTTACTGGCGATCCAAAACCTTACAATCGATGAATGCCCTGACCTCCTAACAGATCATTCAGACAGTGATAGTGATTAAAAATTAGTCACATTAAACATAAACTCATTTACAAAAACTTTATTTCTATTATATGTATAATTGTACTGATAATATTGTATTTTTAATGAAAAGGTTCCCTAACAGGAGCTTTTGAATAATTATTATTTTAACCTTTAGTGTATTATAATGTTATATTATGTACTGATATTTTTTATTATTGGATTTATTTCTGGAATAAGCGTCACCATTTGCTTATACACATTGTTTAAGAGATACTCTAAGTGAATATTATTAAAAAAGATAAAACTTTAAAGAAGAACAACTATATACATAAACATGGCAGAGGAGCGTATTAGAGAACTCGAAAGAGAACTTACTGCAGCTAGAGAGGAAATAGCTACTCTCAAGCAGGTGGATGATAATAGAAGCGAAGTCAGTTTCTATTCCGAAACTGACATCGACGGGAACACTAGTGACGGGAGTGTCTACCAACCAAAATCCAGATTTAAGAAAAAAAAGAAAGACAAATCAAAGCACCCAGAAAGTCTGAAAAATCTGCTCTCCAAACACCAACACATTCTAAAAGAAATTGGTCAACTCACCCTGAAGGACAGTAACCTGGAGAAAACCAAATCGCTGCTAAATAGCTTAAACAAAACTCAGGTGAGCCAAGCAGTTCGCAACCACAAACTTGGAAACCTACAAGAATCGCTAACACCCCCCAATATAGAGAAAAATGAAGCAGCTGAATCAACCAAACACCGTGATTGTATCGGAACTTTGAAGGATATGTTTCGACATCAATTCACAGGAAAAGCAGATGAAGACCTTGAATCTCTACTTTTTGCAGCAGGGAAACTGGCAGAAGAGGCTAATTTGAATAAGGCACAATGGTTCAACTTAATCAAAAGTAGAATCCAAATGGGATCAACTCTATACATCGAGTTGAGATTCCACGAAGAAAACAATAGCACTCTAAAACAGTTATACCAGGAGTTGATGCCGGTTTATGGCCGCCAAAGCAGTTACATAGGGTGCCTAAACCGTCTCAACTATTACAAACCCCCAAATGCATGTGCACCCAATGAAACATTTGCAAATATCAAGAGGTTAGCCACTGAACTTGCCACCGCAGCTAAACCAGCTAACCCACCAGACTTTGTCTATAACCGCATAAAGGACAAGTTACTTGTTCTATACCCGGTGATGGCTACCACTCTGGTAGAACGCGAACAGATGGAAGGTAGTTTCACCACTGCAAGCTTATCAAGAATATTTATCCAACTTGCTCCAGTTTATACAAAACAAAAGGGTAAAGACAGCACAGTCTTTGAAATTTCTTCCGTGGATGAAGGTTCTGATACAGAGGACAAACCAGAAACCACAATCCACATAATCAAATTAACAGACCAAGTTGCCAAACGTCTCCAGGGTAAATGTTACAAATGTGGAGGAGATAACCACTACGGGCGAGAGTGCAAACTCTACAAAGATTGCCCAATGGCCTATTATCTGTGTTCGTCCTGTAAAATAGGCGTTCACCTCCCTAAGGACTGCAAACAAGCCCCTAGGGAAGGCCATGTTAACATAGTGACAGAAGACAATGTCAAAGTAACAATTGAGTCAAAAAACGATCTAAGGGGTTAGGTGAGACTCCCCGTAAAACCACCACTTCTGTAAATACCATGACTGAAGAATACCTGAATAATGACATACAAGAACCAAGGAATGTCACAACCTCTGAAAAACAATTACAAACAGAAGAACCTTCATTCCTACAATCCCATAGTAAAGTGAATCTTGTCGACTTCACAAACAGCACAGCAAACTATGAGAAAAAACCACAAGATGACTTGACAGTCGTTGCATGCTTCATGTTCCTTTTTCAAACTTTCAAGGAAAGATTGATTAAGAACAAAAATGAAGTACTCCAATTCGTTCAATTATTAATAACACTAATATTTGGATTTGAAATTGCTATGATTTTTGGAGTAGCCAACTTGCTGTTTCAACTTTACACTAAAGAAGAAAACAAGCATTTTTCAAAGTACGATATAAATGAAATAAAAAACCAAATATATCGAGAAATGAAGTTACCTACCAAAAATCAAGTAAACTTGCGAAAAAAACTATATAATCTACAAGAGAAGCGGAAAAAGAGGAATTTTCGATCTGAAACGGAAAACAGTGACACAGATGAAGAAGAAGAGATCCACGTAATGCCAGATCTACCCTCTGATATTCCCTTAACATCTAAATTCTCTATCACGGGAAAATGCGGCAACCTGAACATATCTTTTGAGATAGACACTGGCAGTGGCCACTCTATCATCAATAAAGAAACTTTTGATCAAATAGAACCTAAAAATGTCCTAGAAGTTAGACAACCTACTAAAACTGCTAGAGACTTCTCAGGAAACGAGATACCTTTCCTTGCAGAAGTCCTTCTCAATATTGTTTTTGACAAATGTTCAGTAAAACAAACTTTCCTTGTTTCCAGTTTTCCTAACAGCACTAATTTGATAGGTGCTGACTGTCTGCGCTCGAAACGAATAAATTGGGAAATAGACGGTGACTGCAAGGTTTTTCTAGTGTTCAAAAATTGGGAAACCAAAACCGTCCTACAGAAGTTACCTGTACAAGAGAATAAGCTGTTTCCAGTTTTCGCCCAAGATACTATACAACTTCCAGGAGGTGAAACGACAACATTATCCGCCAAACTGCTGGAAGCGAATATAAATTTCATCAACACCAAGGAGATCGAAAACACAATTGGCTTCACCACACTCAAACATAACTTCTTCCCTCAAGAAATCACAGGTCTTTGCTCTTTAGAGGGGGATGGCACACTACAGATCCCAATCCAAAATCACGAATTTGGCAGTAAAACTATTTTCAAAGGTGAAAAAATAGGAACTTTTGAGTTGTTACCAAAAAACTCCAAAATATACAACCCCACACTGAAAATAATGGAGACAGTTAACTCTGAATCTAAAATAGAACCCAACATTAGCAACAGCGCTAAAATTTTAGAAGAAAAACTCAAACATCAAACTTGCAAGAAACCCAAGGTTAACAAAACCGAAAGAAAACTAGAACAAGAAAATCACAGAAACCCGAACGTTAACAAAATAAAACTTTCTGAACCTGGAGACAAGTCAGAAGCTGGAGACATTAGTGATATCATCGAAGAAGCGACACAACCCATGAAAATCAAAGTTGGCCCAGAAATTTGGGAAGAGGTACTAAAAAATGTACCGCCTCACCTCAAAGGTAAAGTCTTCAAACTCCTGACAAAAGATTTTCCGAACGTAGTAAGCAAAAGTAATACCGATTTTGGAGACTGCACCCTGTCCAACAGCGAATTTCAAATAGAACTCACCTCAGCAAACCCCAATGTTACGAGCAAACCATACAAGTTGCATCACATATTTGAACAACAAATCCAAGAAACAATAGAAGAGATGATACAAAACAAACTACTTATCCCTGAATCAAGCCCATACTCTTCCGGCATATTTATACGCCCTAGACCAGATGCCACTAATACAGGCAATGTCCGAGTCAGAGTCATAACAGACTATAGACAACTAAACAGTGTCACAAAAGCAGATCTCTTCCCTTTACCAAGTATGAAAATGCTCTTACAAAAATTGAGTGGTCAGCAATATTTTATCTTGCTTGACCTAAAGGATTCCTACCAGTCCATAAGGATCAAGGAATCCGATAGGTTTAAAGCAAGTATATTGACCTCTTTCGGTCAATATCAACCATGCCGTATGGGCTATGGGTTCAAGAATGCCCCTAGTTGGTTTAGTAGACAAATCTCTAGAGTAATCGTTGGTCTATCCAACGCAGCCAACTATATGGATGATATTATCATCTTTGGCAAATCTTATGAGGAAGCATTCAATGCTTTCCAAGAAGTTATAAAACGATTAGACTCAGCCGGATTTAGAATTAGCCTACCAAAACTCAAGATGTTTCAACCAGAATTAAAACTTCTAGGCATGATCATCAGTCAGGATGGCATCCGATGCGATCCATCCAAGGTCGAAGGCATTGTCGAGTTTCCTGAACCTACAACTAAACAACAAGTAATGCGATTCTTAGGATGTTGCAACTTCTGCAGTGACTTTATACCAAATTACAGCCAAATATCAGCTCCACTGTACAAATTAACCTCTTCTCCAAATGAAAGAATTACCTTAAACAAGGAGGAAAGACATGCTTTCAACAAACTCAAGCAAATGATAAGCAAACCTACCATGTTAAACTTTGTTGACAGTACCAAACCCATCTTCTTAGAAGTAGATGCCAGTGGCTCAGCATATGGAGCAGTGGCATACCAAGTTGATTCTTATTCACCAGAAGACATACCGAAACTAAAAGTTGCACAAGCCGAAATAATGTCTAAGAAACCAACAGAACTCACTGATTCTTTACGCAAGATCATCAATGACTACATAAGCAAAGATGAAATAATTGATTATGATGTAGACCTCAAACCTTCAGGCTCCACACAAACGGAAGAAGAACTTTTTCAAGATGACGTGTTCCCGTATGCAAACACAGAAATCAAAACCTTGAAGAGAAAAAACGTCATCTTTGTTCCAAGAACTATCTTTTTTACAAGCAAGAAATTCAGTGAAACCCAAATGCGTGGATGGAGCTCACTTATGAAAGAACTCTTTGCTATCCTTGATATATGTGAAAAAAGGGCAGATTGCCTTTCAATAGGTAAGGAAGCCATAATATTGAGCGACTGCGCGGCAGTCACTTATCTTTTTCATCAAGCTAAGAGCAATAGTCTCATGGCTAGATACCTATCAAGACTAAGCCAGTTTCCATTCAAGATCATGGTCAAACACAAAGCTGGTGAAAAACTATGCTTGGCTGACAACTTATCCAGAGTTTATACACTAGATCCGGAAAGAGACGAGAACAAGATACCACACAATCAGGGGATCCTAGTGAAGACTCCTTTCCAATTTGGAGACATCATAGGACCAGAGGACATTATTGAGGCCATAAGCAATAGTGAAGACCCAATAGTAATACCAACTTCATCTGACCTTATAAGTAAATTCATTCAAACAGAAGATTGTTGTGAAACAGCCATAAACAAAATAGAAGTGATAAACTCCATCAAAGGAGAAATACTAAAAGAAATCAAAAATTCATTGACTAGAGACAAATACATTGCTGCTCAACAAGAAGAACTAAAGGAAACGTATCAGGAATTAACAACTAACGAAAGAGCAGACAAGAAATTGATAGATGGAATAGTAATGATAAAATTCGGGAATACTTTCCGAAGACTTACTCCCCCATCCCTCAGAAATGCCATCATTTCAAGAACTCACTTGTTGGGTCACCTGTCTAGCAGAAAGTTAATCAAAATCATACAAACAACTGATTTCTGGCCAGGAATGAAGAAGGATATTAAAGATTTTTGTAAAACTTGTCTATCCTGCTTGTGGATCCGACCACCTAGAGGTCAACAATACAAACTGGGTTACCCAGTGACGGGGCAACTTGGCGAAGTTATGCAGATAGATGTGGTATCAGGTCTAAAACGTACGGAAAAAGGTAGCTACTTTGCTACCTGTATAGATACTTTTTCAAGATTTGTGATTGCTTTTCCCTTACGGAATGATAAATCAGAGGAAATAGTCAACAAACTAGAGACATATGTCTTCTCATTATTTGGTCCCCCCCGAATCATCGTAACAGATGGAGCAATGAATCTAGGAAAAAGCGTAAAAATGCAAGAACTATGCAACCTTTATCAGACTCAAATAAAAATAAGATCGCCATACAGTTCAAGAAGCTTAGGTATGTGCGAAAGGGCACACTCGTCAATACTAAATCTTGTTCGATCACTGTCAGACTCATTTGAAACAAACTGGTCACACAATTTACCTCTGGCTGTAGCCATTTATAACAGTACACCACATCTAGCCACAGGGTTTTCCCCATACGAGATCAGATTTGGTTACAGAAATCGTATGTGGGACCCTGTGGACAAAGATATTCTATTCAGAATAAAAGAGACCAACCTAAATGCTTTCTCCTCCAACCATCGTAAGAAATTAAAAGCTATACATGACAGAGCCCTCGCCAATGACAAAAAGTATAAAGAAGAAATGAGAAAAAAGGGAGGTCGTACAGCAGAGTTCACTGAAGGAAGTTTCATTTTGGCATTGAACAAAACACCAGCGGTTAATGAAAAGATGAAGTTGCGACCGAAGTACTATGGTCCATTCATCGTACGCACAAATCTTGAAAGCGTTGTTCTGGCCGAATCTGTTCTAAATGGAAAAACAACGTACATACACAAGAACTTTATACGACTAATTCCTGAAAAAAGTCTTGCCAGATATAGAGACATGCCCCTTTATGCTAAAAAGATCTTTGGAGGAGGAGTAGATTGGCAACATTGGGAAGATCTACACAAAGAAAACAATCTAATGGAACTAATAAAGTTAAGAAATACCGGAAATACAGAATATGGTGTAGAAAACCCAGGCGTCATTGACGAATTCCAACCAACTTTAGAAGCACCTGAAGAACTTGTTGAAAATAACGAGCAAGTTGTTAACCCCACTGGTAGCTCTACTGAAGACGAACCAGATCTTGAACAACCTACGCAAGAACAAAATTCTGAAGAAATGAATGTCGGTAATCGCCGAGTCAGGTTTGAAATCCCTGAAACTCAAGAGAGACCTAAGCGTTTAATTAAAGCTCCCTCAAAGCTAAACTTGTAAATAAATCATTTAAATGTGTATACTTAATCTTGTAATTATTTTTTAGTACTTCTTTTGATCATGTATATATATATTGTTGTATAACATATCTGATTTTATTTAATAAATGTTTGGCCGGGTGCTAAAGTAAAACCTTGCCGAATAAGTCCAGTTCACATAATAAAAAAAAAATATTTGTAATTATAACACCAAGGATGCTAACAATTTTACTATTGACTCTATTTGCTTTCAGATTCATATAAAATGATAGTTGTAATATTTATATTACAACTTATCACCAATACAAAGTCATGGATAAGACTTAGCGACCAAGCACCCGATGTCAACCACTTCATTAAGGAGAATAACCCAACTGTTATCTGTGAAACACAAAGTGTTACCCTAACGAAAGTAGAAATAAAAAAAGAACTGGATGCTCTCGCAGATAAAATAGAAAAAACCACAGACAAGATAACAACTTTCGCAGACACAACAACCAAAACTTTTACGGAAAGAAAAAAATTCTCAACATTGGGAGGAATACGTTTAAGAATAGGAACAACTACACAAGGATATAAAGCAGCAGTACTTGATTGTGAGTCTGATGATTCTGTGCTTATGAAAGTAACGAATGAAAATTACAAAACTGTTAAAACAATGATAACTACCTTAACACCAAACAATAGAAATATCTGGTTACCTGCCAAACCTTATAAAATCCCAATTTACGAGGATAACACAAAGATTCCAACTGAAATATGTAATCAACCAACAACAATAAATTTCAATAATCTAAATCTGGAATCGCAATGCGCATATCTAAACATAGATTCGTTGACGTTTGAAACGGATGCTTGTACTGCACAGAAACAATACCTATGCCAATCAAGGTTACAACCGAGTGATATTGCCAAAATTATACTACAAAAGGAGAATTTCCTTTCTCTACAATTCCAATACAAATATACTAGTGAAAAATTACTTTACACCTTAAAACAACTACCCTCTGCAAGCGAAATACCAACAACTCAAAGGAACTTCATCAAACAGGAAAATATTGAAATTTTGGAAGGATTCAACAGCTTAAAAACTGCCACATTCAAAAGTGCGGTAGACACCCTTTCAGAGTACATCAAGAACAAGATAAATTCCATTACTTCCTACATCTCCTTTATCGAATCAAGTGAGATGAACCTTATTTTCGCTACTGCTCCGGCTCCAACAACAACCACAACAACCACAACAACAACCATATCAACAACTGACACTCTAAGTTCTACAACCACCTCTACAACAACAACAACACCTATAACAACAACAACACTTGAAACGACCACAACAAATCTCCAAAAAACAAACAACCTTGAAAAGGAACCTTACTCCATAATCCAATCCACCACTCAACATAACGATTCTACCCTTGTTATAAAATATCGAACTCTTACAAAGTGTTCAAACCACAAAACAATAACATTATACCCAATTTATGGCACCAGGAATAACCTACACAAAAACGTAACATTTTACCAAAACTTGTGTTATGAAGTAGATAAATCTTGCCAAAACGAACCTTGTCATATTAGTCAGTATTCATTCAACCCTTGTTGTTCCAACATATTCAACAAGACTACACACACCTGCACTCCAGAAAACATATTTCCTAGCTTCTATTCACTCAATACAACAAATGTTGTATTCTCAGGAACTAAGACATGGATTAATGACTCGTGTGGAACTAATACATTAACGTACATGGGACATTTGGATCTTACAAACAACAAATGCTCCATAAACTCTGATCTCCCGTTCCTGACATACCCAATAACAGCAAACTTCTCAAAATTTCAGGGGGTGGATCCCAGCGAATACAACTCCACTGAATTTTATTCGCCCTCAGAAACCCTAACTATCCACAAAATACTCCCCTACGCGTCAACACTTGCAAGTGTATTTAGTGGCCTCATGTTAATAATCAGCATTATCATATGCTGCAGAAGGAAAAACAGAACTCCACAACGCTATGCAATTAGAGAACCAAGTCAAAAGGAAAACGTAACAACAAACTCCTGGTGGTGCTGTTGTTGCAACCAAGACCAATCAAACCAACAACCAGGGATACAAAGAACTGAAGAGATACAACTAAAACCATGTTTAAAGAAAACTAAACAAATGGAGGAAATCAGCTACCACTCATCCTCTGACTCCAACTAAAACCTTTAACATATATCTCATCCTCTGATTCTAACTAAAACTTTTTACATAATATATATATAGTTCAAATGTTAAATTATCATCTTTCGTAAAAAAAAATATAACATAAAAAAAAAATTAACCACTTCATCTAGGCCCTATATGTTAAACTGAACAGCTAACAAACAATTTTAATAGACTTCATTTTTTTATTTTTCAGATAAAAATTTAAAAGTTCAATCAACATATTAAAATAAAAATTAAAACCAGCCAAGTATACAAAACAGTTTCAAGTCATTGCTGAGGTAAAACTAACCTTTTATATTGTAGTTTAGAATGTAGTTAAATCTAACACCGTAGGGTGGTCTAACGACTGCTCTAAAATACATAAACTTAGTAATTACACTAACACTTTAGGGTGGTCTAACGATTGCTCTAGAATATTTAGTTATCTCATAATGTAGTCCTTAGATGTATTAACACTTTTACTTTATCTAACAATTAATAATTATTTTTTTTTGTTTAGACAATGGAGGAACCAGAACCACCCCCCACCATTTTCATCAAATACATCAATGCGTTGGAGGAATTAGAACACTCAAAAAACAACGAGGTGTACTTCAACGTTCAAGAAAACAAAGTGAAAGTCACAACACTAAACCCCTCTTACAGTCTTAGTGAAGATGGATTTCTTTACTATAAAGACATTCCCATCATAAAAACTTCAATCCTGTTAGAGATCTACAGTAAAAATAAATTAGAAGTTATACCTCAAACCCTTAAAGTGTGCAGAAGTTGTAGTACATTCTACTACAACTTCAAATCGCACAACGATAGTCAACATAAGAGAATAATAGAAAACATGTCTATTATTTCTTCATCCCCAAAAAATACAAACTCCGTCTTAGAATTTGAAATTGTTCACCAAACTGGACTAACAGAATATGCCCACTACAATCAAGATAAAAGATACATCATCCATACCGAAAGTGAAAACACCCGAATCATCTACCTCAAAATTAGAAACAAATCCAACAACAACATAAAAATAACAAAATGTGTAGCTGATAACTCCCAAAATGGCTTTATAGCCTGGTCAGCTGGAACACAAATGGGTAATCTGAGAATTTATCCATTTGGTGAAGAGTTACAGCCGAACACTCTGTCACAGAAAACTGTTGAAATAAGTGTACCAGGTCAATTTCCTGTCTCAAAAGATATGACCTTGAAGGTTAAAACAATAAACGAACAAACCAATGAGGAAAATCTTTATGACCTGTTACTCACAATCTTCAACAACTACCTTCCTCCTGGAGAAGAAGAAATACTAGAACCTAGAAATCACAGACACTGGGTTTGTGAAAAACGCGACAGAGACGAATCGCAGGACTATCTCAACACCAAAATCTGCCACACCCCTCCAAAAACCTTGTTTCAAACTTTAACCCCATACCAGCTGTTACAACATCAATTAATAAATCACCCCCCTCACTTACCTGTGACTGCAAAGTCATTGAATGTACCAAAAGAAGTTTTTGAGATTTATGAAATATTGAGCACCCCTACTAACAGAGATAATTGGAAGAAAAAGATAGCTCATTTTTTAAAAAGTGAGTTTGTGCACTATCTTACTTTCATGTTAAAAACCTGTCCAACCAAGGTCTTGAAAATAAACAAACTGGGACTAACATCCGAGTTAATCTTAGATCTAGACATGAATACCCTTAGCTCCTTGAATCTCAAGGCTAATGATCAAGTTCTCTTAAAGGTAGAGGACGAAGTCTTGCCCGCTCAAATATCTGTAACCGAGATCAAACAAACTACTATCAAAGTAGAGTATCTCCCAAATGTCCCTTTGAACACACAAATCCAAATTGCTCCTACACTTAGGACAGCACCATTTGCCATTGGTTTCAGAGTTTTAGAAGATGCTGAAAGTTTAGACATCAGTCTAGCAACAAAGAATTATTTCCTACCCAACAGAATCATCACTCATGGTAAACCTACCCAAATTGAACCTGCTGACAAGGGTTTGGATAACTGTCAATTGGAAGCAGTTACAAAGATGAACCACTTAGCTCCAGGGGACACCTTCATACTGATGGGACCCCCGGGCACTGGTAAGTCCCGAACACTATTAGAGTTCATACATCAAAGGCTTTTGTTAAAAGAGACAGTTCTTCTGGTGTGTCCTACTAACTCAGCTATAGTGGATATCTTTGGAAAACTGAAGAAGTCCGAAACATTCAAAGATAGAAAAATCCTAAAAATCTCCAACCCAACAGCACGGGTGGAGAAAACCTGCGAAACCTACTGTCCCTTACTGACAGATGGCGACATGAGACACAAACTTCCACACCCAAAGCAAGTATATGACGCTGACGTCATTATCTGCACATTGTTAACTTCTCACCGTCTTAACAATCTTAGCCCCTGCGAACCCACTACTGATACCAATGCAAAAGGATGGTCTAAGACATTCAATAATGTCATAATAGATGAGGCGGCCTTTTGCCCCGAATCTACTGTTCTCGTTCCCATCATCAGAAACATCACAGGAGGACAAAAGAAGTTCCGCTTGATATTATCTGGTGATCCCCTCCAACTTACACAGAGCCCTAACAGTGTCATAGTTACACAGCAAGAGGATATTATGACTAGATGTGCCAAATTTCTGTCAAAGCATGAAAGTAATTATCACTTTCTCATCAACAATTATCGCAGCAGCCACCAAATTGTGGATATCCTAAACAAGATCAGCTACAATGGAGAATTGGTTTGTAAAAGTGAGAAGGACGGTGAGGTAATAGTGATACATTGTGAAACTTCACAAAAATCACTCACTACCAAAAGTAAATTCAGCACCCCTGAAGCAGCCACTGTTGTCAGATATGTAAAAAATCAACCTGGAAACGAACCTTATTGTGTCTTGTCCTACTACAGAGGCCAGAAGATAACAGTATTGGCGGAAGCAGAAGCCAAAGGTTGCCGTAACATCTTCTCCACGACCATCGAAGATGTGCAGGGACAAGAGAGCAAGAATATTATTCTAACAACTGTTCTACCCCACATCCAGAATCCTTGGCACCTCTCAAAGAAACGTGCTAACGTTGTCGTGAGCAGGTGTCAGGATAATCTCACGTTAATTGGGGACCTCACCGAACTTCAAAGACACCCAATTCTCAAATACATACTACACTCTGCCACCAAAATCATCGCACCTGATAGTATCCGATCACAACTGGAAATTTCATCTTTCTTCCATAGAGAATCCAAAAGAAAGAAGGTGATATAAAAGTTTCCTGAATTCAAATTTAAAACAGCTTCTCTATTATTCACATTGTCTGTTTTATTACCTCAAATCAATGCTGTCATCAATTCTGTTTTTTTCATTTTTTATTTTTTTTATTTTTTTTGTTCATGATCACTTTAAATACATTAGCTGCAGTAACAAACCTTCTGTATTTATCTTGTCTTTTTGCCAATTCATTATATGGTGTATTATCATAAAAAAGGAATCGTTAGCATACTTGAAATATTTAACCTTACAATTTTTTTATTTTTTTTGTTTAAGATTTTTTTGTTTTTGATTCACAATCACTTTAAGGCAAAATCTAACAATTGTTAGGAGAATCGCGGCTCAAATGTAATCAAGATTACTTCACATATAGCATACTCCCAACCCGACAATGTGTCAAAACTAAAGACTTTTAGACAAATAATTTAACTGCTTTTAAAAATTATTTAGATTTTGTAGTATAGATACAAATTTAAGGTGGTCGAAAGACTGCCTTACAATAAATAAAATTTTTCTTTTATTCTAAACAAGATACAAAAATTGAATCGATTCCCAAATTTTACACTCTCGTGATTTTAAATGTTATATGATTACTATATTTTATTGGACTTATTTTCTATTCCATAACACTTTTTTAGTAGTAAATACACAATCGATCAACACTCATAGTTTTTGAGCTTCGCTACTTATGAACGTTGTCACCCTCGTTTTTAATCCATTTAAACCCCCCCCCTCTCTTGTTTAACAGAATGAGTTGTCATATTTCATAAACTTTTTATAGTTAACACTAACTATACATACATTAACGTTAACCTTACTGATTGCGGAGCTACTCTATAACTAAAAGATTTATTAAGACAAAAATGTTTTGATTTTAATATACATAAAACTTGAGATAATATACATCCCCACGATTATAGTCCATATGTCTGTAATAAGTAGACAACCCTTATTTTGTAAAAAGCCATGTAAATATAATTTTAACTTTGTTTCCCAAAAATATAATTCATAACCAATTAACAAGAATTAAATAACTATAGATACCCCATGCCTCAAATGGTTGTCAAAAATAATATAAAATTTGAGGAATAATTGCCCAATTTCCAAAAAAGCACATTCTTTTCTTAATTTTAGATTAGAAAAACGTCGGAATTGAATTCTCCCCGCCCAAAATAATAATAATCATTTCATTTTAGAGAATCTTTTACGGCGCTCGGAGAAGAAAACTATTCATATACTTTATATTTATATAATTGTTCAATCTAGGTTGAAAACTTCTCTCTGTACGCCTACGACCCTGTCTTAATCAACCAAATATTTTTTTATTTTTTTATTTTTAGATATACAGATAAACACACCACGTCTCCGATATTTTTCTAAACAAATTTTTATATTTTCTTAGATTTATATATACATGTATAACATATATTTAAACAGGTTCCGACGAAAAATCATCATAATATAATTATAAAATTTTATTTAGGTTACACAACATTGGTCGAGAAAACATATTTAGGTAGAGAGAACGCTACTAACATTATTTTAGGTTATATTGCCAAGAGATGCTGCTACGATTTTTTTTCTAATTCTTTTATTTGTTAACAATACAAAATTTCTCTTTGTAAAGGTTTAAACCTGTACTGCTAACCAACAATGGGTCATTTGGCTGCTATGCTACAAAATTCATCATAGAATTAAATCTTCAAACCAACACTACAACTTTTGTTACAGGTAACATCTTTTGGGACAAATAAGGAAATCAACCAAAAATAAAATTCAATTTTTCTTTTTATTTTATTTTACAAAAAAAGGCTTACCACCAAAACAAATACAACTTTCATTTTTGATCGACAGAATTATCTCTTCACTGCAAACTCGTAAAAAAAAGAACTGAGTAATGTCGTTCGCTGGTTTCAACCAGGTAGGGGAAAAAGAGAAGCTTACCCCTCCCCCTAAAAAACTTCCCTTTTTCTTGAACTCGTCTGACGGAGGTAAAGAGAAAAGATCGCACTTTTATCCTGTACCCTTATTCTCCGTCAGAGGCGAACATTGTCCGTATGATTTTTCCCCACCCCATTTTTTACTCCCCCTCTGGTCGCTCTGAGTTCAATAAGTTACACCATATTTTATAAAGATCCTCACGGTGGGGCTACTCTACAATTTACTTGTCTTCTATTAAAAGTCTGAAATAGTAAGAATACTGAAATATTTTTAAATGTTTTTAATTTTTAATAATTAAGAATAAGTAAAAACGCGCGTGCCGCGGCTAGGTACGTAGGAAAACAGGAAGGCTTAAAAGGAAAATGAAAACTTGATTAATTGCTAATATGTGTTTAGAGGCATGAGTCGAATGAAAACTTTGAAAAAACCGGGTTGACTGTTACACCCCAAATTATAGAGTAGACTCAAACTTGAATACTTTGGTCCTTTACACAATGTAGCAAATAATCAACGAGAGATATATTTGTATTAAAGTGTTATTACATACACTTAATCATCCTTTTGAGTTTTCTATATGTCTCTTATGTTTCAGCCACCACCTTATAAACAGCTCCAACAAGAACGAACCATACCATGAGACCAATGATTTACATGAAATTATCAAAATTAAACAAAGAAAATTCATCACAACATCATTTATTATACATATTCTACTATGATATATATATTTGTAATATTTTTGTATAAAATTAATAATTATGTATTTTTATGTGTAAAAATTGTAATTTGTTGAATGTAAGAAACACTCGCTAATACTATGAAACCATGGACCATAAACAGGCAGTTAGTGAGAACCATTCAATGTGATTTGTAGTAAGGAAAAACCTCTTATGATAATTTAAATAAAATCTTAATTACACTAGGTCTGGTGATCTAACGATTGCCGACGAATAAATACTGAGCACAATAACCAAAAGTTAAATGTTCAAAGATTTTCAACTGCCTATTTTGAGCTAATTTCTTTATTAACAGTTTACTTTGGTGCCCAAAGAAGGGTTATCTTAAATTTAGATATTAAAATTTATGCCACTTGTAATATTTTGATATTGAATTTTGCATTAAAAAGGTTTAAAATAAAGTTATTCTTTCCACATCTTTTTATCTTTTGTTAATTTATTAAAATTGTCTATAAAAGTATTATTTCTTAAAGCCAATAGTCGAACATCACATTACTCTAAATCTTCTTTTTTCACATTTTCGCTTTTTCACTTTTACATAGATTTTTCGGTTTTTTAAATTAAAACATTCGTATGGATGAGAACCGGTTCCTATCCACCGGATTTGAATGAATACGAGAAAATGTTTTCTTATTTTTCAATAAGTTTTTAAAATCAGCTGTTTTTTTTCAATCATATTTTTTTTCAATCATATTCGCAGGGGGGTATTTTTTTTATTTTTGGCGATTTCTCATGGGAGGGTGGTGGTACCTTCCCCCAAATAGCTAAAAACCTTGCAAGGAACAATGAGAAGCTACAATGTTAGCGAGATCCTTCAGTAGAAACATACAGACAGACATCCTGTTACTTTATTATAAGGATATGCTAGAGTAACAGGATGTTAAAGAGTCTGTCTTTCTGTGCCAAAGGATCTTGCTAACCGCTGGACCGATATGGTTCTCCTTTACAGGATAGCTCGTCATAGTTCCTGGGAAGGTCTATAACTATTATGGGGGAGGGTACCACCAACCTCCCAAGAGAAAACTTTTAGTAGGTACTATTACTCAGTTTTAATTGGTTGGTTTATTAAGTTGAATGTCCAAACGATCCCAAAGATAGTTTCAATCTGAAGAAGCGAAAATTTTGTCTATAATCTTGGATACGGTACAACAATTTATCGTCCGACGTATATTGCCTTAAGTGGCCTGCCATAAAAACTTCAGGGATCTAAAGGGATAAGACAATGGCCGACTAATTGATGTACATCCCCAATGTTGACACACAAAATTAACCTTACTGTAGATTAAAATTAGTCGTTGAAACGTTTGAACACTCAACTAAATAAAATAGCCCAAAAAAAAATAAAAATAAAATAATAAAAAGGTTATTGTGAAATTTTGGGGACTAGTGTAATAAACAGCCCATTGCCCCCTCTCTCTCTGTAAATACTTACTTTTCAACCTGTCTTCCCTTCTCCCATTGTTCTGGGGTGAAGGCATTGATGGAGAGGGCGTGTACACCACTGCTTAATTCCTAAAATAAATGTCTTAAAATTATTGACACTAACAGCTAGGCCCCCTAGAAGCCTCTAGGTTCACTTAAGTTGGGAGGGGGTTAAAGTCAACTGCCCCTTCATTTTTTAATTTGAGTTTTGAAAAGAAATGTTAAAAAAAAATTCGGGAGGGCGGAAATACTCTCTCCCTAATCGGTTAGCGAGATCCTTCGCTTCAGACAAAAAAATGTACTACTTTAGGTTTAAAATAGAATTATATTGATGCAATTTCGAGTGAGGGAAAGTAACCACGGTCCACGGGTTGGAGACATACAGTTATTTAACCCCTTCCTCCTCTATTGATTTAGTTAAATCCTATTATATAAAGTAGTAGGTATGATTTTTTGTTTGAAACTTAAGATCTCAATAACTACAGAACTGATGTATTGTTCCTTTTTAGAGAAGCTCCATATATGTCCTTAACTGGTTTTATGCCATTTTACTTTGTAGATTTAAGCCTTTGGATGGTTTAAAGCTATTTTCTGTCCCTCCTGTACCACTTTGATTACATACCCTTAGATCCTAGAGGCCCATATACTAGTATTCAGTAGAAATACAAACCTCTTTAAGAACTTCATTAACAAGTCTGTGCCTGGCCAAAGGTTTCTTGTCTTGAAAGCTCTCACTTACAACAACTACCTACATAAAAAGGTTTCTTGTCCTGAAAGCTCTAACTTACAACAACTACCTACATAATAAGGTTTCTTGTCCTGATAGCTATCACTTACAACAACTACCTACATAAAAAGGTTTCTTGTCCTGAAAGCTCTCACTTACAACAACTACCTACATAAAAAGGTTTCTTGTCCTGAAAGCTCTAACTTACAACAACTACCTACATAATAAGGTTTCTTGTCCTGATAGCTATCACTTACAACAACTACCTACATAAAAAGGTTTCTTGTCTTGAAAGCTCTCACTTACAACAACTACCTACATAAAAAGGTTTCTTGTCCTGAAAGCTCTAACTTACAACAACTACCTACATAAAAAGGTTTCTTGTCTTGAAAGCTCTAACTTACAACAACTACCTACATAAAAAGGTTTCTTGTCCTGAAAGCTCTCACTTACAACAACTACCTACATAAAAAGGTTTCTTGTCTTGAAAGCTCTCACTTACAACAACTACCTACATAAAAAGGTTTCTTGTCCTGAAAGCTCTCACTTACAACAACTACCTACATAAAAAGGTTTCTTGTCCTGAAAGCTCTCACTTACAACAACTACCTACATAAAAAGGTTTATTGTCCTGAAAGCTCTCACTTACAACAACTACCTACATAAAAAGGTTTCTTGTCCTGAAAGCTCTCACTTACAACAACTACCTACATAAAAAGGTTTCTTGTCCTGAAAGCTCTCACTTACAACAACTACCTACATAAAAAGGTTTCTTGTCTTGAAAGCTCTCACTTACAACAACTACCTACATAAAAAGGTTTCTTGTCCTGAAAGCCCTCACTTACAACAACTACCTACATAAAACAAAGGTTTCTTGTCTTAAAAGCTCTCACTTACAACAACTACCTACATAAAAAATACTAATAGGGGCAGGGGTTTATATTCTGCACAAGTTTCATTTTTTTCCCCTGCTGCAAAATTATTTTTCTGTATGTTTTAATTTCTCATAATTTCTACATTTTCCCCCCCCGCCCCAACAACATATTTTTATTTTTTTTACTCCCCTCTTTAGTTGGGTCAATTTTGCAGAATATACAGTGCTAGGGCGGGTTCATATCGAAATTAGACAAAAAAATTGAGTTTTAGAAAGCGACCACTAAAAAATCTATTTGATTACCTATTAATATGCAAAGATGACATTAATTTTTTTTTTGAATCAGAACTATGACTTCATGGTGCTCCCTGGAAAGGCCTTGAGGAGCTGAATCAGGAACTTCTGTCCGTTTCAAAATATCTCGTTCCTAGCCTTAGAAATCACAAAAAACACATTTTTTAAAGGTTTATTGAGAATTGTCCAATTTGTAGAGATTTTTAGATTTTCTCAGGCTAGGAACGAGAATTTTTGAAACGGTCAAAAGTTCCTGATTCTACTCCTCAATGCCTTTCCTGGGAGCACCATGAAGCCATAGTTCTGATTTAATAAATTTTTGACTCCCATTTATAAATAGCTATACAATTGAATGTCTGGTCGTCAGCGGTTTTAAGACTTAAGATACATTTTAAATCATCCAGAGGTGTATTATACTCATACAAATAATTTGCAGATCCCCGCTTTGGCCTCAGAAAAAAAATGTCCAAAATCGACCCACCCCTGAAAAATGGATAGTTGCATGAAGTGGATTTAACAAGTTTGATTGCAAACATAAGTTAAAAGAATACCATCTTACATACATATATCATTTTGTAAAAATCTCTATTCCTTACCTTAACCCTTTACAGTCGGGCCCCTTGCCGCACCTTAATCGGTCGGGGGGGGGGGGGGGGGGGGGGGCGTTGAACGCCCCCCTTTATTATCTCAGTTCCTATTAGAGCTAGAGGGCTAAATTTTTTTGTGCAAGTCCCCTGTTTGATAATGAATTTCCGACCTTTTATAAGTCTAAGTCAATTTTCGCTTCCTTCACCCTTTTATTTAACAACCTTTGTGTTTAGGTCTTTTTTTACTTAAAAATTTCAAACGGCTGTAATTTTCTTATTTTTGAAGCTAGAAGAAAATTTTTTTTTCCAGAAAATGTTTATCTTTATGTAAATTTTACATTAGAAATATCAAAATATAAATTTCAGCGGCCGCAGCTGTACTTGGCAGCTGCCAGCCGCCGCAGTCGGCGGTCGGCGGGAAAACAGCGGCGGATCTTCATGAAATTTTAATACGTTATGTAGACATGTAAGAAAAGCTTAAGTTTAAAATTTGAAGTCTCTAAGTCAAAAATTGCGGCCACAGGAGCCTTTTAAAGATTTCTGGAGACCTGGAGGATCAGGACCTGCAGGATCATACCTGGAACCTGAAAGTGACTTGAACACCTTTATTTTATATAAGGATGTACTACTAGAGGATTTTTTAATATTTTGGTATGATAAAATGCTTTGTTTTAGTCAAAAAAATATGTTTGCTCTTTACCTGGATGACCCTGCCAGGTTTGCTGGCATCCTGTGCCCGCCAGGATGGAGATATTCAAAAAATTCCAACTCTCAGTTATGTGTCATACCCATACTTAAAAAGTCAAGCAGTTTGGGCTCTTTATCTTTCACACACAGAAAATGAGATAGAAAAAACCGGATGGGGGGGCGTTCAACGCCCCCCCCCCCCCGACCGTTAAGGGTTAAAATGTGTTTCCGAATTCTTGGGCACAGAATGCATGTAAGATTCATTTATAATTTGAAGATGAACAGGAGAAAATATTTAGGTCAATTTCTTTTCTATAGTTCCAGCTAGAGGTCCTGAATAATAGAGTTATTATTCTAGATAGTTTCTATAGTTCTAGCTAAAGGTCCTGAATAATAGAGTTATTATTCTTTTCTATAGTTCAAGCTATAGGTCCTGAATAATAGAGTTTTTATTCAGGTTGCAAATTAAACTGGTACCCAAAGTTTTATGAACACGTTAGGTATTTTAGTTGTAGACTCGAAAACTTTGGGTATTTTTATTAGTTAATTCCAAACTATTAGCGTCTAAACTTATAATCCAATAATTCTAATCTACAGAAAAGTTTATTTTATCCTCTCCCTTTAGATCCTTTATTACGGGGTTTCCTCACCCTGCTTATTTGTAAGAGTTCACAAAAAAAATTATATTTTTGGGGAGGGGTGTCCCAACTATCCAAGAAAACAGCCTAAAACCACCACAGGACCAGAAGGTATATTCCCTGAAGAGTAGAACCCAATTGGTTTAACGGTTACCGAGATCTTAATCAAAGTAGCCTAAACCATCCAAGGACAAGTGAAGCTTCCCCAAAAAGGAGTAAAGTAAAAATTGAGAACTTAAGCTTCAGACAAAAAAAACCTTACTACAGTATACTTAAGGAGGTGCTTTGGGGCACTTGAATTTGGAAGGGGGGTGTCGACCCCATCACTTTTTCAATTTTAGTTTAAAAAGTTAAACAATATTTTTGTGTTTGTTATTTTTTTTCTAGAGTTGCTGTGGTAAGCCGACACGTTTCAGCTCACCGGTTGCGAGTTCGAGTCCAACGAGCCTTAGCCTTGAATTATTCTACCAGAACAAACTAGCAGGATTTAGTCATACAGAAATTATATATTTAACTGAATAATATTTACAATGGATGTTTACTATATATATACAACAGATTATAACAATAGGTTAGGTTTGAAGGGGGTGTGGGACACAAGGGCTTAGCCCACGGCGGTAGACAGTCTGCGGGGGTAGCTGTGGTAAAAGGGGAGGCAGCGCCTCCCGGTTGTATAATTGCGTGAGGGGCGCGTGATAGCTGCGTGTCCGTGCCCCTCCCCATATTTAGGCAGGCCAGTTTGACCGCTGGACAGCGGGGTCACCGGCGGTCATGAGGTGAATGGTGATATAATGGGATTAGTGCAGAAGGCTTGTTATGATAAGTCACTGCGTAGCAATTCTGTAAACTACCCGTCCGTCTGTTGCCGTATTACCACAACCTCCCCTTCAAGGGCTGCGGGGCTCCCGAGCCACCAGGCCTTGAACCTGGGGATACGGCAACCTCTGTCTGCGCAGGACAACATCTTCCTGGGGCACAGCTCGGTGGAGGATAGCTCTGGCTATACAGGCTCCGCGGGACACTCGCTGCTCTGTCTGGCTGTGGTTGGATATCAACATTGTCAACTCCCGGTTGGCTTCCAGCCGTGGGTTGGCGACGGCCAGGCCCCGTCGTTGGAAGTTTTGCCTTGTCTGCAGGACTAGTTCTGTCTCGGCGGGTAGCTGGACACGGAGGCCTAGGCTAACTCTGGAGGCTCCCAAGGGGGGAATAACGATGGAGGAAGGCGCGTAAAATTCCATGGGGGCGCCTGCCTGGTCCAGGTTACTTGGCCTCCTAGCTCCCACTCGGATGGGGACGGCTGTCATCAGCAGGGGGCACATCGCTTCAGCTTCGTCCTCTGGGGCCGCCTCTTCCATCTCAGTGGCCGCCTCTCCTCCTGCAGGCTCGCTGCTGGCCGGCAGGTTCTCCATGTCAGTATCAGGGTTCCAGATGGCATCTCTAGGTGGCTCTGGAGCTGGCGGCGGCGGCGGTGGTTCGTTGGGTTGGTGCTGCAGGTTCTCTTCTACAGGGTCGCGATCCTGGCCGCTAGGCTGTGGGGCGGCGGCTGCTGGCTGGTACACTGGAAACTGTCCTGGGTCACTGGCTGGCAGCGCCGCAGCTCCGGCGGGCAGCTCGGTGGCGTCCTCGTCGCCGTCCAGGTCGCCTTGGATGTCTGTTGGAATCTGATGGGCAGTTACATCTCCAGTGTATTTGCGCAGTCGGCCTACATGCGCGGTGACCTCTGAGATCTTGGCTGTTGGAGAGGCAGGTTTGATGACATAATGGACGTCTGTGGCTTGTCGCACTATCTTCCAAGGGCCAGTCCATCTCTTGGTAATCTTGGCTGCCTTCCCTGGCACCAGGCGGGGGGCCAGATACCAGACCAGGTCTCCAACTTCGTACTTGGCCGTGCCTTCGTAGGCGGCCGCGCTCCTCCGGATGGTTCCCTCCTCTCGCTGCTGGATTGCGTCGTACACGGCATGGTAGCGTTGCAGGAGAGCTTGGACGTTGGCTGGGACCGAGGCATACTCAGTGTCTGGCAGCCGGAGCACCATGTCCACCGGAAGTTTGGCCTCTCTCCCAAAGTAGGCCAGGAACGGGGTCACGCCCATGGATCTGCAGGCCTTGGTATTGTAGGCGAAGGCAATGGCAGGCAAGTGTGGCTCCCAGTTGTTGTCGTCTCTGTCTAGGAACAGCCGCATGCCTGTGTTGAGCGTCCGATGGAACCTCTCCACTCGGTTGGATTGCGGGTTGTAGGGCGGTGGATGTGTCAGGCCAATCTCGAGCTTGGAGGCCAGCTCCTTGAATACCTGGCCGGTAAACTCCATCCCATTGTCGGAGTGGATCTTCAGGGGACATCCGAACGTGGCCAGGTGGCGGTGCAGAAGGGCTTCAGCCACCGTGAGAGTGCGCTTGTTGGGGATGGCGTAGAGGCTGACAAACCGGCTGAACCCATCCTGACAGGTGAGGATGTAGCGGTTCCCGGCTGGGGTCTCTGGCAGCGGCCCCAACAGGTCAATAAACAGGACTTGCTGTGGATACCCCTGGCGGGAGGGCACGTGTATCCCTAACTTCAACCTTTCCTTGGTAACCTTCTGTACACACTCAGGGCAAGTCTGAACCATCAGGCGGACGTCACGGGACAGGTTGGGCCACCAGAAATGCATGGCGACGCGGGCAATAGTACCGTCCATTCCAAAGTGCCCGGCCATGGGGGTCCCATGGGCTAGAAAGAACGCGTCCTGCTGGGGGGCCGAAGGCAGCAGGTATCTTGTTCTCTCTCCTGTCAGGGTCTGGTCAGTGGTGGTGAGGCAGCCATGCTCGTCGAGTCCCAGGGCTGCGAAGCGGCTGGCGTACTGCTGCTCGTCGAGTCCCAGGGCTGCGAAGCGGCTGGCGTACTGCTGCTCGTCTCGTTCCTTGCCGCGCAGCTCAGCCTTAGTTGGGGCTTTGCCATCGGCCACCCACTGGCGGACACGGAGCAAGAGGGAGTCCTGTGTCTGTGCCTCTAACACTCTAGCCGGGTCCAGTCGTGCGGCAGAGGGCCGTCCAGCTGCGGGCTCCCCTAGCTGGCAGAGGGTGTGAATGTACTCAGCTTGCTCTGCTAATTCTTCAGCGGTAGCTGTCGGCATATTAACGTCCTCCCGGCGGCTGAGGGCGTCAGCATTGGTGTTCTGGGTGCCAGGACGGTGGCAGACAGTGAAATCTAGGGCCGCTAGCTCCTCCTGCCAGCGAGCCACCATCCCTGTGGATGTGTTCAGCGACTTCATCTGTAGCAAGGCTGAGGAATCAGTGTTGATCTGGAAGCTACGGTAGGACAAGATGCTGTGGAATTTCCGAATTCCATACATGATGGCGGCCATCTCTCCCTTCCAGGACGGGTAGCGAGTCTCGGGGTCGGTTGTCTTGCGCCCCACGGCGGCAATCAGCCTCTCCTTGCCGTCCTGGCATTGGCTGAGGATGGCAGAGATGGCGCGGCTGCTGAAGTCTGTGGTGAGCTGGAACACAGCCGGCAAGTCAAACCTGGGCGGCGCTCGGATGGGGGCTTGGCGAAACTTGTCCTTGAGCTGTAGCAGCTGGGCTTCCATCTCAGCCGTCCAGGTCAGTGTCTTGGCCGTTTTCTGCCGATTCATCATGTAGGTGAGGTCGGCATACTCTGGGATGAACAGGCGGTAGTATCCAAAGAACCCCAGGAGCGCCAGCAAGTCCTTGGGGGTGATGGGGGCCAGCCAGTCCAGGATGCGGTCAATATAATCCTCTTGCATGGCTATCCCCTCGCGGCTGAGGGTGTGGCCCAGATAGTCCACTTTGGCTCGAAACAGCTTGGTCTTGGCTGGCTTGAGGCGGATTCCTCCCCTGCGGTGGGCTTCCAAGACTTCCCGGAGCCTAGCCAGGTGGGCCCAGGTATCCTGGTGAAAGGTCAGGACGTCATCAAGATATGACTGGAGGTTGGCCGTGCCTAATGGGTTCAGGACCCCTGCAATAAATCTGGAGTAAACAGATGGTGCTGTAGCGAGGCCAAAGGGCATCCTTTTCCATTGGTACAAGCCCCTAGGGGTGGTGAAGGCGGTGCAGGGCTGGCTGTCCTCGGACACTCGGATGGTGTAGTACGCAGCCACCGCGTCTAAGGCACTGTAGACGCAGTGTCCCCCCGATCGTTCTACCAGCTGCTGGATCCTGGGCAAGGGGTAGCTGTCCAGCTCAAGGCACTTGTTGAGGGCTCTGTAGTCGACTGCCCAGCGGGTGCTCCCGTCCTTCTTCTTGATGGGCACCAGGGGGCTGCTCCAGGCGGAGTCTGAAGGCTCTATGACTCCCTCTTGCAGCCAGGTGTCCAGTTGCTTCTCCAGCTCAGCCTCCTGCCGCGGGTTCAGATCCCTAAATCTCTGGCGGATCGGCTGGGTCCCTGGTTTGAGGCGCAGCTGTAACTCTACTACGTCAGTGCAGCCGGGGGTAGAGTTTGAGAAGACGTCCCTGTATTCTGATAACATGGTCCAGACCTCCTTCTTGAGCAGGGGGTCCTTGTGCAGAAATTCGTTCTCCTCCATCTCAAGGGCTTCCCACAGCTCCTGCATATCTGGGGGCTCAACAGGCTCTTGGAACGAATGAATACGAGGGGGAGGCTTATCAGAAACCTCCAAAATGTCAGGCTTGACCAGCTCCCCAGCCACGGGGAGGCCGGCGTCCAGCAAGAGGGGCATCTCCCTTTCATTTACCACCAGCACTCGAAACACGCTGGCGGAGCCAGGCCTGTGGGCATACAGGCCTTGTGGGATGACAAGATCCTCCCCAAACCTCTGTTCTGGGGCAGATAGTTGGATGGCATCCTTAGTACGGTGCCCCACTAGTTCAACAGGGACAGCCATGACACCGCGGCCAGGCAAGACCACCCTCTTGGCCGTACGGAGGTGGGGTGGTTGGCCATCAGTTGGAGTGACAGCGCTTAGCCTGTACGTGGCTGGCACGGGGTCAGCTTCGGCTTTGGGATCCACCGGCCGCGACTTGACGGGCTCGGCGTCGGGAGGGGCTGAGGTGTTGGAGCCAGGCGTGGCTCCGAGGGCGTCCGGCCACGATTCGACGGGCTCGGCGCTGGGAGAGGCCGGGGCGCTGGGACCACCCTGGGCTCCGTGGGCGTTCGGCCGCGACTTGACGGGCTCAGCGCTAGGAGAGGCTGAGGCATCGGAGCCATGCGTGGCTCCGGAGGCGTCCGGCCACGACTTGACGGGCACGGCGCCGGGAGAGGCTGATTCCTGGGGGTTGAGCGTGGCTCCGGGTGCATCAGACCGCGACTTGACGGGCCTGGACTCGGACTTGGCCGGTTGAATGGCTGGGGGCCCCAGGTAGAGGGGGCCAGGTGGACACGGCTGGCCGTTGATGAAGGTGTCGGCGGAGAAGATCGGCTCTGGAGGGCTGGCAATCTCAGGAAACGTCGTTGGCAGGTTCTCCAGAGAAACCTTGGGCACTGGGGGCAACCCCGAGGCTAGCAGGTTGGTCCCCCTATGGGCGTTTAGCGCAGCATCCACCCAGTGCGTGCCTTTCTCAACCACACGCGGCTGCTCTGGCAGTGGGCCTGGCAGAGGCCCCTCGTAACTCAACTCTCTCTCGGCTGTCTCCCGGTCGATGGGGACACCACGGAGTGGGATGAACTCCCCACGCACCCACAGTCCTCTAGGTGTGATTCTGAAGGACTGGCAGCAGGGGAATGTCCGTCCTGCAAGGGTCAGAGGGATGGCGGCGGCAGGGAATGTCCCGTCCTGCAGCGCCGCTGGTTCGAATCCCGAAAGATGGCAGCAGGGAATGGCCCGTCCTGCAGCGCCTTGGGTTCGAATCCTGGGAGGCAGCGGCAGGGAATGTCCCGTCCTGCCGTGCCTTTGGCTCAAATTCTGCTATCCGTCGCAGTGGTAGGCCTTACTTGTGTGCTGAAGCTTCGCAGCCACACATTGCCTTCTCAGGGAGACCAGCACTTAGCTGTCCGTCTCGTAGGTTTGGCCTGGGTGTCCTGGGGCTTGTCAATTTAAACTCAGTTTTGTAGCCGTTTGAGCTAAATTATCCGATTACCGTGGCTGCGCACCTAGCGCTACTCCTACACGGTGCGGAAAAAACGCCGTAACTGGCGCTTTTAGCAGGCTAAATCTGCTTGCCGTAGGCCAAAGGCCTACACATTGCGTTCAAATGATGGAAATTCGACCTAAAAAGGCCGTCTCACGGGTCAGTTGGCTTCTCAGTTGGCGGCTGACTGTCCCCTTACTTGCCAAAGGGTCCAATCAGAGGTAGAATAGGCTAATTTCTGTAAGGCTCGATTGAAACACGCTGACACCAAGATGTGGTAAGCCGACACGTTTCAGCTCACCGGTTGCGAGTTTGAGTCCAACGAGCCTTAGCCTTGAATTATTCTACCAAAACAAACTAGCAGGATTTAGTCATACAGAAATTATATATTTAACTGAATAATATTTACAATGGATGTTTACTATATATATACAACAGATTATAACAATAGGTTAGGTTTGAAGGGGGTGTGGGACACAAGGGCTTAGCCCACGGCGGTAGACAGTCTGCGGGGGTAGCTGTGGTAAAAGGGGAGGCAGCGCCTCCCGGTTGTATAATTGCGTGAGGGGCGCGTGATAGCTGCGTGTCTGTGCCCCTCCCCATATTTAGGCAGGCCAGTTTGACCGCTGGACAGCGGGGTCACCGGCGGTCATGAGGTGAATGGTGATATAATGGGATTAGTGCAGAAGGCTTGTTATGATAAGTCACTGCGTAGCAATTCTGTAAACTGCCCGTCCGTCTGTTGCCGTATTACCACATTGCTATCACTTGGGAGGAGGGTGGTAGTTTCCTCCCTCAAAACAGTTTAAAATCTTCCCTTGGCCTATGAGAAGCTACATTGTAAATGAGAACCATATTAGTTAAACGGTTAGCGAGATCCTTTGGTAGACATACATCCTGTTATTTTCATAGAAATCATGATATACAAAAATAATACCTACCAACAAATCCAGACATTTTTCTTACTGATATTTTTATCATAAGCATTTTGAAGAAAAAATATCTGAAAATGCTAAAATATATTTTTATCAAAATTGTTAAGTTTTACAATTTTAATTTTTTTATGAAAGTGTACAATTTTTGTTAAAATATGAAGTGGTGCAAAATTACTAATAAAATAGAGCAGCTACTCTATTTTTAAGGTTTAGACGTACGTCTATGTAACCGTGAAAGTTTAATAAGTTGCTCTTTTATCATCCGAACTTTCCAGCTAAAAATTTTCTGGATAATGTCTTTAAACAATGAATAGACTATACGTGGATATTATGACAAGGGAAAAATTGTCATTACTTCAGGTTGCTAACATAAAACTCGCTTATTAATCAGTTCGTTCATCTAGTAACAGAGTAGGGGATGTGGTAAAGGGAGTGTAGGTGCAGTTTCTTTATTTTAGCCCGGGGCAAAGGGGGGAGTTTTTAATGCAACCATCTCGTAATCAGTGAGCAAATGGCACTTAGAATTCGAATTTCGATCTAAACTTTTGCATGATTAATCCTTGGTAGTTCTATTTTCCCTAAATCGAACAAAAAGTTGGAAAAGTAACGGCTGGCAGCTCAGCCGTTCAGCCGTTTTTTGCCTATTTTCAGGGTAAATTCATCATCAATTACGTAGGAATCAACTATTTAAAACATAGTTTTGTTTTAATTCATGTTAAATAATAGCAATAATCATTTTTGAAACTTCTAGTACCAAGAAATTCGAATTCTAAGTGCCATTTGCTCACCACACCCCACCCGAAGGCGTGTTAGGTTAGAAAAAACCCCCCACAGAAACGGTTTACACATGATGTACTGGGACCTTATGGTGGTTTCAGAACATGCTTTCCCTAAATTGAGTTAGTACCTTCCCATAGTAGAAAATTTTAAAATTACTTTTGGTGATTAAATATTACTTTTATTTTTAGACTACCTTCACCTAACCTGCTTTATTGTCTTATTTTGTCTTTCATGTTTATCATGCAAATTCCCTGACATTGCAGTTGAAATGTCAGATATTGGAGCTTTCTAAAAAGGTCTCTAACATGTTTCTAGCTCTAATACTTTTTTAGATATCTTATTTCAAAGTATTGCTGTAAAATCATCTTTTATACAGCAAAAAGTTGAAATATGAAATTAGTTATTTTAGAGAAAATTACATGTATCTTCATATAAATCACTATAATTTTGCTCTAAATTGACCAAATTGGACAGTTAAGGTGCCTAAAACTATCTACATTCAATGGACAATCCAAATACACACTTTTTGAGACTTTATAAGTCAACAGGAGAAGGCTAAAATGATTTTTTAAAATGCTAAAGGAAAAAATATTTCCTATTTTTTAAAATAAATTGAAATTTAATCGACTTTAGAAAGGATTTTAAGGTAAGTTATGGTGTATAAAGTTGTCACTTTGTAATTAGAAAGCCAATAAATCACAATCATCTGATATTTTGAACCAATAAAAACATATCTTATGAAAAATAGACATAAACATTGAAAATAAACCAAAAATTGGTTAGAATTTTAATCATTTCCAAGCAGGTTACAAATGTAATCTACTAATTCTAGTATTTTTTTATAAGAATAGTTGATTGGCTTTTTTGATTTTTTATAACCTTATGAAACAAAATTAGTTTTTGCCATCTTAACTAAAAAAACATAGTAATTAAAAGACTTTTATGGATGATCTCACATATAATAAAAGAAACAATTTATTCTTAGGCCACATTTTTTTGTTGATAAACACTATTAGGTACTCTAAACTAGTGCTGAGATTTTTAAAAATAATAAATCATAATTAATTATGAGTTTCTTGTACCTTAATACTCCTTTTACATTATTAAAAATGCCTTAATAGTTATTTTTAATTAAAATTAAATTACATTTGTTTCTTTGATATTTCATTTTAGCCTTCTCCTGTTGACTTATAAAGTCTCAAAAAGTGTGTATTTGGATTGTCCATTGAATGTAGATAGTTTTAGGCACCTTAACTGTCCAATTTGGTCAATTTGGAGCAAAATTATAGTGATTTATATGAAGATACATGTAATTTACTCTAAAATAACTAATTTTATATTTCAACTTTTTGCTGAGTAAAAGATGATTTTACAGCAATACTTTGAAAAAAGATATCTAAAAAAGTATTAGAGCTAGAAAAATGTTAGAGACCTTTTTAGAAAGCTCCAATATCTGACATTTCAACTGCATTGTCAGGGAATTTGCATGATAAACATGAAAGACAAAATAAGACAATAAAGCAGGTTAGGTTAAGGTAGTCTAAAAATGAAAGTAATATTTAATCACCAAAAGTAATTTTAAAATTTTCTACTTTGGGAAGGTACTAACTCAATTTAGGGAAAGCATTTTCTGAAACCACCATAAGGTCCCAGTACATCCTGTGTAAACCGTTTCTGCGGGGGGTTTTTTCTAACCTAACACGCCTTTGGGTGGGGTGTGTCACTGATTACGAGATGGTTGCATTAAACCCCCCCCCCCTTTCATTTTTAAGAGAACATGAAACTCAGGTGCAACATCCATGTTAAAATCCATTTATATAACCATTTTTAGTATAATTCAATTTGTCTGTAACCCTATGGGGGAATTGGGATTTATAAAAGATAGAATGCTGAAATTTTTGAAAATTTTTCCTTCATTAAGGAGCACAATTAACTATCAAACATCAATGGCGGTCGGGCCGTTTTCTAGCAGGTTTTAAGCTATTTTTTTTTTTCTCCATATCTTCAGTGTTTATGTTTTGATTTTCAATTTTTTTTCAGTTATAGATAGATAGATAGAAAGGATAAAGATATGTTGATTTAATTTAAAATCTTATTGAACATTCAAGCTCTCAAATGTTATTTAGTATCTTCCTATTTTATAGATAGATAGATGATGGATAGATAAATAGATAAATAGATAGATAGATAAATAGATATATAGATAGATAGATAGATAGATAGGTAGATAGATAGATAGATAGATAGATAGATAGATAGATAGATAGATAGATAGATAGATAGATAGATAGATAGATAGATAGATAGATAGATAGATAGATAGATAGATAGATAGATAGATAGATAGATAGATAGATAGATAGATAGATAGATAGATAGATAGATAGATAGATAGATAGATAGATAGATAGATAGATAGATAGATAGATAGATAGATAGATAGATAGATAGATAGATAGATAGATAGATAGATAGATAGATAGATAGATAGATAGATAGATAGATAGATAGATAGATAGATAGATAGATAGATAGATAGATAGATAGATAGATAGATAGATAGATAGATAGATAGATAGATAGATAGATAGATAGATAAATAGATAGATAGATAGATAGATAGATGGAAGTATATAGAAGTATATATGATAAAGATGTGTTGATTTAATTTGAAATCTTATTGAACATTCAAGCTCTCAAATGTTATTTAGTAACTTCCTATTTTATAGATAGGTAGATAGATGGATAGATAGATAGATAGATTGATAGATAGATAGTTAGATAGATAGATAGATAGATAGATAGATAGATAGATAGATAGATAGATAGATAGATAGATAGATAGATAGATAGATAGATAGATAGATAGATAGATAGATAGATAGATAGATAGATAGATAGATAGATAGATAGATAGATAGATAGATAGATAGATAGATAGATAGATAGATAGATAGATAGATAGATAGATAGATAGATAGATAAATAGATAGATAGATAGATAGATAGATAGACATATTCAAGGCTTTAGATTTTTATCTTATCTTATTTAGTATTTTCATAATAAGAGTGAGCGTCTCCGACCCCCCCCCCCCCCCCCTTCATATTTTTCTAGCCTCAGGGGCTGGGGTGACAATGAAAACAGGTGAATAATCTAAAATTTATTCATAAAACAGCCTTAAACCAACAAGGGATCTTTGAGACAAAGAGAATTCAATCGATTCTTTGATATTGACGATTATAATAAACAAACAAGCCAACTAAGAAAACTAATTTCTTTATTCAATAGAATAGAATATATTTTTCTCGTATTCATTCGAATCCGGTGGATAATAACCGGTTCTCATCCATACAAAAAAAACTATGTCTAGCATCGTATCACATCCAGCTTTCTACGAATATAAAAATGTACAATCAATTATCCGCGGAAAGCCGTTTATAATACGATGAAAGAAATAACTATTCTTTTACTTTAGATAATTGTCTTTTTATTTCTAGGAGTTTCGTCACTGGCATCTAGGTAAGAGGATAAGATAGCCCAAAATCACCCCCAGGACGTAAAAAATCGTTGCTACTTTATTTAATTAACCAAGAAGCTAAGACCCTAGAGGCCTCTAGGAGTTTAATTCCATAACCCAATTTTTTTTTTATTTTAAACTTTAAAAAAATTTAAGATAGGGGTAATTTTTATCTAAGTGCGATTCCTATTTGGAAAAGTGATAAACCTCCCCCCCCCCCAAAAAAAAAAAGTTATGAACCTTCCTGGGACCTATGAGAAACTAAAGGAGAACCCAATCTGTTCAGCGTTTAGCAAGATCCTTTGGTACGAACAAACAGACAGACAAACATCCTGTTAATTTATTATAAGGATGTTTGATCTCATCTAGTTTTCATTTTTCTGTATTTCTAACTTTTGAGTGCAAATCTAAAATGTCGTCCTATTATGATTATAAAAGAAATATAAAAATTATTTACATTTTTCAAAGGAGAAAAAATGATGTATAGTATTATAGTATATTTGTATAGTAATCTATACAAATTAATTTCAACTATAACATGAATTTTTGCAGTTTCTCTTAGTTTAGGTTGGGTTAGGTAAAGGCTGAGAAAAAACAGAAAACCCACCATTTTTAGGGGTTTTGGAGAATTTGCAATTTTTTAGAGGATTTTGAGATTTTCTCAGGACTAGGAGTGAGACATTTTTAAACGGACTTTGATTCCTGATTCTACTCAATACCTTTTCTGGCAGCACCATGAAGCCATAGTTCTGATGCAATAAAATTTCAAAATTTATAAAAAAAAATTCGAAATTTACATTTTTCTGGGACACCATAATGTACAGTTGGATTTTCTAGAACCGAAGCTTTTCAATAATTAGGGTCGGTCCGTCCGTCCTTACGTCCGTCCGTCATGGATAGCTTTTTTCGTTAATTTAGACATGTTAGAATTGTCCTATCGATTATCGTAGCAACTCTATAATCATTACTAAAATGTCCGTACGTCCATTTTAAACATGTTGATTTTTTTACTTTTTAAAATAGCTTTTTCCGTTAATTTAGGCATGTTAGAATTGTCCTATCGATTTCAAATTTTGCATGGTGATTCCTGTAATAGTTAGGTACGAGTTAGAAAGCGTAGCAATTCTATAATCATTACCAGAATGTCCGTATGTCCATTTTAAACATGTTGATTTTTTATACGTTTTTAACAACAAATTTGTATGTGACCTAATTATCCGATTTGTCTGTTTTTTGGTATACTGATTCCTGGGACAATAAAGTACAATATTATAAGCGAAGCAACTCTATCTTCAAGTCCTAAAAATGTAAGTATGTCCATAAACATTATCCTGTATCAAGCAGTTTTTCAACAAATTGACTTACAATTTTGCTTTGACTCTTATACATTCGCATTCTGATTATTCAGTTCTGACATTATACAAGTGTTAATGTCCGTTTGTCCTACTGTTTCAGAGCTTCCTTTTATGGATGTTGTCATCCTTGTTTTAAAAAAGGCCACGCATAACAAAATCAAGTTTATATTTGTTATCACATGTTCACATGTGGAGACAATAAATCAATTTTAAAATCATACTAAGCACTATCCGTGCTAGCAAGTGGTGCAACTTCTCCCCTCCTCCCCAATAAAATAAGAATTAAAAACTCCCTTACAGCCAAGGATTGAATGACTGCACAGAAACTGATGTCATGTTTTTAAAAAAAATTTATTAGCTTTCACTGTTAAGTTTGAATTTGATATGACAATTCTAACGTGCCTTATATGTATATTAATTTAATTGTGACATTAATTGTAGAAAAGGATATTCTGATAGATTTTAAAACAAGATAAGGGTGTGATAATAATATTAGTTTGCAAAAAATGAATAGCCTAATTTAGGTTGGACACCTAATTGCTGGGCATTGCAATATAGGAAGATGATTAAAGTCCCACAACAGATTATGACGTCAGACGATAGATTAGCCAATGAGAGGCCAGTACACACTGTAATCGACCAATGGTAAAATTCATGCTGGCCTTTCATTGGTTATTTTATCGTATGACATCATAATCTGTTGAGGGACTTTAATCATCTTCCTATATAGTATCATATATCAAACAAGTTTTCTGGAGAGATGATAATTTCCTACCTTTACTTACTTTTTTTACTTTAGTTGGGGGGTTTTCACTCATCTTTTCCATTTCTAATATTTTCCCAGGGCAAAGGTCATAGAAAGCAGAGACAAGTTTATGTTAAACAAGACTGCTTTTATCCATAAATGCATAGATTTGAATTAATAAATAAAAATAAGATGTGTTGGGAGTGCTGGAGTATTAAAACAACTAAAATATTTTTGGATTATCAAAGATGACAAAAAATAATATCAAAATTGAAATATGATAAAGATTCGGAGGGAAAGCGGACAATGGGTTGTTTAATACACCAGTTCCCAAAGTTGTGTAATAACTTTTTCTTGATTTGCTTAACAACTAAAGTTTAAAAAATGTCAACAAGTAAATCTTAAATTTAAATCTACAGAGAGTATAATTTTGTGTATTGTCATTGGTGATGTACATGAATTTATCAGCCTTTAGATCCCTGGCAAAGATTACTTAATTTGTTGTGAAGATACACTTGGTCTGTCAGGACATCAGAATTGCTCTATTACACTACCAGTTTTGGCCCTGTAAAGCCTCTAAGTGCACTTAAGGTGGGAGGAAGAAAGTTGACCCCTTTCCAATTTGAATTTAAAAAAGAACAATTAAAAAATATATTTTTTTTTTTGGGGGGGGGGGAAAGGACATATAATATTAGAAGGGTGGGGATGCCCTTTGTAACATCAGTTTGTGAGATTGCTATGGACAAAAAAAAGCCTACTAATTTATAAAATAGAATGAGATATTTATTGAGACAATGGACTTAAAAAACAGGAAATATGCTGGTAAAAATAATTTATAGTCAAATTATTAGTTTAACCTGAAGATAGCCTATGAGATCATATTTTGGTACATCTCTGAACCAAATTTAGCTTAATTTGATGTATATGGTCAAATGCTGTTTAGATAACCAACCCTTTTAACTTTTATGTTATACACCTGACAAAGCAGCAGTAGGAACCATATTTAACATCTTTACTTGTAACGTTAATTTGTTAGTTTCATATCTTAAAGTTAGATCAATTCCTTAAAGCAATTTCAATAAATGTTTTTTTTACTCAATAGCAGTATTAGTTTTACATTTAATATAACAAATCAAAATCTTCAAATTTTACAAAAATAAGCAAGAAATTCAAAAAATTGGCAAATTCACAAAAAAATGAGTCAGGGATTGAGTGAGAATAACAGACACCAGTAGAGAACGTGTGCACATGAATGAAGCCAGTGCATTTTTTTTTTTTTTTTAGTATAAACTTGTTACAAAGATATAATCCTAATTTTAATTTTTTTTCCTCTTAACCATTCTTAAGATTGCCCCTTTAGTAAAATATTGGTAGATCTGGCAGAACTTTTAATTTTTTAAAAAGTTTTTAGTAAGTTTACTTTTGGCATTCACTTGCAGCATTAAACTTTTTAAAATTGAAAGGTGAGTAGGTAAATTAACAAAGCAAAACTAGTTATGATGATCTATATCTACTAACTTTCAAATTTTATGCTTATGATGTAAAAATATTTTTTTAATTTAGAAAATATTCAAATAATCATTTCCTAACAACTTTTGTTTTAACAGTTTTTATAGATTAAATATTCACTTGTAAAGGTTGCAAAATATGAAATTGTTCATTCTATTTTGTGTATAAAATTAAAAATGGATTCATTCAGAAAATAAAACTAAAATACAGAATCCCTCTTTATAGTTATAAATAATTAAATGTAGTCAACTGAAATCCTTCTTCTTAGAACACATGTGTACTAAATTTAGTTTTCATTATAAAATTTGAAATTGTCTCTAGTTAGTTCTATAATTCACTTTCCAGAAAAAAAACGTTGAGTATATAAAAAATGAGACTTTTTCTAAGGATTATACTCTACTTAAATGTTAGTGCTAACATTGTCATAGGTAAAATGTTTTTAACAAAATATTTATAATAACAAGTAGAATGATGTCGGTCTGTCTAAAGCTTAAGATCTCAGTAACCAATAAACCTATTGAGGTCTTCTCTTTAGGGAATATATCTACTAGTCCTCTGGTGGTTTTAGCTATTTTTGGGGGGGTTGGGACAATCCCCCACCCCCCAAAAAAATATAACCCTTACAATTTTCTTTTCTTTTTATGTAAGCAAAAAGTAATTGCTGTACCTACTTGGGTCTACTTTTAAGGGAATATACCTACTGGTTCTACAGTTGTTTTAAGCTATTTTCTTGGGGAGTGGGACAACCCCAACCTCCCCAAGAAGAAATTACTCTTTTCCCCAAACAAAAATTTTTTTTTTGAAACTAGAATTAAATTTTTTTCAGCCCTCTAGCTCTAATGCTAGTTGAGATTATAGAGGGGGGTATTGAACACCCCTACCCCCTAACCGATTAAGGTGCAGCAAGGGGATTGACTGTTACTGGTTGATTTTTGCTTAGTTGAGGATACCCTTTAAAAGATAATGATTGTGTACTAAATGGCAGGTTTAACTGGATTCATAAGTATAAACTCTCTCACGTTACCAATTTACATAATTATTAGGTGATCCAAATGTGGATGAACATGTGGACTCTTTTGGTACAAACAACACTCAGGAATTGGATCAGAACTATCAGGTAAAAGTATTTTATAAGTAAAAAGATATAATTATTGTATTTAAAACTAGCGGATTCGCCCTCTAGAGGCCTCTAGGGGCACTTGAGGAAGGGGGAGTTTAATCGCAAAACCTGTTTTTTTATATAAATTTTTTTAAAAGTTGAAAACAAATTTTTTGGTGGGTGTATTTTTTTTCTTGTGGCTATTTTTCTTAGGAGAAGTTGTTACCCTCCCCTAAAATAGTTATTAACTTTCCCTGGACATATGAAAAG